>NC_045565.1:31994429-32677286 GCF_009819795.1 Aythya fuligula
GCAGGCTTGAATCTGAGCACAAACCTAACTGAGAGAAAGGAGGGTAAGTGAAAAGGCAGCAATGCTGAGCGATGCTGCAGTTTCAGACAGTTTATTCTCAGTGATGCTTCCTTCTGAGCTTATTTACCAAGGTAGCATTCATGGGGCAGGCTTGACTTTTCAATAGAAGGAAAATAATCAGCGCATTACAAAATCAGGCACTATATCCATACTCTTGGAGGGAAGGTTTACAGCCTCTCATTTGGATGTGTGCTTTTATTGAAAGAAGAGTGTGGAATTTAGGCACATCTTTATTATTTGTGAATTCTTATTGAACTTTCTTCTGATAAACCTGTACTTTATTTCTTTATCATCCATGCCTTTTTACTTCCGTCAGTTTAAAAACATGCAGTGATGTGTAACTTAGCTAGGTGTTTCCAGACACCTGTCTCAGCTGAGACAACACAAATTTTGTACCATCTTTCCTCCAGAGAGTGACATTCTCCCAGTGTCGTGTGGTGATGTTTTTGCTTTTCTCCCATAAATTCTCTGCTGGGAACTCTCCACAAGTCCTCAGCAACCGCTGACAGAGACTGATCCATCAGTCACCCGCTCCTGATGCACCCTTTCCTCTAACACCCCCCTCACACGGGGGCAGGAAAGCCAGGGAGTTTTTTTGTGCTTAGGTGTATTTTCAGTCTCAAGGACCGCACGGCTGAAGCCGCCTTTGTTGCCAGGAGTTGGAACAGATCCCGAATATAATTTTGTGAAGGGCAGAGGAAGAAAAGCCCAGCTTTTGTGCTGGTTCAGATGGCCGCTTCGGTGCGTGATTCCAGCAGGTGCCGTGCGGCAGCCAGGTCTTGGCAACGCCGAGCTTGCAGGCGTGAAATGTAAAGAGGTGATGTTCCTTGGGTGTGAGCCAAGAAACGCGTTCCCCACCGGCTTCATGTGCTCCACGTTGCTCTGATAATGGCAAACTCCAGTCAGTGGGAGAAACCAAAGATGTCAGGATGTGGTAATTTAAGGTTTGCCGTACGAACGTGCTGGTACGACGCCGCCACGACATCCAGCGTACGCCCAGTGACTCCAGCTGGGCACAGAGGCATTGGGGGGGGGATGAGGGGGTCCTCGCCCCTCCAGCCGCCCCTCGGCCTTCTCTCGGTGTCCCAGCCTCACCTATGACGTCACAGCAGCGTGACGTCGCACCGGGAGGCGAGCGGCCGCCGGCGGCCGGCAGAGGGCAACGCGCAACCACGGATGGACGGGGGGAGCCGCGGGGGGGCGGGGAACCAGCAGCGGGACGGGATAGGGTAGGGTGGGATGGGATGGGATGGGATAGGATAGAGTAGAGTAGAGTAGAGTAGAGTAGAGTAGAGTAGAGTAGAATAGAATAGAATAGAATAGAATAGAATAGAATAGAATAGAATAGAATAGAATAGAATAGAATAGAATAGAATAGAATAAGAGTAGTATAGAGTAAGAGTAAGAGTAAGAGTAAGAGTAAGAGTAAGAGTAAAATAGAATAGAGTACAGTAAGAGTAAGAGTAGAGTAGAGTAGTATAGAGTAAGAGTAAGAGTAAGAGTAAGAGTAAGAGTAAGAGTAAGAGTAAGAGTAGAATAGAGTAGAGTAGAGTAGAGTAGAGTAGAGTAGAGTAGAGTAGAATAGAATAGAATAGAGTGTGAGAAGAGAAGAGAAGAGAAGAGAAGAGAAGAGAAGAGAAGAGAAGAGAAGAGAAGAGAAGAGAAGAGAAGAGAAGAGAAGAGAAGAGAAGAGAAGAGAAGAGAAGAGAAGAGAAGAGAAGAGAAGAGAAGAGAAGAGAAGAGAAGAGAAGAGAAGAGAAGAGAAGAGAAGAGAAGAGAAGAGAAGAGAAGAGAAGAGAAGAGAAGAGGAAAGCAGAATAGAAGTAGAGCAGGGTAGGGTAGGGTAGCTAGTTTGGTTGGAAGGGCCCTTCACAGATCACCATCCAACTGCACTGGATGGTGAGCACTGCCATGACCTGACTCAACGCGCTCCGTGCCACAACAGCTAGCTCGTAGCTCACACGGCAGAAATGTGCCAGCAGTCCCACCTGCTGACGGCTTTTTACAGTACCTACTGTTAATAACAATTTTTTTTTTATGAAAGAAACCAGACACCTTAATTTTCTTGATTTCATTCATGTCCACTGTGGCCCTAAGAAATACAGGTTCTAGTTCTAACTTAGCAGTTTTATGGCATGCGAAAATCCCTTCCTGAGAGCAGCACAAGAAACAGGGACTGGCACTGGGGTCTGCATTTCCACATCAGAGCAGGTAATCTTTATGTTAGTCTTTGTTATGGCATGTAAGCACCATTTTCTGCTCAGTACAGGTGTTTGTACAAGCATACATTAGCAAGACATCACTGAAACCCTTCGATCCTTCAAACTACGAAACATAAGCAGGTGTTAAGTAGTTCCAGCACTTTATATCAGAGCAATGTTTCCTGACGAGGCAAGGGGGAGCTGTGCTTGCTGTGAGGCTTCTGCAGACTAGCAGAATGCAAACTTTCAGCTCTGCTTTTTAATAAAGCACTACTTCAAGTGGAAGGCTGGACTACATGACCTTCAGAGGTCCTTTCCAACCCCAACTGCTATATCCACGTTTTGATTTCCAAAGATCTTATTTTAAAAGAGCAAGACATTAAAACCACAATAAATTATTCAATGTCTTTTTTTTTTTTTTTTTTTTTTTTTTTTTTTTTCCCCAAGGATGCTATAGCTCAAGGCCAGGATTCATATAAGTCACTTTTTTTTTTTCCTGAAATGAAGTTTTTGCACATCCTATTTTAAAGCATACAATCACAGTGATATACATCAGCAACAAAAGCTGCCAAGAAGTCAGAAATCATCTGACTCTGTGGGTTGCTCCAACCTTTGGATACAATAGGTGATACAGCCTTCTCTTAAGCTGGGCTGTAAGCAAAGGACATTCGAGCACAGAGCAAAAATACGGACTGTGTACAATGGAGCACTGCCTACACAAGTTCATCGCATTATTGCAATGCCTGGTGATTATTTTCCAAAGACTGCTGAATATTTTTAAATGACTGGTGATTATTTTTCAATGAATTTCCCTCTCAGGAGGCAACTTCATATGCTCTAATTTGTATTTAGCGAGTATTTTAATTATATGATTCCAACGTGCTTTCTAGTCAAAGTACTCCAAAATATTCCCCAGGAATAACAAATGTATCTATTATTCCAGTTTACAAGTGTCAGAGTAAATTATTTGCAATATCAGTAGGTGTTGAGTGGTAAGCCAGTGGTGTTGATTCCCAGTCCTTTCTGAATCCCATTAATACAGGCATTATACTGCTGTGACAGGGCATCAGTTTCTATTTTACCTTCCATAAGCAGAATCAAAATAAATTAAACAAAACTGAAGATACATGATATAAAAAATCATATGATAATGATATATTCCAAGTGAGAATCAAATCTGTGACCACATTTAGTGTTTCTGGTGTTAAATTGCAATTGCCTGGATGCTGTGTTTGATTAAAAGCAGGGTAGTAGCATCTATTTTAAGATTGTTAGCAAATTTTAAATACAGAGTCTGTACTTATCCTTTTCACTGTAGTTAACATTAGGGCTTGAGGCAAATCAAATCAACCAAACAGAACAATTGCATGCATAATGCACTAGCTGGGCTCAGAAACCTCATTTGAAACCATTTTTGTTGAACAATTATTTGGGGACTTGCTCACATTTATTTTCTCTTCCTCTTTTTTTCTTTTTTCCCCCCACACATTCAGAGCTATTGGTTCTGTAAAGGAGTAAGCGTGGCTGAGCAGGAAAATGTGGAATGCCAACTTTTTGTCTTTTTTTTTTTTTTTCCCATTCTGTATGTGAATTTTTTTCTTTACACAGCTTATTCTTTTTTTTTTTATTATTATTTTTTATTATTTTTTTATTTTTTCTTTTTTGGTAAACTTTGGAAAAGGTTTTAAAGTATGCTTGAACTACAGATGCTTAGAAAGACAGCATGAGTAGCCAGCTCAGAAAGAAATAAAACTCTTGGGAAAGAGGCACTCATTGTCCTGAAATTTGCCAGAAATTATACCACTGCTAAGCAGAATCTGGATGCTGAAGTTCAATTTGCACATTATAGACAAATGAGGCGGGTTTAAATTAAATAACCTCACAAGACCTGAGCTGGGGACAGGACACTAAAACCATCATTCTGAAGACTCAGAAGCCAGCCGGGAGAAGAGCTGCAAGGGAGGAAGGTAAGGTAGCATGAACATTGCAATTTCCTGTTGGCTAACCACTTGCAGTTCTGTGGTGGTGGTGGTGTACTTTGACAGAGAGCACCGCTAGTACTTTATAGGTATATGCACGAGAGAAGAAACACAGAATGGAATGGACGTGAGGAAGGCTAAGGAAATGTGTAGATGTGTAAAGAGATTAAGATTAAAAATATATATACATGGTTGCAACAAATCATATGAAATTGTGAAAAGGAAATGATCACATTACCTCATTCCCATCTTGCTCAACCTGTACCTAAAACCCACTAGTGGTGAATATTGCACAGCTCATATCGGTGAGCAGTCTACTCCTGTGCTTATTTATCCAAACTCTCACTTTCTGCCTAATCTAACTCATTCTTCCTGCAATTATTACTTTTTGTATTATCTGAGCTAAGAGTTGGGATTGTTTGGCCTCAAAAAAATGGCTTGGGGGAGACATTATCAGTGTGTTTAAGTGCCTGACGAGAGGCAGAAAAGAAGATGGGCCAGAGTCTTCACAGTGGTACCCAGTGACAGGACAGGAGGCTACGAGCACAAACTGAAATACAGGAAACTCCACATGAGGATAAGAGAAGGCTTTCCTCTTTGCCATACATCCCTAAAGAACTGTAATTCTTCAAAAAATATATCTCCTAACATTTATAATATCCTTTGGCCTTTTTCAATGAATTCATATAATTCTTAAAATGATGGCATCAAATAATATAGTACCCCTGCTGCAGCCTTACTAGCAGTGGAGCAAAAGGATTATTGCACAGGCCTTATGTATAATGCTCCTGTGTATTCATCTTAGCATAACTGGATTTTTTTTTCTTTTTTCCTGCTGGTTGGTTGATCCATTTGTGATCTAGGATTACCCCAGAATTCCCAATTAACCAGCTGTTCCTCAGTTTGTATTTATAGGCACGATCATTACTTTTCACAATTTTTCACTTACCTGTCATTTCCTTCATTTGGGACCATTTCTTCAACTTGGCACAGTAATCTCATAATGGAATCCTGATAGCGGGTGGGCTTTCAAACCCTCCTAGCCTGATGATTTACTAAATACACTGCTTATTCCATTATTGGAGCCATCAATAAAAACACAGATGAGTATCAAACTTGTGAGTTAACGTGACTGGTCCCCCCTGCTCCTGACCCCTGGTTAGCATAGGCAATGATAAGGCAACCACCCATACTGTGTAAGTGGTCTGACCATGTACTGTCCTCTCTGCTTCTCTCTCCTCCTCTACGGTGACAGCTTGTGGGGCCACCCATTAATGGGGTGACAAGGCCATCAGTATTAGCAAGACCCAGGTGCTGGGTTGCCAAGATGTGGTGATGCCCGTCATGGGACACCAAGCATGGGGAACACCATTTATAAAATCAGGCAGCAGTGGAATTGGATCATAATTAATTGCTGCTAGATGGCAAAATCCATGATCAGGAACTGAGAATTCCAGAAATTCTGTGCAACTGTAAGCTATGCTTCATGCTGTAAATTGTAGATAATCTACCCAGGACTTCTAGACTCGCATAAGAGGAAAGGGTATTGAATCTTAAATTTGTTATGTTAACTGTTCTTTATTGTCTTGCAGGTACCTGAGAGTAGATACTTTGATTTATTTTATTTTATTTTTTTCTATTTTTGTCATGTACAAAATAAGGCTGACTGATCTAAAATTCTCCAAGACTCCCTTTTTTAAGCCCTTGGATGGTGGCGCAGATTCTGCATTATATAGAGAAAAAAATATTATATATAATATATATATATAAAAATTATAAAATATTATAATATTATAATAATATATTATATAAAATATTTATTATCTATAAATATAATATATATAAAATGTTTATTATATAATTATTATATAATATTATATATTATATATAAAATGTTATATATTATATATATTACATAGAGAAAAATCACACTTGCGTTGATTTTTCAAACGTTGGAAAACATTTGGTAAATTAGAAGCCCAAATAATTTTCCTGCCTTGTGGAGTCTCACTCATCCTCTGTTAGTTTTCAAAGATCGGTACTTACCACTCCAAGGCCATCACGTCTTCACCTGGTCCTACCAGGTCGATGACAAAATGTAGCCTCCTGCAATGACAACACACACTTGTCATTTTTCCCTTCAATAACTGCTCAGAGATCAATCTGTTTCCTCCTGCAGTTTCTGTGGCAGGCCTACGGTGCCTTCATAAATAAAAGGGTGCCTTGCAATTCTTTTTGTCTTTTTTTCCCTCCAAAGAGATAATTCAGTACATATAAGTGTATATATATATATGTATTGAATATTTTATATATATATATATAAGTATATATAGCTTCTAGGACATCTAAAAATTTTCAGGAATGGCTTTGGTTTTTTCTCAGAAACATCTTTTGGTAAAGCTGAGTCATCTGTGTAGCTACGTTATCAGTCACAGTGCTACAGCTCTCTGATGGCTCACACACAGCCTTACAATTAGGGTATAAGGCTGTCATAGATATGTATCTATAGATAGATACATAGATATGTAGTATCTATATTGCACAAATACATATATATGTTGTAGCATAATTAAAATGTCAAACAAAATGAAAAGCATGTTAGTAATTACCAGGCATTACGTGAGGCTCTGATTTTACCTTGGCTTCTTATTGGTATTTCCCTTCACGAATGACTCGAACAATACAGAACTTCCCAGATTTCTCTGAGGTACCATCTTACATATTTTCCCCCCTCTTATTATTTCCATAAAACACAGACCGTTCACTTATCTGCAAATTATTATGATTGTAATCTCTTCCATAACTTCTTTTAAAACCATTTTGCACGTATCGGTATACTTGGGCTCTAACACCTCTGCACAGTAGAGAAATATTATCTTCAGTTGTGTTTGTAAAAGGAAGACAAGTAATTTATCCAGGGGTAGACAAACAGAACAAGGATTCGTATTTTCCAATTTTCAGCACTCTTTTTCAGCCTCATGTCTATCTTCGTTCCCCAGGTTTTACAATGACCTACATATCATTGCATGAGAAGTGCAAAGCCAGCAATAAACACTTTTAGCCTGTAAATAGCAATGATCATCTATGCTAGCTATTTAAGCACAGAACATTTAATCTCTCAGGAAAATAATGTTCTTTTAATCTTCTGGTTTAGCCCTTTGAGAGTCACAAGAATTGTAATTACTGGCACGGTACTTAACTATGCATCAAGTGCTTGAGCACTGCAAATTTTATACATCCCTTTTTATCCACAAAGCACAGATGAAGGAAAAGCTGACAGTGTTTTTTGACCTAAATCATCTCCCAGCAGCTGGAGATTCTGCTCTCAGGGGAAAAGGGCTCAGAGTCACCCTCAGCACTTCATACATCCCGAATCCTTTCTCACACACTGCTATTCTCTGCAGTGTCAATGCAGCTCGACGTGGACGCTGAGGTTCTGTAAATATGGGGGCTGTTGGAGAACAAATACTGGGTATGTGTGGCAATGAGGCAGGCTCAGGGTTTTGCTGTTGCTCTCTATGTCTGCTAGAGTAACTACAATAGTGATGTTAAAAATAATCACCTCTTCAGCCAGCATAGCAGTGCTGGCAAACCTGGTTTGGATACAGGGAGGCTTACAGAAGGCTGCTCTCACTGTTCCAGCTCACGTCATTTGGGAGAGTGATGTAATTATGTCAGTGGAAAGGCTCCTTTGGATGGCATCCTCATCACCACCTCTAATGCTCTGAGGATGGACAAGCACGTGAACTGGATTCCCCGAAGCTGAAACAAAACCAGGTGTGCTGTGGGACTGCCTCCGGTGTGCTGCAGTTGCAAAGGGGGCCATAGGACAAAGCTGGGGCCAGACTTGGGTAAAGCTCCTGCAGTGTGCTTAGGGTAGAAGCAGGATCCTCAGCACCAGCTGTTTTCTTCTCCAAATCCTCTCCTACCTTATTGCACCACTTGCTGATGGAGGCACGGTGGGCACCGGCAAATTCCTAAAACAGACACGATCCAACTTGGCATGGCTTCACAACCCATAGTGAAGTGCCAAATGAGGGAAATCCTGACTAAAAAATTAAACCGCTTCTGTTCAGTAAGGGCCAGGTATGTTCACTATGACTCTGGTTACTGCTATGTGCAGCCTAGTTTCAAAACCAGCATTTTAGGAGGTTGTTCAGCAGCTGCTTTAGTTCCCCGAATTCAGTTCACCATACGCTGCACAAATGCTTGTGGCTATACAGTGCAGGCACGGTACAGGAATAGAAACACACAGCTGGGAAGGAGGAAATGGTTATTTAGGCTGGCCTGAGCAGTGCTGGCGAATGTCACAGGATGGCGAATATTACCCTGAAACACTCCTCTGGAACAGCAACTTCCAAGAAACCACTTAAGAAATTGATTCAAATTGGCTAAATGGTATCAGATAAAAAATGAACTTTATGTTCCAGAGATCCTAAAAGCCTACTTTATATCCTTTCTGAAAGGAAAATCTCTTTTTTTTTTTTTTTTTTTTTTTTTTTTTTTTTTATGTGAACTATTTTGCTCTTAAAAAGCAACCCAAGTTTAAAAGTAAAAAAGGAGGTAAACTCTTCTAAAGGGTAATAAGCCTTCTAATCTGCTGTCAGACTTTTGTAAAATCTTACTTTCTGAATCTCTCTTCAATGAGGTGCTAACAGGTTTCCATCCTATCTTTTATTAAATTTATTTTGCTGACACTGAGTGTGAGCAAAACTTTATTGTGTCAGCAAAAATTTATTTTCCAAGACACCGAGTTCAATATTGTTTCACATACAGAAGCACGAGCAAGACAGTATTGTCTTTGAAACATTTCCATACAAGCCTAAATTCTGACCTCACCTCACCCTGGTTGTGAGAAAGCCTGTTTTACAACGCCTACACTGAACATTTCTTTTATAAAAGGACAGGTATCTGTAGGTCTGGAAAGGAAAGTTTCTTGTATGAAAAATGTGCAAAAGCTCCCACTTGCGGAAAATGAGTCTGTTGTGTGGATTTCTTTGATGCTTTCTGAAAAATGGGATTAATGCTCAATCAGCCTTTAATAAATGAAAAGACTAAACTGGGCCTGTGCAGTAAAAAATATAATCTATTTAGTGAAGGATTTTCTGTGTTTGAAATAGTCTACGCTGTACAATGCAAAACAACCAGAAAAACAATATGCCTATGTGATCAGATTGGGAAAAACAAGTGAAATCTGGTGTAAATTAGCTGTGGATTTTATTACAACGCTGGTGAAGACTGGCAGTCATTTACCTAGGAGAAACTAAGAATTAAATGTGGTCTTGGTATACTACAAATAGTATTTTAACTTACGAAGGTGGACCAAGGACACAAGAAGCAATCTTTCCATGTGTGATTGCACTTGCTTGGTAGACTGCAAGTGCAATCTGTAATTGTAGAATAAAATAAAACAACGTAATTGTAGGCAGTGAAAGCATTCCCATTTACTTTTGCAAATGGTCTCATTGATTTGATCTTAACAGAAAATGCAACACGAGGAAGTCAATATATTACCCATAGGGCACATGGCGTGTTGCAGATGTTAACCACACGCACATTTTGAACAGAAAATCGTATTGTTTTCCTACGTGCTCAGTGGAGTCAATGGAAATGTTCCCATTGGCAAATAAGATGTTTCCATGGGAAAGGAGGAAATGCCAGAGTCTCTCTGCCTGTAGAGATAACAGCTACAGTCGCCATATGAAAAAGTTATTCCAGTGGAAAAAAAAAAAAAGTTAAAAATAAATTCTGGCAAAAATTCTTATGGTGAGCTGCTTTCCCTGGTTTCGAGAAAGTTTCCAATTGGTTTCCAAAAGGTAACATTCATGCCAGTGGTTTTGTATTTTTCTGTTGTAAAACAACATATAAGCATTTTTCAGAATATTTAATATCAAAAAGACTTTTACAGGTATCTCTGAAGTGTTCTGGTGCTGACTGTTGGCTGTCACAAACCTCTTTTTATCCGCTGTGTTGCCAGTCAGAAGAGCCTACTGTGTTCCTTCTCTCCTGAGGAGGTTCCTTCCCAAAGCAGGCTTTCAGAGTGTCTGTTTAATGCCTAATATAACCCCTATAAAAAATCCACAGAAGCCATTTCAAAAACATTTCAGTCGGGAAGTCGCTCGAGCCCTTCTTGCATCACAGCTCATTGACCACGTCCCACGGCTGGGGAGCTGCCGTGTCAGGCTAGTAAATATCTGATTAAGGATTAGGTAAATTACAGAATCTGACCTGAATATTGTAGAAGCCCTCAACCATGGATGTGATTGAAGATAGTAGGAGTATAGCCTCGTGGATTTATTATTCATACTCCTGTATTAGTGGGACGCTGTATTCAAGACATTTGAGGTGCAGAAAGAGGCAAACCAGTCTGTCTTGTCTGCAAATAACCAACCTGCAAGAAAAGCAGCAGGCAGAACAGCAGGCCAGCCGGACTGAACAGGGCTCACCAAGCTGACATGCAAAAAGGGAGCATATGGAAAACCTAAGTGCATATGGACTGCCAAGGAGGAATACAGATGCATCGCCTGGGCACACTGGGATGGAAATAGGAAGGCCAAAGCATGGCTAGATTAAAAACTGGCAAGGGGTATGAAGAAGAACGGCTTCTATAGCTACTTTGGCATCAAGATGACCTAAAAAAAGTGATCCCATTGCTGGGAGGCATCAGCAACCTTGTGATGACATAGAAAAGGCTGAGGCCCTTTTTTTTTGCCTCAGATTTTCTTTTTACTAATCTGCTATAAGGCCTCCCATGGCTCCTTGCCTAACTTTGGGTTCAGCATTCCTCCCTGTGGTAGGAAGAAGAGCAATGTAGGGACTACTTAAACTGACATGCAAAGTTTTTGGGAAGTGCTGGGGTGCATCCCAAAGTACTGAGGGACCTGGCTGATGTCACTGAAGGACTGCTTTTTATCTTCATCACAGAACTTGACAGTTCTGTAAACTGCTAGACTGAATATCCCTTATATACATCATAAGGTAGCAAAAATTACTTCCATTCCTTGTTGGATAGCTAAATTAATGATGGCTCAACTTGGCAGTTCAAAGCAAAGCAGTAAATGTCCGCACCACAAAACTTCCACCAACTGCACCTGTGAGCTGGTATCTCTGATAGCAAAGGAGGCAGGATCTGAATATGACAATAAAATACAGGATTGCTTCAAATATGTTATAGGCATACTGACTGCCAAAGATGATTTCTCTGATGCTCATCTGGAAGCTACCAGAGCATGAAAGTCTCTCCAAACAAACAAAAATATTCCACCATTTCTTAATCACAGGCAAATAAGTAAAAATCCTCACGTTCTCTTACACAGTTGTTTCTGAAACTGATGGCATCCATCTCAGGAAGAGCTGTGTATTTATCCAACCTAGCCAGTCAATTGTACTTGCAGGCCCGGACTGTTGCTAAATCAGATCACTTCCCATTAATCAACATTTAAATTTGAAATCAAGCTGTGGGCAATCAGGTAACACTGAGAGTGAGAGTGCATGACTAATGCCTGTGCATTTCCTTCCTGTTAGCTATTGTCAATGAATTGCAAAAATGCAAAGTTCCTTCTTTTTTTTTTTTTTTATTATTATTTTTTTTTCTTTTTTTTCTCACTAGCTGAGGCTCACGAGCTTATGAAAACACTGTCCAGCTGTGAATCTAAGGAAACCACACTGAATGTAAACAGAAAACTACCCAAGGGGAAAAAAAAAACAACTGATCAAAGGGTGAACAAGGGCAAAGCAAAGTCTGTCCTTGAATTCCTGCAAGGAGCTCTGAATTATTTTAACGGCAACCCTATGCCCTGCACTACTGCACTGAACTGCCTGGAAAATGCACACAGAACGGAGCTGCTGCTGCAAACAGCAGTGAAAAATGTCCAGCACGTGATAGAGCAGACTGCACAGAAATAGAGAAAAGAGATGGGAGCAAATCCCGTCAAGGTATTTGGTTCCCAGTCTTAAACCAGGAAAGTTCTGAATCCCGTGCTCGTTTTAAAAGGTAGAAATGTCTCATTAAATATAATTTAATTTATAAATCTAAAGTCAAGCATACAGTAAATGTTTTTTGAGACTGATTGTTCAGTACCCTCCAAAATCAAGTGCTTGCCTGGGTCTTGATTGTGAACGTGCAATAAGGAGATTTCTCATTTCTGAATGTCCTTCAGTCACGTGTTGTGTAGCATAACCAGTAGACATATCCGAATAATATGCTAGTGGAGAAATGTTGTGTCAGAGAGCAATGAGCCCTTTCAAAGCACAGTTTTGGAACAGTGCTGCTCAATATGAGGGAGTTGAATACTGGTTGGTGTAGCTGTGCATATTGCAGTGTGGCAAATACCAAGTCCAGTTCAACTCTCACTGACAGGGTGGAGTCCACAGCAGTGGGCAGGGCATCTTTCTTCCTGTCATTTAAAAACTGAAAAAAAAGGAAATGAAGGAATGGTGGCACTGAATAAGGTGTCTGCTTGCACTGCCTAGAAGACGATGACAAATATTTAATGTAGGCAGGTGTGTAAAATTGGCAGCTAAAAGAGGATCTTCTACCTGCTGAGAGTTAATTTCTCAAATACCTGCCTCATGACCCGTCTGAGTGAATCTTGGCCCCAAACCATTCTCAAATTTCTTTTTTCCTTAAGGCATCACACATTTCTCTGTGAAACAGCGAGTGCAGGCAATGCTGCAGCTACTGCTTCCTGGGTCTCATTAACAGAAGCACCTGCTCTGCCCTGCTCATGTACCAGGCGGGGAAATGAGTGAGGAGAAGAGCAAAACTCAAGAATCTCTTTCAGTTGTCATTTGCCAGCTTCTTTGCAGGGTCACAGAGTGACATCTCTCCAGCAGAAGGTTTCTACTGAGCAGAGCACCTGAAAAACCTCAGGGTCTTGCTGCTCCTCACCCTTTCCTCTTAGGCAGCTAAAAGCTTTCTTTGCAGAGCAGGAACTTTCACTTAGAGACACAAACTACGTCCCAGTGCAGTCTTTTTATTTAACTTGCAGTTTTACAGTCCTTTCTCTTCTTGGGCTAGGCTTGGTTTTATTGCACTATAAATGTTTCTCATTTACAAGTAAGGAAACAGCACAATGGTGTTCTGCTGGGAGAGCTGCCTGCATCCGTCTGTTGCTAAGAGTCTTTCTGTGTCTGCTTGCCTTCCTCCCCTTCCTAATTGTTTTTATCTATTTATTTCCTTGACGTTAATTTCAATTCTAATCAGCAACTACAAACTCATGCCTGGTGTTTATGACATTCTTTCTGCACTCTGATTCAGTTCAGATTTTGCTGTACTTAACACATTTTTTTTTTCTCAATTCTTACCCTAATTTTTCCTATTTGAAGGAAGTATTTCTTTTTAAAGAAATGTTATACAGAACCAGTAATGCTTCCTAAACCCTGCCCGCTTGCATCATTCAAGCAGTATAAAATGTCAGATCCTGGCAATCATCGGTCAGATTAAAGACTGCTGGCAGAACGCCAGAAGAGCTGTTTTTTTTTTTTTCACCACCTATTGCCTTCTCCCAGGACTTTAAAAGGTGCCTCAGGGCAGAGATGCATAGCAGACTGAAAAGAAGGGACCTGAAGCCCATGTTCCTAATGAGATATCCTTGAGATGCAAGTTTCAGTAGCTTCTGTAGCTGATGCCAGAATAGGAACAGAAAATAAAGAGATGTACCTTTCCTTTTGAAACTCCCATTCACTTGATGTTAACAGCAGGAAAGGATTTGGTAACCATCTAAAAACGTCTGTGTGGTCCAGTGGCCAATACTGTCCAGGCATCAGAAATATTTTTCTTCTCTCCCAGGCCTGCTCACAGCTCTTCTGGCCTCACGTCCCTAGAGTACCCCTGTTCAGTGAGACAAGAAAGAATGGGAAGAAATTAAGGCAGGAGCTAGTCCATGAATGCAGATGCTACAGGCAACAGAGAGAGATAACAGGAGAGAACAGGAAAAAGGAAAAAGAGAGGAAGAATTTGGAAAAATGAAAGAATGATCAAGAAAATAAGACAGAGAAAACTACTAAGGAAGTATCTTTTTTTTTTTCTTTCTTTTTTTTTTTTTTTTCCAGAAATACACAGCAGCTGTAGGTTGTTTTTGTAATGATAAACTAACACTGTATAAAACATTTCACCGTCAAGAAATTAGAGTATTTATTAAATAAGGTGAGCAGAGGAGAGAAAGGGAAATGCATGGGAAAGAACAGAGAGGCTTTGGGGGCAAAGGAAGAATCCCACTGAAACATAAAGCCCTCATCTCTTCTGAATACAGATCTTCTCTGTTGTCCCCTGGAATAATTCTTAAGTAAGTATCTTTCACATTTAATTTATACAGAGGCATTTTTAATCTAAGAGCCTGACACTCTTTCCAAACTCTGCTTCGCCTATTTTAACTTGCAGGGCAGAGGTTTTATTAGCTTTAATGCATTGTGGAAAGGTCAAAACGAAATTTCAGGTCGCTAATGCTGTCTGGTACAGCTGAACATGCAGTCTCATCCAGACCATTTGTTAGGCAGCAAAATTTATCAGAAGTCAAATGTTTTTGGTAGCCCTGCAATTGCAGAGAGTCCAAAGCCTTATTATGTATGCATTTCATCAGAAGGCTTCCGTCATTAATACAACATTTTTGTTTCAAAATTTGTAAACAGTCCCAGAGAGTGAAAATGTGTTTCTATTTTTGTTTATGCTGGGCCTTTTTTTCCCAAGCAGTAAAGAATCTTCTATTGAAAGTTGTCTATACACCCATTTCAAAATTTATTCTCATGAATATAGCATTAACTGATATTAATACTGCAATATGGAGGAAAAATATGTCTGTTAAACAAGCTACCAGAGCTGCCCCAGGGAAAAGGCTAGTCATGAGAGACTAGAGATCACATCTGTCACTTGTAAAAGGACTGCATGTTGTTATATCCACTGCCAAAATTATCGCTTCCCATGTGTTACATTAATACTTCTGCATCTTGGCTTCATTTTCTTGAGGTCAATGAAAGATGAGTGGAAGTTTTATATGTGTTTGTAGAACCATGGCCTGTGGATGCTGTGTGAAGCAGAGGTCAATTCGGCTAATATTATTTAAGTCATTTACCACTCAGGCTAGACAGGACCTAGGACAACTATTGCTGAAGTTGTTTTCCAGGGAAATGAAACAAAAAAAAAGAAGCAAACAGCTGTAATAGTGCCTTAAACCAGCATGAACTACAGGAGAAAAATACTCAGATTTAAATGGAAAAATATTTTTTCTTCACAGAATACCACATACATTGTTCTTCTGGATATACATTCTTGGCCTACAGGATTACTCTGTAGTTTTCCATAAAATACTTTTAAAGGTATTGTAGGAACTACTAGCACATCCTTCTTGGAGTGACATTTTTCAGTGCTGGCTTATTTATAAATGTATATGCAAAAGACTTAAGTAATACCAAACATTTGCCACCATTAGATCTTTTTTTGGAGCTTAGAAAACGCCCATCTCTTCCTCCCAGCAACTTTCTACTGTCTACGATGATGAACCAAACAAGCTAATGAGCTTGATCCGTCCTGTCTGTCTTCCTTGTGTGACATAAAACATAGATCTACTTTTTATATTCCCGTTGGAACGTCAAGATTGTTTCAGAAAGCTTCAAGAAAAGCCTTCATCTTCATGACATTCATTCTGATTTGATTGCAATGTTACTAAATTAGTTCTGAAACAATTTCTCCTCATGCTTGATACTGACACTGCAGACAGCAAAGGACAGTCCGAAGAATCAGTGCATCAACAGAATTCCCTCTGACTTACAAGGTATCTGTGAAGAAAATTGATGGGATGGAGGATGAAAGCAAAATAAAATACACTGAAGAGTTTTAAGTATCTGCTTAAGGTCTGTTTATTACAAAGTGATTCATTAGATTGCTTAACAAGGATGGATATAAGTATACAATAACTGTTAATCAAATGTTGAAATGGAATTGACAATTAACTACTTAGTTAATTGTAAAAACTCATGTTCCATACTTAAAATCTCTCTGAAACTTCAAACTCACAAATCTCTACAAAAATGTTGTCTTCAGCATTTTGTATTTGTCATTTTCCTGGTGCGTTAAATAGCTGTGTAACAGCACGAGTTTAGAAAGCTGGATGTGAATAATCTTTAATGATTTTATTAGAAGCACAATTAACACTTTAAACATATAAGCACTTTAACTACATTTTTTTTTATCCAAAGAACCAAATGATTTCATTACCTTGCTTTCAGATTCCTTTTTGCAGAAAAAAACACCTCTTCAAGGATTTATATTGGTGTAACACTGAAATAAAATAAAATAAAAATAAATCTACATCTTCTAAATACTGTGAATCATGGACCAATTAATCCGAACAACAATCCTTTGTAAAAATTACAGTAGAGCAAATAAGATGTGAACACAAAATACTACTTCTTACACAAAGGATAACGTAGCTTCATTTGCTGTGTACTTTTAGAGTCTAATGAAACAAGAGGAAAGTGGTGCACCATAGTGAATGTGAAAGCTGTACCATGCCCTTGGATATGGGCATGTACAGCAATACTAAGAAGAAGCTTTAATTGCCTGTGTTTACTTAAATGCACAGTTTTAAACATACGCCCTCAAGAGGAAGTCTTTCAATATAAGGTCTGTGGAACAATCCAACCCTTCACTGCCTTGCTGGGTATGTTTGATAGGCCTTTGACAGTACACGACATTGTGTTTATCACAGAATCCTAGAACCATTAGGGTTGTAAAAGCCCTCCAAGATCCTCTGGTCCAACCGCCCCCCTACCACCAATGTCACCCACTAAACCATATCCCCAAGCACCACGTCCAACCTTTCCTTGAACACCCCCAGGGACGGTGCCACTACCACCTCCCTGGGCAACCCGTCCCAACACCTGGCTGCTCTTTCTGAGAAGAAATGGCTCCTCATTGCCAGCCTGAACCTCCCCTGGCACAAACTGAGGCCATTCCCTCTGGTCCTATCACAGTTACCTGTGAGAAGAGGCCGACCCCAGCTCCCCACACCTTCCTTTCAGGGAGCTGTAGAGAGCAATGCGGTCTCCTCTGAGCCTGTTCTCTCCAGGCTGAACATCCCCAGTGCCCTCAGCCTCTCCCCATAGGACTTGTTTCCCAGGCCCTTCCCCAGCTTCATGGCCCTCCTCTGGACGCTCTCCAGGACCTCGCTGTCCTTGTAGTGAGGGGCCCAAAGCTGAACCCAGCGCAGAGCACAGGGGGCGATCACCTCCCCGGCCCTGCTGGCTGCACCATCCCTGACACGAGCAGGGTGCCGCTGGCCTTGCCCACCTGGGCACACTGCCAGCTCGTGTTGAGGTGAGCACTGACCAGCTCCCCCAGCTCCTTTTTCAGTGCACAGCTTTCCAGCCCCTCTGCCCCCACCCCGTAGCACTGCACGGGGTTGTTGTGACCAAAGTGCAGGACCTGACACTTGGCCATGTTGAACCTCATCCCCTTGGCCTCTGCCCATAGATCCAACCTGACCAGGTCCCTCTGCAGGGACTTTCCATCCTCCAGCAGATGGATACTTCCTCCTAACTTGCTGTCATCTGAAAACTCACTGAAGGGGCACTCAATTCCCTCATCCAAGTCATCAATAAAGATATTAAAATAGGAACATCAAGAAGAAAACAAAAGAGATCTATTTATGAAAATGCTGAGAAGCCATTTAAACCCGTCTCTTGCCTAATACCTGCTGGCCTGGCCTGACTGGCACAATCTGCCCCTGACATGGACGCCACACGCAGGAATGTGGCAGGCCAGCGCCGCGCTGGGAGCTGCAGGACAGTCACCAAGCTCAGCATTTTCAGTCAGTATCTGCAGCCAAGAAGGGGAAGGAAGGGTGGGCGTCTTTTGCATACCCGCCCTGTGTCCTTTGCATACCTGCCCTGGGGAAAACAGGGGCGGGTGCTAGCATCTATTACCAGAGCGAGTAGAGTCCAGTTCCCTTCATAGGGTTCCTGCATTAGTTATGGGTATGTGGGAATGACAGCGCAGATCACAGGTCTGATGTGAGATTTAAAATAAAAAACTTAAACTATACACAGAATTATATATTTAAATTTAAAATTATACAAAGCCTTGGAAAGGGTTTATATAGAGGGTCTATATTCTATAGGGGTCTATATTCTATATAGAATAGAAGTCCACCCCTCTAGCGAAATTTCAGAAAATCAGTCATTAAGAAGGGTGGACAAATACAAGATGAGGAAATCTCTTTTCATGTACCATGCACAACTGCTGAGGCGGGACGTGACTGCATTTTCAGGACAAAGTTTATTTTTTGGGGACACAGCAAAGCCAACAAGCCCAGCCCTGCCCTGCTGGCTGGGCGTGTGGTGGGGCGTTTTTTGTGAGAAGTGCTTTGTAACGCGGGTCCCCAACTCCTGGGGGGGGAGCAGGGAAGGAGGAGAACCCCTTTGGGCTGAGGGGGCTGAGGGGGCTGAGGGGGCTGTAGGGTGTGACAGGGGCTGAGGGGCTGTGTGGCGGGGAGGGCCCCGCGCTGCTCCTTTAAGCCCTCGGTGGGCGGGGCCAGCGGGCGGGGCCAGCGGGCGGGGTCACGTGCGGCGCAGCGGCCGGAACGCAGGGAGCGCCCCGAGCCCGGGCGGCGCCGGGACCCCGAGGGGGGAGCGGGAGCGGCGCGGGGTGGGGGAGGCGGGCAGCGCGCGCGCAGCGGGGCCGTGCGCGTCCCCGCGGCCGTGCCCGCGCTTCGCGTCGGGAGCGCGCCTCCCCCGCCCCTCAGCCGGCGCTGCGCGGCCTCAGGCAGGCAGGCAGGGAGGCAGGATGGAGCTGTTCCAAGCCCAGGACCACTACATCCTGCAGAGCGGCGAGCGGGCGCTCTGGTGCAGCCGCAGGGACGGCCGCCTGCAGCTGAGGGCCGGTGAGGGAAAATGGCAGCGGCGGGGGGCGGCTCGAAATGGCGGGCGGGGGGGCCCGGGGGGGAGGGGGGGGGGGCGGCGAGGGGGTCCTGAGGGGGGTCATGAGGGAAGAGGGGGGTCCTGGGGCTGTGAGGGGGGTCTGGGAGGGGAGAGGGGGTCCCTGGGGGGGATTTTTGGGTCCCTGGGAGGGATTTTTGGGTCCCTGGGGGGGATTTTTGGGTCTCTGAGGGGAGTCATTAGGGAAGAGGGGGGCTCCTGGGGCTGTGAGGGGGGTCTCTGAGGGGAGAGGGGGGTCTTGAGTCCCTGAGGGGGTCCCTGAGGGGTTTCCCTGTGTCCCTGAGGAGCGCAGCTGAAGGGTGCCGGGGCTGTGTCCTAAGCAGCTGGGTATGTGCTGTGTGGCACAGGGTATGTGGTGTGTGGCCCATCACGCAGCTGTTACTTAGAGCTTTCCGAAAGTGGGGTCTGTGTTAACCCCTAAACACATACAGGACCAGCTCTGGGTGAGTACAGCCCGCTCCGTGAGCCTTAAAAGGCTGGGGCAAGCTCTGGGTGAGCAGCGGCTCTCAGGTGTTTATCCACAGACCTGTTTGTCGCCCTGCTCCGTCCCGTGTCGCGTCCTCACGCTTCAGTCCCGGTGCTTTTGTCCTTTTGGTGCCGTTCCTGTGCGTCTCTTGGGTGATATTGCAGCCCGTCGGGTGTAACGTGACGTCTCGCTCCCCGCTCCAGGTCGGAGGTCTGGCAGCGCTAAGCTGATAAATCACCTCACAAAACACCTCGTGGTCCGCGAGACAGCAGTGCAGCTGGTCAAGGAAATGCGTGTTTTCACACAAACTCAGTGTTAAATTTGCTGTATTGTAAATACAACAGGCATAAAAGCTCTTATTCTACCCGGAGTAACAAAAGCACAAACTCGCGGGCTGGTTCTGGAGGCAGCTGTTTGGAAGCTTGGGTTTGAAGCATTGGTCGCTTGTTTTCATGCAGCTGCTGCTGTGATTTCCCGGAGCCCATCGGCTTCGGGGAGGCTTTGCCAGGGCTCAGCAGTCTGTCTGTGTGCTCCTAAGCAGGACTTTGTCTGTAATGGGACTCTGCGCTTCCAGTCCGAATAAATGCGATGCCTGTTGTGCACGACCCGCCGAGTAATGAAAAGTAACCTGAGAGTTAAGTCTCCTAGCCTGCTTGGTGTTCTTGTTAGTCACTCTTTCCTATTTCAGTGGATTTTTGGTTTTGTTTTTCCAACTCTGTGGCTCTGGATGGTCTTAGTGAAAATGGGTTCTAGTAGGGTGAAATGGGATGCCTTGCTGGGTAGGCTGAAAGGAAGCCTGAGAAGGGAGCACTTTGATCGCAGACTGATTTTCTTGGGTCAATAACTCTTCTGTATGTGAGGGCAGAGCTGGATATCCCCGAACTGGACAGTTTTATTACATCGGACCAATTATAATCAAGGCCACGGAGCGGAAGTGAGTAAATAGATTGCTGTGTGATGAGTCAGTGCTGAATTAAAAAAAAAAAAAACAAAACAAAGTCATAACTTGTATGCATTGACATGTTGAATAGTCTGTTGAAAGGCTATGATCTAACTGTGTCTCTATCAGTTTTTGGAAGCTTTGACTTAATTCTGAGCAGAATTTTGGGGGCAGAGTAAATCATTACACATCCGTGGGTTGAAACGGGCAGTCCTGGCAAACCTTGCAAAGCATTGCTTTATATGACAGGTCTAAGTCTAAGGAGCTGAAACTGAGCTTTATAACACTCTCCTCCCTCAACCATAAGGGCGCGTTCAGAAACTTGCTCATCTTGAAAACTGTATTTCAGGCTTCTTTGAATCGTGGCGAGAATTTGGATTAAAAACAAAACAGCAACAAAACAGTGAACTTGTAAATATTTGCCGTAAACAAAGTCTGGGGCTGGCCGAGGTCATGCCTGCGTTTACATGATGTCTCTGTCTGTTGGTGTTTTTCTTCTGTGAAGTGAAAGTAGTAATTGAGTCACCTGCAGGCAATCTGAATCCTGTTGGCATCGCAGGTTGTTGGGGTTTCGATGTTCGCAGTGTGCCTCTTCCAGTGTGGTAGAAAAACGTTGTTTAACCCTGCTGTAAGCACCTCGCCTCAGATCTTGATCTGGAGTTTGTTCACGCGTAGCTTGCCCTGTTTGTGCTCTGCTCGGCTGCTCTCGGCCAGCGGTTGTATGTAGATTACAGCATGGTGTTATTGCTGTCACGGCTGTAATTTATTTATATCTGCGTGTGTATATATAAAAGAACAGAAGTCGTTAAGGCGCTGAATTCTTCTGTCACTAGAAAAAGGACAGACCCTCCTGCTGAGTGAAAGCTTCAGCTCTCGCTGTGTTGGCCTTGACGATCAATACCTTGAGCAGCGGTGCCAGACGAAACGAGACTGGGAGGGAGCAGTTGTTCCAGAAAGCAGGGCAGTGATGCTGCCCTCTCCACCCTGCCCAGCCTTCTCCCCACCCCTGCAGGAGGAACAGCCCCCACAGGTTTCTGAGCATGTCTCAGACAGGTATTTGGACCCAGCTTTTTGGCTCTGCACGCTCAGATTCCATGACCTGCTTGTAAGAGGGAGGCGGTGATAAGATGTCTCACCTCTGGAGCTTAACTAGGGGCAAACGAGCAGTCATCTATTATTAAATGCCTTAGGAAATTAGCGTTACCGTGTTGGTTTTCAGCTGTTGGAAATGGTTGTGAATGGCTGGTTCAGCAACTGAAGCAGTACCTCTCAATAGATATGTTTTAAAAAATAATAAATTGCATAGATATACATGTCTTTTTTTTCTAATGAGAGGCTTGTTACCAAACAGTATTTTTCAGAGTATTGAGGAAGAGATGTCCGGTTAGGTGTCTTCATCTGATAGCATGAAATCTGAACTGAGTCACAAGTTATAATGCAACCCAACATTCCAGCTCTGGGTGCTTGCCCTACTCCTCAGCGGCATTACAGAGTCACGGAACAGTTTCTTGTCAGAATCCCTGACATTCTTTTACAGTCAAAAATCATGAAGAAAATTCCTTTGAAGCCTAGTGAAGGTGAAGGCCTTGAGGACAGAAGCCCACATTTGCTTTGTGTGAGGAGTGCTGCCCCGATCCCAGGGGATTTATCAGCAGGTTTAAGGCCCCAGAAGGGTCCTGCGCATCGCCCTGAGGGATGGCAGCCCATGTGTTAACTCTGGCTGCTGAACTAAATATGTCACGCACAACTGACTTCCTGAGGTGGCGTGCCTTAGAAATGGCCTGTCTGTTCTGGAAACTATTCCATGCCAGAGACTTGCAGCTTTAGAGTTCTCTCTGTTTTACGAGCTACTTCCTACGGGACCTCAAGCTGTTTTTTCTGACACTTCAGTTTCAGTCGTAGCAGTTGCGGAGCTGTTTCTCAGCAGTGCCTGCTCGTGCTGTTTGGTCCCCTTCCTTTGCTGTCAGCACAACATACGTGTGATGCGTGTGACAAACCAGATGTCAAACTGATCTGTGTTAAATGCAACCCAGCAAAAAAGGGTGCTCAGAACCAGCGAGCAGTTAGTTCCCTGTTGCTGCTTGCTCCTTCCTACAGAAGTGAGCAGGGACTAGAGGAGAGCTGTGTGCTGCTGCACATCTTTATCTACTCAAATACGTACATTAAAGAGTTCTGTACCTTCTGCCTGGGAGGTGAGATCTTCAAATGTATTTACCAGAGGGTTTTTCCTACTTTCCTTAAATAAGATGTGCTTTGTAATTTCACCCACTTTTTTTCTTTTTTTTTTCTAAATGGATCCTAGTTAAACAAACCCTGGGACTTAACTGAGTATGCCACATGCTAACCTAGTTAGAAATAAATGTTGAGGTGAGGTGTTTCTGGTTTAGTTTCCTGTTGAATCTTACTGGCAGAAGTGAAGCTGAATGTAACGAGGCTGTCCCCATCTTTCCCCTTCTCCTCCTGACTCTCTTTTTATACAAAGAGATCAGGAATTGTCAAACTTGTCCCAAGTCAGATGCATAAAGTGTTCTGGAGTTCCTGCCTGCTCTGAAATGACTTTTCGCTTTAAGTAAATGAAAACCCTTTCAAGCTTGACATGCTGATTCTTGTGAGTTGACTGTTTGCTCTGTAAAGGAAAAGGTAACTATTTTGGTGTGTGTGTGGCAGAGTTTAATCAAATCTGCAGTTCAGGTGCTTTTGGGGCTCGTGTTTTGGTAGCAGAGGTCCCGCATCTTTGACCTCTCAGAGGTTAGTACTAACTGGTGAGATGGAGGAGATCAGATTTAACTGCGACAGCAATATTGACAGGAAACAGCCCTTCATTTGAGAGGGGTCTGCACCTATACCAAAGAGCTTGTGGCTTCTCCATCTGTGAGTGTCGATGTTCTTGTTACTGGCTTTGTCACCCAGAGGTGAGGGGGGTGTCTCAGCTGTATGTGCAAGTGTGCAAGTCAACGTGAGAACTTTGTGGCAAGCTTTACAAAAACCTGTCTGAACTGCAGGGAAAGGCAAGTATTTCTTTCATGTGCCACTTAGGCTCTTTCAAAACAACTTCTTTGTTTTTGGAATGTGATTTTTGTTGTTTTTGTTATTTAATGGATACTATTCAGCCTGCAGGAAAGCTCAGGTTGCTGAAGTTCAGCTACTGGAAGCTGGCAGAGCTACCCTTCACCTGTGTGTAGGGGTGATGTCTGGTTTGACTCAGGCAGTAGCTACACTGTCCTTGACTAAGATACAGAGCTTTTTCTGGCACAGTAAGTGGGCAGTATGAAAATACTTTCATTTTTTTCTGTTGAAAAACAAATGCTTCATAATGGAATTATCATCATGAGAAACTGGTGATGCTGTAGCTTTTGAGAGACTTCTAAAGACGCTGACCTGAAGGCTTTGGTGACCAGAGGAAGCGATTTGGTGGGCAGCTGGGCATTTCCTGGCAGTAGGGGTGAGGCTCCCAGCAGGAAAACATTCCTTCGCTGCTGTTCCAGCCTGTTGCATGCCAGCTGCAGCTGGAGCCCTGAAATGTCAGGGGACTTGGCCGTAACTTCCTCTAAACAGTTCCCTCCAACTGTGAGAGGTGTTGGATGGTGGCTTTAGGCTTTCTTTTAGAGGTAAACTCTGCAGAGTCATATCAAGCAGCTCTGAAACATAGCTTAAATATTGAATCTTGTTGAAAGTCATTGTTAAGGCTCTGTATTGAGACTTAAGGCCCGGAGTCTGTCAGGCTATAGTTTTTCCCTCAAGTGCGTCAAAGATTCGAGACAACAGATAAAAGTAATAAAAGCTTCTGTCAGTGTCTGGAGGTTTCATGATTCATGCTCAATATAATAAAGAACACAATTTTTTAATATACTTAAAGGTTTTGAGAGGAATACACATTTGGTAGCTCAGAATTTGCTTCTCATAAGCATTACATTTGCTATAAACTTCGGCTTCTGAAAATTACTTGTGTTCATTGAACCTTCTATATTTGTTACAGAAATGCATATGGTTATTCCAACAGAAATTCCCACTTGCAATTAACAATCTGTATCTCTTGAAAACCCAGCATTCTGCCACACGAATCTAATTTGATTGGGGATGATTTAACTTGTTTTTCCCAATTTAGAGAGCTTTCGCAAGCTTATTTTCAGTCATCACTTAGCCATACTGCTTACTCTTGCAAGTATCACTTGGAAAATCTTAGCCAGGAAATAACACATGGCAAGAGGGAATATGAAAACAAAGAGCCCACTTAAGAGGGGGTGTGGGTGGATACATGCAGGTTTTTCTTCTCCCTCTGAGTAAACTTTTTGTGTAGTGCTTTAATTTTTGTAGGTGGGACTCACGTTTCCAGCTGGTGGTCTTCAGTTTTAGCAGCTGATTGTATTTGAAATATACTCTTTATCCTTTAGTTGCCAAAGTCACTGCATTTATGTCTTCACAGGAAACCGAGTAATAGGAGCAAATATCAAGGAGGCACGAGAAACCTTTAAACAGATTTCTGGAGGAGAAATTTAGAAATAGCACAAATTTCTTTTATGAAAGCTCTGCTTTGGTAAACACATATCATCACTCAATAATGCATTGCATATGCTTGTTCCAAACACCTCTACCTCCCAAAAATAAGACAAGGAATTATTTTCTGAATAGCTGAACTGACATTAATAGAATTCCACCTGAAAACGTTGGTCTTCATTTTAAGGAAGAAATCTTACTTGACTAGAAGCCCTGAAACAGCGTTTGTGTTGTCTGTGGAAAACTGAACACAAGCAACTTGAAAGTGCTGTAAGCTTGAAGCTCTGTGTGCCGCAAGTCTTGGTCTCTGATAACGTGCTAGGGATGGTTGGCAAGATCACATGAACGTGCTGAGGTAAATAAATGGCTTAAAATGTGACAGTGCTGAGGTTTAAAGAACAAAACAGAACTCAGAGCCAAATTTAGAAGTGCATGACACTGCCTGGGGGCAGTTGCAAAGTGTGAATGACAAGTGTGGTTGCTCTATTGCTAATTGGGAGCTTGGGTTTGTTTTTGCCACATTTGTTTAGAACAGCAGCAGCGTTCCCACAAATGACCGATGTTTAGCTTTTCTCAGTGCTAAAATGGTTTTAGTAATGTTCAAGTGATACATGGCTTGTCATTTGGTTCTACATAGTCTATTCATCCCCAGCAGTTACTTAAACAACAATAAAAATCTACCTAGCGTGGCATGAAATCCTTTGCTTTCTGTTCAGATACATGAATTAAGGGCTGCATTCAGAGTACGCAAATCCAATTTGTTCTGCAGTATCTCCTGCAGTTGTCTTCTGTAATTCTAAAATGATCATGCTTGTTTCTGTTGAAATATCAAACTGTTGAGAATACGCTTGTGTAGAAAGAGGCACCAAATTGTTTTTTTTTTTTTTAGTTAAATTTTGAGGCAGTTTTCCAGTCCATGCTGTTCACTGCTGAGTGCTTTAAATGTGATGGGTAGTAGAGGACATGCACGTTTTAGTTTTTGGATCCTTCTATGTAACTCATCCAAAGCATGTGTACAAAAAGAAATGTTTGAATAATGTTACAGAGCATGTATACTGTTAGAGTTACTTAGTCACGGTTCCTGTTAGAGTCACGCTTTCCTTCTGTAATATGAAGAAGCTTTTCAATCAGCTACAAGACTCTCCAGAATGCTTTTAGCCTAAAGCAGAGCTGTGCTTTCTGAGCAAAATATGCTGACTGGGAAAAACAAGGAAAGGGGACTGAATAGAGGCAGAAATCTTTGGCTAGAAGTAACTCTTATGCAAAGGATTTCTTAGTCACTGAAGTGCAGCCTGCTTATTCCGAGCTGTTTCCTCCTCAGTGTTTTTAAGGGAGCAAGGGGCCCTACAGGTGCAGAACAAGCTGAGGTGATGCTTTCTTTACAACCGCGGTCCCAAGTGAAGAGGTGAGCTCCTCCAAGGATGCTAAATCAAAGAGGCACATCACAGAAATGGTTAACCTCAAAAGAATAGGCAACACGGTACCGAGTAAGTACAACAACAGGACTGAGGATTTTAGGCCAGAGCAGCAAAAAACTAACTTCACTGTAGGTCTGAGATGTTCCAGTTTAACAAAACTGTCTTGTGGGCAGGGGATGGGGTTGATGGCAGCCTTCTCAAACTTGGTGTCCATGAATGACTTACAGAAAGCTTTTGTTTTGTTTTTAACTTGGTGGAAGGGGCCTGGGAGTTGAATTCAGTGAGTGTGACGTTCAGCTTGCTCCCGATGAGTTGATGAAGCTGTGTGTGTAAAAGAAGACTGCTGGATGGCTTGTTAAGGCACGCTGATGGAGTGTGCTGTAGTTATTTTGTTGTTAAGTAATCCATATGTGGGGAGCAGGGGCAACTAGAACAGCCTCCTGAGGTGGTTTCTAATACTTCATAATTAGCAATTAGAGTATTTTTTTGGTTTAATTGGATCTGCCGGCACTGTATGCCTTAGAACCGGCCTCAGAACAACTGCTAATAGCAGTTTGTCACGTGTAGTGCAGGAGTTCCTTCCCCAATTACTTGTCATATTGGGTACTCTCTAGACAACTGAATCTCCTCCATATGCTTTTATAGTTTCCTGAGCAGTGCCTGGTGACTCGGGGGATTTTCCAACTGCAGCAGAACACAAAGAAATGTATTTACCAACACAAGTAGTAAGGACTCTTCTGTGAGGTGCATTCTCAGGGCTTGCATCCTGCTTGCTCTTTTGAAGAAGTTTTGCTGTGATGAGATTAGAGCTGCGTTATATGCCCCCGTTCCCACTGCTGTAAATCTTGTCACTGTCCGACCTGAACTGAACTCGAATTGTTCCTGTTCATCCGGTCCAATGTTGAGATAGTTGAGGAAAGCGTCCAAGGAAGTTGAATGTCTGTTTCACTTAGACACAGGCCGGATGGATGCATGCTCTGTGGCGTGCTGGCTCCACCGTAGGAGCACATGCACTCTGTAAAAAACAAAACAAAAAAACTTGCATCGAGTTGCTGTTTGGCAAGTGTGCTTCCAATCCTTAGGGGCTGGAGGATGAACAGGCTCGAAGGTGGAGTAGCAAGGAGAAGACTAGTGGGGATTTTTTTTTTGAAATCCTCTGAGTTTAAGCTAGCTGTGGGTTTTTAAAGATGGGGGGAATGGGGATCAGTGGTGATCGGATTTCTCTGTTCAGAGGAGCACTTCAATTCCAAGCGATTGAGGGCTCTCAAGTCTCCCATGCAGACTGAGCAAGCTGTGTAAATGAAAAGTTAAAGATAATTAAACAAATTATCCCTTCAGCTAGCCACCCGTTTCAAGGATTGGGCTGGAAAATAAGCAAATAAATAAGGATAATACTTCACGACCATTAGGTGCTAGTAGTTGTAAGACTAAGTGTGTTAATGTTCCTCCATCTTTCTGCAATTACAGTAGATTAAACATGAATTTAGGAGTCTGTGCTAGAAAGAACTTAATTAGCCTAAGATTGCTTGGCAAAGTAGCACTTGGAGTCTTTTGTCTTGTAGGAAATACTTTGTGCTCTTAAGTCTTCCCAGTTAACTTGTAATCTTTTAATCCTGGCTAATATTTCGGAACACTATTCAAAGATGAACTGGAACTTGAAAGCGGAGTTGGTTCCCTTTGAAAAGTCATAAGGGCACAGTAGCGCTAATAATGAAGGCTTGTGGTTGTCTTTGATCTGAAGCAGCCAGAACTTAAAGGGGAAAACTTCAACTCTATTAAAATTGTTGTTTTTTTTTTTTTTTTTTTTTCTGGAAGTTTACTTTTCAGAGGTCAAGTATTATATTAGCAGAGCTGGAAAATTGACTTTGAACACGTACAATAGGTTGCTTCTGCGCTTTCTCTTTTTATATGGAAATGTCTTTTGTTTGTGTTGGATGCTGAGAAGGCTGTAGGTAAGAATTCATAAACAGTGTGCAGGTTTGGATGGTTTTGTCTATATCCAGCCTGTGTTTGTTTATAAATACGCGTTTATAAGCAGTCCATGTTTATATAGATACATATAAACTGAGCTTGAAGTTCTGGGACGTTCAGTCAATTTTTATACAGAGCTCACTGACAGGAAACGCTTCCCAGCTGAGGTCCTGAAGCTCCTGGGGGTTTGAGGAAGATAAGGAGAACGGCCCCCGAGTTACAGCAAAATTGGCTGATAAACGGCTATTGCTCTTTGAATCGGAGCTGGCCGCAGTAAGGGCTGGGTCAAAGTGATTCCAAATCAAATCTTTTTTTCTTCCTGCCTCCTTAACATCTCCAGACTTGCCTGTAGTCACAGCACGAAGCCGGTGGTGAATCCCAAAGCAGCGTGTTCCCTTGTCAGGGCTTGTGCCTGACCTGGGAGCGACGCTGCTGGGGGAAGAATGGCCAAAGGGCTGGAAAGCGCTTTTGGCTTTTGACCATCTTGCGAGTTGCTTTGTACCACCCTTCCCAGGATCACACTTGTGTAAACACAACCGGGTAAAGGAGCTTTATCTGGTGCTGCTGGTAAGTTCGGAGGGCTGGTGATGGAAATAATCACATCAAAGCTGGTTTTGTTCCCTGCTTGTGGCGGAAGCCCTGGTGTGCTGCGATTGCGATTCCAATGCACTCGCTGTGAAGCAACTGTGTGCTCCCTGACTGCTCATCTTAGATGGCAATCAGAAGAAAAAAAAAAAAAAAAGGCAGTTTTTTTCCAAATAGCTTGAATTTAGTTAGTTGGGAAAGGGAGGGAATGGGAAATCCCTTCCTTTGGGACAGAAACTTGCTGTGCAAGCATGTACCTCAAAGTTTTAAGAGCATGTGGTCTATCAGACCCTGGCAAGTCTTTAAATTAAAACCTCCACAGGGCATGATGATCTCCCCAAGGAGGAGAGTTTCCAACTCTTTGTTTGGAGTGCAGTGGCTACTTTGGCATCGTGTCTAACAAGCACGGTACCCTGAGAAGTCTGTTGGATGATGCTGGGTTGCAGTTTCAGGTTGATCAGTCTTTATTCCTGGCTGGCTGTGTTTGAAGGGATTGCTAGATTTCTAGCATGGCATCTGTAGGAAGACAAGTGGAAAGCAAAAGCAACTATTGAGCAATTACATTTGAAATTTCTCAAAGCACTTTTTTTTGTGTGTGTGTGTGTGCAGGGAATAGTCCAGTGTGTGCTTTTATGGAGCCTTGTGGTAGTTAATGCTCACTGATAGGTATTTCTTCTTTTTAAAAAAGAAAATTCAAACTTGCAGTTGTGTAGCTTCAGCATTCATCAGTCAAACATAGCTAAATGCCTTTTCTGTATACTATCAGAAGATTTTAACTGAGGATTTTCTTTTTTTTTCTTCTGTGGTTATTTTCCTCCTTGGCTTTAGAAAGATCTAGAGCTCTTTTGCAACGTGTATCACTGTCCAGCAACTTAAATTTTGCCGTATTTTACAGTTATTCTAATCTTGTAGACTTCCACTTAATTTTTTGGATCGAAATGTATTTGCAGTTGTTGCACAGCCATGTAACCTTCAGTCCTTAAAATTATGAGCAAAGATGATGGCTAAAGATACGGTGGCTGCCAGGATTGCTGGGCAGGGGATTAAATTATGGCAAACAGTCCTGAGTGATTTCACAGCACTGAGCAGAGGTCTGAGAGCTGCTTTTGCTGCAACGGAGTAAGCAGGACTGCACTAAACACGAAAGCCTGTATTTTTTGGGGGGCAGGGTAGTGGGACTAGAGAAAACAATCCTTTTATGTTGGTTCATCCACCTTCTGGTTCCAGAGCATGCTTCCTAGAGCAAGAGGTTCCTGTGGCTGAATACTTGAATTGTTTTTATTCAGCATGATTGGCGTTGGCTCTGAGCCAAGAGAGGGCTACCGAGCAGGAAATGGAGCTATAACTGGTAACCAAGTTCTAATCAGAATGTCAAACCTAGATGTGTTTTATTTAACAAAACCCACTTTGACCCGCTTGCTTCTGTGCTGTCACACATCCTTTCCTATACAAAGTTCTCTAGAAATACTGGTTAAAAAAAAAAAAAAAAAAAGCGATACTTGCCAAACAAAGTGTGATTCTGCAGTTGGTATTTTTCCACAGCCTCCAGGCATCTCTGCTGTGAGGCTTCTTCACATCTAGATTTTCACTGGATGCTGGAAGAAAAAACCCAAACACGTTAATATCCACCGATGTCCGTGACGGAGAGTTTACCTGCTACGTCCTGCCTTCCCCCAGGAGCATCTTCTGGAAACAGCTGTCGCTGTTGGGAGCTTGATATCTCTTATCTCACGAGCAATACTGCCCAGCTGGTCAATCTGCATTTGCCTTTTGAACTCTTAGCATAACATTAGGATTTAACTCCAGAGAGCTCCTCTTTTTGCAAAGCTCGTCTGTGCTTTAAGTGAACTGAGGAGTCAGGGGGCAGAGTCAGTTCTCACCTTCTCTGCTGCTAGGGAGAAGTATTCCTGCAGACGTCTTGGATGTAGCATATGATTAAGTTGAGGGCTACCTATGTCAAAGTAAACAGCAAAAAATATGGAAAAGTTTCAAAAATACTCTTTTTTACAGTCCCTATTACAGTTTCTTTATGCCCTTTCATATGGGCAAGTCTGAATTATCTTTTCCTTATATCTGCAACTAAAACTAGATCTTGGTTTCCCCCACCCCCTCCCCTTTCTGTAAGCTGCTAGAACGAAACCTCACTTGCCATCCAGGGCTTTCCCACTAATCTTGCCATAGCAGGAAATGAATGGTTTAGAGAGACTTAGGCCCTGTTCGGATTATTAGTTTTGTAGTTACAGTAAACCTGCACTGCTTTGAAGTCTTCTGAAGTCTGGCCTTTTTTTTTGCTGCTCGGTTTGCCTGGTTTGGAGCTCTCACGGTGGAAGGTGAATGATGAAGAGAACTGCAGGTACCAAAGACAGCAAGAAGTAGGTGATGTTTGAAACAGTACAGCTCTAGAAGGTTCCTGGGGCAAAGATGGCTCGGGGTGGTGTCAGTGAGCTGGGAAGAAGGTGGAAGACTTGAGAGCAGGGAAAGCTTTTTGTGTTCCTCTTTCCTGTAGGCTTGGTGCTGATTTCCACTCAGCGTAAGGATGCTCTGGCGTGTTATTTGGGCTGAAGCTCAGGCTGCCTTTGAGCACGCTTTGTATAAGCACAAGGTTTTTGGCAAACAGGTACAAGATGAATTGTACCCTGAGGCTTCTCTAAGTACTAAATCAAACTGTTCATGCTGTCCCTTATTTCCTTGTGCTCATCTACTTCAGTCTTCTCAGAAACTTAACCAAGTGATGGCGTGATCCCCTCTTACAGGAGGCTCTGTGCTAACTGTTTGCAGTGCTCTCTTACAGTGAAGCAGGAAGAACCTGGAGTTTCCCTGCAGGGGTCTCGCATGAGATGGCACAGCCTGGTTACACACACTGGCAGGAGCTCTGTGCTGCCTCCTGCAAACCTCCTCTGGTAAATTTTGCTACTGTGCACACTGTGTTCAGACAGACAAGAAGGAACAATGTGAAACTCCTTTTAAATGAGTGCAGTTTAGGTCTATTCTGACTTCTGTGTCTTGTGTCAATGCTTGTGTTTCATGATGAAATTAAACGAAAAGTGAGGAATTCTTGGAACAGCAGAGTCTGAATTGCAAAGAAGTTGCACAGAGAACATGTGTCTGAAAATCAGTGTTTAAAAACTTACTGTCAGGTGTATGTAAGTTGGTGATTGTACTCCATATCTTAGGGTATTGTGTGAGTCTGTTCCTCAGACCGTCTGTCTGTTTACCCTGGGAGATGACATCTGGACTAGTGAAACACTTCAGTTGGAGAATTCTGCCTCCTTTGGAACCAGTGAGGTTTGGCAGATAATAACAAACATCTTGTCCTTCTTGGTATGGGACAACCTCGCATACACGGGCATTAATTGCTTTTAATGATTCTCTTTCGTTTAAGATTTACTTCTGATTTTTTTCCACATTCTTGAACTTTTAGTACACTCCTATTAGAAACTCGTACTGACTATTGGCGGTGGGTACTCTGACCACAAGAGGCTTTTCGTGCTAATACTGACTTACGTGATGGTTTGATTCCTGTTGAGAGGAGAACCTTTCACAGATGGTGGAGCTGATAGTGTTGCCTTCCTGCTTGCTCTCACACTTCTTGTGGTTCACTAGAACTCATTACTAGTAGGAGAACTGGAGACCATAAACCTTGGTGTACTTCAGTATTGTTCTGTGCAGTTGTGAGACTTCTTTAACAAAAGACACTGTACCCTTGTGTATCTGTAAACATAAGAAGATGTGAAGCTAATAGTAACTGGGTGAATATAAGAGAGCTGGGACTGAAAGTTAACATCTGGTCTTCTTAGAGCTACATTAGCAGCTTAATGACCTGTATTTAATTTCACTATAACCATGTAAAATTTCAATTAAGTTACAAATTCCAGTGGATATTAGGAGAATTAACCCTCCTTTAAACTGAATTATGTAGCCCCAAATGCTCTTATAGTGATTTCCTGAAATAACCAGAAGGGATATGGCTCTAAATAGGAACAAATCATTTGGTCAGCTAATTAAAATGGCAAATTGGTAGCAAGCAAAAACTGAACAGCATATGCAACTTATTTTGTTGTGGGAATCATGGCATGCTTTCCACTCTCTGCTTGGGGAAAGTAGCGAGAATGGCCTGTATTGGATTGATCGTCCTGCTGAGTTCACCACAAAATATGTTCTCTTTTTCCAGCTACTGATCTTCTCTTGGCTTGGAACCCCATTTGCCTGGGCCTGGTGGAGGGAGTCATCGGTAAAGTTCAGCTTCATACAGGTACGTGTTCTTTCTTTTTGATGCTGCTAATGCACTTTGGGTTAGGGTCAGTGATACTGTAAATAAAACTGTAGCTGAAATGGATGATGTAATGTTCTTTGCAGTGGTGGTGTAAGCCAACTCCATAAATTTGCCAGTGTTTATATTATAGCTGTGCTTTGCAAATCCCTCTTCTTTCCAGTGCATGCATTCTGGTTTGTCGTTGTCTGATTAAAAGATGGAGAACTGTGCTCACAAATCATGCAAGTCTGTTCCCTGAAGTCCTGTCTGAGGCTCCGTGTGAGATGCACCCACTTGTAGTTTTGCACTTTTTTTTCAATAATGCTTTCAAGCTTTTTTGTTATTTGTAGGGCACTGTGCAGCAACTAACAATGCAAGTATTCACAGAAGTCAGGTTTTCAGATATCGAGAATTAAGGTCTTAAGAATGATTATCACCTTGGTGGATCACTGTTCGAAAGTAAAAGGAACATTCAGAGACTTCTTCGTTAAATAGGGATATTGTAAGACATAGCTGTAAAATAAAAGCAGAAATAGAATGTATTGTGGTTCATATTAAGCCTGTCTTTAACTGATTCTAAATAACTTTTTTCAGTAAAATAAAGTCAATCTCTTTGCTTTAGTCAGCTGTAAATTCCTGTAGCCAAAATAAATACCTGTTCTGGTATATACCAGCTTTTATCTATAAGGGGACTCTTATTACCAATAGGGCTCTAGATGTCTCTTTATGGGCAGCTTTTCTACCTGTCAGTAAACTCTGTTCATTTACTGGGTGCTGGTCTTTTTGTAAGTGCTTAAGCCCTACGTCTCACGTGGTGCCTGGCTGGATTATCGGTACAGGTAGGGTCTGAAGGGGTACCAGGAAGGGTTAAGTGCTGAAATGGATCAGATGTTTGTGGCACGTCACACACACAAACAGCTCAGTCAAGGTGGTAGTGGCACATTAACAACAGAGAAGGAAGGAAAATGGGGACTGCTGTACCCCTGAATATGACGGATTGAGTTCTGGGAATAGTTGGCTCCATAGTCACTGTAACCCCTAGGTCTTGCTTCTGAGAGAATAGTTTAGAGCCCATCTCTTTTCATAAGCCTATGATTGCTTTCCCTTTCCAGCTGCATCACTTATCTTTGAATTTCACATGATGTTTGTCTGTCCTCCTTCCGTCGATCTATTCAATCACCCTTTCTGATCTGATGATATGAAACGGTTCAGACTCTGCACTTCTCTGACGCTTTCCTTCTCATCCAGGCCGTCTGAGCTGTTCAGCATGTCCTGTCCATAACAAATGGATGAATGATGGCTGAGCTCCAGCAATGACCTTTTTCTGCTGTGGGAAAATGCTCCATGCTTGCTTGTAACATGTTTGTGTTTATTAACCAAGCATTTAGCTCCACAAAGGCCTCCCCCTTCTCCCTAGGAAGCCTCCTATAAAAGCATTTGAAGGGGGAGACCTTGTTTTCAAATACTTTCTGGAAGTTCTCCTGTGTCATGGCAACTGAATGTCCCTGCTTGTGTGCTTACTGGGAGGCGCTTCTGCTTATGGAAGCTGAGCTAAAACTCCCCAGCATGTGACCCTTGAACAAGTGCCAGCCTGCTGCTGTCAGGTAAATCAAGGTTATCAGGTAATAAGCCCGATACTGCTCTTCTTTCCTTATGTCCTTCACAGCGACTGTATCAGTTATGCTCATCCAGGCGCTTCATTCGCTTGTTGCTTAGGCCAGTGCTAGCGTTTTGTGTCTTTGCCTTGTTCAGGTAGCACATCACAAACCACTTACAGACCTTCCATCCTGTGCATCTTGCTGAGGCATTTAGTGATGCAGCTGTCCTGTAGACAAATGTTCATTCTCTGTCACTTCAGTGAGAGATAAGTCTGTAGTTATTTATCTGTAATCTTTTGCTGAAGCCTCTTGGTCCCCTGCATCTGCTGACAGTTCCTAAAAATTGTCTTCATTGGGTTGCAGCCCAAGTGAGAGGGCTGACTGAGGTGGCTTTCATAGCTAGTCCTAAACCTATTCATGTCGATGAACTCTTGCTTGCTTATTTTGAAGTGCAGTTTTATGTAATCCTCTAGCTGAGTCATCTAACACTGTAACAGTAACCTGTCTTCATTACTTATTCGTGTATCAATCTTTGTCACCTGGAAACTTTATCAGCAAGAGTTGTATAAATATTTAACAGAGCTGGACCATTATCTCCATACTTGGTAAGAGGACTGGGCTGTGGAAGCTGGATGAGATACTTCTTTTTCCCCAGACCTCGTATGTGTCAACAGGAACAGGAGGACTTGTTGCTCTGATTTTTTCCACTTTTCTTCCCCCCCTCCCTTCCTTTCCTGGACTATAAGGATCAGAAAACTTATTTTGAAGCTCTTCTGGCTAACTAGTCCTGTTTGGGCTTGTTCTGCTCAGCATCTTGTCGACTGATACTGGAAACTTTAAGTATTAAAATTGCTACCAGTGTGCTCAAACTGTCACGAAGCTCATATGCACTTTATCTTGGACATAGATCCTTATGTATTGTTGAAAGATTTGCTCAATGCAAGCATCCTGGAATAGTCCTAAGATGACCTTGAAATAACCAGATTGACTACAGGGGCATTCTTGATTTAGCACTGGCAGTTGCCAAATTGCTGTAACTAGGGATGTGGTTTGATATGCTCTTAATCTTGCTGGTTCTGTTGCTGACCCAGCACAGGAGAATTTGTAGAAAAGCTCTTTTGGCAGGGGAGCAGTCTTGTGAGAAACTAGCTAGCCAATATTGCATGTTTTTCTAATTCTGTAAAGAATTTTTTTACCCAAGAGGATCAGTTGTACATCTGGACACAATTGCACGCTCATTTCTGAGATGAATTTCTACCGAAGGTATCTTTTGGTTCTTCCCCAGCTGTCAAGTTCCTAAACAAATTTTTCTGGGGGGGACAGACCTATGATGGAATACTTGAAGGCTAGGATATGGGCTCTTACCCTCTGTTGGCCCATCCCAAGATGACAAGTAAGAAAGTGTGGGGTAAAAATAGGAATACAAAGGGGAAAGAACTTTAGGATGTGTCATGAGGACAACTTACTGAAATACAACATTGCTTGCTTTCTTGGTATAGAGACACAGAGAGTAGTCTCTGCACGTGCTTGCCCCTGTACGGAAAGAACATCTCTTACATAACCATGGTCTCCATTAAAGAGTATTAATCTTATGTTTTGTGATATATACATACAAAATATAAGGATAGCCATTCAATTGCCTTTAGTTGAGATTCCATTAAGTAACTAAAATGAGCTTTTGTTAAAATTTAGTTACTACTTTACCCTCTAAAATAGTAATGGTAGCCTGAAATCAAATTCTCAGTTGAGATTTTCTGACTTGCTTTAGCAATTTTGATTTCCCTTCACTTTGTTAGAAGAGCTTTGGCTTTTAATTACTGAGGTTCCTGCAGGTAGTATCGTTTGCTGGTTCAGGTGCACTTCTTTAGTGGTGTAAGTTCCCATGCAGAAGTTCTAATCAGTTATTAGAGACTACTTAGTGAGTTAATGAAATGTCGAGGTGCCAGAGTATGCTCAGTATAATAATCCTGTATATCTAATTATAACCAAGGCTGGATTTCTTAGCCAGTGCCAGCCAAATTCCACTGAACTCCTCTGTTGCAACCACACGTTTTTCTGTTCTGTGGTCAAAATGCATTTTAATGTCTGTGCTCTTAGCATGGGAAAAAACACAAAACCACTGGTTAATTAAGACCTGGGTTAAACACTGATGGCAAGTTTCCACAGACTCTACACAGAAGGGAAGCGAAATTTTTCCTTCCCTATCTGCAGGAAAGGAAAGCCCTTTCTCTTAGCCTGCCACTGGATCTTGATAGAAACAATAAGTGGTTCGCTATCTAAAATCTCTTCTAGGAAGTGCAACTGCTGCTGTCTCTAACTTCATCTAATCAACAACTTAAGACACTTGCTTTGCTTTCATCTAAATTCCTTGAACAAACAAAAATAAGAAGATGGTACCATAGTAATTCTTGGCTAGAATCAAAATACTTGCAAAAAACATAATTTATAGCAAACTTAGGCAGTTTAAGACAAGTTATTGCAAGAAAAAGGTACTTGGGAGAACTAAATGGTAAATTGTTTGGGAAATTTTAGAAAATAGCCTAAATGGCAGTGATGTGCTGACAGTAAAGCTGAATTCCAGGTTCAGGGAGAAACAAGAGGTGATGGTTTACTTAAATACAGTGCTTTAAATCAGTTGTTGCCACCTGCTCTGCCACAGTTCATAAAACAGTGAAACAACAACAACAAAACTTTACCTTTAGATGGATGACTTAAAATGTGCAATCTTCTGGAATGAGGTGGAGCGGTGGATCTCCTGTGTGTACCACACCTCCTACGTTGGGCAGGCAGTAAGCAGTCTTTTTCCCTTAAAAAAACAAGTTTGACAGAACTACTTTTTTAACTGCAGAAGCACAAACTCTGGCAGATTCAGTCATCTAGATGTTGTTGGCAATTACGATAAGCTTTTATGGCCGTTGTTGAAGCTTTTACTTCAGGGTATATTTTATCTGAATAATTACTTTTGGACTGTTTCTTTTGATCTGCCAGGAAACTCCTGTTTTCTTTCAACATTCTTTGGCTCTGGCTATAAGACAAATGGAGTTTTGAAACGAATGCCAAGATGACGGAGTCCTTTTTTCCTTTTTTTTTTTTTTTTTTAAAAAAAAAAAAAAGGCACTCAAAGGATACAGAACTCACTTGACTGTACTAAGTTCTTGTTTACTGCTAGCAGGGCTTGTTGATATAAGGCACTTCACTTTTTTTGGGTAATGGTGTCATACTGATTATTTTGCTTGAGCTCTAGATGGTGTATCCTTTCTTGAAAAAAATCTGCTTGTTTGTTGAAATACCGATCTCCTCCTGGGTGTGTGTTGTGTGGCTAACTTTCTGTAGGTGGGAACAAATGAGACTAGAACTGCACAGCAAGGCTGTCTGGGTGCTCGACTTGCTGCCTTCCTGTTAAGCCTGGATTGAGTTGGGTTTCCAAAGCCCTGATTATTGCACAGGAAAACCTAGACCACCTTTTTAGATGCAGGGATAGAGACCTTGACCTGCTGCTGGGGTTTTTGACATTTCGGTTTCGACATTATAGCTGGTGCTTCTTGAAGGTGATGGCATCCTGAGATCCCTCCCAGCCAAAATTCTCTCATCCTGCAGAGATCATGATTTTGATGCTGTGTTCAGGCAGCAGTGCTGGGCTCCTCTTAGAAGACTGCATAAATTAAACAAATGGTGCATGACTTCCCCCTTTTCTCTCTCCCTCTTCCCTTTTGGGAACAGCCTCTGGTTGTCACAGCACGTTTGTAATTCTGTGACTTTTAGAAGCTGCTTGGTGCCCTGTGTAGTAAGTGTGTCGCTCTACTAAAGATAATGGTAAAGAATTGAAGTACCAACTGTGGATGCACTGCTGTGCATCACCACAGTGAATATTGTCTTTATATAAACAAACTTGCTCAAACACTTTGTCAGCGTTGGGCAGAAATGTTGAAGATTTAATTGGAAAGATGCTCACAGCTTCGAAGCTTAAATTCTATGCTGAAAATATATTGGGAAAATATCCTGGCTTTCCTTACATTATAGGATGTGCAGAAATGCGTTGAATAAATTGAAGGCTAAGAAGCTGTTTGGAATTTATTGAGCAAGGAAAACAAGCTTTGCATTTGCTGCAAAGCCTCTAAATAGACTTTTCAGAAGCTAGATACTGTATTTCAAAGCATAACACATGATACGAGCTGCTGCCACAAGTATGGAAGCATATTCAAGTTACCATAGCAAGCTTTTAATGCTTCTGTAGGACTTCCTCTGTTAAACTCTGACTTCTCCTCAGTTAGGAGAACTAGTGAGCTTGTCTTTAAAACTTTCTGTACCTCTTCCATCTCTTAACAGACCTTTTGCTTTGACTCTTAATATCCCAGCATACCACTAGCCTGCTGATTCAGCTGAGGAAACCAAAGTACTGTTACCTGTGGCTGGCCTCTGTTGCTGTTTGCTGTACAATAGAAGGTGCAAAGGGAAAATCACAGCTTGCTGCCTGGTGATCCCTGCCTATTCTTTTCAAGTTGTACCATGGTTTGTGATAGTACATTCCACTGCGTGTGCATCATCCTAGAGACAGCCTAATTGCTGTAGATGAAGCAGTGATGGCTTTACCTTTAATGGGTAATTCTATGAAAATGTCTATCTTTTAGGTAGAGTAAATATGTTTTTTTTTGGTTTTGTTATTGTAATGCCACAATAGTGAAACAGGGCAGCAGCAAATCATCATTCACTGGACTTTTCTGGTCAAATAGCTTCTGGCAGGGGTTTTGCACTGGGAGAAAAATTTCTGACCGATTAGTTAAAGCAAATGACTTCACAGTAAGCCTCTATTAATCTTTCTTCAGATTTGCCGTGGTGGCTACTTCTAATTCGTCAGAAAGCATTGATTGGCAAACTTCCAGGGGACCATGAGGTGTACAAAATAACAAAGATTGCAGTGATTCCCCTTTCTGAAACAGAACCTCAGGATCTGGAATTGGAGGTATGACTATCTTTAATAAATCATGATTTTTTCCCCTTTTTTCAGTGAAATATAAATGTGAAGAGTAGATTAAATACATGCCTCCTTGTGGCGTATGTGGAAATGTTAAACATTTTTTTTAAATGCTGCTTTGATTTTAAAAATGTTTATTTGAAATAGCAAGATATGCTGGGGAGGGAAACTAGGATAAAATGATGTCCACATTTAATTGAAAACTCATTATAAAATTTGTTCTTGGGATATATATTTTTAAATTACTGTAATTGAGCACACTTCATGTGCGCTTTTTGCAGAGAAAAGCTGTCATATCTATCTCCTCTGAATCAGGAGGGCATATGTTTTTTTTTAAGGATGCTCTTGATTTTATCCTGTTTTGGGATATTAATTCTGTAACTTGGCTTCAAAGCCAAAAGAGAATTGTTAAAGGAAAAACATCATAAGTGAATAATACTGACTGACTTTAAAGGCTTGGTGGTAAGTGGAGGTGGGTCTGGATACTCATCTCACCTCAAACTGAGGCAGACAAGCAACCAAAGGGGAAAATGGCTTTTATAAAAGGAAGAGGAGAGAATTGTGCTCTAGATGGAAACCTGTATGCTCTCCCTGTGTTTCAGAGAATCTTCCCTAGGTTTGTGGACTTTGTAGACTTTCATTAGTTTCCTTGAATTTTCTAGAGGCTATTTAAATTTTGGCTTTAATTCAATATCATTATTGCTCAGCTTTGTAAAAAACATCACTTTGGGATAAACAAGCCAGAGAAGATTACACAGTCCCCAGATGACTCAAAATTTCTGCTGAAGACTCTTACTCAAATTAAATCCAATGTGTCTGCTCCAAATAAAAAGAAGGTAAAGTTTTTACTTTTTTTTTTTTTTTCTCCTTTCAAAATACTTGTTTAATAATTAGAATGTTAAGGTGGGTGGGTGATCAAGTGGAGCAGTAAGACCTGGAAAGAAAACCAGTAAGTCTGGAATGTGCAACTACCTTGTTTTGAAGTTCAATTTCATTTTTCATTACTTCACTGTTGCTTTTATATGTTTTTTTTTTCCATTTTGAAATTGTGTAATTGCTGAGTAACTGCCAACAGAACACCTTCCTAGGATTTGTTTCTAGTGAGGTTCTAAACTTCTGCAAGTTGTTCCACATATGCATCTCTTGTCAGAAAGACAAAGTTTGGCACACAGTTTCTCATACTTTTATTACTATCTTGAAAAAAAACAAATGCTTTAGATACCATGGTTTGGATATGAAAGTTTAAAGAATATTAAAATTAGAGCAGGTAGATGCAGTATTTTAGTTTAGAAAACCATACAGTTTGGAAGCTTTTCTGAGCCAACATTCAAGCAGCATGTTTGAGTCTGAGTGCTCTGGATGTCCTTCCTGATAAAAGTACTTTGGTGATATATGATATTAACGAAGATGCTTGCACTTGTGTTAATCTCTGCTAGGAATTTTAAGATCTTGTTCCTCAAAGAGAACTCATGAGGTTAGAAGTAGGTTTTGGCAAATGTGGCTAGAATCCTTTTTAGTAAAAGGAAGACATAAGGCATTAATTTTTTTTTTTTTCAGATTAAAGAAAGCAAAGAGAAAGAGAGGCTGGAGAAAAGACTATTGGAGGAGTTGTTCAAAATGTTCATGGATTCAGATTCTTTTTACTACAGCCTTACCTATGACCTAACAAATTCTGTGCAGAGACAGAGTGCGTGTGAGAAAACTGACTTGTCCCTGTGGCGAAAAGTAAGTGTTCTTCATTGTTGACCAGCACACCTAAAACATGCGTGGTCCAAATTGGACTGGTCACATTCTCTGATAGTACAGTATGAAGATCTTGCCCTGTTACTGGCTTCAGAGCATGGGAGTGAAGTGTCCAGCAGTGTGTTTTGAGCTGAACTGTCATAGTCAAAAGTAGTGAACTCTACACTTGGATTTGCAGTTGCTCTGAATAACGTTGGTGGTTTTACCAGAGAGGTTTCCAAATATTAACGTAAAATGTTTCAAAAAACAAAATCCCCTTGTTTTTTAAACAGGTTGATGACAGATTCTTTTGGAACAAACACATGATTGAAGATCTCATCATCACTGATGTGAGTCGTGTTTTTAACAATAGCTGTGCTTTATATGTACTGTTCATTTGTTTTAGTTGAAATGTTTACTTAAAGCCTCATAGAGTTTACTTAAAAACCTGTTTAGCAGACAGGTCATGATCAGGGCTGTACCTTCTGCCGCTGACTTCCTGGGCAGCTCAGGTTCCCTTCTTCCCCCTCCCAAACCTTTGGCAGCCTTTTAGTCAGTCTGCATTCACTACTAATGAGCAAACTAAACTGTAAAGAGTTATTAAAATATAGTAATGCAAAGTAACTTCATATACAATATGCCAGTTTGTACTGATTTCTGAAGGCAAGCTTAAGATCTATTTATCTTTGAAGTAAATTTTCACTGAAGAGAGCTGATTACTTGATAAGGAGGAAATGCCAGAAAGGGAACTAACTCTGAATTCCAAAATTTTGTTATGTGAAACAATCACAGAATGGTTTTTGTCTTCTGAAGTGAAGAATACTGTTGTCTTTTTTTCCCCCTTGGGCAGAGCAGCGGATCGGCATACAGTAGTGTAGAACCAGTCACCATGAACTTCAGTTTAGAGTAGATAAAGTATCTTCCTGTCTGACGGGTGCATAAGAATGGTTGTTGTATGTCTCTTAGTTTTTTGTTCATTGTATGATCTCACTTGATTCTGAATTAAACCCCTAGGTAAATGACTGAGATTTTAAGTACTAAATATGAAGTTAGGCCAACTCCTAGGATCTGTAAAAGATTACACTAGACACCTTGCATTATGCCCTATATCTTTCTCTTTCATTAATGGATTTTTGCTTTGCTTTGTTTCATTTCCATGGGGGTTGGGGGAACAAAACCTTAAGTTGCTTTCTGTCTTACTCCTGATTTAAAAGCCCTACAACTAATGGAGGGAAAGATGCTTGTACCTTTTACAGAAATAGGAGAAGGATATGGCAGAAATTTCTTTAAAACGTGAAAGGCATGTGGAGCAACTGCTTATAAATGTGGGAAATGGCAGAAATAATTGTAGGTAATATGAAACCAACAGGAGCATAAATTTTTTTTATAACCTTCAGAATACTGAAGTGGACTTCTGGATTATACCCATCATACAAGGATTTGTGCAAATTGAAGAACTTGTAGTAAACTATAGTGAGTCTTCCGATGATGAGAAGAGCAGTCCTGAAACTCCCCCTCAGGAATCAACTTGTGTAGATGACATTCATCCAACATTTCTGGTGGCACTTATTTCACGGCGGAGTCGGCACAGAGCTGGTAAGGAAATGTGAAGTATGAGGATTTTTCTTAAGTACTGGAGAGGGATGCCTGAGGTAAAACTTCAGTGCTGTGCTGTTCAGCAGATGAACAGCTCTTGTCAAAGTAGGCACTACAGCCTGCCTGCTTATGCGAGAACAGTTACTAAAACTGAGCTTCACAAGCTTCCTCTTGTGCACTGAATGTATCCTTGGAAATGATAGTTCCAAGATGAATTTCCATCTTTGCAAAGAACACTGATTAGGACCTTGCATATGACTGTCCTGATGTGACATTTCAGGCCTGAAATAGGCCTGGCCTTCTTTTCTGTAAAATGTATATATCTTCTTGGGCTGTTTCTGGGAGCTTATTATGAGAAGTTGAGCATCTGTCTGTAAAGATAGGCTTTAGGTTCATGGAAAACATGAAAGCAAACAGTAAAGTAAAGCTTCCTGCTGAGCTTGAGGGGACAGGGAGTAATGCAGCCTTTGGGGTGGATCAGAGTGGACCATTTGTGACCCGGCAGTGCCAATAAACTGCTTGGCCCTGGCAACTGACTTTCTACTGTATGTAGTATGTCAGTAAATAAAAGTTCATGTAGTCAACATACGTTTGGGGAATTAGAATAAGATTAAAGAAACTTTTATCATTGATCATGGATTTTGGCAGGAGTGCTCTCGTGTTCAGAAGTTACGAAAGTTACCCATCTTTAAGACTAATAATTAAATGTGAATTGGTCGTTATTCTTGTTTCTCCTAGGAATGCGGTACAAGCGAAGAGGTGTTGATAAAAATGGAAACGTGGCAAATTACGTTGAGACAGAGCAACTGATTCACGTTCATAACCACACTCTTTCTTTTGTGCAAACAAGAGGCTCTGTGCCTGTCTTCTGGAGCCAAGTTGGATATAGATACAACCCACGGCCCCGACTGGACAAGAGTAAGTATTGCAGCAGCGTGCTTAAAGATCCGTTCCCTCTCTCCACCCTGTTATGCACTCAAAAGTGAACTTTTTAAGAATGTCTTTTCAAGTAAACTATAGTAGTAGAACAATGCTGAAGTTGATTGAAGTGATGAAAGACCATAAAAGTAATTCTGTAGAAGCTCTCTCTAGGTACTTAAAGCAGAGCTGTCTTTTTGAAGAGCGTAAGTTTGGGTATCTGGTACTTCAAACAGAATTTGTTGCTAACAGCCTGTTTCTGTCTAACACTGCTCTGCCTTGTAGGTGAAAATGAAACAGTGTCCTGTTTTCGTGCGCATTTTGAAGAACAGCTGAAAAATTACAAAAAGCAGGTGAGGGCTACACGACAGTCATCGTACAAAAGTGCAGGGGATGAAAGTTGGGGTTTTCAGTTTTCCTTGGTATTGCTGATCTGGGTTGGTGGCTTTAATTATTTTTTGAGAAGCTTGGTTTTAGACATCTGGAAGGGTTGTGTGCTAATAAAATCTTACAGAGTTTCTCAAGTAACTCTGGACTGTGGTAACTTACAAAGACGTTTAAGGCCCACTCTTGTATACCTGTCCTAGCAGTTCGTAGCTTCTTTGTGCTAACATTCAGATAACTTCTAGAGCTTATTTGATCTCAAGTGCAACCTACCAAAGACCATAAAACTTCCTCAAGGTTACCCACAAATCTTTTTTTTTTTTTTTTTCTTTTTTAACTTTTGTACTCTATTACATGGTACCAGCAAGTCATGTTGCGGGGGATAACAAGTGTTAATTGTATACATTTTTGACAGGTCATTATTAATTTGGTGGATCAGACGGGCAGAGAGAAGATCATTGGAGATGCTTACCTTAAACAAGTTCTTCTGTACAACAATGCAAATTTGACTTATGTTTCATTTGACTTTCATGAGCACTGGTAAGAAACCTTTTTAAAATGTTGCTTTTCATTTTTATTTGGTATGGGAGGAGGGTAAGGAGGAGAAAGCCATTATTTCTGCATGAAGGTTTCTTCTAAATAGGAAAAATATCTTTTGTAAAGTAAAACAACGTAAAAAGTTTAAGTTGGCATAAACAAACATTGCTTTTTTCTTGACTTTGTACCCAATCTCTGTTAAATTTACACTTATTTATTAGGCAAAGCTTAAAAGTTGCTGTACCTTTTTAAGCAAGACCTTCCTTACCATGCTATGAATGTCCATCTGTGTAACCTGCTTTTCAAATAGTGTAGCATTCTGCCCTTACGAACAGCTTATAGTAAAGAATTCTGTTCCTTTTGCTTCTTTTCTGGAAGAACCCATCAGATGTTTAGAGAATTCTGGTGCTGTGTTCCATGATAAAAAATATACTGGATTTTACTTGAATCCAGTATAAATAGCTGCTGTTTTCATGACTCCGCTCTGGCATGCTCTAGTGCAGTGTTCACATGCCCAAGCATGTGAATTGTCACACAGGCGTGTGTTTCCCCTGCCTTCCTCTAGCAGACTGCAGTTGTAGACAAATACGAAATCTAAAAATTATGTTTTAATATTCATTTCCTAACTTAATATAGGCTCAGGATCTGTCCTGAAGAAGTGTTATGGACCCAGTGTGTCACTGGCAGATACTGTCTGAAATGGGGGAAAGGGAAAACCCTCAAAACACTTATGACCTTTAAGAGAATCCTTTTCTGTAAGGACATCCTGGGTTGATTTGCAACTTTACTAACATGAGCTTTCACTTTTGTTTGCTTACTCTTCTCCCAAGAAGTGCTGTAGCAAGGACTGTTTTCACACTGAGCATGAGTGAGTAGGGAACAATACTGAAAATACAGGATTTGGCAGGGGTGGGGGAAGGATGTCTGTAGGTGTGTTAGTACCATAGGATCATCGGTAAAGCAGGGCAGGCTATCTCAATTTCATTTCATAGTGGTTATTTTTGCTGACTCTGCATAAAATGAGTACAGAATGTTCCATGTTCCTGAATAGTTGCACACTTGTTACTCCTAATAGATTCAGGAATGCTGAATCTCTTGCCTTGGTTTTAGGTATTAAGTTGTTTAAAATAGTTCTGAATTTTAGCTGCTGTTTAAAGTTTGTCAGAATATCTGTCTCTCCCACTTAGCCAAACCCCTGTCATTATTTTGTATTACTTGTAATAACAGAATTTCACCGAACTTAGTTTGAACTAAAGTAGAGATCTTTCTCTATTTCAGCCGAGGAATGAAGTTTGAAAATGTTCAAACACTGACTGATGCCATTCATGATATTATTCTTGACATGAAGTGGTGTTGGTAGGTACTTTACTGTTTTCAGACTTGTATGAAATATTTTTTTTTTTGGGGGGGGGGGGGGGAAGTACCTGTTTAGAAGCCTTGACTTTGTCATAACTGTATGTTTTGGTGTCAAGCATTTGCATTGGGGTTTTTGCATTTAGTGTTCTGAAGTGTTGCTGTTTACAGACCTACCAGCAAAAATTTTCACATTGCTTGAGGTTTGCTGCCTTTAATATTCTTAGGGCTGCTTATATTAAATGGGCATCACTCTGTATTTGATCCAAAGGCCCTATAACTACTCTTTGAAAACAGTAGGCATTTTTGATCTTTAGTTTATATTAAAGTTTGTGCATTTTGAAATGAGGATGGCTGCAGACTTCCATTAGCTACAGTGTATTGTTCAATGTTTTCCAAGTGAAATATTGCTGCCACTAGGTTGCTTTGTGTTTCGAAGTTAATTTCCTTCTCTTGAAAGTTGGTATTATGTATGAATTGAATTGAACACCTGATGGCATACCATATCAAGTTTATAGCCTAAATAGGACGTGTTTGGGTATGTAGTCTAAACTAATGAGATGTGGACTTGAGGAACGATAAGTGAGAAAAAGGGTACCTAATCCTGTGTGACATGTAGCTGAGTTGAGTGAAACTAAATTGTATTCTGAACATAAGACTTCCTGCTGTCTGTAGAAGCTGGTACATTACCCTGCTTTTGCTCTTTTTCTGTTGAAAGGGTTGATCAAGCTGGTGTGATTTGTAAACAGGAAGGGATCTTTCGAGTTAACTGCATGGACTGCCTGGATCGTACCAACGTAGTACAGGCTGCTATTGCAAGAGTGGTCATGGAACAGCAGGCATGTACAAATAATGTCTTTTAAGTATTGAATACCTCCTCATAATTCACAGGGAAGTTTTTGTTACTGAATACAGATAAACTTCTACTGGATACTGAGAAACCTCTACTGGAAAGGGTTGCTGCGAACTAGGAGCCTTGAAGCTGCAAATAACACATAGTGCTAAATTAACATGAAATCATTCTAAAACAGTGATTTTCTTCACTAGTCTTTTTCTTCAGAGAAGAAAGGACTATCTGTCCACATCTTGAGAAGTCTCTTGTTTTGATTTAGTCATTTTAATTTAAGCTGTGCAGTAAAAAAATCACTCCCCCAAATGAAATGTTTAATGACTAAAATCCAGCTTCAAGTTGGATGCTATTTTAGCTGCTACTGAGTGAAATACTGTGGTGCAACACATAGGGAGATTTGTTGTCTCCCTCCATGTAGAAGAACGGGAGTTAGTTCGTGCTGTAAGTATCAGATAGCTGACCATCTTCCCTCCCCTCCTTCCTGCCCCAGTATTTTTTTTTTATGCAGAAGCTCAGTGATGAATATTCTTTTTCTTGAAAGGATGTCTGTAATATCTTGTAATAGTAGTTGTAAATAAAACATTGAAGCTTCAGCTACAGCCCAGCCCACACAAACAAACCTGGCTATACATAAGGTGAAGGCTAGAAGATGAGGTGGGCCTTCTGTAAGGATGAAGAATGAATGGTTCTTACCATTGTATCTAGCAGTTACTGTTTGCAGATAACAGGATGAGCACTTGCCATAAACAATATTTGGGATTGAAGTGGGATCAGCAATCTATAGTCATCTTAGACTAGGTTAGTTTCTATCTTCATTACCTCTGCAAACTCAAAGACCCTGTTTTTAAACTCAGAATTACACAGATTGTTGTGGAGAGGACTTTGTTAATCAATGTTATAGTATTAGTTCATGATGTGCTGTGTCATTTTCAAATTAAATCCAAAGTACTTCAGAATCAATTCATGCCGGAGAAGTGCCCCAGGCTTTGGAAGGTGATTGATGTGGAGTAGTTATGATTACAAGTATCTTGCCTTTTTGTTTCCTAGCAGCTATAGGACTTGTTTTATGTCAGCTGGGAATGTAACAGGGTTTTCAAAGTCCATGAACAGCTTTGTATCATTTTTCATTTAACTTGCAAATATGCTTGAGCACTTCATGTTATAAGCTATAAATTAAGGTTTGCTATTGTATCCCTGCAGTGGGCCTAACACTTAGTGACTACACTGCAGTTATGTGTGGTAATATTGACTTCAGAATGGGACACTGCAGCTTAAACCAATTTAGTGTGTGGGAAAAGACTTCAGTTTGTATTATACCCGAGACTTATCATGGAAAAACCTTAAGTACTGTTTGTTCCGGAGACTAAGATATCTGGCTTTCAGTATCAGCGTTAAACAGTAATGGTCCAAAATACACAAGTACTAATTATAAACACAGCATACAAATTTGCTAGGAAGGTTTTCTTCTGGGGGAGGGATGAATTTGGAGCAACTGCATTGGCTTTAGTGTCTGCAAACAGGAGATCAAGTCTTCATGGTGTGTTCTTTTCTTGTAACTGGAAAGAGATTCCACTTTATTTCCAGACCTTTGTTATGAATGCCCTTGCAATACAAGGCGTTAACTTGTTTAACCTGTTACCTCTGTTAAAGTTCTGTGACATCTGTTCTTTTGGGAGTTTCTCAGAGGAAAAGATGCTTCCTGTATCTTGAGTAACTAACTTCCTTCAGTTAAGTCTTGTGAAGATTGACTTCTACACCCATACTTCATATTACTGCTGAGGCCAGTGATTCTTTTGGTGTGATGTTTCATGATGAATCACGAATTCATTATTAACAGTGAATTTAATCTGAGAAATGAGAAGGTTGGGCTTCTTATTCAGACCATATAAAATTTAACATTGAAATATTTAAGTGTTCTTTTTTTAATCAAGCTCTGATACTGAGAATGGCTTTATCTGGAACTGTGTATTAATAAGTATGTCAAATTCTAGCTCAAAAAACTGGGTGTGATGCCACCAGAACAGCCTTTGCCGGTGAAATGCAACAGAATCTACCAGATAATCTGGGCAAACAATGGAGATGCCATAAGCAGGCAGTATGCTGGCACAGCAGCCTTGAAGGTAAGGGGTAAAGAGTTGTCTATTTTGATACTGAACAGTGAGCTGTTAGAGTTCTACCTCCAGTGGAGAATTCTCTTATGCAAGAACAGCCAAATGTTCTGCTTGTTTTCATCTTGGACACCTGTGTGGCCTTTCAGCAGAAGAACATTTTGTATCGTGCTTGGTGTGAAATGGGAAAGACTTGAGTGTCTGGGTGTCCTCTGTCACCGCTGGCTGTAGCATAATGTTATTCTGGTAGCTTCACATCCAGATAAAAAAAAAAAAAAAAAAGCATAGCTGAGCTAAGTTTGTTTTATATCAAGCATTACCTCAGTGCTTACATTTAAATAGTCATAGAACATTTAAGCACAGTTTTTAACAGTACTTCAAAATATTCTGAAGGAGTAATTATATTAATTAGAAGATACTAGAGATACTATTTTTTTTTTATTAAAGGCTTTTCTTAATTAGTTGCAATATGGTCTATCTAACAAGATCAGAATCAGGCATGGAATTTCTTCCTGTCTACTCTTTGTGGCTTGTCATCTCTGGTGAAAAGCCATAGAATTTGAGCTACTTTGTGTGTTCTGGTGGGACAATTCCTGGTACCTGGTGCTAGAGAAAACCTATGCAGTGGAAATCCTTAAATCCCTTTTAAAAATTGTTTCCTGAACTTTGGTTTGTTTACTTACTACATCAGTGTCTTTAAAATGATCAAAGCCAGCCTGATGCTTTTGTCTTATTGCAAGTATTTGGCTAATTCTGGAGCACAGAACTCAATTTGTAAACTTAAATTTTCAGTTCTTCTGCTTAGAGATCTCTCTGCTCACTACTGAGGTTAATGTTTTAATTGCAATGTCTTTCAGATTAACTGAAATACACTTGAAATGTTCATAGTAATAGTTAGCATGGTTTTTAAAACTATGCCAATGTTCAGAGTGTCGTTGAAAGTAGTCGGAATCCTCTAATGGAGTGTGGCCACCAAAACTGCTTTTTACTCAAATTCTAGATCACAGAAGGCCTAGAAACTTCTGTTTCTGAGGTTATGTGGATTTGTATTGTCTTCCAGTTTGTTGTGTTTGTCTTGCTTTAGTAGCAGAAGCAAAAAAGATGCAAAGCCTTTTCAGTAAGCTCCACTCTTATGTTGTTCCAATAGTGTTCTTTTTTGGTAAAGGACAAAATTTTTTGAGGTATTTGAGAATCCCAAAGTGATGTCTTGAAAGTTCAGCTTTAATGTTATCCAGATTTATCCAAATCCTACTTTCCATTATGACTATGTGCATTCATGGTCTAAGATTCTGTGCTGAGTTAAATACTGTTTATTTTATTTTATTTTATTTTTTTGAAGAACACTTATTTTCAACCTGAATATGGAAATAGTTACTTGAACACTATTTCTGAGTTGTCATCTATTCAGTTCGGAGTGTCAGAATGCCAAAGCTTTTTAGCTGAGACCGCTTCAAAGTTGTGTGTGTGCATGACTTGCATGTTCTGTGTAACAGGGTGACTTCACAAGAACTGGTGAAAGGAAGCTGGCAGGGGTAATGAAGGATGGAGTCAATTCTGCAAACAGATATTACCTGAATCGTTTCAGGGATGCTTATAGGCAAGCAGTCATAGGTAAGAATAAAACTTCAACTAAGCCAGATCACTGTACTTAAAAGTCTATTTAAAATTATCTTGGCTTTATCTTTGACTGCTTTTTCGAAGTGCTCTGGGTGTATTTAATGTTCGTTTCTGTGCAGTGGACACCATATGGCACAGACGTTTACTATTTGGAGATTAAACATCACTCACTGCATATAATTCCACTGAACTGTAAATCACTGTAGAATTTGTTCCTAACTTAATTAATTTTAGCATTAATTGCCCTGTAACATCTCTTAAAGGTCAAGTTTATGTTGGAAAGGTTTCGTATTTGGAGATACTTGAAAAATAGTTAATCTTTCTGAATCAAATGCTGCCTGAAATTAAAAACTTAGTAGGTAAAACCCTGTCTTCTATCAATAAAAATACAGCCCCGCATTTTAAGAACTACTTAGAAGGAATTTAGAAAGCATTTAACAGATTATTGTATATCACTGAACTGTTGGCAGCTTCTTACTGGTACCTTGTGTGTTTTATCTAGATTTGATGCAAGGTATCCCTGTAACGGAGGATCTGTACTCCATCTTCACAAAAGAGAAAGAGCATGAAGCCCTGCACAAGGAGAACCTGAGAAGCCACCAGGAATTGGTTAGCCAGCTGTTGCAGAGCTACATGAAACTGCTGCTACCAGATGATGAAAAATTCCATGGAGGATGGGCACTCATCGACTGTGACCCAAGGTTTGTTGAATAATCGTCCCTGATCAGCTGCTACTGTGACATATCTTAATTACTTCTGACATGTTAAATGATTTTGATGGCTGAAATGTTAAACAGTAAATGGACAGCTCTGTAGAATGACAGTCGTTGAAGAGATTGAGTCGTTGTAATTGTACAAGTAAAGGTCCTGTAAACATGTGATTCATCCCAAATGCTATAAAAATGGTGCGTGCTGGAGTTCTTGTGAGAAATCACCTGGTTATGCAGTTGATATTACCAAATTCTAGTAGGCATCATGAAGAACACTTTTAACTGCCTTTAGTTCTAAAAAGGGCTGTTTGACGAGCTGCTTTTTTTCCTGTTACTGCTTTATAGAGAACATGTAACGTGACTTGCAAGTCATATTGGATCAGATTAAGGATCACATTAAATTCTTGTGTAATGAATGGGTAGTAGGAAAGCCTAGATGTCTCTTCATCAAAGTAGAGAACAAACTCTAATTTCATTGTCTCCTTATCAAGTTCAAAATATTCTAATGTGTAATAGAAAAACAGCAGATCTTTTACAGGTGAAACTTTAGCATCTAAAATATCAGCACAGGATTCTATGGTAGCTATTCACAGCACAGACTCGTCTCCTGGATTGACTCTGAAATCTTTCCCCGTTTCTCTGTTAATATTTTAATAGGTTGTGGGTTTTTTATTTTTGTATCTGCTGCTGACCTATTTGAGCTACCTCCAGGTTTAAGAATTAACTGTGAAAGTGAGTCCCCGAAATACACTGGAGATCCACTATGTTTGTGGAAGTAAAAACTTTCTCCCATGTATTTATTTATTTTTCTCCTTAGTCTCATTGATGCCACTCATAAAGACGTGGATGTTCTGCTGTTACTTTCGAACTCTGCCTACTACGTTGCCTAGTAAGTTTCCAATTTCTCTTACTCTGTGTAGCGTCCTTTTACTAGCTTTGTTATAGATTAGTAAGAGTGTTAAACTCTGCTTCTTTTTTTTTTTTTTTTCTAGTTATGACGATGAAATTGACAAAGTGAATCAGTACCAAAGGTTAAGCCTTGAAGCTTTGGAAAAAATAGAAATAGGTAAGAATCTAAGCACGTGTTTCTCAAATGCTCTTAACGATAGCTCTCCCAGTTATTCAAAGTATCCTTCAGATACATTGGAACAGCAAACCTTACTTGGCCTCCTGTGTAATCCACCCTACTTAGAGTTGTGCTGTCTGATAAGATACCAGTCTAGGTCCTGTCTTCTGGTACTGCTTGAAATGTAAGCTTTGATCCATGGTAGGGCTCTTAAAAACAAACCAAACAAACAAAACCCAAAGCCTTTCACTATGTATGTGCAGTTCCCAGCAGTTAATTGGACAAGTCTGCCTCGCTTGTGTATTGTGGATGTCCACACCACATCTTGACTCACAGACAGAAGTTGAAACAGCAAGGCCAAATACCATTAAAAAACAAACTCCCCTCACACACAATGTAATGATACATATTCCTTGCAGTGCACTGAAGAGTTGAAGTGCTTGATTTAAATCTCTATATCTGTATTGCTTCTACTTGGTAAAAACATAGTAACTTTCTTTTAATCTTCTCAGAAATGCTTCCTAGAACATGGGATGGAATAGATACGGAATTTTTCTTCTACCTGAAAGTATGACTTGTAATAAACAGTCAGGCTGGATTATAACACATACAAAGTCCAGTTGCTTTTTGAAAGTAATTGATGGCTTAGTTATTGTGGAAAGTTTCATTTTAAAATGCTTGTGCTATTCAAAGAAAACATGAAGCTTAGCCTTTTCGGCATAAAGAAAAACTTGCTTAGACATTTAGCTGTAGTCTCTGCAATAGTTTAATTTTTTTCAGTGCTTAGTTCAAAAACATTTCTAACTTCCTGATTTTTCTCAGGTCCCGAGCCTACTCTCTTTGGCAAACCCAAGTTCTCGTGCATGAGGCTGCATTACAAATACAAGGAAACAAGTGGATATTTTCACACACTTAGAGCTGTGGTACGCAACCCAGAAGAAGATGGAAAAGGTTTGTTTCATGTTTAAGAGCTTTACATATGAAAGGATATTCATTATACCCATATGTTTCTCTAGAAAACACTTCCATAGCTCTTAAAATAACTTATGAAGGAGGCAACTTGTAGTGTAACCAGCTTCTCTGCTAGCAGGAAGAAAATTGTATGTGGCTTCCTGTGCAAATGCTAAACCGTCTCTCTTTTAACATACAGAAAAGTAAGCATCAGATGTGGTTTTAAAGCAATGCTTCCATCGAGAATGAACACAACTGGTTTTGAAGTAATGAAAATCTAGACATAAGGATAAAAGGCTTAAAACTATCTCCTAGTAGTAGAAAGAAATTGATTTAGTTAATGAAATCAGAATCTAGAAATGTTTCTTGTTTAACTACATTAAATGAATGCTAATAGGGAAAAACATCACTCTTTACCTGGAGCATTGTTTTGTCAGCAAGAATCAGAATAAATATAATTGTGTTCCTTTGGCACACGTATCATGGCAGTGATTCACATACACCTAGTATCTGGGGTTCAAGGAGAGTCTTTTCTTTCTTTTAAGCTTATTTGTAAGCTTTAAATCAGAGTTGCAACTTGGGCATGACTACTCCGGGGGGGGGGGGGGGGGGGGGGGCGGGGAATAATGTAATGAAGGATAAAAGAAATGGGTCTAACTTTATATTTTGGAATGTGAGGTTTTAAGTTTTTTTTAAAGAGTCTGATGGGCTGGTAATTGGATTTCAGACACTCTTCAGTGCATTGCAGAAATGCTGCGAATCACAAAGCAAGCAATGGGGTTAGATGTGCCCATTATTGAGAAAAAGCTAGAGAGGTAAGTACTTAAATCATGCAAATCCTTGTCCCACTTTTGCTCTCTTCTCAGTGGCTTACAGTACATGGTAACAGGTAAGTAGCTAGAAACCAAACTGTTTCTTTTAGTCACGTGCTAGGGCTTAATTTGTTCATACGCTGCTTTCAGTAGTCACTGTCTGCAGGTGCTTGCTTAGAAGTACAAACAAGAATGTTATTTTGCACATTTATGTTTACATAGAATATACATTGTCAAATGTAAGTAATGTACTGCAAATCAGATCAATTTGACAGACTAATTGTGAATTAACTTCCTACCTGAACTTGGTATCTGCTTTATTAGTTCTGTAGGTAGGAAAGAAACTAATGATGGAATTACTTCCATGTTGATTCCAATGCAGACGAGTATTCAACAAGCCCAGATAACATTTCAGGTCTTGTTTGAAGAACATTCATAGAAGATGATGTGATGTTTAACTCTTATAAAAAGAACGTCTTGGTATCTGGATGCTGGGTACAGCATGAACAGAGTTAGGGTTATAAGTACACAGACCTCAGATCCAGTTTCATCCAAAACTAAAAATGTTTGCATAAGCTTGCTTTTCTCCTTGTTTGGCTGCTGTTCTGTGGCATGCTCTTTGTTTTTTTTTAAATTTGATTAGCTTATATGGGTACAATTATGTATGGGAAAGATAACCTTTACTAAAATTCCAATCTCTATTATGGAAATAGACTGGAAGATGGTGAATACTCGGGGTTTATAAATGAAAATGCCATGATTGTGCATTAGAAATTTATTTTTTCTTCCAGGAGGAGCAGTAAACCTCATGAAGACATCATTGGCATTCGGTCTCAGAACAGAGGATCCCTGGCCCAAGGGAAGAACTATTTACTGAGCAAGTTCTCATCTCTCAACCAAAAAGTGAAACAAACTAAATCCAATGTGAACATTAGCAATCTTCGGAAGTTAGGCAGCTTTACCAAACCTGAAGTAAAAGTCAATTTTTTAAAACCAAATTTGAAAGTTAATCTTTGGAAATCAGATAGCAGCCTTGAAACTTTAGAGAACCCGGTGGCAGATGCTAAAGTTCATGCTGAATCTGATACAGAGATGTCAGATAATGATTCGTTCCACTCAGATGATTTCCTGACCAATTCTAAATCTGACGAGGACAACCAGCTAACTGACTCCCTGGAGAACATCGGGCAGACAGACTACGTGCTGCCTAGCTGCGGTATCATCGCATCAGCTCCTCGGCTGGGTAGTCGTTCCCAGTCTATAAGCAGCACTGACATGACCATCAGCATTCACGTTCCGTCCGAGGTCCATGTCACTCAAGCTGGCCAGTCGGACTGCGAGGACGTACCCGTTCCTTCTGCTGACAACGCGGAGATGGAGTTTGCGAAGCCCATCGATGTGTACTGTCAGAGGTTTGTACACGACGCCCAGAACAAGGTGTCGGACAGCTCTGAGGCAGAGGCTTGCTCTCAAGAGCCGCATCCCATGATAAATAAAACCAGCAATAATACCTGTAAGAAAGCAGAAAGCAAGGCTGAAACCATCAGAGACGTTCCTTCCAGACCATCCAAGCTGGACGTCCAGTCTTCCGAGCCAAATCAGCTCTTAGCTGTTGAAGGAACTGACTTGACTAAATCTCATAGAAGCCCAGGGTCTGCGTCTGGTATCCTTGAGACAGGACTTCACACGACTCCTTCCCCAGCTGACAGTAGCAGCAGCAGAGCTGTCTCTCCTTTTGCTAAAATTCGCAGTTCCATGGTCCAGGTTGCTAACATCACGCAAGCAGGATTGACTCAAGGGATTAATTTTGCCGTGGCAAAGGTTCAGAAGAGCCCTGCAGACCCAGAAGCTATAAATGAAGTCAAGCAAAGAGAACTGAAAGAAATGTTTACACAATGCCAGACGCGAATAATTCAAATTTAGTTGCTAATTTGTGTCCTAGTCGTCTGTTAATACAATACTTTTTTTTTTTTTTCTTTTTTAACATAAGAGCTCATTGTAGCATGAACTGCTACTGAATACTGGGATCAAAATATTTAGAAACTTGTTTACAGTAAGTACGAGATGCAAATGAATTTGGTTGTGACCAAGCTTCAGAATTCCTTTAGGCAGCTGATACAAAAGAAGGGTAAATCATATTTGAACAGGTAGTTTAGACACTGGGTTTTAATAAGCATGCTGTTTATCTTAGATTTGTTGCACAGTTATTTTTTTGAGACTAATTTTGTAGCTCTCCTGACTTATGTAGAGAGTATTTGTACTAAAATGGTTATACTGCACTTCTGTGACCTTACTTTCCTTGCACTGCACCAGCAAAATAACCTCCTGGTAAATCATGTGTTATTTATTTTTGGAGTAGTATTTTTACTTGTTTCCATTCACGTTTTAGATGTAGCTTTCTATGAATTGTGCCTCCACAATGGGACCTAATGCTTTTTTTTTTTTATTTATATATTTAATTACATTAACCAGTAATTAAAACTTGCTGTCCTCTTCTTTCCACACTTCCTGGGACACTTTCAGTATAGATACTGTGTATTGGTACAATTGCAAATACAATCCTGCAGTGCAAATTTAGTTTGTAGATTCATTTTGAGGTAATGGGAAATGGAGCAAATTCCCTGTAATTGCTTCATCTGTATTAAAGCTGTTCTATTCCATTGTTTCCAATTCTGAACGGTGGCAACGTGCTCAGTTTTTTCGCCTTGTATAAAGCAAGATGAGCCAGATAGCTGACCTTAGGTACTGGGTCCCTCTGTGCTCTGACTTCCTTAACATATACTAACTGTCCAGATAGAGGAGTTCAAATATCTCTTAAAACAAGGCAAGCGTACCATTTCATAAAGTCAGTGTTGACATCAGAGCATAGTTGTCATTATTTAATCAAAACCAAATTCATTACCAGCTCAAGCTTTGCATACTTGCAGGATAAGGCTAAACTTCCACTCGTGCTGGGAATTGGGTTAAGAAAGCACTCGTCTATGTGTCAAAAAATTAAACCTAAATTATTCTTTTCCAGAAATGCCTTGCAATGCCATTCTAGTGTAGGACACTGTCTAAAAGCTACTGTAAAGCAGGATCTTACTATGCTGTGGTTTGCAAATCCAACCTCCTTAACTCTAACCACTGTTATAGATCCAGTGCCTCTCTGTTCTAGTACATGTACTGTAGATAGGCTGCACGTGGTGTTTAAAGAAGCTAGTGTCATATGGGTAGGCTAGTACAGTGTCTTAGGACTTCTAGTTTATCTGAAATCATTATCATCTAATCCTGATGTCTGAAACTTTTTGATTTATTTATTTGATTCAAGTGATGTGGGTTTGTTTTTTTTTTTGAGTGTCTATATTTGTGGCTCTATTTAAAATTAAACTACTGCTGTATTTTAATGTGAACAATATATATATGAAATATTTTAATAAAAAAAATTAAAAAAAGATGCTTTCTGGGATGTGGTATCAAGACATGCTACTGAAGAATCCTGGGACTTTAAGTTTCAAGGGAGGGTGAGTTATCGTGACCCTTTAGCTGACAAATGACTTAAATCCTTTATCCTTTTTCTCCTGGAAACTGCAGTGCTAGAGTCCTCGCCTTAGGAGAGGAAAGGTCAGACAGTCCAAAAGGTGCACCTAAAACTGCCTAAGCCTTTGTACTGGTAAAGTGTCTGGGAGTGGGAGAAGAAATTTGCACAGTGGGAGTGCCTGGGAAGTATTTTGCTGTGATTCTGTTGGGAGAAAATTGGTCTGCATAAATATTTACATTGTGACTTCTGTGAGCTAAACCAGTCCCTTTACAAACTTGTGTGCTTGCAGTGTGTGCTGGTACTGCTTCTTAGCACAGGAGGACAGGGGTATTGGTATCTGTGATGTCAATCCTATACCTCCCACTGCTACCTTGAAAAAGGTGGCTTAGGGAGCAGTCTGGGGCTTGTTGGTGTGAAAACGAGCTCCTCATCTGCTATAGGGGATCATCAGCTTCTGAACAGTAGATCAGCAGTAATCTGAAAATATTCTTTCAGTTTAAGCCTTGTCTAAATACTATAAATAACAAAGACAGTTCCAAATCATGTGCCAACATGTCAAACCATTCCCTGAGTGTCACTGGAAGAAAACTTTCCAAAATCCTTCCTAGCCAGACTTGTATTCTTAAGACATTTTTCTGTAGTCATTCAGCTGATTGCTTAACATTGTGTTAATGTGGAACAAGTAAGACAAAACCAGGAATATTCATCTTTAGTACTCTATAAGCTGAGTGAGGTAAAAGGGCATCAAGCTCCACTTTGTTAAGAGTATTTCTGTATTGAGTCTTTTGACAGTTAGGGGTGAATTCATGTCTATCACACCTTCCTGCTTGAAAGTCTTGTATTTCAAGTAGATTTGATACTGAGGCTGAGGCAAGCAAGAGCATAACTGGAAGGGGCAAGCCTCTGGACTGTTTTTTACTTTTTAGCTTTTTTTTTTCTTGTTCATGAAAGAAGTGAAGCACTATCTTGTCATCTTTAGAACTAATTAACACTACTCTGATTCTTGCAGCCCTCTCCTGAGTTCCTCATGAGGACAGCCCTGCCCTATTATTAGTCTTTCTGCAATCTTTTCTGACTCTGTAGTGGAGCCGTATTTCACCCAAACCACCCCTGTGTGAGACCAGTTCTGCAAGTCCCATTAGCACTGGGGCAGTGTGACCTGACACTCACTGCACACTGCAGTGTGAGTAGGTATACCCTTCTTAATGTTTAGTTGATATTATTCAAAGAATCAAAGTGGTGCGTTACTGGTAATAGAGATATTAGAATATTTCTTGCACAAGTACACACGTATCACCCCTTTCCAGTTACATGTATACTTTAGAAGTTACACCAGAGTGCAGCTCAGGGGAATTTACAAGTTAGTCTTCTCTAAATACAGTAAAGAGATATTTCCTAGTGGAATTTTAGATAAATTCTTTCTATCACACTATAATCATCATTATGCTGCTGCTCAGAGGGGAAGAGCATCCCTTACTTAACAGGAAGAGCAGTATACAGCTTCAGATACCTGCAGTCAGAAGTTTCATTTAAATAAGCTATTTAGCAGAAACCTCTGTTCCTCAAAATTAAGTAGTTCAAAAATTCCATCATGCTTATTTCAAAATAAGGCCTACCCCTGTTTGGGTTAAATTTTCCTACTTTCAAAGGAAATGAGTTTACACACATTCAGTATTAAAGTTTAATATCAAACAATTTGCTCATTGTTACCAATTCTCAATTACAAAACAGGCTCCAAAAAAATTTCATAAAATATGTTTAAGTGGCTGAACAGAGATAGTGTGTTCAGACTGCATGGGTAAATATCCATAACATTTTGGTATAAATTATCTACAAAAAAACTGGTATAAACAATATCCCGATTTAGTATGGGTTCCATGTAGGATTAGACAAATTCTCAGTGACATCCACAGAACATTAGAGTTCATTCCCATTAACACATTTCTGCTGCTGAAGTCTGGCTTTACGTAGTGCCTCCAGTTGTTTCGCCCTCAGCCACCTTTCTCTTGACAGCGTTGTCTGCCCCGCGCTGAGAGACAGGAACCTAGGTGAACAGAAACAACAATTAAGAGCTTGTTCAAGCTGTCACACGTGATACACTAAAAGGACAAAAACAGTTTTCTTTCATTAACCTAAGAACTAGAATAGGCAACACTGCCTTCAAACACTCTGAATTAAGAATCTTTTTTTCTGTCACAGATTCCATCTTTTGTTTGCCAGCCAGCCTCATGCAAATATCAAAGTACAGCCTTGGTTTGGTTCCAGCTCGCTGGGAAGCCTTCAGTTCAAGCAGGCTGCTACCCACCTTGCTACCAGCAGAGTTCTGTGCAGATCGTCAGCTGTTATGCTCTCAGGGTCATTCTTGCGCATTTCTACAAAGTCTTCTTCTACTGCCTACAAACAACACAGCACGTAACTGAGTGGCAAAAAGAATCTTCAGTATCAGATAAGCCTTCAAGGAAGCTAAACACCATAATTAGCCTTAAATTACAGGAGAAACATTGTCAGGAAGCCAGCTGGGGTAAAAATAGGCTAGCTTGTCTTTGAAAGTAATTATTCTGAAAATGAGTTTTACCAAGCAGGATGCATATAAAGTATATACTGAAATACAACTACACACCCTTGAATTCACATTCAGGGCAAGAAACTGATTTTGATTTCTAAAGAAAGCTTCCAACAATCACTGCCAGGGAGAGCAACAGGCAAGTACAATACCATTCTCTTAAGGTGCTTTCTTTGCAAATAGACAAGGAGAAGATACTCGTGAAGTCTTCCATACCTTGGTCACTTCATCAGATATACTGTAGTCGAGCAGCCTCAGTAAACTGAGATAGATTCGAAATTTGTTCAACACAGAAGGGAGCACTGCTGTTAGGAGGCTGTTCATGTACTCCTCCATGTTTGGTGGAATTATCTGTGGTTGTAAGTGGACTTGGCAATCTGACTGAAAAAGAAAATCACACATCATCCCTTTTCACATCATGTTTTTCTATTCCAAGATTTATTTAACCTCTAAGGCAACAAAACTCACTATTTCCCAGAACTGAAGTAATTATTTTTAAATATTTAACAATTCCATCTGTGAAATCCACTGTGAAGTTCTCATTCAAGCAGGAATGGGTTTTCCTTAAAGGCAAGAGCAATTTCTCAGTTCATAAAGCTAGAAAGCAAGTGGTCAGAGATTTGTAAGGCTAGGCTAAGCAGTTTTGCTAGAGTCAATGCCAGAGCTGTTGCTCTTTATTCATACACCCACAGAAGCTACTGTACAGGAAGGCATTGAGAGTCATCTATCTGCAAACTTGACCCATTGGTGCAATATCCATTAGCCACTTCAGCCACTAGACGATGCCATCAGTATTTTGTTCCCAATCAAGAGGCATGGAAGGTGAATCTCTTACACCCACCACTGCTCACAAAACATTTCCCATCTTCCCTTGTCCCCGGAATGGTACACTCAGTGCTTTAAGTAGCTACCAACCCTAATGATTCCCCAAATTCAAGATGACCTCGCCATACCGGTAGGAGTGATCGGCCCTCTGAGGTGATCAGAACGTTAATATTGCAGGGGAATTCCATCTGGTGGTAACTGAAATCATAATCCACCTTCTGCCAAGTTATCAGATTACCCAATGCTTTCACATTATGTACACCTAGAAAAGCAAGAAAAAATTCTCTGAAAAATAGTCTTAAGTGTCAGACCTGAGTCCCCCCCCCCCACTGTTTTTAATGAACAAAAATTCTTGAAAAAAATCTTGAAAATAAAAAAAAACTAGAAAAATTCTTGCAGACTTTTTTTTTTTAGGTGTGTCTGTGCCGTCTTCCATATAGACACAAAGAATTGTTGATTTCCATCTTAATAAATGGTTAAGTCTAAATTTTCTCTTGTTCTACAAAGCCAGATAACTACTTAGACAGAATTTTTTTTTTTCCTCAGAAGACGACAAAACACTGTGACTTTTGTGACAGAATGCAAATGTGAATTAACAGTGTAAGGAAAAAAGCCTTGCTGGAGAGAGATCATTAGATTGGCCAGCAAGACTGGACAGTTGAAAAATATATCATCTTGTCAAATTATTGCAGAAATAGCTTGTCTTAGGGGGAACCAAAACCATTAGGTGGAACTGAAACTATTCTAATCAGAGGTAGTTTGGACTAAGACTTATTCCAATGCATGGCCTCTTCCATCAAGTATCAATTACGCTGTCCAGAGTACTCTACAATGCACCTACACTACACAGGGTGTTTCATTATCAGCCATTTGTGGTCTGGGACAGAGACTACTTCTCAATAAAGGGACTCTTGGGAAAAATAAGTGTAGGACTTTTCATCGAAGAGCTATTCATTTTGACTCAATACCAGCACCTCCAAGCAAAAACTTCCAGAAAGCAAAAACAGTTAGAAAAACAAAACAAAAAGAACAAGCCACAAAGCCAAACAAACCAGTAGATAACGCTCTAAGTTGTCTGAAAAGGCAGCACACTACTTGGAACACCAAAACAGGATACAGAAACCAACAGTTCTGGAATAGAAAGTGATCACTGGGACACAATCAGCACTACTGTCACTGAAATATATCAATCTTTGTTGTCCCCATACACTTTTTTTAATTAGAAAAAACAAAAACACTACCTGTTGTGTCAAGCTGTCCTTGCTCAAGCTGAGTCTCATCCACTACAAGGGAAGTGTTGCTGGCAAGCTGCAGTACTCCGCTGACTAAGCGATTAGCTGTGTAGTCTTTGTGTGGGATAAATCGTGAATGGTTCATGTTTTCAATTGTCATTTGTAGGCGATAGGACTGTAACGGGAAAAGAAACTCATCAGTGCATTTCCCCTCCTCCAACGTCCCTAGTAAGTAGTTTTTCCTTTAGCATGAGCTGCAACTGTGAACCTCCACAGTGAGTAAAACAAAACTTGTTACCACGCCACAGAATACATTTTACCCTATCCATTTATACTAGATGCCTAAAAAACATTACTAAAGGAAAATAATTCTGTTAAGAACCAAAACCTAACACTTGTACTGCATGCCTAGAATAACCAAAAAAACCACCAATAAATTATTGACACAACATAATTATTATGGCCCCAAATCAAATTACTATGAACTTTCTGCAGAACAGTATCCACAAACTCAGGTACGAACAGTAATGACACAATAATTAAGCATTCTATGCATTTAGATAAATCAACCCAGAAAGGCAAAATGAAGCATCTCCTTTTTACCTGCCCTTTAGATGGCTATCAGGACCTTTGTTTAATGAGCTTGTCTTTAACTAAATGTATTTGTTTGAGCCAACTACCCCAAATTTATGACTAAAAGTGTTACAAGACTATAACACCGTTGTTCTTACTGCGGGAACGAGCTGCTGGATGATGCGGTATATGTGCTCTGTGAAGATGCTGTTCCTTGGACATCCACTCAAGTTGACTGTGAATTTTCCCAGAGGAAGCACATCTCGTCTTGCATAACTAAACCAAAAGCAAAGCAGGTTAGGCAAGCATCTGATTAACCCGGTGATCACAGATACCACTCAATTTGAGTGCTGCGTGCCACCTCGGATAGCTAGCAGGGTTTCAATGCTAATACATACATAGTAACAGTCCTGTTCTTCCTCCTTCTCCAGCATCCAAGGAGCTAAATTAGGCTGCACACTGCTTTGGCAGGCTTTGCAGCATTGCACAAAAGCAGTACATTTATAGAGCCTGAGATCCTGTGATATGTTCTCTTCTCCTTGTGTTCTGCTGTAAATACTCCTTCATCCTTTCTCTTTCTTACTGCTCAATTTCCCTAATTATTATGCTCGTTCATTTCCTTTACCTGCCCTCAGCTTTCCTCTCCCTCTTCTTACTGTATATCTTCTCCCCATTCTTGACAAATTTCAACTTTTTTTTTTTGTGATACAGCTAAGAGAGAAAACACATTCTACTCGAAGTGTTAGAGCATTCACAGTCTAACCCAAGAGCACAAAGTGCATACATAAAGAAAAGCACAGTGATACTGAAGTATGTGTATTTATATGGGAATTAGGGACCAGGGTTCTGGGCAGACTGTGCACAAAGCCAGCAGAAAGCCTTCCAGCTGGTAATTACACTGCTGTGGCATTACGATTGGATCTATGCTGATGCTGAGAAATACCTTGGAGGTTTTTACACGTCACTTGCAGGTATGACAAAGGTAAGATGCTGATTCCACTCACAGCTCTGAAATAACTTTTATTAAGCATCTGTGCTGTACTAGATTTTTCATACATTGGTTTGAAAACATCATAATATATCCTGAGTTGGAAGGGACCCACACAAGGACTCATCTGCCTGCGAGTTTCATAAAGGACCACCCCCAAAAAAAAACCACAAAAAACAACAACCAACAAAACAAAACAAAAAAACAAAACAAACAAACAAACAAAAAACACCACCAAAAAATTAAAGTCAGACCTTATGTCTGAGAGCATTGTCTAAACGCTTCCTCTAGTGGTCATTCACTCTGTAGCAAAATGGGATTTTTGAAAACCACAGAACAAGTGGTTTGTATACAAATTACATTTAAAAAAATTGGAATCCATTCTGAATAAAATCTAAAATTAAAACCTAGCAAATAATCTATTCAAAACAGATTGCCTGAAGTTTCACACCTGAAATTTTCATGAGTCAAAGGACGGTGCTCTTTCATCCAGTGACAGTTTAAACCAACACAAAAGAACTTTAAGCAAATTCATTTTAATCAGCAATGAAGGTGGATCAAAATGTATGCACACTGAGCTGCAGCATCAGCTCAGGTAGCAAATTTCTACCGCTTGCTAAATATGAGTCACTTGAACTTATCATTAAATGCCTACGTTAATTAAACACAGTCCCAGACTGCACCTTTCAGTATCTTCTACTACGTAAACAATAACCATTGAAGTTGGTAAATAAAGATAACAAATGCTGTCTTTGAGAAGCCAGTCGCATGTCCTACTCTACAAAAAGTTAAAGGTAAAAAGATTTCACCCTACCTCTGCTTAAGCTTGTTTATTTTGGAGATTTTGTCCAACTATCAAAGCAATGCTGAATGGATATATCACCATGAAACTGGCCTTCTTACAAAACTTCTGGTATTTTCAGTCAACGAAATACATTTACTGCATCCATTACAACAGGACAACTTTAGGTGGATAAAGTACTGCTGGAATAGTATTTAAACTATTCTATTTCTGCCACTCAATGGCAGAATGGTGAAGAATCCCCCAAAAGGAAATGTCTTAAAAGATGAAGATATAAATTCTCAGCAAACACCAGAACACTTACACTGTGGAGATGAGATGCAATATAAGGTACTCGGCGGCCAAACTGTCTCCCAAGAACGCATGTGTGAGGAACCCAAGCAGCTCTGCTCTCACTGGTGACAGCTCAGACATGAAGTTAGAAACAACTGTTAAAAGAGCAGAAGACAAAAAATATCAGAAAACGTGCCCCTTTCCTCTACATAAAAGCTTACTTTGTTACAGCTAGATGAAGACAAATAGTTACTCCAAAGCAGTCTAGGAAAAACAAACATTCATTAGTTTTCCCACTGAGTATTACTGGCTTTGGGTAACAGTCACACAGGCCACAAAGAGCAGCAGTTACTTAAGAACAGAATTGCCTTTTTTATCATCACAGTATCATAATTCTTTACCCTGTGTGTTTCTCATTTTCATGCTTATGCTACATTGGAAATCTGGTTTTCCAGTAATTCACTACTCCATTTGAAAGTAATGTAAGCAATCTTACAGCTGAAAAACTTGAAGTCTTTGGGCTTTATCCAGAACAATTTTCATTTAAGTCACATTTATTTCAGAAAAAGCAGCACATAAGCATTGCATTAACACAGGCATTTGCACCTTGCCCAGTTCCGTAGTATTGAATGGCTCCTCATTTAGAAAGATTTAAACACAAATCTTTGCTCAGAGGTGCATGAATCACTGGCAAGAAGTAGTTGTTCATATGTACTAGCAAGGTGCACGTTTACATCTACAATGAATGAAGTCAAATTCAGATACTCACAGGTTTTACTCTCCTCTTCATTAAGGCATGCAGGCAGCAATGGATTAATGTGTTGTAATTTTTGTGCCAAAATCACGTGGATTCTGGGGACTAAGGAGGCTGGAGGACTGTGTACTCTCTGCTCTTCTGCTGTGTCCATGCACTCCATAGGATCGAGGGTTGAGTTATCCCTAGGAAAGGGCACAGCACAACTGAACTTCAAAACATTCCGTGCAAACTTCTCCACCTGACCACGTACAGCTGAGACCATGCCACAAACACAGCGTGTCTGCGTTCCCAACATCTGCTCCCAATGCCTGGCAACTGCTCTTGTACTCAAACCACAAGAACTGTCATCTTTATGATTTTTATAAGCACCATAAATACTGAACCACAATTACATAACCAACAATACAGAACCACCAGACCACGCTTGATCAAAGAAGTAGGATCCTATGATTTTCATAAAGTAACCGATTCTTATTTTTAATAGGAAAAAAAATTCCAAACCAACCAAACCAAAACGAAGTGAACAACCAAACCAAACCCAACAACAGACCACGCTTATTATTTGCTGCACCACTTAATAAGATGCAGCTTAACATGAAATGTTACTTAATGTAACATCCAGCAAGCACTGGATAAGGGCTCCACAGCAACTTCTCAATAAATAACATAACAATCTATTACATTTGTCTTGCGTATGCCCTTGTGGGATTTTCATATTCTACCTGGGTTCCAGAAATTGACAACGAAATCTTCTGGACAGTCACGTAACAGCTACATCACTGGCTGAGTAAAAAAAAAGTCCCAATATACCTAACTCAAACTTGCAGGTATTACCTCTCAATTTAAAAGTTCAGATATACAAGCTTTGGCCTTCCTGATGATGCCTTAAAAAAAATCCCTACCAGGTCACCTTTGGATCATAGTTTCTACATATCAGATTACAGTGAAGTTTAGTATAAATTTGATAAACTTTAACTGGTCTTTAAAGCTGAAAGGCTTCATGGCTTCAATGCTTCTTCAGCAGTTCACTGACTGACTGTCATCTCTTTCTACTAAAAGAAACTTCTTTGTTTAGCATCTTCACGTTAGAAAACATTACTAAACACTGCCACTTTGTCTATTTGCGATAGAATGACATGCAGGAAAAAATAAATAAATCTATGACACCAACTGAGCTGTCAATCCAGGATTAGCTTTCTGTCAGAAAGATGATAACCAAAAGCAGCTGACCAGGCCGAGTTCCTTTTAAGAAGCTGGCACTATAAAGGACACACTGCACTCCTGATATTGTACTTATCAAAAAGATAAAGTTACCAACACGAATTATTTATTTGAAGCTCAAGGCATTAGTAGTACCTGTGTTAGGCAGGTTGTTAATATTATTTTAGTAATCGATTTCTTGCATCTCTCTGGGTTATATGGTATTTTGTCAAGTAAGTAATCACAGAACAGCAGGTGAAACCAGAAGTTTCTACCAGCAGTATAATATGATGGTACAACTTTAATTAATGAAAAGTTCATCCCGATTTACACTCATTTTGGTCACTTTCACTATCTATGAATACATTTTTGTTTGTTTTTAATATTTTACTGAGCTGTTTACGGTAACAACTTTCAGGGAATTACAAATTTTAAAAGCATATTTTTATCATTTTAAAGCGCTGTTTCCTATTCATTTGATCACTGAATGTTAAATAGGCATGAAAGCTCACGGAACATTTAGCTACAGAAGCAATTCCTCTTTACAGACTGTACAACACCCTATAAAACAAAACGCATCGTGTATTCAAGGGTATGGATGTACCTATTTTTGTATGCTGTTTTTATGTATTTACACTCTTTCCTGCCTGGATTAAAGGGATAACCAAAACTATTTTGCCCATTAAAATGAAAAACATCCTGCATTTCAGAATCACACGCCAGCTAAGCCTTACCTTTCTTCATTGTTTACTATGCTCAGCACTGGATCCACAGACAGAATGCCATACACCTCCAGAACGTCATTGACTTTGTAGCTATCCCAGCTCTCATATACCTGCCACAGAGAGAGAAGTTTTGTGCTGGAGGTTTTATAGTCAATACAGCATGCTAAAGAATTAAAGACTATTTTAAATACAATACAAAGTGTTTAATGTATTGTTTTTTTTTTGCTTGTTTCATCACAACTTTTTCTTTAAGAGGGCAGATTCTAAAAGCAAAGAACCAGAAGCCAGCATCAGCTCCATACTTGAGCATCTGGTAACACTTTTTTCCTGTCCCTCACCAAGAGCAGTGAGAGCAGAGAAGATCCAATGAACGCTGTTGAATGATTTCAGCAATTTAAAGAGAGCAGTAGTGAAGAGAAATAATGCAATTATTTGTAGAAACAAGAGTTTTAGGCTTGAAAGACAACAGTGCCTATAAGCTAAAGGCTACTTGCACTTTAACTTCAGATTGTCTGCCTCACTGGGGCCACAGTCATGCTCATCATCTTTCTGTTCGTTTTACCTTTACGAGACATGCTGGTCCTTTCTCTCCTGGCAATGGAAAATTTAAGTCAAGAGGAGGGGAGCAGTTGGGAGAAATGAGATGATGACCCGCAGAAGCTTCCGTTTCTAATCTCTTTGGCTCCCCACATCCATGGATATCACCACCACTGCCTGAAAAACAGAGGGTTCATGGGCTCTTTAAACAGAAATGCAAAATGAACAACTTCCTACAGCAAACAACATTGCATTCAACTAATTTAACAAAAAGCCAGAAGGAAAATACACTTTTAAAAAGCAGTTTATTACAGAGAATATTCTGCCTCAAAACAGAGAGGTTTCACCTATTTTACCAAGATAAGCAGGAGTGTGTGTACAGATCTGTGTCTCTTAGTAGTGAGTAAAGTCTTCATAAAATGTGACCAAACAACCTGATTTTCAAAATGTAATGCCTGAACTGCATCAATTCAATTATTTTAAAGTTTGTAGGACTGCACAGGCAGTATCTTTCTGCATCTCGAGTCTAACTAGATATTTTTAAAGGTGACAGTACACATCAACAGAACAGATTACATTAAGAATCTCATTAGATGTTCAGCAGTAACAAAGCTACAAAAATCTAAGCTGCAATTCATCAGTCCAAATATGAAGACAAAACAGTCTAAACTATCTAATAAAACATTTGCAAACCAGTACAAATACAAAAATAAAACCCTAAAATTCAGCAAACAGGCCACATGGACATAAAACACCAAATAAAAGAAAGCAATAGCCTCTGCATTTTTATTCTTTTAATTGGGCTGATAATTTTAAACCATTTTCTCTTCAAAAGAAGAGAAGAACATTTTTATGTTCAAAGGGCAGCTCACCCAAGACCAGCATGGGTTTGGATTTTGTTTAAGTGGCATCTCCACAGAAAAGCACTGAAACATATAGCTCACAAACAGATCACAAAATGAGTAGGCATTGCATATCATCCTAACTCAGTTTTGGCAATACCATCTTCTTCAAAGGTTTCTTCTAGCTTTCCTTAAGATGCTACAAAGAATCTGGTATTTATCTGGTTCCCTTACAAATTTAGATTCGTAGATCTTGCACAAGCTAAAAAAGGGAAGCCTGTAGGAGACATATTTAGAAGCAATATCTTTGTTTGTATCAAAGAATCATCTAATCAAGATGCAGTTTGGCCTCAGTTTACGCAGCAACATCCACACACAGTAAGACAGAAGAAATTGCAATTTTCTCCAGATTATCTTTAAATCTCCTTGTTGAAAATTAAATAAGAACTCCTAAATTTCAGCCTGCTGCCATAAATCCCTTAACGTGCTGTCATTTAGGAAATGTAATACACAAGTGGTGCTGAACAAAATGTTTATTTTAGGAATTGTGTTACTAACTCTAGGAAGTGATACCAACAAGTCATACAATATCCAAGCACAACACCATAGGCTCACCCAACACTACTCAGTCCACTGATGACTTCAACAGAACCACCAAAATAGTTATCAAGTTTCCAGTAACACTACTAGTTCAAACAACTGAAAACATTTCCATTTCTAAAAATGGAATTCCTGCAAATTCTGCTAGAATACCCTAACGTCCAGTTGTCAATTCTGAGTATTACCTATATGTTGCTCTTTCTGCTTCGATGGGTGCAGTTCCATATCCTCATCTTCCTCGTAGCTCCTCTTGTGGCGACTTGGTGTGTAGGATGTTGAAGGACTAACTCGCGCTTGGCTTGCACTGATATAGGCGTAAAATTGAGGATTAAGGACAACACCACACTCAGTTGAGAAAATCCAGGCAAAATAAGCTTTGGCAACAAAATGTGAATATGCGATTTTGAACAAGATATTAAAATAATGATGCAAACCTTTACATTGGTGACATCTCTTCAAATACTTAAGTAACCTGCTTTAGAACTGTACAGCAATCATAGGCTTTGTTGAAAATGGACACAACCTACCCCCAACAAGTCCTTTTCCACTACCAGTCTCCAAAAAAAGCCTTGTCTTCAGGCCCAGAGAACATGCAGGCAGTCAGAAACAACTCAATCTCAAGAAGTTCCTCTTCTGCAGCTCAACCCCACAGAACAGACTTTGTAAGAAGAGTTGCTAGCTGATACAAGTATGTAAACATTTTCTGTGTGTTTATTTTCAACGTAATCACAGAAATTGTAAGGTATCATTGCTGTCATATCTATAAATTAATTTTGATAAAGTTTATACACTTTTTTTTTTTTAGCATGATGAGCAAACATTGAAATGATGCTCAGTATTTTCATAATAGTCAAGGTCATTTTTAAATCCCCATAGCTGCAGAACTTTGATATAAGCATTCCTCAAAAACTAACTCTTGCCAATCATTTGGTTACAAAGAAAACGTTACTTCAATTTTAAAGTTGTGTTGGCAGTCTGTGCCAATGGCAAGTAGTTTTCTTAAATTCTGAACTCAAAACAGGAAATATCAAATCATATTATGTTTACCAAAATCCACCTTCTTACAAAATGCAAAATATTTCAAGGTTTCTAGCCATCACCCACTCCCTCAGAGAAGAGGATATAAGCTCCCTGAAGCTTTTAAAAGCATCCTGTAACCACTCCTCTCAGGTAATTCAACTTCCTTTTATTACAAAAAACTAAACCATGATTCGTGTCTCCCCAGGCCATTTCCTGTACTCATCGCTAAAGTGACATACCGTTGAATCATTAAAAACGGTATTTAAAATTTTTCAAGAATTATTGTCAACCACGCTCAGCTACAGGTACTTATATGAGACTCTAAATTAGGATGCTCACACAGTAAATTAGAAAATACCCATGGAATGCCCATGGCTCAACTGAAGCTTCCCGTTTTCTAAACATGCAAATACAGATTAAGAGAAATAGTCAAGATTCCCCCAAGCATAGATGAAAACCTAGTCTAAATCTCTTGCAAATCAAAAAGAAATGCTCCTAATTCTTCCGTAAAACCAATTCTCCTTTTATCTTCTATATCTACGCATGCCTAAAAAAAAAAAAAAAAGAAACTTCAAATAATTTGTTTCCTTAAATCTAATGAATTAGCTGATGGTCACTGTTTGTATAACACAGCACTAGCGCAGACAAAAAGGATATTTCTTTCACCCATGCTGATTCCCCAGGCACTGGAACGCAGTAGAACGTCTGTCTCTCCAAGGTGACTGTTTGCGAGGAGTTCAGATCAATTTCCTGCTGAGGCTACAACACCAACAGAAATGATGATACTAAAAATCTGATCAGAGTGTTTTTTGTTTTTAAAACTAATTCCATAGGTACAGTTACCGAGCCAGAACTTTTAACAAACAGGCACTATTACATTCACATGAAATAGGGAACATAAACAGTCTGCATCTACAATGTTTTGATCCCAACAGCACTGTACTACCAAAAGTTGGTTGTTTTCCACAGCAGAAATTTTCAAGATTTGTTGTGCTTTCGCCCTGATCCCACCCAAGCAAAATGAATTTTAAATGCAAGAGAAATAGCTGGAAGACTGCTAAATTTCAAATGCATATTAGCAGTTAGGAATACTCTGCTGTCCAAAACTTAGATTAATTTTGTGTTTTTAAGAACAGCATTTCCAAGAATCCACTGATAAGCACCAAGTAAGTTACACTGCACTTAAAAACTGCATCTTTCTGTCCAATATTTCATCTCAAAATTCATATAACTTGTGTAACTTACCCCACATTCCGCCACATCTCTGTATTTACCAAAATGCAAAACCTGTCAAGAAGGAGAAAAGACAACGCAATCATTCTGTTTCTGACAGCACCCCGTGTATGAATTATTTATATCAAAATTATTGCAGTCTTAAGTTCTTCAAAGACACACTGCTGAAGCTTTCATTTTTTTTAAGCTAATTTTTATTCCCCAAAGTCCCCAACAGAATTATAAGCAGTGATGTATCACTGATACCATTTGAACTCCACAAACAGAATTACTATCAGATAGTGCCGAGGCTCCATACATTTAACTCAGAAACTAGAGAAATACGAAGACTAGAACAGAAAAATGCTAAGCACTTCCTGAAATAATAAATTGGTTTTTCACTTACACGTGCATTTGTGTTTGGGTCAACTGTTTCGTATACTCCCATATAAAACTCAGGATCAAACATATCTTGAACCATGCAGCGAAATTTCACTAGACTGTTGGGCTTCAGGTAATGTACGGGAACATCATTCAGTGATGGAACCTATAAAAGAGAGCTTGCTCTAAACAACTGGCTTACTAAGAAGTGCCTTGAAGTACACCAAAACCATCACAAAAGCTGTCACCAACTTATTTTTATTTGGTGCATCCTACTGCTCCTTTCCTTGGCTAAAACTTTTATCTGTTGCTGTTGATAGGATTAATTGCCTCTGACAATTCCGTGCCTTATCAGGTAGCACACACTGTATTTTCTGAGTACTTTCCCTCCACTTTTAGTGCCATAATCCAAGCAGTAACAAAGAGCATGTATCTCAACATTGGGAGTTCCCGCAATAGCTGTTAAAGGTAATAATTAGTATTATCATACACTAACAGTTCCCAAACTCTTCTAGTTCCAAAGCCAGAATCCCAGAATGGTTTGGGTTGGAAGGGACCTTGAAGACCACCCAGTTCCAACCCCTGCCATGGCAGGGACACCTCCCACAGCCCAGGTTGCCCAAAGCCCCATCCAGCCTGGCTTCAGGTGCTTGTAGGGACGGGGCAGCCACAACTTCTCTGGGCACCAGTCTCATCCCTTTTTCAATCCCAACACTACACTATTAACAAATGCATTTTGGTTCACTGAAAGCATACGTGAACTCTACAACAAATTTTTAAACTAACTCTTCAACTGTGAATTACTGCAGCAATAAATTGGATTTTATTTACTTATTTTAATCTTACTTAACAGCACTTTTACAACATATTATGTACTGGAGCAATTGTACACACAATTTCTATAACAAAAGGCCACAGAAAACCTGTATTTCAATTTCCAAATCCCTCACAGTGGGCAACTCTTTTTCACATGTTAACATGTCAATGGAAAAAAAAAAACAAACAAGAAAAAACAGCACACACGTAAGTAGTATATCTTAAAATTATGGGACTTGTTATAAGAATAGTTTTCACATTTTAAGGGTAAATTTTTTATTGCAAAAACACACCTAATATTAAAGCAGCAAAAAACAGAAGTGGCCCTATAAGAAATAGGGGTTTAAGAAACAAGACTGTGCTCCCTCATAAGCGACTAAGAGAGCTTGCTTTTAGCTCCTTCCTTATGCTGCAAGTTTAACACAAATTTGCCATTTATACTTTGATGTAAACTGTCTTTGAAATTTAAATACAGAATACTTTCACTGACAGAGGAAGAAAAATAATTTTCACTTGTTTTTTTTAGCCCTAGGTAGAACAGATTTGACACAAGACTTTCTAACCCACTTTGTGGTGGTCCAGGATGCCGTTTTTGCCAGTCTTTGGAAAAAAAAAAAAAAAAAAAAAAAAAAAAAAAAAAAAAAAAAAAAAAAGTCGCTAGAACAACCCAAGTATGGATGCTTTATTTTTAAACCTAAAGCACAGCTTCCCTGCTGAATTTCCAGAACTAGGCCTGACCCAGCCTAATACATCACGGTTTTAGCAGAGTATTTTTTCCTCAAATGTGAGAGTCTAAGCACGTAGTTCCTCAACCCACACGAATTTTCCAGCATGGCAATAAAGGGTCATGTGAGAAGGGGTTTATGAACAGCAGCTCAGAAACTCGTGGTGTACAAACACTTACTGCAGACTAACAGGGTGGCGTGAAGGCTTTCAGAAGTGACAGAATTTGTCAGCTCCTGCCATCTACTGGATGATGCTACAAACAGGCAGCATTTAGCAGTTATGGCCCAGGGCAAAACAGTACACTAAAGTCAAGTGGATTGGCTTCCACAGTTTCAATTAGAATTTTACATCTTTGTTTTACATAGGTCATTTACATTTCAGTTGCTTTAATCTGTATCACAAAGGCCTAAAATCTAGAAATACACTTCTGAGAAGGAAGAGCTTCTAAAGAACAGATCACCACAATAATTAAGAGGTAAAAAGAATGCTGTTCCTAAGTTCCAGGTTAAGATCCTAACTCCAGAAGAATGACAGAAGAGATCCTTACCCAGTTAGTAGCATTATTTTCTTTTAATTTCTCTTTGAAATAGTCAGTCACCTTCTTTTCCCAATCAGAATTTGGAAGATTTTGGGCTACAAAACAAGACACATTTACATGAGCGTTAGCATCACGTAGCATAATGCTGAACAGAGAAACGTGTTAACTTAGTAAGCAGTTTAAACACGTATGCGTATTCTGAGCAAACCACTTAATTTTAGACAACTTCAGGGCTGTTGCAAATGTTTCAACTTCCTTATCTTACCCCGTTTGAGGCAAACTAGGAGGAACGCTGATGGAAATGCAGAAGGGCTCTGAAACGCTGCCGTGTACCCTGCGAGAAACTGCAGGAGGTGAGTGGCCACCTTCCGCTGGGTGGTCACTGAGGAATTATTTTTATTTCGCGGTCCTTTTCGTTAAGATCAAGCCTAGCACCGAAGAGCCCTGGCAGCATTCACAGGAGCACGGTGACCAAGGAGCCATGCGGGCAGGTAGAGCAGAGACCCTACACCCTCAAAGGCTGCCCCCAGCCTCTGTGTGCTCAAGCACGGCTAGCTCGGGAACACCTCGCAGCAGCACCGAGCCCAAAACCCTCTTCAGCTTTTTATTTTAAACCCGGGAGCCGCTCCCCGGGCCGGGACAGCCCCTGCGGTTCGCCGCCCGCCCCTCACCTCACCTCAGGCGGGGAGAAGGAGGCGGCCGCCCGCTGCCCGCCCGCCGCCTCCGGGCAGCCCCGCACCGTGCCCGCCGCCCTCCTCCCTCCATCCCCAGCCCCCGGGGGCTCGCTCCCCCTCGGGGCAGCCCAGCCCGGCCGGCCGCGCTCACCGAAGATGCCCTGCACGATGCTGAAGGGGTTGTTGAGCCAGTCGGCCACGCACGGCATGGCGGCGACCAGCCGGGAGGGAGGGAGGGAGCTGCCGCCGATCCCCCCGCTGCCCTAGCTGCCGCCCGCAAACCCAGCACGGGGGCTGCCGGCTTCCGCCTTCCTCCTCCTCCTCTTCCTCCTCCACCTCCTCCTAAGGCGGCAGCCGCAGCAATGGCGGCGCTGCCCTGCCCGGGCCCGCCTTTTCCTCCTCCTCCTCCTTCTCCTCCTCCTCCTCCTCCTCCCGCCGCGCCCGGCCCGCGGCCGCCATCTTAGGGGCGGGCCGGGGCGTGCGGAAGGGGCCGGGCGGTGGCGGGGCAGGGACGTGGCCGGGGCGCAGCCATGGCGGCGGCGAAGCCTGGGGCTGGTGGAGGCGGTGGCACCGGCACCAACCTCCTCTTCTCCTCCTCCGCCACCGAGTTCAACTTCGCCGTGCCCTTCATCCCCGTCAGCCAAGCCCCGGCCGCGCCGCCGGGCCCCGCTCTGCTGGCAGCGGGTAGGAGGCGGGGGGGGTGAGGGGGGAATGGGGTTGCTCGGTGCCTGCGGGCGGTGTGGGGGCACCGGGGGGAAGAGGGGTCCCTGCGCCTCCTCCTTCTCTTCTTCCTCCTCTTCCTCCTCCTCTGTTCCTTGGTGGAGGTCTGTAGGTGGCCTCTAAACGCTAATTATTTTAAATTCAATCGGATCGGTGCGTATTGAGTCCAAGATCCAAGCCTCGGTTTCAGCGCTGGCTTATCTTACGTAGGGGAAGTGTTAATGTGTCAGGAAATAAACGGAATATGTCTCTGTAGGCTTAACAAATATTTGCCAAGTGTGGCCTCAGAATGTTCCTTAGATCGACATTTTCTGGGGGAGAGAGGGAGTAAAAGCATTGGAATATTATTCCTGCTTATTTGAGGTACCTAGCTGATGCCTTTACTAATGCTATTTGTTCAGTGCTTATATATGTTTTCTTGCAAATATAAGTTGTTTATAAGTAGTTTATATAAGTAGTTTCTAATGGCAAATCTGGAAGGTAACATTGCACAGATAACTCTCCTGTGGCAGCTTCTAGAAGACGAGCTAGGGAGAAAATCTGTTGATCAGATTTCAGTAACGCGGTGTGATTAACTGTGTGCTTTCCATTTCACTTAAGTTTTGGTTGGATGCAGGTCCACGGGCTTACAGCTGGAGTGAGTTTCCGTGCCAAAGGTCTACTGAGGTTATGCCACATCCTGTATTTCTTCAGGAAAGGCCCCCTTCCTGTTAGCTTCTGTGGTCCCTCGCCTTGCCCCTTCGTCCAGCCAGCTGGCATAGGGACCTGGCTGCGCAGAGCAGTTTGCATCTTGCATCAGTTTGGAACAAGAAGGAACAAGCCCTGGGGTTTAATCCTAAATTGTAATGGGGATCGGTCTCGGGAATTGTTTGCCATCCAACTGAGAGATGACGTTTGGAGGCTGTGTGTTAATTTGTTGTATCTCAAAGAGTGCTTTGGGCTGTGCAGTTTGAGGAGAGAAGACATTCTCTGGTTCAAATGCAGACGAAGTAACCAACATCCTTAGTGTGGGATGAGAGGAGCGCTGCCAGCGAGGAAATGGACTTCTGCTGCCTGTGATTGTCGGGTGGCAGCCTGGTACCATCTGTGAGGGGTGTACAGGCAGCTGTCACACAGTCACTGTTGAAGAGAGACTGTTCTGTGTAGGAGATGAATGCTGCCCCGGATGACAAAGCTGTAGAATCACAGGAATTATTTTTTTCATTTGCATTAAGTGCTTTTTCTGCCGGTCTATGTATATGTTTCAATGTAGATTTTGCAGATTAGAAAAAAAGCAATGTAGAAAGTAACATGCTCTGTCTAAAAGCTGTGTGTATGTGTATATACAATTGTTGTCAACTTCATTTTCTAGGAAATGGACAGTTCGACTAAATTTCCAAAGCATAGTTGAAATTTAGGTTGTTCGTGAGTGTGCATGTGGTAAAGGCCTTGAAACTCCTCAGCATGTTGCTGTGTTTGTTGTGATCTGACATTGCGGTGAGATAAATTGCCTGCTCCGCGACTGGTTATTTTGGAAAGCAGAGAACTGGCAGTGAGGTATGCAGTTTGCTTCTCTCTGTTCCACAGTGTTTATGAAATATGAAGGGAAGAAGAAACTTCTAATCGTGAGAATAAGACCCTTTATTAAATACAAATGGCTATTCTGCTTGTAGTTGGAAGGTGATCCAGAGGCCTGAGTTTATGATGGTCGTTGCTTCTAAATGGCTTTAATGTTCTGCACAGGATGGTTCATGTACAGAGATCTGGGGGTTTGTTCCTCAAAGCTGCATAAAACACCACAGGTGAAGTAAGAAAAAAATGATAGGTATGGGTGATGCTTGCCTGAAATTGATGCCATCTGAGAAGACAGCTAAATAAAAGTTGGTTACAACAGTCCATTTTATTCATGACAGCTGCTGCTTCTTTGGTTAATTAACTAGAACTGCAGCTTCCCAGGGAGACTGCTCTGTGGATTCCCCCCCCTGCTCCCCTGTCCCCTGCCAGAGCAGTGACAACACTCTTAGGACTTCTGTAAATTGCACTGGTTGCTTGCAGGGTGCTGTTCCCTCAGCAGGCCGGCAGCGACACTCACACTGCCCTAGGTCCATCTCAGTTTATTGTGAGAACCTCAAGCCCCTTCCCTTTCCAGGTGCAGCTGGGTCACTGCAGAAAACATTGTCCAGGAGCTGGTTTATGTCCTTTCTTGTGATGCAAAAGGACAGTCATGGCCTTCCATGATTTTAAGCCCTCTCCTGCAATTATGCAGGATGGGGACTTAATTTTCTGCTCCAGAGATTTACCTCTTGTGTTGCTCTAGAGTAGGACTTTTAGACAGAACTGGAATAAGTCTCACTCATCAAATGACTTGGAGTGATGAATTCTGGCCACCTTGCAAAGCAAGTGGGAAACCTTGTGAGAGGTTTGCTGAAGGGTTGGGTGAGAATGGCCTTAATCCAGGAAGAACCATAACCAACAGGCATGGTCCGTTTGGGATTTAAGACCTACTTTTGAATTAGATCTTGGAAGTCTTATGCTTAGTCACTGTTTTCATGGTAAGAGGAAATGAACCAAAGCTGCTTTTGCATTTGATAGCTATAAGGGAGATTGAAAGGGATTTCAGTGCCCTGGAAGCAGGGTTCTTTGCTAAACTGGCTTGCGAAGGTCCTGTCTTGAGTCATACTTTGGCCTCTTATTTCAAACTTTTACTTTTTGTTGCTTTATATGTATGCACTGAATGAGTGTTGTGGTCTGTTTTCAATGTTTTTGAAGACTTAACAGCTTTTGTTTCAAGGTTATGGCACATTTAATCTTCAAGGATATCTAAGACCTGTAGTTCTTCTGGCTCTATGGGGTCCAGTAGAGTTTTGGAAATAGCTGATAATGTTACAGAACATTTTGCATACGTATGCTGACTGGTTTGAACCTCTCAGGGCATCTTTCGTGACCTTTTTCTTGTTGTTTTTGCAGATGATTCTGCAGACGTTGGTGAAGAGGACAGCTTCTTGGGTCAGACCACTGCGAGCCCGAACCCACCACAGACTTTCAACTATTTCTCTCAAGTACCTAGCAGCAGCGATCCCTTTGGAAGCATCGGGCAGCCGCCCCTAACAACAGTCGCACCGCCTGCTGGAGCACCGGCCTTCTCCAGGCCTCCAACTTCCCTTCCACTGGGGTCTGGGCCACAGGATGGGCAAAACGCCTTCTCACCGCACGTTCCCAAGTCCCAGGCCTCGTACGGCACACCACCGACTTCACAGGGGGGAATGGCAGCTTACCAGACTCCTCAGCAGAGCTGTCCCCCACCAAATGTCTCTGCTCTCCCCCACGGCGCGTCTCCGCAGGGCTATAACCCTTACCGCCACACCACCCTGAGCAGCAGAGCGAACCCCTACCTTACTCCACCACAGCTGCAGCAGAGTCCTCCGCCAGGCCAAGCTGCTCACCCGCCGTCCTCTGTACCACCTGTGCAGATGTACCAGACGCCTCCAGGGGCATTGGCGCAGGTAAGGGACTTGTTCCTGACACGGTGGTACCAGAATGTAATGATTTCAGATGCTTTCCTGTCTGAATTGTACCTTAAAGATTCCTCAAACCCACCCCACTCCCCCAAAAGAAAACAAAACAAACAACAACAACAAAAAAGAGACCAGAAAAGTCTTGAATTATTTCCTATAGCAAAATCTTCTAACTGGAACTAGCCTGGAACTATTGCTTTAGGAAAACATCCCAATCCTTGAATTGAACGTACCCTGATGCTGTAGGTATGTGAGCCTCTGACTTCAGGAGCAGAGCCCGGTTATGAAGTTCTGTTGCTTGTTCCATTCTGTTACCACACTTTGCTGCTGTTTTATCTGTGCTAGTTCATTGTTTGTGCCTCTGATGTAAATCAGATCACTAAGTTCTCACAAAACATCAGCGGAAAATACCTTTTCAAGCTAATCTTGCTGGTGAAGGCAGTGCTTTTTGTAGTTATGGTCTAATTCACATAATTTATCAGCAAGCTCTTTGGCACACAACAGTCAAGGATTGAGTGTGACGTAAAGCATTAATCTCCATCCTTTATTACCTTCATAATATCATTATTAGAGTAATGTGAATGTGTTAGTAATAACCTGACAAGCTCTCCATAAAACAAGCTGACAAAAATAATTTTTATTTTGCCTGAACTTTCTGGCTGCTGTTGCAAGTAAGGAACAGAAAGATTATATAGTGGCAGTAAACATAGCAAAGGCAGCAAAACCTGAACAACATGGAGTTTAAAAGAATTTCAGGACTTCTTTCTATTGATTTTTATGTATTGTTCATTATGTTTGTTTATTTGAATGTATTGACCAAAGCAGTTTTTACTGCTGACATCACTTGCTGTTAATTGTACTGAGATGCTTGTACAATTTGTATGCCATCAGCACTGCGTAAACTATGGTCCTTTCAAAATCAGTTACTTGGATTACTGAGGCTACACTGAAGTTTAAAATCTGCATTTCTAGTTCGTTTTGCAGGAAGAGAGCAATTACTGAGGGTAGTTCTTGTTAAAATCAATTATTCTTTATGCAAAAACGTTAAATATGTTCTTCTCATTAATCATTGAAACGTAATATGTTTTCATTGTCAGATCTGGTGGCTGTCAGAAGTAAGGTCAGCCTGAGTTTTGAAAGCATAAGAGAATATTTTACGTGTTACTGTCTTTAAGTAAGCAGGATGCTAGACTGTAGCAGCTTTCAACAGTATGTGTGGGAAGAAAATTCACATCCGTTAATTGGTAACATCTCAGCTTTCAACAACGTAACGGAGTGGACAACTTGTCTGTAACGTTTTTTGATTAAAAGATAAAGTTCTTGCAAAATATGTTAGAAATAAAGGCTTAGAGTGCCTATCAAAAGGTAAATCGGTTATGTAAAAAAGCACCCGTGTAAGGCTGAGGGGCTAACAATATATTTTCAGTTTCCACAGCCTCAGTCGCAGCTCCCGGCTCCAAGGCCTTCAGGTCCCCTGGTCCCAGCACCTCCTGTTCTGCTGCAGAACCAATATGAGCCAGTTCAGCCGCACTGGTTCTACTGCAAGGAGGTGGAGGACAAGCAAGTATGGATGCCGTTCAGCATTCTGGATTCTGCAAAACTAGAGGAAGTCTATAATTCTGGTAAGTTAGGAACATTTTAATTGTGTCAGTGTGAAGATGTACATCCCTAATGGATATCGCATTTTCTCATGTACTACTTATCATTTTCTCATTCCTCTTTTGTTAAACTCTGCCAACACTGGAGTAAATATTATGATTTGGGAGTTGTTTAAAGCTTGTGTGTATTTGTGTGTGTGCATCTGTGGACATACAGAGCATGTAGAAGCATTTCAGTAGCTACACATTGGTTGCCTGAGATTCTGAAACTTCTCCTCTGCAATATAAATATCTGTCTTAATGGCTTATTATTGAGGAAGAGAAAAAAGAGTGTGTATGTTAGGATTGTAACTGAGCATGGCTTGTGTGTCACAGTCCAGCCTGATCCTGAGAGCGTGGTCCTGAGCACTGACGGGGGACGCTATGACGTGTACCTGTATGACAGAATGAGGAAAGCTGTCTACTGGGACGAAGAGCCTTCTGAAGTGAGACGGTGCATGTGGTTTTACAAGGGAGACAAGGACAGCCGCTTTATTCCTTACACTGAGGATTTTAGTGATAAGCTAGAGGTTAGTATGACTTTTACATAAACTTCAAGAAGAACTTGGAAGTACTTTGTGTTTGTGACCTTAGAATTACCTCCTTTTGTTTCATTACAATGATTTCCCAAATGTGCTTTCTGGAACATAAGTAAGCAAATTTCAGAAAGTGGAGTGGCTAAAAAAATGCATTTCTCATGCGCAGGTCTTGCAGTGCTCTTGCCGAAAATCAACTTACGTAGTGCTTCACCTGTGACACTTTTGAATAAATAAACTGATGTAAATTATGACCTTAACGTTACAGATAATACACAGGGCCAAAAAATAATCTGTCTGAGAAGGCACGCTGATTTCATGTCACTTGTTTTCTGTTGCAGGCAGAATATAAAAGGGCTGTAACTACAAATCAATGGCACCGTCGACTTGAATTTCCAAATGGGGAGACAATTGTTATGCACAATCCCAAGGTAATAGGTTCTGGCAATTGGTTCTCACGGGATTCATCAGGGGTGAATGCACACATGGATGAGAGCGTAAAGTGAATGCGGTGTTAGTCTTGCTTGAAATTTACTTATTTATTGTTTTGGATTATGTGTGTATTAAAGATGATAATGCTTATAGAAACTGAACTCCTGCTTGCTTCAGTTTTCTGTCACATGATTAAAATAAAGTGCTTGCTGAAATATAGAAAGAAAAAGGGTGTAGATTAGTTGAAATACTTACTAAGCATAACTGGCAGCAAACAGGAGGCAATTTAAATTACTTTAACCTCAAACAGTCTGTACCAAATGGAAAGTAATTAAAACAAAGAGTTTTCATGTGGAGAAGGGCATTAATCTAACTGTAAGGAAACTAGTTTGCATATCTAAGTCATGAGGAGTCTTCCACTGCAGCTATTTTTAGGCCATGAGAAAGTAGAATAGGAGTTAGACTTGATGATCCTTGTGGGTCCCTTCCAACTCGGGATATTCTGTAATTCTAGAATAACTTTAAAACTTTTCTTTTTTAATACTATAAATGCTCTGCTGATAGTCTCTTGTGATTAAACTGCGGACTTCAGCCTTATTTACTAGTGTTGTTAACTGTTGCCTTATCACAGATGCAGTAATAAATGAAACTGAATATAATAAAAAATCAGGGGTGCTCCTACATTAACCATGTGTTAATGTAGGTTTAGAAATTTCATCCAGTAATAACCCTGGAGAATAAGCATTTAAACCACATAGTGTCAGACTGTACAGGGTCAGCATAAGTCTTATGAACAGTGATGCTACTGAATTCATCATTTTGTAGTGTTCCCAGGTTATTTCAAGTGTTTTCCTTCCCTGAAAAGCACTGCTCACTTTTTCACCTTGAGATAGAATAACTGTAAATAGTGGTCAGCGTCTTCACAAAAAAATAGTCATCTGCTAAGGAGAAGTGGACACTGGAGTCCAGGAAAGAGGAGCTTGAATGCTGCTTGCCTGAGGAATTAAAATTGTTCAGAATCACTGAGCAGGCCAGCATCTTCGGGTAGTGGTTACTTTAAGTCATATGGTTGCTTTTCAAAATAATGAAAATTATCTGCGTTATTTTGGAGTCTAGTTTAGAGGAAGCTGTATGGAATAGTCCATAGGGTTTTGTAAGACTTTTTTTCATGTGTGCTAACTGAAGAAATCATTTGAGCTTCATATGCAAGCTAAGCAATCAAACAGAAATCATGTTAAACCACACAACACTTTTAGACTACCAACCCAAATCACGTGTGTTTTTTGTATTTATAACTGGAAAATGTGTTCTTTTTCAGGTCATAGTTCAGTTCCAGCCTTCTGCCACGCCAGATGAATGGGGCACCTCTCAAGATGGTCAGGCGAGACCAAGGGTAGTAAAACGGGGAACTGATGATGACCACGATGACATTCCTGATGGTATGTGCTTAGTGTGTGGGGGGTCAGCAGCTTCAGCTGTTGGTTCAGTTCAGAAGCTGGACAGGAGTGGGTGGAGCAGCAATGCACTGTTTGTGCCTGGAGCCTAGAAGTTAAGGTTGCTCCTTCATCTGAGCTGCTTGCATGAGGTTATTTGGTGGTGTTTTTTTGATCAAAGCAGTCTTGTGGGCTGCATGGTTTCCTGACCCTATGCTGTGCAATAGGTGTTATGGAGCAAGTAAGGTAGCTTGATTCTAAACTTCACTGCTGCAGTAAATGTTGGCATTCTGAATTTTTCCTTTCCTCTTTCTCCAGGAGAAATGGCCCAAATTGACCATCTAGTATTTATGGTTCATGGCATAGGTCCTGTATGTGACTTGAGATTTAGAAGCATTGTTGAATGTGGTAAGTTTTTCCTTGTTTAATTGGCAATTTTATTCTTAACTGTTGAAAAGTAGATCTCATACGCAAATAAACAGGTCTTCAAAAATATAAATATGGCAAGTTTTTTACTGTTAAGTTCAATTTCTGGTAGTTTTTTTTCCCAGTTATTTTCCAAAAGTAGAATTTGTTTTGTCAGACTTACAGCTTTAATTGTTGCTATGAGTTCTTCAGTGTTAGACTTGCAGAGTGGTGTTTCTTTGTTGTTGTTTTTTTTTTTTTTTTTTTTTTTCCAATATACTCCAGGATGGTTGAATGAATTAAGATGGCTACGTCTGGTCATGAAGTAAAAATGTGTTTTTTGTGATGTTAAATAGAAGCTTACTAAAAGACAAAAAACCTGTATTTCTTATAGCTATAGAAGTAATATTTGCAAAAACTTTTCCGCTTTGTAATTTCCTTCATTTGTATTTTGATTGTTTGTTGAAACTGAGGAGGGGGGGGAGAAGAGAATACCTGTAATTGTGTGTTACTTGAGTGCTGCTACCACTGGATTTTCATGACTTTGCTTCTCTACAGTTGATGATTTTAGGACTGTTTCTCTGAAGTTGTTACAGACTCACTTCAAGAAATCTTTAGAGGAACGTAAAGTGAGCAGGGTGGAATTCCTCCCAGTTCACTGGCATAGCTCTCTGCATGGAGATGCAACGGGTGTAGACAGGTGAGTACGTTGTTTATTGTCTCAGAGAAGTTAATACACTTATTAGGCTAGATGAATAAGTGTATGACTGGGTCACAAAAAGAATCACAAATTGTTTTGTAATTGACACTTTGATGTGGAGTATAGGGAAAGCCGGGAAGATGTGGAGTATTTCTAATTCAATATAAACATGAATTCCAACTTGGAAATCATCATGCCTTTCACCCCATTAAGGCCTCTCTTCCCATCTCATGCTTACTTTCCTCTTTAATTTTTGAGTTCTTTTCCACTTCTCTTACCAATCTTTTCCCAAAACTTCCTTGTGACAGCAACATTTGAAGAGAGATTATTTCAGGCATCCATTCAGCCTGGAGGGTGGGGGAGAAAAAGGGAGCCACATCTTTCTCAAATACGTCCTATCAGCAGAGTGCACTGATGTATGAATATGCAATCAGGCCAGAAAGCTATATGCTTTTAAAGATGTCTGTAAAGAACATATCTGTGGTATTTCGACTGCAGCTTTAGAAATTGTTGTTTCAAAAGCTAGCAAAGTACTTACCTGCATTTCTTTAAATGTGTTCATCCTTCTAACGCTTCTGTGTTACTACCAGGAACATTAAGAAAATCACTTTGCCGAGCATTGGGCGGCTGCGCCACTTCACCAACGAGACACTCCTCGACATCCTGTTTTACAACAGCCCCACCTACTGTCAGACGATTGTGGATAAAGTAGGGATGGAAATGAACCGTTTGTATGCACTTTTCATGAGTCGCAACCCAGACTTCAAAGGGGGAGTCTCTGTGGCTGGACACAGCTTAGGTAATTATTTAGAAAACTCTTTTAGGATAAAAGCAGCATTCCTACAGTAAGGAAAATGGAACCTTTGTTAAGCTGTGACTGTCTTCCAGAATACTGCTAACTAAAAATTAAGCACCACTCAATAGCTATGTTTATAAAGCTTTGTGAGAAGTTCATACTTCCTGGATACAAGTACATTGGTCCCTGCATTAGTTTGCTTCATGAAGACTTAATGTCTAATCTGTGTTTAAAAATTGATGGGTTATCTGGTGTCGTGTTAGGTGGGTAACCTCCTTAGTAAAGTAAAGCTATTTATAAGGGTTTGGGCTGGGACTTTTCTTCCAGTTTGGTAATCTAGGATGGTTAAGGAAAGGTAGTTTATACTACATAAAACTATTACACATGAGCAGATCGTTTGCTTTTTGCTGAGAATGGTCATGTTCCTGTGTGTGTGGATTGATACTGCATTGATCTCTTGTGATCAGTCTATGCATTGCTGTTACTGCTGCATATAAACCCTGCTTTGTACTTAGGGACAGAAAAATCTGTAATTTTTCTTAAAGGAACTTTAATTCCTGTTTCCAGGTTCCTTGATTTTGTTTGACATATTGTCTAACCAGAAGGACTTGGCTTCATCAGTAAATACTGGGGCTTTCTCTGGTGTTAATGGGACTGTGAAGGATGTGGCTATTCATGATAAGCAGGTAACTTGCATGCTAGTCTTTCAAGTCAAATAGATCTGATACTTTCTTACGTTGTTAGGCTTTATTAGCTGGAATACTGTTGCAGGTTCTGATAGTGCATTTTGACATGTTAACACTAACGTGCCATTTTGTAAACGCTGTCAAGTATCAGTACAAGCTGTTTGCATCTCTCTGAAGTTCCAAGTAGAGCAGTCATGGGATTTGGTCATGAGCATCAGCTTTGACCCTTATGGACATGTAACTGGGTCTTTGCAGTATGTGAACAGTAGGGAAGGCTTGTAAGAAGGAAATTTTATCTGTTGTCAAGCCTGATGCAGTAACCAGTTGTTTGATAATTAAAAATAAATAAATATGTTTGAGCGTTGGAAAGCTCAAGAAATCTTTTGCCTCTCTTAGTAATTTTTAAATATATGTTTTGGTGGTCTATTAGTAGTAGAAAATCTGTACCCTTCTCTACTAAAAATGAGCGTAAGTTAACAAAGCTTATTTTATAATAACCTTTTTAAGATAAAGTAATTAAATTTGCATTTGTTTGCTGCATATTGGCTTTTCACTGTCCAGTGATGCGACTCTCTTTCTGTGTTGTCCCTTTAAGATGGCTGAAGATACCAGTTCCTTGGGCTCCTCAATTACTACTTCTGGTGATGACCTCTGTGAGCCTGAAATAGATGACGATGTTCCTACTTTGCAGAAGACTCTGGAAATGCTTAGTTTATCAGACTATGCAAGCACATTTGAAAAGGAGCGAATTGACATGGAGTCTCTGGTACAGTACTGTTCGGTTGACTTCTGGGGATTGACAGGGTGCAGATGTAGTGGTATTTGGTGTTTTTGTTTGCTTTTTTGTTTAGTGTACCATCAGGAATGAAAATAGTTGCAAAGGAAAGATAATTAGTGAATGAAAACTAAATGTTATGTGACTTGGGTTTGTTTGTTTTTCAGTTATTTTATGTCACTGTGTATTGTGGGTTTTTATTTTTTTGTAATTTCTGTAGCTTTATAAAATAAATTCGTTTGATAATGAGGAATATATATTACTAGAAAAGTTATAAAGTATACCTTGTGTGTGTGTATATGTGTGTATATATGTAATTTTTTTTTTTTTAAGCTGATGTGCACAATTGATGACCTGAAGGAAATGGGGATACCTCTTGGACCAAGAAAGAAAATAGCCAATTTTGTAAAAGACAGAGCAGCCAAGCAGGTAAATATATTTTTCATGAGTGAAATAAGGAGTTGTTAAGCAAAGGTAACTGACTTTCTCGCTGTGGAGTAGCTTCTCTTCTTTAACACGCTTTTTAGCATCATGAAAATATGAGAAGGCTTTTGATAACTGTGGGGGAAAAAGTGTTTTTTTTTTTTTTTTTTTTCTTCTGACTGTAAAACCTGTCTCAAAAGGAACAAAAGAAAGCAGCAGCAGAAAAGAAAGCAGTACTGGCTGCCACCCTCCAAACTCAGGAAGCTTCCCAGAAGGCAAAAGAGACAGTTACTTCTATTTCCCCTTCGGAGTCGGGTCAGCAGCACTCAAAGAGGAGGCTTCCATTTGGTGCATCTGTTTCTTCTGTGAACATTGACTATGAGTATTTTGAAGTTGGAACTGGCCAGGTGAGACTACATAAATTGAAATGATTAATCTGAAACAATCTTATTTATTTATCATATATTCTTCTTATTTATTTAAACATGTTGATGACTTTGTGCTACTTAACTGTTGTACAATGATCAAGGGATGTTTATGTAGAACCTTACCCTCTGGTGGGAGGGAGAGCTGGGACCATGGGTTAGATTACTGAAAAACAAAACTACAACAAGAATGTCAGTACAATTGTTATTATTTTTTTAGAAAACTTTCAGCAACAAATGAGCTATAAAAATAATTCTGTTCCAAAATCAAAAGTCTGTGAATGCCATGACACTGAAGGGCTCTGTGGCTGTATATTTAACATAGTAGCCTAAATGGGTCTATATATGATGTTATATTTGTTTTACCTCAAAGTTAACTCAGGTATCAAGCCTCGAATGCTTCCTGTTCAAATAAAATTTTTAAAAAATATATTTTTAATGTTTTTATAACTATATATTTTGTAGTTAGAGGTTTTAAAGAAAAGCATTGTAATACTATAGTGTACTAATGTACTAGTATGGGGGTGCAGCAGTGCAGCTGAAACTTCCTGGAGGTACTGTGAGCATGTGGTTGATTTAATACACGTCTTGTTTTTCCTTCTTAGCTAAGCATGATATTAACTAGCTGGCAGTGCTGAGAAATTATTTGTCTAACTTCTGTCTGGTAGGTTTCAGTAGTTTACAATGCGTTGGACTTTGAACCGGATATTTTCTTTGCTCTTGGTTCTCCTATTGGCGTGTTCCTTACTGTGCGAGGACTGGAAAAAATTGATGAAAACTACAGGCTTCCGACCTGCAAGGGTTTCTTCAATATTTATCATCCAGTGAGTAAGAGATTTGACTTCAGCTGATGCAGACAACAATATAGAATACTAAGTTAAAACTTTTCAGCATTATACCTCTTTTCCCCCACGTACATTTCTCAAAAGACTTATCTGGAACATACATTCCAGATATTTGCGATCTTTACAGCAAAAGTGAAATAGTGTTGGCTTTTAAGTTCCATACCTGTAGATATCCTGATGATATTTGTCCTGTTCATTTTGGAGTTTAAACAACATTTTTTTCATTAACTTACAAAATCTTCAAGAAGAGATTGAAACTGTTTGTGTTTGAGCCATTTACAGGACTTTTCTTAATTTCTAGATTGATTCTGGGATATGTTTAAAAAAAATAAATAAATCTGTAAATGCATTATATTTGTCCTCTTCTGTCCTGTCCTGTTTAGGAATCAAACAGTGGTAGAATAAGTTGGTTAAAATAAATTCTAAGGTAACTAAATGTCAATCTGTTTCTTAACAGCTGGATCCAGTAGCTTACAGGTTAGAACCAATGATCATTGAAGACTTGGATTTAAAACCAGTTCTTATTCCACATCATAAAGGCAGAAAAAGGCTTCATCTAGGTAAAAAGAAAACTTAAAAACTCTCACTTAAAAGAAAACTTAAAAACTTAAAAACTCTCACTGCTAACTTACTCATTTGATGCATTAGAATATTGCAAAATTTCAAGAGACTGGTGGGTGTTCCTCGATACGTGTCTCCATGATCACTTGTTCTGTTCCCCTTAATTTCTGAGAAAATGAGAATCAGAAACTAAATTTACTATGGTTTTTACCTTGTTCCAAGTCTTTTCAGTATTGGAAATGTTGATGAAAAAGGCAGTTCCATAGCTTGGTGGGCAGAGATTGGGTTTTTGTTGCTTGTGAGTACGCATCAGATCAAGGTGATTTAAATTTTGCATGCTTACATAAGGAGAGTCAATTCTGCCGTTTATTTGACTGTCACTGCTGTAGAAGTTCAGAGCCATTGTGAGAGTGCCACCAGTACTGAATGGCACCTAAGCTGCTGCTGACACATTTACTGAGCTGTAACAGAATTACAGGCTAGACTTGCTTGGGAGTGTTTCTCAAAATTCACAACTACAGCAAGAGTCATTGGCATCACTTCTGTTCTGCTCTGCTGGAGCTTGGGACTGGTTCCTCCGTACTTCAGTGCAGGATGTCAGCAGGGATTGTGGGTGGTTGCGTTGAGGGATTGACTGGGGTAGGTAGTGTTACAGACCCTTCAGAACCTGCCTATGGACTGTTGCCTGTGACAGTGTTAACTCAGTGACCCATACAGTGAGAAATTAATTATGCATTAATTATATTTCATCTAATCTTTTTCAATGGAGTAGAGATGCAAGAAACTCACGTTCACAACGCAGCATGCGTGTTTCTCCTAATAATTGGGAAGTTTGTAGAATGGAGTTTAATCATTCTGGTTTTAGTTTAAGACTTTAAATCCTTCTACTGTGGTTTTTTTTCAGAGTTGAAAGACTCTCTGTCTCGTATGGGATCTGATCTGAAACAGGGTTTTATCAGTTCTTTGAAGAGTGCCTGGCAGACCCTTAATGAATTTGCACGTGCTCATACATCTTCGACTCAGCTACAAGCAGAACTGGAGAAAGTAGCTAACCAAATTAAAGAGGAAGAAGAAAAGCAGGTGGTAGAAGGTATGTGGGCACATCTCTGGTTTTATAATTTATTGTTCTCAAATTAATAGAAACTTTTGTATCTTAGCTCTTGTTTGATACTGATTTTCCTGACTCCATTAAGGAAGCCTATGTGTTTTTGGAGTATTAATATTAAATGTAAGATCCTTTTCCTTTTTCCCTTTTAAAAAAGGAAATATTGCCAGCTTTTATTGAAGAGCTTCAGTTTGTTTAACCTTTCAACTTTCCAGTAAAAAAGTTTTGATGTGGCAGTTTTCTAGATTAATTGTTTTCTTTCCTCCCAGGGCAATTTAATACAAATAAATATTTGTTTCTGGGATTTATTCTCTTTAGTAATCTTCTGCTGAGTTGTGGGATGAGTTGAGAAGCATTAAGTACATTCTCTAACAAGAGAAAAAATGGCATCGAGGAAAATCTGCATGGGTCAGATACAAATGCTGTCCCTGGTTATAACAAAAGCAGGCTTCCTGGTTGTGAATTATCCATCAATGTTTAATAATGCTGGCTTTGTCTGTACTTACAAAGGAAAACCTTCTGGTTGAAGTTGAGGATAGTGATTGACTCTGTGCTAGTGGGTTGTAAATATATATATTTATATAAAATTTCAAAATATTTGTTTGTGGAGTGACTGGATCAGTCTGTGTACAAATAGTGACGTTTATTTTTTAAATGGTTTAGCTATTCCTTTATGTGGTTCCTTTATGTGGGTTTTCTTCAAACAAATGCTTTAAACTGTCATGAAAGAAATAAGCTTATTGTTCCAGTAGATTTCTGAATTATGGAGTGACGTGCTAGTCAGTTAAATTTGTCCTATTGCAAGCACTTGGAAACTATAATAGGGAAAATGAGTGATATTTCTTGATTATAATGAAGCAGGCTGTGGTTGAAAATAGTTGAAATCTTAAAATCTGTAATTGTAGCTGAAAAGATCACTGAAAGTCCAGAACCTCCAAAAGATGAGGATTTTTCAGTGAAGGTTGGAATGCTGAATGGAGGACGTCGCATTGACTATGTTCTGCAAGAAAAACCAATAGAAAGCTTCAATGAATACCTTTTCGCTTTACAGAGTCATTTGTGCTACTGGTAAGAGGAAATGTGTGATTCTATAAATACTGCTTCTCTGATGTAATTGTCTGTGTTTAAATGTCAGAAATTATGCCCTAATGCTTTGAGTACATTTTGACAAAAATAGCTGTGTTTTTATACCAGATACGTTTTCAGACTGGTTCCAGGTGTCAGTGTATGCATGTGATTTAGGAGACCTGACTTTTCTGCGTCTTTTTAGTATTTGAAATGTTTGAAAAGATGGCTGTCCAGTTGGACATGAGGTCCTCATTATATGATTGAGACATTCAAGTAAGAAGGCAAACTGGCTGTCCAAGAACGTTGGTGTCAAGATGTCCCACCTAGATGTCACTAGATTAGCTAGTTTCATTTCAAATAAAATCGTGTGTTAGCACAAAGAAAAAAATCTGTAGTTCTGTTTGCAATCAAGACGTTTGCATACAGGTCTGTTGAACTTTAAACTTCAAAATATATAGCTTTAGCGACAATCATTTTCAAAACAAGGAGAGCTTGGTGAACATTTTGCCAACTGAAAGTGTGGTTGGGTGCAGGGACAGGCTCCCCAGGACACTGGTCATGGCACTGAGCCTGCTGGAGTTCAAGGAGTCTTTGGACAATGTGCTCAGACACAGGGCCTGATTTTTGGGGGATTCTATGTGGAGCCAGGAGTTGGACTCAATGGTCCTTGGAGGTCCATTCCAGCTCAGGATATTCTGTGATTCTATGAACTCTAGTTTTTCAAAGAAAACTATTTGTGAAGGAATTGTATTAGGCTACAATGCTTTACAAAACTTTACCTCTTCATGTTGAAGTGTAATTGATGCTCTGCTATCAGAGATTAACGAAAGAAAGGAAGAAAAAGGCACGGTGGATCTTCCTGCAAATTTGGACGGTTATCATTTGACTCTTGTATACAGTACTCACTCATACACAGAACAATTTATGGATTAAGAAGCAGATTCTGGTGTCATGTAATACACTGCAATACATCATTGCCTTATCTGGATTTGGATTTACTTATTTTTAAGTGAATAAATTTCAAATGGAGAAAGTTGTAATTCCTTTTATAGGAATAGCAGTTACTATTGACCTGCTGTGTTTGCCATTGGGCAGTCAATTGTCTTTTTTTTTTAAATTTTTTTATTTTTATTGGTATGTTGTCTTACGTATTCTATTACTGCCATAAAATTAAGCACGCATGAACATACACAAGATGGGGAACGGTAGAACAAAGGGTATGCAAGCAGTATTTGGCAACGTGACAACGCACCTTTATACGTAATAAGCTTGGATATCAGTTGCTGACCTACGCAAAATGATACTGGTGAAGGGGGACTGACTTTTTTTTGTCTTTAAGTAAACAAAACACTTCTATCTTTCAGTCTTTCTGAGTTGAGCAGGTGCTATACAAGTGGTGCTCTTAATTTTTATTTATTATTATTACTTTAAGGTATTTATTTCCAATAGCTAATAATTTTTAGAGGTAGGCATTATTTCAGAGGGTAAAATACAGAATTTGAAGGCATTACCTGCAGGGGCTTATTAAGGTCAGTATCAAGGCTGCAGTGCTGTTGAGCACTGTGCAGAGCTCCCCGAGCAGTCGGTGACCCAGTGGTGGCAGTGCTGTCTCACAGGTGGAGTTGAAGGAATTGGAGCTTTATTCCACCAGGTGGCAGACAATCAATTCCAGGTTTTAAAAACTGGCTCCCCATTTTCTTCTGTTTTCCCCTTTAACTCATGACCCAAATTTGTGATTTTTTTTTTAATTTTGTTTTGAGGAGGGTGATGATGATTTGCTCACTTGTTTTCATGCTTGTTTCATGCTCACTTGTTTTCATGGTTGTTTAATAGCAGAAACAATCAAGAAATGTGGCTGCCATATCCAGATTCAACTATGGAAAATGTCTGTAGACCCCTAGCTTGCATGTTGAATTCTGTATTTTTTCTCTGTGAATGATGTTATTCACATTTGGAGGATCACAGTTATGACGATCTAAATTTTCTTTGCTGTCTCCCTACATAATTTCTTTTAAAAGCAATGAGATGTTATTCATAGAATCATAGAATGGCTTGGGTTGGAAGGGACCCTGAAGATCATCTAGTTCTAAGCCCCTCTGCCATTTTTGATGCCAAAATTTATTATTTGATATTTTTATTATTTGATGATAATGTTGTTATTATCTAACAACTCCGGCAGCTTTGGAACTTTCTTAAATGGGGAAGTTTTAACAGAGGTAAAACAACTTGGAAACATGGCACTTGAATTACATTAATCTTTAAATGAATTGAGAATTTTTTTTTTTTATGGTACTAGGGAGGAGAAGATGGCTGTGGATATTTACTACAGCCTTGGCTATGTTTATTTAATATATCTTATTTACAAGAAGGTGTCAGCCAGTTAGGAGAGAAATAGTAGGATTTTGCTGATAGAAAGCTGCATTTTGACACTGGAGTGATAGATGCAGTGGAGTAAGAAAAATAGGAAAGTTTTGACAAGCTGATGGAATATATTCAGGAGCCCATGGCAGACAAACAGTGATATGATATTTGAGACAAGTGAGCATATAGAGAGGGGAATTTCAAGTTCCAGCCTAATAAGTATTAGGGAGGATAAGGTGGGGGAAAATGTTTGGTAAAAGGTAAACACGTAGACTAGGGATAACAGGAGAGATGATATAAAACAGAGGAAGAATTGTGGTTCAAAAAGGGAGTTGGTAGAGCTAAGGCCATGTCCCAAAAGAGAGGGTCAAGGGCGATAGTTAATTCAGACAGTTTAGAGAGCTGGGGAGCTGGGGTGGGATGAAGTATGCTTTACAAGACTTAGAATATGGGCTGTACCAAAATAACCCTTTTTTTTTTTTTTTTTTTTTTTTAATACTCCATAGGGCATCTGAAGACACTGCCTTGCTGTTTCTCAAAGAAATATACAGGACTATGAATATCAATCCTGAGCAGCCACAACATTGATGTATGGGTACGTGAATTCGTAAGTTTGTTCTGATATGACTTAAATTCTTACATCAAAGTCAACGGCAGCTAAGATCTGTTTACTTTCCCCTTTTCCTCTGAAATTTAAATTATGAAGCAGGTAACTGCAAAGTGTGTGATTTTGATTTGGAAAAAAAAACAATTTCTATTTTTAAACTCAGGGGAAGTCTTAGAGTACTCCCTTCCCTTCCCAAAAGGTATTTGATACAGTTCTTGGTATGATGTGATAGTTGCCAGTACAACTCTAAAATGTGGTCTGTTTCTTCCTTAGTCTAGTTGTTCAGTAAATGATTGAGAATAGGAAAACTTGGTGATAGTGGATATGATGAAATTTCACTTACAGTGCAGTAGATTGAAGAGCACTAAGAGTGTTCCAGTGTTGCAATATGCAATTGTAATATCGGTTGACCAACTGCTAACATGTATGCCAGGGAAAAAGTCACTTCTCACCTAAGAAGCTGTTAAAATTGATACTGATAAACTAATGAATGAGACCTTTACTGATATCCTTTTATGCTTATATAGCTAAGAATTTCAGCAGAACAAATGAAATGTGGTAGCGTGGAATTTGCTTCACTTTGAAATAAAATTAAATGCACCGTATAATTGAGCATCTTAAATGTGAAATATACTTGCAGGTAATTTTATTTTAAGCTGCATGTTTCCTAGCTAAGGATCTGTGCTGTACCACTTTGCATCACTGGATGTGGTAGAGAAGACTGTATTCTCTTTTGAAAGGCAAGGGGCAAGAAATATGCACTGTGATGCCTTTTTGGAATTGTACAACAAGATAGTTTCTGATGTATTTCTCCATTTTTCAGAAGAATTGATGGTGTCAAGGTACATAAATACCTGACGTGAAGAGAAATACTTTTCAGAGGAATAACTAGATAACTTTACTATGTCGTGTTAGTAGTCTTCTAGTCTTCAGAATGCTTCTGATAGTCAGGTGATGGCATCTTTTTTTTAATGAAGTGTTGTAGCTGATCAAGTGCATTATTTTTATTTAGTGTGCCTAAATAGTAGGAAGAAGATGCTAGCAGCACACTTTTGACAATAGTGCATCAGTTATCACAATGGCTTTTGCAGAATCTCAAGTCATAGCTGTGCAATTCTTCTTTGCTTTTGTTTCTTTATGACAGCTTAGGGTGAAATTATACGGAACTCGCTGATACAGAAATAATGTTCTATCTCAATTGGGGGGCATGGGACGTAGTAATTCATCACTACAAAACCAGAAGTGGATTTGTTGCTTAGCTTCAGCAGACACTGGGATAATTGTATTTTCGAGAACTCCACAGTTTAGCAGGATGTCACGCGACAAAGCACAGTCAAGGATGTCTGTGCAGCTGTAATACCATTAGGAATCACTCGGAACATTTCTTAGCCCTTGGTTGAATGCTAGCCTCAAATGTTGTACAATCAGATCCCAGACATTTAAATGGGAGGGCATCTAGGGCCCCTGGGATGCATGTAATGAAAAATAGTATCTTGGGAAGGCTGTGTGCTACAAGACGCCTGTTTGTGAGGCGTCTCACAAAAGGCCTTGTGAGCCTTTTTTACATAAGGAGAAACGTCTCCGCATCCATTGTATAAAATATTCCTGTGTAAGTATTCTGCAGTAGGAAAAAAGGAAAATTGCAATCAGGAAAATTGCAACCTGTGCAATCAGGTGGGGGTTGGCCTCCTTCACGTGAAGGATGAATTTTGTAAGCAAAAAGAGGAGGTAGGGGACCAGATCTCATGTACAGCATCTGTCGCACAGTATATTTGTGTAGTCTTCTGTCCTGGGATGTTTTTTTTTTCTTGAAATCAGTTGGTATCTCTTGACTCTTAATTAAGTCAAGTCAGTAGTGTTTTCTATCTCAGCTAAAATTATGTATGAGAAGAAGCAGTTGCACTGGCAGTTGGTGAGTAGTCACCAGTATTTATTTGCTTCTACTCACTGATAAAATAGTCCTAGAGGTATTTTACCTGTTTGTGGGGTGAGGTGGGGTGGAATACAGCAGCATATTAAAGCTTTGAAGTATAAACTAAGTACTTTTATCTCTGAATACAGCAGGATAACTTAGAACCATAAGTTAAAGAATCTAGTAGCTTACTGAAATGAACAGTGAATGATATCCTATGAGCAGCTGTAAGCTCTTTCTCTTTATAATTTTAATTGCCTGTTTGCGTACACAAAAAGACGACTTCAGGAAATTTTTGTGTTTAAAAACTGATCAAAAAGGATGATGGATTTTTTGATCTTCTAAACTTCTCTTGAAATTGAATGTTGGCATATTTTATTTTATTAGTACTACTACAGAAATTCAAAATTTGGTATTTTCACATTCCTCTTATGTACATGTTCTATTTTCTCTGCACAGCCATACCTGTTGGTCTGACAGATCTGCTGAAAAACATTTCGAAGAATGTCTAGTATTTTCATAGTCAGAGGTGACAGGATAAGCACCAGACTCTTTTCCTGGAGTCCAGAAGTCGCTCGGATTCTGCCTTCCCGTGTCACTTCAAGCAAACTTCTGAAAAGATCAGCGCCGTCATTGGAGAGACGGATGAAATGACACGATTTTGATCTTATCAGTTTAATTGTACAGTTGCCAAATATAAAGTGATCATTGAAGAGGTTCTTTGGCATGCAAATCATTACTTCTCTCCTTCCTTCTATCTCAGCTGGCTGTCAAACGTGCTTTGTCTATCAAGGCAGCATGTCCTTATTAAAAAGGACTAGTTGAGAAACAGCAATAATCTGCTTTTCTTGACACGTTTGTTGGTCCACCTTTTAATAATGAAATGTGAACTGTAGTTATAACCATCTTTAACACAGATGACACAAAGCTGTTCCTATTTACTGAAAACTAGCAACCAGAATCATTTTCTTACTATTGTAAGTGTTACGGAGATTTTATAAAGACCTTTTTAAGCCTCTGTTTTGAGTTTTATTATTTTTAAAGTAGAAATGAATCTTTGATTTTGAAAATGTTAGAAGTTTGTTACAGCTAGTTCAGTGTTCACACTTCCTGAAATGAACAATTTAAAATAACATTTTGGTCTAGCAATTAATGTAATTTTAGTGAAACTAGGCTGCAGCTGTGAGAAATAAAATACTTACCTTGACCTTGCGGAGTTTAATATCTCAAAATAGTAAATGTAAATACAGGAATCTGAAGCTTGCAGGTGCTAGATAACAATCTAGGTTGAGAGCATCAGTCCAGGCTTATTTGTCATGTAATGAAGTTGAGATGAGTTGGGTAGCGTGAAATCCTTTGAATTTGTGTCTCTGAATACTGAGCTTCTGTAGCTTTCTTCTAGCTTCAACTTAAGTGCAAATTGTGGCTTTTCATAATATTAATGACTTAACCTTACTACTGACTACTTGCTTCTGTTATTGCAGTAAATGCATTTTGAAATGCAGTATTTTTTTCATAGTATATGTAAAATACACATTCTTGTGTATATATTTTGGTTATTATAATTAAAAATACCTTACCTCCCATGGCTCTTTACAGCAAAGTTTTGTATTTCATCACAGAGTAGGCTGGAAGGGACCTGTGGAGAGGTTCCTTAGACCAACTCCCCTGCTCAAAGCAGGGACAGCTTAAATCAAGGCTAGGGGCCTTGTTCAAAGATTGCGATTCATCACCTCTCTGGGCCCTATTCTTATGTTTACTGCTATTGCTGTTTTTTTTCTAATATATAATTGTGATTTTCCAGGTGGAGCTTGTCTGTTGCCTTTTGTGTTTTCGTTGTGCATCTCTAAGAAGTCTGTCTGTCTTCTCTCTATCCTCACATGAGATAGTTGAGGACGAAAATGTGATTTTCTTGTTTGGCTTCTCAAGCCTTTCCTTGACATCTCCTTTCATGCAGTGTGCTGTGGCCCTGTGGTCATCTTGGTGTTCTCACTGGACTTGCTTTAGTTTGTCAAAGTCTGTCTTGCTCTGTGAAGCAAGTTTGTCAAAGAAAGCTTTTTTTTTTTTTTTTTATTTAATAACATGTTTGTGTCTTTGTAGACCTTTAAAGACCAAGTTTTGTGAGCCTCACAATTCGCTTTGTTAGATAGAATTGAAATAATATATTAAACAAAACCAAACCAAACAGTGGCCTCATTTTCATCTTAGGTATCATGAGGATGGATTTTTCAACTCTATGTAACACTAAACAATCTGATGAATTACATAGCTCTGAAATATGGGCTTAGATAGCTCTGAAAGTGCCTTACTCACTCCCTTATATTACTCTGAAGCTGATGGGCTGTGAAACAGTAAAATTTTAATAAATGTGTGAGAAATGTTGCAAAGGACCCTGGCTGGTGAGGAGCATGCTTTGCAATGGAAGAATGCACAGGGGCAAGTTGCAAGTGAGTGAGGAGCAGCTAGAGCAGAGACACATTTTTTGGAAAGGTAGCATTAGAATTGGTTCTAGTTTTGTAAATAGAAATTTGACTGCAACTGCAGGAGCTAGCAGTTCTTGAATCTAAAAGCAGATGCCTATGTAACCAATGATAATGTAAAACAATGAAAAACGTTTCCAATTTCTTTTTTCTTTTTCGAAAGGGTGATTTTAAATCTACTACAGATGCATCTATTCCTTCATCAGCAGAAGTCCTGTGAGTGTGCTGCACCAACTTACTAGGCAGACCCTACACAGCACATATTTTTCTAAATACAAGTTGTAGGTCTTGTAATCCATAACTGTGTAGGCACCACTAATTAAGCTTATTAGCTATGTAATCTATCTGCAAAAAATTCAAAGTTTCTTTGCTACACTTTAATCAGTTCTGAGGTGATCCCAGGGCTAATATTTTTTTTTCTTAAACAATTAATTCTCATAACATTATAACAGAGAATGCATGCGGAACAAAAGGTTATGGATGACTTGCCCAAAGCCACGGAAGTGAAGGGCACACTATACAGTGTAAAGAATAAATTGGGGTGAAAAAAGATATAAAGGGAAAGCTATTCAGTTTCCAGTGAAAGGTCCCATCTTGTTGGTCCTCCGTGCATATGCTTGTGCAGGCTCTGATACGATCAAGTTCTCCATTGAGGTCTTACATGGAGAATTAATTTTCACGGGGAAATGTTTATAAATGAATGCTAAGGTAAAAATGGGAGCCTCTCCAAGAAATCCAACACAACTCCAAAAAACTCCAAAACATTCCCAGTTGAATGAAACAAGATCTTTCACTGAAAACAAGTTCCTTAGGAAAAGCCTTGTGGCCAGCTCAAGCAAAGAGCTCGCTCCTGCCCCTCAGCACCTCTTGCCTCTGCTGGCACTGAACGTTTCTGTCCTCTGGAAACCTCTCCTAGCACATCTCTGTAACAGAACGACAGGCAAATAACTTCTGCTTGTGCCATGTGATGTTTTGCGTGGTGTTGAAGTTTCTCAGTAGCTGCTGCTAGTGTTGTCCTGATCCTTTTTTCCCGTGAATGTTATATTAATATTTATAACTGTGTCTGCAGTATGACAAACGTGTTACAAATTCTGTCTAAAATGATGCTTTCATAATAATGTTCTCTTTGATTCCTCCCCATATGTTACTTTTTTTTTTCTTGTTACGAATAATAAAATCTAGCCTTTTGTTTTTCCTTACTAACAATCAGCAGTTAGTGCCAGTGACAAGGTGTTAGTCTGGGGAGACTGGGTGTTCAAATGTAACAGGAATGAGCATTCAAGAGCAGTCCTCTGCAGTGCTGCATTTCTCAGACCAAGCAAATTAACCTCAGACTTTATTTATTTTTTATCATCACTTTGAATTAGGATAAGCTTACCAAATGCTAAATAAAGAATAAGAATATCAAATGAATTCATTTTTAATACTGAGAAATACTGTTTCAAATGTCTTCCGATTTCAATACTCAAAAGACTGCTTGCCATATTTACATTTAAGTGAAAATGTGTAAGTCATTTACAGAATACTTTGACTGAATGAGAGGAGTTTGGTGGTTGTCTTCAGGCTTTTGTAACAGCAACTGCTGGCTTAAAACATGAGCTTGGCTCTAGATTTGTACCTGATTTTTCTAACTGTAAATGAGGATTAGCTTCCTAATGGCTAATGGATCTACTACAGTGTACATAAGATTGCAAGGAGACCTGTTGGGGCTCTACATTTCCATAGTTTGTGATTTTTTTATTTGCCTCAGACTCCAATTACTAGCACTCTCTTCTAAGGTACCAACAAAGAAGGACTAGCACTTTCCTGTGGTGATGGGGAGGAGGAGAGGGAAAGCAGTGGGTACCACAGAGCTCACAGAATCACAGAATTGTCTAGGTTGGAAGAGAACTCAAGATCACCCAGTCCAGCCTCTGCCCTAATACTAACCAGTCCTCCACTAAACCATATCACTGAGCTCTACATCTAAATGTCTTTTAACGCACCTAACTTGGTGTCATCTGCAAACTTACTGAGGGTGCACTCGATCCCCTGGTTGTTGTGATCGCTGCTGGTTTTTGTGATCTGGTGGATCAAAACTGGGAGCTGTCTTCAACCCTTCCCACAGTGTTATGTCCAGCACGTCTGAAGTTACTCCTTTTACTCCAGTACTCCCAGTCTTGCATCTTACGTACTCCTTTCAGAGTTTGTTCTGAACTTTAAAGCAGCCTCGGTTCAGAAAAGCATGACCTGGGTTCAGAAATGCATGACCATTTCCTTGGTTGCAAATCCCAAAGAACAAATATTTGGTTTATTTCTGAAAAATTTCAATGAGCTGAGCAGAGCTGATCACTAGCACAATCCTTGCTTGCGGCATCGCTTTTTGTCGAAGCTGCCTGGAGTGCGTGAGAGCCCCGTAAAATGCACCTTGAAGATAAAGAGCTGCTCTCACCACCGTGCGTGAGGAATGGTGCTTTTAGCTTGATGACTTTCAAAATCGAGGACTCTCGAAGCTTCCTTTATGTATGAAGGCTATAAAAGAAGAAGGATCTTTTATACGTCAATAAACCAGCTTCAGATCCATACAAATTCAGGTGATCAGAAGTGAAGTGTGTCTATTTAAGGCATGGTAATGGAGAACAAAGGTCTGAGAAGAGAAAAAGCAGTTGACCTTGTACGTCTCTTCCTGCCACAGAAATCTTCAGATAACTTTTAATGTAAGCTTGTTAAAATGGCCTCATAAAAGCAACCAAACCATAATTATGCTCCAGACTGCTCTGAGTGTGTGAGTAGGGAAAGGGTTGATTCAGAAACTGCTCCTGAGCTTATCCAGAAGGAGCTTGCTTGACCGTAGGCAGAAGTCACATTTTCCTATGCCAAGGCTCGTTCTGGGTACTGTGAAGCGTTTAGTTATTCATCTGTTTGTAGCTCCTGGGCTTCATGATTTTCTCTGCCCACGTTCGGGTATGATCGTCCTTTCCCCAGTTTTTCCATCTGTACAAAGGGCAAAGAAAATACAGTGATGAATTTCTGAGCAGTAAGCCTGAGCCCTAGCGGCCTTCGGGGAGGCTCTCTCAGGCAAAGTGGGATGGAAGCTGTGGAAGGGAACTGAGGGAGAAGCAGCTCGCTCGTTTCTGCCAATACAATGTAGGCAGCCTCAGGGAAAGGGGAGCGCAGCCATTTCATGACAAACACTTTCTCTCTTTTTTCCCCCTCAGCTTCTCTGCGGAAGCTCCATGTGGAGAAAATAACGATGGTGCTGCCGAGTGAAAAATTAGAGTTGCAGCCATAGAGTAGAAGCAAATAACCTAAAAAGATCCTTCATGGAGGTGGCACTATTTCTGCAGAACGTTTTGGCTAAGTGATTTGTTAAGAGACCATTTTTTTCAGTATTGGGCCCTGTCAATAAACAAGATTAGATTTGTTTTTCAGACCGTCCTTTATACAAATTTATGTGCTTTGAGGCACTGGAAGATCCTTTGCTAATGGGATCGTGGCACAAGTTTCACTATTGATTGAAATGTAATGACATCTCCTGCTGAATGATTTGTGAAATTCTCTAAAGAGATAACCCACTTAGAAAACGGCAATGCCTGACAAAACCAAAAACCAGAGCTCCGAACAGAAACTAGTAACTGAACTGAGACAGCGACTGTATGAACTAACAGATATAAATGCATATATACATATATAAATCTTCATTACATACACATGTGTGTGCATGTGTGACCTCTATATAATACTATTATATGAGAAAATTATATATATATATTTTTTACCAAGCTACAACCTTAAAACCTCCTTAGCCCACGGTCCACAAGTTTGGTACTGAGAATGAAGGACAGAGCAGCACTAGGTCCTGCAGACATCAAGCAATCACAGAATGTTTTTTCTTTCTTCTTGTCTTCCTAATAAATATGTCAAAATGTGGAAAAAAGATTAAATTAAATTACTTTGAACCACGTATTTAATGAGCTTTGGTATGTTGGAAGATTATATGCACAAAAGACCTAGTCCGGTGGGATTTCATGGTGCTTAGATGATAAGCACAGATGCACAGGTAAACCACTCATGAAAAATATATGAATCTAATGTCCACAGTAAAATTCTAAGACATATTTTATCTACATCATTACAGCTGACCTAATTACCTATATATGTATATATATATATATTTGTTGTTGTTGTTGTTATTAAACTCTTCCAGGATAGTGTCTTATTGCTTCTCCTCTCGCTTCATCCAATGAAGGAGGATTAGAAAGGAAGCAGTGAACCTGCTGCTCTCACACAGCCTCAGTAAACAGGGATATTTTATTCCTGACTGAAAATATGGCTTCCTGGAGCAACCATTACCTTATGTAGGGAAACTGAACTGCTCCAGTTAACAGACCTGTCCCCTCTCCCCTTAGGTGCTCCCATGCCTCTTCTCCTGAGAACCCAGGTCAGGGACACAGGGGCTTTCAGAGCCACGTGTGCTTATTTCAGTTTTGCAACAGCACTTTTATTTTTTTATTTTTTTGAAAGTTTGTTTCTCTTCAATTCAAATTTAAACAATTAAAAAACAGTTGTACGTAAGAGTTGAAGTCAGTGAATAGCTATGGACAAAACCAGAGGACATCCTACCAAAAGCAAACTCTTACTCCTCTTTTGATGAAGGTGCAGCAGGGCAGATCTGATGCAAGAGTTTAAAAACAAAACAAAACAAACAAACAAAAAAACTGATGCAAGAGTTTTAAAAAAATCAAACCAACAAAACAACCAACACTTCCAACACACTATCTAACAACATCTAGTCAAGTATTTGACCAGTATCTGTGCCGAATGGACTGCTTATCAAATATCACTTCCATAGTTTAATCAGGTTTACTGAAATATCTGGGAGGTTTGAGCTAGACAGTATCCCGTTATGTATCTGTTATATATGCCAGCATATGTCCTTAGCAAAACAACAGGTATCATCAGCACACCATTAAAATCCTTCAGACTGCATTCAGACTGCATACGCACATGTGTGCTGAACACACATTGTGCCTAATTTGCTAATAAATCTATCTCATTAGGTACTTTTATATATATATATATATATATATATGTGCATTGACCTTTCCTTGGTTTTCAGCAGGAGGTTTATAGTTAAAGTACAAGATAATTAATGGCAGAGCTAATCATATCAGATGTTGGACTGGAAGCACTGAGGATAAGCAATTACAGCTCAGCTAACTACAAGTTAAAATAATTTGTAGGCTAACACCACTGCAGGAATTGTGCTTGGTCAACAGTGAAGCTCCAAAAGTAGTTAGTAAGGACAAATGTGTTTCACAAAGGCACAGATTTAATGAGCCTATATATATATATATTTAATGAACCTATATTCAGTTCAGTAAGTCTATATATACATATGAAAAATGAATTATATATATACAATATAATAACAGAATACTGTTATCGTATATGTATATAAAATATCAGCCAGAGCCCCAAGAAGATCCTTGAAAGATCCTATACTTTCACCGGTTCACCCAGTTCATTTAAAATTGAAGCTGACTGGAAAAACAAACAAACAAACAAATAAATAAAAGGAAAGTTCATACAACTTTAACCTCTGAAAATTGTTAAGAAAATAAATACATAGAATAGATTTGGGGGTAAAAATTCCAAACCCTTTACAGAAAACCAGTCCCTGTATGAAGCAGGACCATCCTCCTGTGGTTGAGAAGCTCTTGGATGGATGGGTGTTGGTGGATGGACCTTTGGGCCCCACTTTGAGGACACTTATGGTGGAAAAGCCGGGGTGCCAGCTCACAGCACTATGTTGTCCCCATACCCACAGCACCCTGAAAGGTGACAACAGCTTCAGAAGGGTTCCTCTGTGATGATCCCATCCCCACAGATATTTCTGCCATCACTAAATGCAGTATCTCCTCAGGCTGCCAAAAGCAAAAGTCTGAGATTATATGCTTTGCTCTCTGCCCCGCTTTCTGCTGAGGGCCCAACAATTCCTTATGCTCTGGGCTTCTTATGCTTTTAACCTACCAATGCAAAATTCAAGAAGCCTGTCCTGCCTGGAGCAGAACTGCAGCATCTTGTCTGAATTCATTTCTTCTTGGTTGCAGAGTCAGGCATTTTGACTGCAATATGGACTCAGCTCTGCCCACACACAGTGTGCCTGCAGAAAAATTAAATAATATTTTCTTTTTATTGCTATTCATTCCTGGTGTCTGCCTATATAGCACAGACTCTCCAGTGCATTCTTGCAGCACTTTGCTAATTGAAGCAATGTTTTGCAACATTTTGTTTACACTGCCCACATTTATCTCATTTATTATAATAGAAATTTCCCTGGGAGAGAGGCCTATGCAGCAGAATGTCTACTGTAAGTGATCAAGGATCTGGATGGAAAAAACAGGAGTCCAGAGATGAGAGTTGGTGGCAATAAAATATACCATACTAAATTCAAATTCTGGGGCAGCAACATACAAGTCATTAATCATATGAGGAAAGATTTCCTGTCAGCAAACAGTGAAGGAAAAAGCTTCACTGTCTGGCTTAAACTAGATTTGATCTTTACAAATCTACAATTTACAGACCAAATTAGGCCTTTGAATTGAAAACATTATTTATAACTTAACATATGGATGTGGAAACAGAAAAAACACCAGAAGCAGAGACAGATGGCTTGCCATCTTTGAGAGCAGTTCCCTTAGGAGTATAGCAGGTTTCAGATGCAATGAATATACACCAATCACTGAGATTTGTTAGGGAGCTCCCCAACACCTTGCCTCCAGAGCTATGCAGACAAGGTAGATGTGTTTGAGATCTGTGTGAAGCACACAGCTCTCTGGATCAATGTATTTTGAGGCACCTAAGGGAGTGATTGAAAAAAACCATTGGAATACAGAGGGGAAAAAATGTCTGGTCTAAATGTCTTTTAAACCATATCAGTCATTCATGCAGCTTTTAGGGCAAACAAGAACAGTACAGTCTCTTTCATCCCTCATGCAACATTTGATGGTACACAACCACATTTGGCTCAAAAATATGCTTCCAGTATTTTGACAAGGGCTTTCTGGTGGAAAAGAGTGTTCCCATCCAAGTTTCCCCATTACCTGGTGATAAACTCCAGGTGCCAGTGGCAACCTGGAACACAAAGATAATAAATTTCTCATTTCTTAACCTTGTGTGCACTTTCAAACAATGAAATCCAGACCCAATCTTTGACTTTTCCATGCTGAGTCTCAAAAAGAAAGCTCCTTCAGAAGGAAAAGAGCAGAAGAATTTCTTAAAATTGTCTCTAGTAAGAGAATTTCAATGCAGATTATGTCAGCCTTCGCCTCCAGCACAGCAAGGAATTAAAGACTTGAGGCTAAGCTTTCTGCTGAACTCCAGCTGTAACGGTGGAGCTCGAACAATGCCTGCCAGCAATAAAAGCAAACCTCGTGTTTTTCTTGGCAAGGCCCTCGCTTGCATTTTACCCAAAGCTGTAACATGCTAATATTAACCCTGAATCCATTACCTCTAAGCAACGAGTTTCCAGATTCAATTAGTGTGTCATTATTAATGTACACAAGAGACTGATTCTAAATAGCATTCTTAATAAAAGATAATGACAATGCTTTTCTCTCAAGCAGGGATTGTGTTCATGAGATACCCTTCCCTTCAAAAAAAGAGACCTTGATGCCTCGAGTGCTGTGAGTGCAGAATATGGTGCAGAATGCAAAAATATGAAATAGCTTAAACATAGCTGTGCGTTGAGCTATGCCCTCAAGCACAGACAGGGCACTGCCTTTCCCTCCTTCTTGGCAGAAAAGCAGTACTTGCTGCCTAGTTGGTAGTGGAGGAGATGGGCGTGCAGTGGGCACCAACATGATGTGGAGGTGGCATGGGTAGGCCTGTGAGGAAGTGACTTGTGTAACCAGCATTATTTGGGGTGCTTGTTGCTCTGTTTGATCTCTACTGTTGGCTTCTGACGATTTCAGATCACTCACAAAACTCCAGGTGTATAGCCAGTGTTTTTTGGTGGCCATTTCCCTCACTCTGTGGAGCTGTGGGCAGGCTCTGGAGCTGGTCACAGCCTGCTGTAGCTCGCAGGCAGGCGCACACCTTGCGGAGGCACCCAGGGCCCTGGCCTGCTGGCTCTCAGTGCTGTGGGCTGGAGTTGTGGGAAAACACAGCACAGAGAGAAATAAAATGGCTTTAAAGAATCTCTTTTCCTTCATGACCTTGAGCCCTTACCCCTGCAGAACCCCATGCTTAGGAGACAGTTTAAGTTACAGTGGCCTTCTGCAGCCTGGTGGCTGCGTGGTTCCAGCCCCACCTGCTGCCTCCACAGCCCTGCCTGCATGTCTCCAACCTCCACATGGCTAGGAAGGCATCCATGCCTGCAAGTCTGGGCAGAGGGTGGTTTGATGCCTCTGGTGCTCCCCTCCACAAGGGCTGAGCAGGTTTTGAGGCTTCTGATGACCCTGTAATATAATGTACTGGGATACTGACCATAAATACGCAGTGCAGAATCTGGCTTAATTCTGTCTTCCCACAACACTGACAAGGCCGTTGAGGAGTTCATCCTGCTTTGGCAGGACTTCAGGTCTGACCTGCCATGCTTTGTAGAGCAAGTTCTGCTTAAAACTTCCTGCCCCTCCGTCCATGTCCATCCCCTCTTGGAACAGAAGTTTTGGATGTCCAAAAGTTCTGCCTGAATGTGAGAATAACTGTGCAAGACCAGTCCCTCTGTATAGGACCCAAGACATAAAGATGAACTTCTGCGTTTATTAACATTAAATAATCTAAAAAAGAAATAAAGGAGGTGAAATAAAATAATAACGCCTGTAACAAATGCTCTTGTTTTAGGCAGAGAGCTGAAGAATGATAGAAAATTTCCCAGTGGGGCTATCCTGCTCTCATCATACCCATTTTCACTGACAGCAAATTTTTTTTTTCTTTGTGTGTGTGTGTGTGTTCCTGTCGAGGAGCACAGAAATAAGAGAAGCAAAGACAAGAGCCATGCAGAAATTCAATCCATACATCCTTCTTGTCATCCCTTTGCAATCAAGCTCTGTCATACTTCTTGAGGAGATGTGAGGGCCATTTAATCCCTTGGAAGGGAAAGGTGATGAGCCAGAAAATGAATGAATTATCAGCAAGTGCAGGCAATCCATGGGAGAACATTGCACGCAGTGTTGACCTTGTAGTAAAATCATTAATTTGTGTGTGAGACGTGAAACCAAAAACTGACATTTTTTCTCTTTTAGCTTTAACTCTATAAAGAAGGAACTATAAGAAGAAAGTCAAGTAGCGTACCTGAAAACAACTCACTGCAGTCCCTCCTCTGAGCACACAGAATAATATTGCCCATGATTTATAGTCGATTCATATTTTCTGTCACTGAAATGTTCACAGGGTTGGATCTTAAAGCTCTTTCCCTTGAGCCAGGTTGCAGCCTCTAGAAGGGAGGTGACTACTGTCCTCCTGCACTTAGAATCAAAGAATCACAGAATAGCCTGAGCTGGAAAAGACCAACTCCTGGCTCCAAACTGGACCACCTAAAATACAATCATATTTCTTGAACTCTGTCAGGCTTGGTGCTGTGACCATTTCCTTAGTGAGCCTGTTCCAGCACCCACCACTGACAGCTTGGTCTGGTGACTACTTGAGGGATGTGAAAGATGAGAAAAAAGGACATGATAAAGTTGTCTTAGACCATTTGCAGGTATCCCGCAGATATCTTGTTGTTCAGAGGCCTACTGGGAGTTTACACAGCCTTGGGCTTGGACTTAGGTTGAATTTCCATGTCCTTTCACAGGCTTGTGCTGGCTGCTAGAATATTATGCTTGGAAGGACTGTGTTAGTTATTCTGTTATATCTGCCACTAAAACCTAATTTCAAAGGTTTTCCCTCTTCAACACTTCAGTTGCCTCTATTAATGTTGTCAGATAATTTAGTTTTTTTTTTGGAGGGGAAGGTAGAACACATTTTTACAGGCTCAAATATTGATTAAAGTCTTTTACTGTTTTTTTGTTTTTTTTTTTTTTTTTTCCATTTTGTTGAAATGAAATGAATTAAACATTTGCCTACAAACCTCTTTCAGCACTTCACGTTACAAAACCCCGTTAAAACATGACATCTCAGAAAATGAAGTGACTACAGACATTTTTGACATTTTTATTGCCCAAGACATCTATTGTATGCACGGTAAATTACTGAAAAATAAATGAGATTTAAAAAATTCTCTCAGATTTAATAACATGTAGTATTTTCAGCAGCACAGGCAGGATTTTGTTTTAATGAGATTTTTGTTTTGTCAATTTAAAAAATAAATAAATCAATAAATATAGGCAGGACAGCTGCCACAAAATAAGATGCCAAGAAAAACAAAACTGTTTGAAATGAGAGCCGTTATCCTTTTTCTTAATTCCTACACTTAACAGCATTTAATTCCTAGAACTATACTGGTTGTGATTACAATTTACATCTAATCATAAAATCATTCCCTTTGGTAACTCTGTCTTTTGGCATGCTGTGTAACTAACATTATTCATGGAAATCCTCACTCAGTTATGTGCCCATCAATCACTACATTTTTTTTGTATGTGTGTGTGTTTTTTTTTTTTGACAGAAATCTAATATTGCATGACAGCTCCATTTATATCTGATGCAGAACATGAAATTGTGACTTTTCTATTATGTCATAAGACTTAGATGTAGTAGTTACAATGTATTCTTGCAGAAAGTATAAAATTAAATCTAAAACATTTATATGAAATAAATGCAATTAGTCTAATTAATATAGCAAGCTCAATGTGCACTATAATTGAACTTCATTCAAAATACCTCATTAAAACATATCTAAAGAATTAGAATAAAATCCTCAAATCATCTTGAAAAAATTGTTACTCAAATACATTTACACTGATGAGTAACGTACAGCTTCTACTATTACTAGTCAGCTCAGCATCATATTTTCTCTCCAGCACAGCTGAATTATAAAACTATAAACTCATCTATACAAAGTGGTTGTGACAGAACTGACAATCTAAACCATTTAAACCCAATCTATGTATACAAGGAAGAATTAAGTAATTTTACACTGCCATCAGGTTCCTTTATAAATGGAGCTCTGAAAAGAAATTTAGCCAAAATATATTTTTCAGTCATCGTGGTTAAAAAGGAGCAAGAATTCCACTTTCAAACAAGAACTTAGTGCATCAGGGACAGCATTTAAGCTCAGATGGGGCACATCACCTCCTGCCTGGACAATCCTACAAGAGTGCTGCTCTTCAGCTCGGCCACAACCCCTGTTGGGCCATGGATCTCCTTGATCCAGTCATGGATCCCACTCATGGGCTTGCTCTCTATTTTGGCCCCTGCCCTGTCTTGTCTTGATGGACCTTCCTAGCAAGCACTAGACATGATCCTGACCTGATCCCTGCTGCACCTGGGATGTGCCTTATCACCATGATACTGCCTAGTGGGACCTCTAGGTTGGACCATCGCTGGGTCTGCTTTGCTTAGGTTCTGTGGGTAGGCAATGGCCAGTGATGCCTTTGCCCTGCCAACCCTGGGATCCCCCTGGCTCCCTGTCCTTTAGGGAACAGCCAGCCCTCACCATGCACTGACAGTACCCTGGTGTGGTGCTACATTCACAGGCCTGCTTTGCTTCTGGTGGATGTGTAGAAGGCTTTGGATACGTCATGGAATCATAGAATGGCTTGGGATGGAAGGGATCTTAAAGATCATCTAGTTCCAACCCTGTGAAATGACTCTAATACGACATCTTAAAACTGAAGGGGAGATGAGAATGCTGTCACCTGCTAAAGAGCATTAGGCCAGTTGGAGTCAAAGCCAGACTAAGTAAGAGGTACAGTATTAACAAGTTATTTTTGAACACTGGAATGATATTTGAAGTGTTGGTGTAGATTTTCCTCTGAGGGCAACCTAAAAGTCAATGTCAGGTGTCATTTGTGAAGGAAAGGCTTAGTTAAAACCAGAGGAATTCTGCAGCCTACACCAAAGTGATGATAATCCTTCTGGCTTTACAGCCCATGGCTCTATGAATCCCAAGGACAATCTGAACTCAAATATCCATCATGCACTTCCATCAATCACCATATGCCAGGCTGCTTTCACTGGTCATAAGAATCGCATTTATTCCACTAACAGCCATCCTGATTTCAGTGGTCTCTTTGTAGTAAAATGGATCAATCCACGTGGGGAGTGCTTTGCCTGGCGGCTGCCCAGATGGCAATTCCAATCTGTCCCAGAAATGTCTCTTTGGTTCTCCAAAGTCAGCTGTGTTTCATTCTCTTCCTTGCAAGAAAACACAAACACAAAAACTCCCTACTCCAGTGCATAATCCATGTTTGGTTTGGGCGTTGTAATAATTTCTGCTTCCAACATGTTACTACTCAAGGTCTTAAGTTTGTCACAGAATGTGCAGATGTTTTGAGGCTCTGTTTTTAGTCTGAAGAATAATTTTTGTTGTTGGTGGTGGTCTTTTTGGTTTAGGTGTCTGTTACATGGTTGACTGCAAGGTTGTACACTGGCTGTATGCCAACTGCTTCTTTATGCTACCACAGCCTATACCCGGGGAAGTCAGTGGCAAGATTATCAATGAGATTAGTGTGAATAAAATGTAAGGTTTCCTCATTCAGGAACAATTTTAGGCAGCTCAGTTATCCCGCTGCAGTTATTCTGAGGTGTTAAGAATTTAGGTTAATTTTTCAGTATTAAGAAGGCATTATTTAGTCCCAGAACATGAAAAAATATGAAGCTGCCCCCAAACTGAGACAATATGATATAAGAAGAGATTAAGATGAAATGGTTATAGCAAAATATCCTGGATAATTATGCTGATGTACATTTGTGTCATTACAATTTGGGGGGGAGGTATTTGGGGAGCTAGTGAATTGCTATAATGAATGTTTGTCACACTCACAGCAATCACATGCCACCCACGATGGCTCATTTTAGTTTACTCTCTGAAATTCTCTCTAAACTCATCATATACTACATGTTCTGCTGCTGACATTTAAACCAGAGCAGCATACTAATGAATCCAGGAGTGGGGAGAAGTTTTCAGTAGTGGATTTGCAGCTGCAGTGGACTTTGCAAGGGAAGCAAGACTGAATTAATAGCCTGCTGCTTTGCCAGTCTGGATTCATAGGTGACTTTGGCAATTTGCATAGTGGCATCAAGAGTTTGGGATTCAGCTTGAAAATTATGGAGTAATGGCTCACTCCCAAAATAATTTTGATTTGTTTACTTCTACTGCTCACTTTACTGCAATTGCATGGGTTATTCATAGAATCATAAAATATCCTGAGTTGGAAGGGAATCACAAAGATCACTGAGGTCTCCTGGGTCCCCAAAGAACCACCCAAAAATCAGACCCTGTGTCTGAGAGAGTTTTACAAATGTTTCTTGAACTCTGGCAGGCTCAGTGCAGTGACCACTGCCCTGGGGAGCCTGTCCCAGTGCCCGACCACCCTCTAGGTGAAAAACCTTTTCCTGATATTCAGCCTGAACCGTCCCTATCACCACTTCAAGCCATTTCCTCGGGTCCTAATTATACAAATAACATAATTAAAACCTATAGGGATGACTTCTCATCTGGAATCGGTCTTTAGCTTATGGCTCTGAAGTCAATACAGCACCATTACTATGTGCCAGCTTCTTAGTCCTCAGTTAGCTCCATCTTCAAGTCACTGTGATTTATTTATAGGCAATTTGTGTGCAAATCCATAAACTGTCCCACATGTACATGTATGTGCTGATTTGGTTCTGCATTTTCTTCTTACACTGTCACAAAGGCAGCGTTTGTTGTTTGCAGTACCTACCAAAAGCAGATACAGTATATGAAGCATTTGCTCCTTTAGAAAGACTACATTTAAGAACAAAAGGAAAATAAAGGCAAGAGTCTGTCTCATGATTCTTCTGCAGTCAGTTTGCTGTTCAGTTCTGTCAGCAAGTGATACCACTTGATACAAGTGTCAAATGGCAAAACGCTTTCCCATTACTGTTTAGCCCAAACAGTGTTTCATTCAGAGTAAAAAAATCTGTCCTGGATGGCTAGTTACATTTGCATTTTTGGGTCTAGGCTTCAAGTTGTGATGGAGTACTTCAAAGGGACCCAGTGTCTTTTATTAGCATCACTAAAATTCCTTTCAGGCTGATTTTAGTATCGATGTGCTTATGGGTTTATTGTATGTCTTTGGTCTCAGCCTGGTGTAACTCAGTGGGAATCGCTGCATTCCTCTTGAATTACGCTGGAATGAATGAAGGGAGTCACACTCTCTCTTTTTGTTCTAAATAGATAACAAATAAATACAATTTTAGCAAACCTTCAGCTATGTATTCTGTCCTCTGAATGTACTTCTTCAGGAAAAGAAAATTGATGGAGAGTTACTGTGAGGCTTTGTTTAGACTAAGAACTATGCCATGTATGGAGATTAGAGACCCATCAGTTGCTATTTTTTAAAAAAATTATTTGAACATTGTTTTCCTTCTACTAGCTAATGATAACAGATAGGCTGCCACTAGCAATCCTACCACCTATTGAGCTTCATTTCTCATACTCTGCCACCGACAGCACGAACAGATCTAAACAACTACAGCAAGCAATTGAAGAAAGAAAAAAGGAAACAAGAAAGCCTGTGTCCAGCCCCGCTGTGACCAAAACAAGGACAGACACTGCTCAGGAACACTGGGGAGCTCTCTGCCTAGTTTAACCATGGAGCAGGCATACTCAGACAATAAATGACCTTGGAATACAACAGCAAATCTGAATGTTTCTAAGCAGAATACAGGGTATATGCTTCAATGTTCAGCTGCTTGATGACGTCTCTTCATTTTAAACATCATTATTTGAAAACTAGATATTATAAAATCAGAAAGTACACTTCATTAAATCATCAGCTTTTACTAGGCACTGAACTTGGCTTAGCATGGTACCTGTAATAGGCTCTATCCTGAGACTGGAAATGCCCATCTGCCCTTGTATATTTAGCTATTAAAAGGAGTAATTATGAATACCGGAAGGCAGCTAATACAATTGTCTTATCTTTAAAAGCAAAGCACATAGCTGTCCACAGAAAATCCTGGTCAGTGTTTTAATAAGAAAATGATTAAAAGCCAAGGATATAAATACATATAAATCTCTTTCCTGCATCCATATATAAAATATGTCTCTTAAGTGTTGCAATCTACACAGCTTACAGAAAAAGGACAAAAATCGATATAAGGAGCAAACAAACATCGATATATATCACTATAGCAAAAGTGTTTAGACGTCCAGTTTCTAAATGCTGACTGTAATGAATTTATCTTGAAAAAGATAGTATTTTCTGCTCTGTTTCCCCTCTAAAGTTTTATTTACTTATTTATTTAAAAACAAAACAAAACATTTTTTTTGTACAGTTATATCAGTGCATAGTTCCAAAGCAAATCACAGTTATATTTCCAAGTAATTAGGATTTTTTTTTTTTCCCCCCAGGGAAATCGGTCAAAAGTCCAACCTCTATTGTTATTCAAATCACACACAAAGAACTGCTTAAAAGAACTTTAGTTTTGCTTGCTGTCACTGCTATGGTATGATGTGTTTTCTCTACCAAGACAACTGACCAATAAAAATAAAGGCCATGCATTTCTTTGCAATTTGGAAATAATGACATTTATAATTCCTAATTCGACTCTTAAATCTCCCAGTGAGATATCGTGATGGTGTTCCCCACAGATTTTGGTCTTTCATCCTATTCATTTACCTTTTTCTATCACGCTGCTTCTACTGCCAGCTTAGGGCTCAGGTGGCCCTTAGCTCAGGAGAAGGAATCTCCAGAGGGCTGTGGAGGAGTAGGGGAATAAGAGTAATTCCCACAACTGAAAGAAGCACCCCCCACATCTCTGAACATACCGCTTTGTCTTCCCTCAAATCTGCCCATGGGAACATCTTTTCCAGAGCTGCTCTTTCCGTGCTTTCATTAATAGTGACTTGGGACATCAAGGCCACGACTGCAAGGAATGTGTGTACATTGTGCACCTCACTTCAAAAGGTAAGCATGCACAAATTGTGCAATTTGCAGACATAAATGAATCATGGGATAAAAATCTAACAATGGTAAGGAGAAAGGTACTCTTCAGCATTTGCTGTGAGATTTTTGATTCTTGGTCTTTGAATCTTTTCAGTGTCAGGCCACATTTAGTTCACACTAGTATGGAGAAAAGTAATTTGGTACTGAGGAGAACTTCTTTAAGATCTGTAGGATACTGACAGAAAAAGGGAGGCTGTTATTAGGTACTACTTAATTTAGAATTAAAAAAAAATAAATCAGCCAAGGGAACACAAATAGTGATTAAACTTAATCAGAACTTGCCTGCTAAATTATTAGATAATACAAGGATTAAACCTACAGGATCATTAATAGAGTTTACCAATATATATATAACTAATAGGAGAATTGGTGCAACTGCTCAATTTGAAGAAAGGTATTGAACCAGTTGTTTCTTCTGAGGTTTCTTGAGTGACACGGATGAAGCATAGAAGACATTAAAGGATCCTTTCCACTGATGTAAGTGAAGATAGATTAAGCACATCCCTGATGTGAAGTAGGGCATGGGCTAAATGGCATCTTGAGTCCTCTTATTGACTTTTTGTTTGTTTTGTATGATTTAGAAGATACCACCCTTCCTTGCCTACACTGGTTTTTATTGCATTCTTCTGTCATGGGAAACATCACTATCATCTCACTTTTTCCTGGCTACTAGACTAACGAAACAAGAAAAGAGAAACTTGCATACTGGTGACAGAAGAGTAGAAGACCCTGCAAGTTTCAGCCTTCTTCAGTTATTGGCCTTTCATGGTTGATGATGGCACAGAATTAGATGCAGCCTGTGTAAAGTCTTCTTGATTACAGTTTCTTCTTTTACCATGGTTGTTTTTTCATGATGTCCCATCCTCCTCCCCCTTAGTGGGAGACTGTGAATACTGCTTTATGATTTTATGGCGTAAGGCTCCCTTTACAGCAATAGCAGCTTTAAATTGCCTGGTTGGATAAGATAGAAAAATGGTAGTGCCAATTCTTGGTTTTGTGTAACAGCAATTTCTTTGAATTCAAATAGTTTCTAAAAGCTGATGTTATCTTCTTCAGCATCCTTAGAGCTTGAAAGGTCACTACTACTATCAAAAGCATTTTCTTCGACTCACTTTATCTTCCACTGAGCTAGGGTTGGCCTCTTCTGCTGGGTTAGAAAATCCACACTAGAAGTTGCTTGGTATTTACTGGATGGATAAACTTAAAATATTAAAGCTTATTCCTCTGTCTAACTTTGAAAAGGCTCTTCCATATTCTTATGATATTTTTCTTCATAAATAACTAGGAGTGAGTATTTCTAGCTCTCCAGAAATTATTTGACACTTACTGTCAAACTCCACTAACTCTGTGTCAGGTTCTTACTTAGAAGCCATTCAGTTCTATCATACCAGCTTCAAATTCACTTTTGTGACCTTCTGAACATGAAAGGCAGTCAGACATTTCTCTCAACTACTCAAGACTTCAAGGTTTTAATTGCTTTTGTGCTGTGCCTGTCGCTAAACTCAGCTGGCATTAGCTCCATTATGATTGTTCTTAAGACTTTTGGGTTCACAGAAATGTGTAAGTAAGAAATCTTTTTGATAGAAAAGGAATAAAAAAGCACAATTTAAAGTTATAAAACACAGGGCTTTCAAGGGACCATTTTTACCCTGTTAAAGTCAATGACAATGCATCCTGTGGGCTTGATGAATGCCAGACCAGGTTGTTGGCTCCTAGACACTCTCTAAGCTAGCTAGCAATGGTAAGCAAAAGCTAATCAGCTATAAATAAAATTATATTGTTTCACATTTATTACTTGGCAGACATACTTCCAAGATAAGTACGGTTGTGTTCTGAAAAGTCACTCTAGGAGTGGCAATATGAAATGGTGTATTTATTTATCACTTTACTCTCTTCACAGATGAATCTGTTCAGTTCATAAACAAAAAATAATGTCTTGTGCCTTAGTACTTTGGATGCAAATGGCATACTTGCAATGAAAGTTAAGCCATGTTCTTTACTGCTTATGATTCATCACCACTGAACATGATCAAGCCCAGACAGATCATAGTTGAGGCAAAAACCACAAATGAAAGGTACTTGTTGTAACCCTGATTTAAAGGTATACATGTAGCAGTGGTTTGGAATGCAGAAACTAAGTTGGAGGGGAGAGGAGGAATAGTCCTTTTAATTCTGACATTGCATGCATTTCACATTTAAGCTGGTTACCCAGCTGACATCTCCTAATCACACATGCTGGCTGCAGAACACAAATGCTGCCAAAGCAGCCATGCAGTGTGGCTCACTCTACCTCACCTGCTGGTCTCCTAATGAAGACCGAGAGCTTCTGGCCATGATCCTGAAGCTGCTGCATGCACAGACAGCCTCACAGCCTGACTCATTCAGCTTGTGACCTGAAGCAGCATGCTAAAGCGTGGGTAACAGGTCACAAAACGTAACCAGACACAAGGCATTGTCACCAAGCAAATGTATCCGTAGTACATCCTGCAGCGATTAGTTGTTATGTCAATAACATTTTATTTAATCAATAATTTTTATTTAATCAATCAAAACAAAAAATTATCAGTGATTGATCTGTAGGTTGGACAGGAGTCGGTGTTTATACAACAGATGTTTCAGTAGCTCTGCTCTCTTGACTGGCTGGGACAGTTAACAAAGCGATGTCAATGACACAAACAAACAAATCACTCACCCAAACAAACAAAACAAATAAAATAAAAATTAATGGTTAATTTCAACCAGACTGTGTAGCCAGAATCCACAAAAAGTTTATAGAAGTACTCTACGTGCTGAATGCCCATTCTGTAACCTGTACCTGTGTTGCTCCCCCATGCTCCTGTGATCACCCTGCTTTTGCGGTAGCATGCAAATGCACCAAAAAATGGGGAACACAGTGAAAAGTGAAAAAAAAACAGATTAATTACTGTGAAGTAAGTTGCATTTAAATACACTGTTGCATTTCTTTGGATCCAAGAAAGTTCTTTAAAAAAATTAGGCCAAATTTGAGGTTGTTCACCCTCCATTTTTATGAACTTAACAGCTGGAAAAGTGTTGTAATATAGACAAAAACACAACAAATATTTGAAATTACTGTAATTATTCATCACCCATAAACACATCTGAGGTCTTTAAAACACTTTTTTTTTTTTTTTTTTTCTTACTAGCATCTGTCCTTGCCTTTTCCCTAAGCGAAACAGTTCCCATGTTACTACAGCTTTCAGAGTCACTTCAGGGCTGCTGTAATTACATAATGAAATAATTCATTTAGAAAATTTAAGGGCCCTGTCCTTTGCCATCTCTACATAGTGATGTGGTAAATTCAAGGGTAGAACCCATTATCTGAATTTACAAATAAATACACATTGGGCACATCTCCCCAAGCACTGCAGGAAGCCCCATCCTGCCCAGTGGATCCAAACACCCTCAAAGACTGATAGATGCTCAATAACCATGTGTGTTGGAACTCCCTTTATTGCTCCTGTGTGCAAAATATTCCTCCAAATTCTTCCTTAAAGACTCTGCTGAATTGATGTTTGCTGCTCAGGTGATGTTTGTTAGCACTCAGCTGTGTTCTGTGGAGCAAGATTTAAGTTAAAGCAGTTATAACACTCACAGGGCTTACAGCCCAGCTGTGCATGCTAAAATTAATGAATAGCATTTAGAGTACTTTGCAAAAGGAGGTCTAAATTATATTTTATGTATACATCTGGGCAAATAAGAAAAACAAGCCAGGTGAAGAAAGCCCCTAAACTCTTATGAAAGATGAATTAGAAGGTGACAGCATCCGTAATAGCTGCCCAGGAACATAGCCCTAACAAATATGACATGATTTGAAATCAATTTCTTTTATTGATGGCTAACACATGCTAACTCAAATCATCTGCTGTTTGCCTTAGGGTAATTGCACATACTCCACATTAACACCAATTAGCTGACCAAAGGGCTGGATGCAGCTCAATTTGCTGATCACCTTGGGAGACAGAACTGGGAGTCAAATGAGATGCCACTCAGGACATGGAGTGTCCCATCCATGTGCAATGTGTCTGGTGATCCTATGCAGAACACTAGGGACTTTTCTTCATGTCCTGGATGTGTGCGTGCTGCTCTGCTTCAACATCCTGCAAAGCAATAGGTGTAGGGAGGGCAGGAGCTGGGAATGAGGAAGCAAATGGCTGGTTTATGAGAAACTGGGCAAGGTTACTGAGAGACTGGTTACAACTGCCTATGTGTCCATTTTGCAAATGAATGCTACACAGTATAAATCAGATCACATGAAACCTCTAGTTGGCTGCAGAAGCATGATAGCTCTGGCATGCATCTATTTTTGGGCACAAATCTGATTTTTTCTTCAAGTTCTGTCATATCCCAATCTTAGTCACACCATGAAATATTACACTCTCAATCGGCTCTCATTTTGCTCTAAGCAGATATACTTTGTAATTTACTTTTTTCTTCTTCGAGAAAAGAGAAAGGAGAGCAAGGCAAGGGTACTGAACAGGAGCAGAGTGCTCAGGGGGAGCAGAGGAGTACTGAGAGGCATCATCTGCTCACTGGCAGCACTGCAATGAAAGAGCGTGTGAGGAAAACCAACTCTTCAGTCATATTTCCTAATCTGGAGGGACAGGTGGGTGTGGAAAGTAATGACAGTCTGTAATAGCCTTGGCTAGCCATCTGGTAGGATTTTTATTTGCTCTGTAAAATATAGGGAGTTTAATATTGAGTTTAGAAAAAAATAAAATAGTGCTGTCTGAAAATTCAGTCAGGAAAATAGACTTCCAGGAGGACAGAGAATTTATTCCTTCCCAGAAACACCTGATGCATTATACGTGTGTACTTATATATATGTGCGTATATACATACACATTATGTATCTAATTTTGCTTAGAAAATTATCAAAAAGCCCAACAATAAGTTTATTAGTAGTGTTGGGTTTTAATGGGCTAATGAGAGTCACAGAATAATAGGAAATTTTTGAAATGTATCATTTTTACACACTGAATAATTTAAAAGACATATGGGGAGGAATTTAAATGCTGTCTTTAATCAACAGCTTTAGAAGAACCCTTGAGAAGTTGCAAAGCCAAACGTTTGAGGTTTCAGCAATGGTTTGGTAGCACAAGGATGGCAGTTCTCAGCCAGACAAAGTTGACCCTCGCAAAACTCCAAGCATCATCATTGTACTTTGAAAGTGAAACTGCAGAAGGGCTCATCCTGTCAGCACTGCTTATCCATTCAGGTTATATCCATTATTAACCTGCAGCTTATGTCTTTTTAGCTCAAAGCTAGAATTAACATGTCCAAGGAGTCTTCGTGGAATTGCTTTCATTTGGAACTAAACCACCCAGCACATTATGATCCTCCAGTTTGTTGTGCTGAACAACACACCATGCCTCGCCAGCTCTCTCATATTTCATGATGCAATTTTAGCTTTCAGCCAGGATTTAAAAACCATTTCTGATGCATCAGAGTGAGGATAGATCAGTAAGAAATACAATTGCTCTGGTTAGAGTAGCTATAGGTGATTTCTGCTTGTCAGGAAGTGTTGGGACAAGGATGCTCAGTGGGGTCAGTGCACCCCACAGAGTGGGGCCAGGTTCCTCAGCTCTGGAGTGGCTCCTGAGAAGTTGGCCATTGCCAGTCAGCAGCAATGGACATCTGAAATGGAGAGCTTCACTAAAACTGGCTCTGAGATACCTGGGACTGTGTACACGGTTGTACTCACCTCTTTCAAGTCAGTTCCAGATTAGGATCAATGTCTTCTGGAGATCATTAGACACAGACTGAGGTGTTACCAGGATGTAGTAACACTTAGAGGATGTGACTTGGTTTGAAATGGCCAATGTAGGGACAAACAGACATCCTGTAGGCTGCGTTACTTCTGATGCTGTTATAAAGTGATGGGCAGCTGCATGATGATTGAGTAAACTTCTGCTGTTTCAGCTTTGCTGAGATGTCTATGGCTCAAAATATATATATATATATATATATATTTATTATTATTATTATTTCTTTCCTGGTGGTAGTTGTCACTTAATTGCTTTTTCTTACTAATAAGAAGAGTCTTGCCACCTGATATTTTAACTGCTGCCTAATAGCATAGAAAGCTGCTGGCAGATTTCTTGATTTCTCTTGATTTCTTGTTATGGAAACTATTCTATCTTCAGTAGTGCTGGCAGCTTTAATAACAGAAGTTCGGGAGAAGTTATTTCTATACTTGGTTCAAGTTAATAGCATAATTGGTCCTGTAATTGCAGACAGTACTAAGACTGGTTTTATTTTTATAGAATTACAGCTGGAAGTTTAAAGATAGCTTTTGCTTCCAAAAAAGTTTTTATTTTCATTATACAAATGATATAAAACAAATGATAAAACTGAAAATTAAATTTTTAGAGAGTAATGCCTTGGAAGGAAGATGCTACATATAGCAAACTTTAGCCACATAAACCAGTCTTAATTTAAAACTTGAGCAAAACCTCTCTGATAGCATTTACATCCCCAAAGATTGTGTGCTTAGGTTTCATAGCTATTTAGTATTTACAGGACTGTGAATAAACACTGCGAAGCTAGCATCAAACTGTAGAAATTTTATTCTTTGAAGGAACAAATCCTCATCTGAAGGACAGGCATATCACACTTTCCACATGCACTGCAGAACTTTTTGACGTAATGGCTAAAGTAAAATATGAACTTAAGCTCAACAAGAATCCCGGATCTTGACTACATTAGAGTCAAGCTACTTGCTTGAGGTACAGACTGCTTCAAGAAATATGAGGTACTTGTGTTAAATGACTTATTTTTTTTTTAAGCATGGGGAAAAAGTTTGAGGCTGATATCAAGCAGAATGAGAAAGGATTGAGCATCCTACCATAATTTCTACTTTTCAGGTACTTCTCACATATTAAACACACCAATTTCAATTGCAGCTTTAAGCTATTCAAAACACAGAAATAATTTCCCCAAGGCTAGAAAGTACATTGCCAACATATATTACATGAAAAAGTCTCTGAACCAATGAAGAGTAAAATGCACCAGTGGAGAGAAGAGAGGAGAGAAAAAAAATAATGAAAAAAAGGTGTCTTTAGTAGCTTATTTATTTATTACAAGCTTCTCTGCTCTGACTACTTGGACAATTCCTTTGCATAATTGTTCCACAAAGATTTCAGCAGGTGGAGTCATAGGTAAGCTTGGAGCACTAATTGCAAATTCATGCACAAGGGTTTTTGTCCGTTCTGTCAATTCAGATATCTTTTATGACTGTCCCCTGGAAGGCTGTTACACCACAAAGATTACCTAACAGACCGACACAACTCCTGGTTGCCATATGCCGTACTGCTCGTGGAGGTCAGTGCGTGCAGTCCTGTTGGGAGCAGAGGTGCAGCCAGAGCTGCTGCCGGCCTGGCCCTCGCTGGCAGTGCTGCTTGTGGATGCCAAACCTCCCTGCAGGAAGCACCTGTACTGCTTAATTCAAGGCTCTCGCAGCTCAATGTAAATATTTGCCAATGTATTTTCTGATGATATATGGAGATTTTAAGCATAAATTTGCAAGTCATTTCAGAAACTCAAGCAATATTTTGTTTCCAGTTGTAATATTTTGAAAACATCCCATGCTGCCTACAATTTTCCTTTATCCACCAAGGAACCTGTTGGACCCTCTTTGAGTAAATGTCAGCAGCTGACTGTTCTAAACACTGAATAATCACTCATGAATTCAATATTTATATTAAAGCATTTCTCAGTGTGTTCAGACCACAATAAGCACCCAGTTCCTTAATCAGAGACTATTTTCAAGACATTTATTGATCATTTAAAAGATGAATACTGATGCTGGTCCTTATTCTTTGTTCTAGTAACTACACTAGAGTTCAACTGTTTGCTCATTAACATGTCAATAACAGGAAGACATTAAATAAAAACCTATTTCCTTTATTGATGTGTTCTTTTAGGTTATGATATTTACGGCACAGGACATAATAAACTTTAAGGTACCTTGTTGGTGTTAGACATTATATAGAAATTTAGTTTTTATTTGTTCATTTCACAGTCTATCATTTGCATGTTAGCTTGCTATTGTATTATCTCTCTCCCTCCTGAAAAATTACAGATATGTATGGTGATACTTTTCAGTAATAATTTGCAGAACTCTCCTCTCCCCACAATTTGTTACAGAAAATGGGCTTGTTTTTATCGAATTCTCAGTACATTTCGTTTCTTTTTAAAAACATTTCCTTATGTACTCAACTGATGTTCCTTTATGTCTGCATGCTGGGAACATCTATATTTCAGCTCACTTTGATGATCCTCCCTATATTTAATTCCTGTGCTTTTCATATTCAGTGCACTAATTGGCTTTTCACAGTCTGACTTTTCAACTCTGCATGATAGATCTTATTGCATTAATACCATTTTTACCCTTGTTTCCTTTCCCACAGTTCAGCTTAGTATTTTTTCCTTTCTATTAGTTCTCTGCTGTCTTCTTCCTGTCAGCAATGTGTATACGTATAGATCAAACTGCTTCAAATTAATGTCTCACCTAACACTTTTTCCAGTCTTTGAAGGCTTATTTAAAGACTAATTGGCCAAACCTTTTAGCTTCTTTAAGTTTTCTACCTAGGCTCCTCTGCAGCTGTGCAGATTTACAACACCGCTCTGAACGAAGCTGTGGGCTAAAATGGGAATTTGGACAGCAGGCGTGGAGTCATCCATCACTTGTCCTGTGACAATTGTTGGTACTTGCTTGCATAGATCACCTGTCACAAGAGAAATGGTCTGCATCTGAAATAAGTCAGCTGCTGGACTACAAGTAGGTTACTTAGAGTTTTGGACATGGTCCTCCGTCAGGAAGAGATTTTGTCCCTTCAGTGGTGTTGGCTTTTCAGTGTGGGCATCTGAGCTCTAGGTCTCGTTGAGCCTGCTCTGTGCAAGGAAGACCCCTCATCTGGGTATTCACTGGCTAATGACCGTCTTCTGACCCATATTTACTGAGCAAATTCTCCTGAAGTCCAAAGAAAACATTTAACAGCAGGTAACTGGTGCTAAAAAGATAAAAGAAATACTATTGATGTATGTATATATAAACAAGAGCCTATCCTCTCATAACAATAGGAAAAAAAAAAAAAGCAAAAGCAGCTATATTTCACGCAATATTTACTTCTCCCATCTTGTCTCTTACTATCTTCTTGCTCTTAGACCTCTTCTTTATTGAAAAATATTTCCCAAAGCCTTTATCAAGGAAGTAATACCTCTTATACCTCTAGTAATACTCTAAAGGGATGAGTAAAAACTCTTCTATCCTTTGTACATCTGAGTCTCATATAGGTAGTTCTCACTTGGCAAACAGGCAGATACAGTAGGTAAAAGAGGACATGCATGTCAAATGAAATTCTTCTGGGATAGCTAGCTGCAGTCTTAACTATAAAATTGTTCCCAATCAATGGTTACTGATGGCATAAGCCATGCAGAACATCTGTCACCAGCTCAGCAGGGAAACTTGCTTCTCGGTTGCTTCTTGACACAGCTGAAGGGGCAGCCTGGTCATGAGGAGCCTCTTGCTGCAGAAAGCATCCTTCCTGTTGTCCCACCATGACCCTGTAGGACTGTGCTGTGCAGACTGCCTAAACCTCAAAGCTCACATTTCATTTCTAAACAAATGTTTAAGAGCCTAACGTTGGTTTTATTTCTTCCTCTTTATTTTGAACCAACGTTCAAAAAACAATCAGGATAAACTTTTAGGAAAGAAAATCTGTAAACACAGTGAAGAATAAATTCAGTAAAGCAAAGACTCAGAGTTTGTCTCAGAAGATAAACAGAAGAAAAGAAAGAAATAAAAAAAGAAAGAAAGAAACAAGATTTATTAACATTACTTTAACAGGCTAAAAAAGCTGTAAAGAGTCTGTAAGTTATCAGAGCTAGACCACATTTATCCAAGCCTTTTATCAGAATTAAGGTAGATATCTACTAAAGAACAATGCAATATATAAGTTCAGGGAGGCCAGAAGAGACTGTGGAAAATGGAAACAAACAGGTTCATCCAGGGGAGTCTTAGAATATTAAAACCTAGGAAGTTGCAATGTTTTCCCTCACATCTTGAAATTGCTCCGACATTTGGTGATGGCTGACAGCAAAGTAGGGAATCATTAGAGATGGTGAAGGGGAAAGAAAAGAGGGATAGGAAATCTGCTTGTACACAGGTCAATGTTTCTTACCTGGCAATTTAGAGAAGATAATTCTGATGCAGTACAGCCATGAAATCACTTTAGTCATGCACTATGGCAAAACAATCTATGTGCTCATAGAATAAAAGAGTAGCGAAAGTGACAAATAAGTCCAAAATCTTACAGCTAAACTGTTACATATTTCATCTCTTGATATAAATACCTACTTCAGCAGATTTTCTTTTTCCTCAGTGTGCTGAAACAATTTCAAATACAAGTGATAGAGCCTGGATTTTACCAGGGAAGGAGGGGCAGCATGTATCTGTTTCCTTATAAATACATGTAAGTTGGTTAAATACACAGACTGACTTAATTAGGAGATAAAATAGAGAAATTGAAAGCTTCGCTGCCTATTATGTATATTGAGTAAACTCATCAGTAATGCTAGATATAGAATTGGGATTGGTAGATCCAGTTCTACTCCGTGTTGGTGCAGCCTCACCTCCAGTACTGTGTGCAGTTTTGGGCACCACAATATAAGAAAGACAGAAAACTATTGGAGAGTGTCCAAAGGAGGGCTGTGAAGATGGTGAAGGGCCTAGAGTCCAAGATGTGTGAGTATCGGCTGAGGTCCCTGGGTTTGTCCAGCCCAGAGCAGAGCAGGCTGAGGGGAAACCTCATGGTGGCCTGCAGCTCCCTCACAAGGGGAGGGAGGGAGCTGAGCTCTGCTCTCTGGGGACAGCGACAGGACCCGAGGGAACAGCATGAAGCTGGGACAGGGGAGGGTCAGGCTGAGGGTTAGGGAAAGGTTCTGCACCCAGAGGTGGTCAGGTACTGGGACAGGCTCCCCAGGGCAGTGGTCATGGCAACGCCCTCAGCATAGGGTCTGATTTTTGGGTGGGCCTGTGTAGAGCCAGGAGATGGACTTGATGATCCTTGGGGTTCCCTTCTAACTCAGGATATGCTAAGGTTCTAGTGACTAGTGGCCAATTGAGCTGAAAACTGATTGGGAAAAAATAAAGCAAGAGGCACCTAAATCACCCTAAGAAACAAAATAGCACAAGTTCTGGACATGGCATGGTAGATCAGCCCTTTCTCTACACTGCTGATCTTTCTCATTCAGTACCATCTTGGGGGGGTTTCTCCCCACTTGCAGTTCAGAAGACAAAAATGGACAAGACAGGAGGAAGAAAAATAATTCTGGAAACCAGAGTGGGTTGTTTTTATACCTCATTTGAAAATCTTAGAAATGTGAAGAAAGAGTAAAAAGCATTTTGCTTTTGCTGTTCTTTGAAGCATCTTGCTTAACATGCTGTCACACCTTCTCTAAAACTATCCACAGATCTTCCTCTCCAAAACCTGCATTGTCTCCACTCCCCAGCTCCAAGTGCCACTCAGGGCAATCCTGTTGGTCACAGGCACCCACACCAGCTAGGGGCTTACGGTCCCAATAGAGTCAGGCGTGGATTTACAGGTGGATTTGCTGGGGTTTGCAGCTTGGACTCAGCATGCAGCAAGTCCTGGTTCATGCTGTCTGTGCCAGGCACAGAAAATGCCTTCAGTGGGGAAGTTTTTTTATTCTAGCTGCCAGTCCTAGAAACAGGGCTTGCAGATGATGGGGGGGAAGGTAGAAACCACTTGTGTTGTCCCTCCTTTCTTTCTGTGTGAGTAATTAAAGATCAACATTGCTTAAATTGCACAGCAGCACGTCCAAAGGTCTGCACAACTGAGCAGCGCAGTGGAGCTGCTCATTTAACTCTGGCTGGCTCCAGATGGTGCAGGCTCCAGCCTGTGATTTCGCCAGGGCTAATGGGATTAAAGAGCAAAAAACTTTCTTCACTGAAGTAAACAGAAATGACAGGCTGAATAATACATAGCTTTAAGGTTCCATTTTAGATGGTTGAGCTGACAGAAATTGTATCCTCTTTGTTTGAAGTCAGAGTCTTTCCCTTTAAATTAAAATGACTTCTGATTAATGCAATCAAAGCAAAAGCAAAAAATGATTTGTGGTCACATAATCACTTAAAAATGTCTAACATAAGTGTAACTGTTTGCATAAAATAGGCAAAATATAATATGTTCACTAAAAGAATTTTCTTGTAATATAACCATCAGTATGCGAGTACATCAGTATGCGAGTACAAAAAGTTGCATTTTCCACAGCAACTTCTATTAGTTTAAATGCAATATGACATATGAAACAATATCAGGAATGTTTTTCCCCTACATTTATTTGGTTTGCCTTTATGTATTCATGACAGCGCTGTACACAATTGTTATTGTAGTTTGTTGGAAACCTTTACACCTTGCATTCGTTGGTACTTTATCCAGCACTGAAAGCAAAATGGTCTGAATGACAAATCTAGGCATCTAGAAAGTGTTGGGAAACTTTCTTTAATTCTTCTCAGCACTCTGCCATTGCCAAGAAAATGCTCTACTCAACCGTTCTTTGTCTGAAAGCATTACAGTTTTACAAAGGTAAATCATGGAAATGTCTATGTGTCAAATCAAATAATTGAAACCAGAACTGTGGACATAAGCTGTTTGAATTTTCTTTTCAATAACAAGAAAAAAAAAAAAAGAGGGCATTTTTAAAAGATGAAGTCTAGAAAATGCCTGTGTTTTCCTTTTGCAGTCCCTTTCTGCCCCCAGCCCACTGTTAGCTCTGGACTTTCCATCTGAACCTGAACCCTTGCCCCACATTATGCCTTATGGCCAGGCACTTCTGTCTTTCCCCAGGCTAAAAAATGGTCGGGGAAGAAGTCCTTTTGCAGACCTTAGTTTCCTTTCTAATTTTTACCCAATAAATCTTAATTACACGACTGAAGACTTCTAACTTCATAAAATTCTAAAAAAAATGCACTTTATCAAGTCCTTTGCTAGGGAGAGAGAACATTTAGGGGAAAGAGACTAAAGTGTGAAACCATTTGGCAAATCTTTTTGTAGTGATGCAATTTTTGCTTCTAACCTGAAGGGGACTAGATCCATCTCAGAATACATAGATTTTCTAATCATAATAAAACCATTTTTTTTTTTTTTTTTTTTTTTTTTTAAATCTTGAGATCATTTGCATCATTCTCTGTTTGACTTGTGTGGGGAGAGGACACTCAAATTGTGTTCCACCAGCTCAAAATACCCAATAGGAAATGTCTAGATGTCTCAAATGAGACTAGACCTGCTCAGCCCCTGCTGAACTGGGGCTGAGAGGTCCCCAGCCCCTTTGATGTGCCCGTTCACCCTGGAGAGCACTGGGTGGACATGGCTGAAGTCCTTTTTTGAGCTCCTAAATCAGGGTCAGCAAAGATCCCAGCTATCGCAGGTTTACAGTTAGAGGTGAAGGCAGAGCAAAAATCCATAACAGTAATTTCCCACAGTAACCACACACATTCTACTGCTGAGATCTGATTTTTTTTTAAAGCCAATGACCTACCTTTCTTGGTCACTAAAACTGTGGCTTTAAAAAATCTGTGGGAAAACAGTCAAGGGTAAAGTTTGGCAGAAGCTGTATGAAGATGGTGGTGGTTTAGTTGTGACATGAGGGTACATGAACATTGTCTCCAAAAGTTGCTCTGTTCATAAATAAAAATGACAAGTGGCAAGCAAGACGACAAAGCAGAGTAGCAGATGTATGGCACATGTGAAGGATCCAATACTCAGCCAGGTTTTATCTACACCTATGCTTAGCCTAGGAAAAAAGCTGAACCTTAGAGGTATGGGTGGGAAGTCAGAAGTTGATATATTTTTCCCTTCCTATATATTTAATTTAATTTAACTCCTAGTATTTGTTGATCTGCATTTATACACTTGGAATAACATTTTATAACTTATAAAACATTTTCTTCTAATGGTAGGTTAATGAATGTCAGATCCACTGATATGTGCAGAGATCACAATATTGCAGTGTTGCAGCAGTGATAGTATCAGTGCATCTTTCAAACTCACATACACAGAAAGTTCTTACAAACTTCTGAATGGCAAAGCTGCTATGTTGATTTGTTTTTAATGTGTTTCTCTAAATAATTTTGTGCAGAAAAAAATAATATCTGAGAATATCACATGTAGCTATTTAAAAATTTGTCTTCTGTTGAACAAACTTGCCAGAAGTTGTTATTTAAAGCTTTTCATTGAAAAGTTTGGCTTAAAAAGAAATTTTCTATTTCAAGAAGTACAAGATGGGACCCACTTAGATTCTGTGAAATGAAAAGGCAAAGCCCACTGTAACACTTCAGCTTTTTTCTTCCTTTTACTGTTATTTTTTTGGTAACTGTAGAAGTGCTTAAAAAGTTATAATGACTGTTGTTGTAACTCCAAATGTCATTTGCTGCAGGGTAGACTCTGCCCTCGCTTACATCTTGGTAAGTGTGCTGTAGGCTTTCAGTGAAATTGTTTCTAATGATTTCGATTCCTAGAGATTGACACTTTGAAAGGCTAACTGCTGATAGCATGACAAAAGAAATTGAAACCCAAATACTACCTTTGTCATGTGTTTTTATTCATGAAAGCACTGTGTCATTGTATACCTGTTTTATTTTCTAACAGACCAGTTTGTGTGCATGTCAAAACCAAATTAAAGTAGCAGTGTGTCTGCCATACCAAATACATTAATTCTTTTGAAACTGCTTTTCCCATGATTATTTTTTTTTGAGGAAATGGGTACTTTTGAAGGCAACAGCATGTGTTAGCAACAGCATTATAAATATTTGTTACTTTAAGCAAGAGTTGCTCCTATTTGCTGGTAAAAATAGAGAACAGCTTTAGAATTTCATGAAGTTACTGCTATTGCTGCCTCAATGTAGTGTAGCCACCCTTCAATTTGTGGTATCGGGGTCTAGCAGTTTCTTTCCCAGTCTAAAAAGTAGTATTTTTTGAGAGAGAACATAAAAGATATAGTAAATTTAATAAAATTATTTCAAGCATAGGTATTCAGTAAATATAAAGGAGAAGGCATCCAACATAAAAAGACCTTTTAATTCAGAAAGCAAAAGCCAAATTACAATAATACAAATAATAAGCAAATTAATAGACAGAAGGCATTCCCTTTCCAAGTTGAGAATATGGTTTAGTTCATATGCCTCAGTGGCATAATTGGGTCTTTGAGGACCTGAGAGGGGAGCAGCTAAATTGCTGGCAAGGTGAAAACTAGAAATCAGTAATTGTCCCTGATTTCCAGCAGCTGACTGAAAGGTCTTTTAGGAAGCCACAGAGATATCTGGCTGCCTGGAGGGGGGCAGGAAGGTCTTGGTGCCTGGTTTGAAAGAGGTTAGTGTTATTATTATTATTATTATTTTTTATATCTATCTATATATTTAAGGGGGGAACAAATCAATATTTTAAGTATGGCTTGGAAGTGGGGGTGGTGTTTGCTCCCTGCCTGCATGGATGTGACCAGGCTGCAGACATCTGTGCCCATGTTCTTGGCTGGGCTGCTCATTGCATGTTTAGCTGCTGTTGGCCAGGCTCAGGAACCTGCTGCAGCCATGTGGCTTGGTAGTGCAGGGATTGGGCTGGGTAGCTCTAGTTCAGCTTCAGGGAACGTAAATTCCATCCCAGCCAGACATGATACAACTGCACAATAAGTTCGGTATGGCTATTTGGCAGTTGAATTCCCTACTGTCTTAGGGAAAAGGTACAAACTGTGCAGTTACAAACATTGGACTGCTGCTGGATTCTTCCTGTAGGGCAAGGAGAGTTAGGGAGGAATCTGCATTTGCAATATGAATAGTTCAACCCTCTGCAGATCTTGCTCTTTCACTTTATCCACTGTCTCTGCTCCTCTCTCTTGCCCACTGAATAGATTTGTTCTAGAAAATGTCAGTTCCCCATTAGGTTCCCTTTGTGAGGGCTATGAGAAGTAACACATAAAAATATAGGTAAAAAAAGTAACTGTCTGTCTGTGGTTAGGGTGTATGAACCAGGACGAGTGGCTGGTTCCCAGTTCAGCCCGCTGACTGGTACAGCACTGCGTGCCCTGATGCCACGGTGTCACAGCAAAGGTGGGGGTTGCTCTGTGAGGACAACTGCTGCAGGGATCTGGTGCAGCAATTGTGTGCTTCCCACAAAGCCATCAGCCCTTCCTTCATTGCCACTTGTCCTGTGAAGCTGGGAAATCCTCTGGGGGAGAGCCTGGGTTCCTGCCTCTGAGGAAGGTGTGCAGGTGTCCCATGGTGGGTTCCTGCAGTGGGCTGATGGGTTCCACCTGCCTGGCTCCTGTCAGCAGTGCAAACGTGCTGCGGGCTGCCATCTCTGTGCCCTGCCATCTCTGTGCCCCCCCACCTGGGTCACAAGTTGGCGGATGAAGTATTTATTGGGTGTCTGGGGAGCAGCGCTGTCTGTGAGAAATATTACCTGCGTCCCTGCGGCTGGCGGGGCTTGAAAGGAAATATTTATCTGAACTGCTCCTTGTGTTCTGTCCTTTCCTTGGTCTTCATTATGCATTATATTAGAACAAATAAGCATGGAGTGGAGCAGTGATGAATTTCCTTAATTGTGAGGCTCTCTTTATGCTGAGACCTCTCATCTTTAGTTCTGCTAGAGCTTTGCATGCATTATGTTTGACAACAATCAATGTTATCGCTGTCTTTTATCTACTTATAAATTGTAAAAAGGGAAAACAAGGCACAGAGATGTAAGGGTGAGATGCTGCTGTCACAAGGAGGTGTGTTACCTGGGTTAGGTAGTGCGTGCCTGCCACACGGGTAAGGATTATTTCATTCTTGGCTCTTGGTCTAGCAAACACCACTACCTTTTAGTGAGCTGTTCATGCTCAGACTTGGCTTCTCGATTTGCTGTGCTAATAGTTTTAAAGCACATTGCTTAGCTCAGTGCAGCTTTCTATAATACTCAGCACTGCTGGGCAGAGAGAAAATACAGATGTTATTTGCACGTAGTGTATAAAAATAAGATAGCTTTATAATATCTGATGGCAGGGAGGGAGAAGAGGGGAGTAATACAACTCCCTTGCAGAGGAGGTCTATTCTGTAAAAGCTTTAGAATAGCTGTTTGCTCTGTTTTCTGCTAGGTGCAGCTGGATGTGGTTGGGTAAAAGGCAGGGAGGTTGTGCTCCAGACATTCACGTACAACAAACAGTCAGATCAATATCAATCTCTGCAGCCTGGTGCTGTTAAAAAGGATCACAAGTGCATGTTGTTCCACTGCATTTGTGCCCACAGTAGAAATTAAAGTGAGTTGAACGATGCTGTAGCTCCTGGGATGCTGCGATAGAGAAACAGAGGGCAGCTGAGACAGCAGGCTAGGGAAGGTGCAAATGGGAATGATTTGGCTCTGTTGTTGGCCACAATGAGCTAACTCAATTCAGGATGAAAAAAGGATAAAGAGGGAGAAGTGTCTTTAATGCTGATGACACTAATACAGTGCTAATATCATTGGGGTGTGCATTGTCTGCTCTCTAATGATATACTCCTGATTGTGGTAGAAGTGAGGCAGATTTCAGAGCTGTACATCAGCAGTTGGGAAGGAAGGCTCTTGTGGTCTCAGTGGGAGGCCTTAGCAAAATGGCACTGCATCTGTGCCGTGGAGAACAAGTAGGTTTGGTTAGCAGTGCTGGTACAACTGGAGTAATACCTAGAAAAGGTGTCTTTTTTTTTTTTTAATTAGATTTTCAATTGAAGAGATGTTTGCATCTCTTCTTATACTAATCATAAAACAGTTTGGGTTGGAAAGGACCCTAAAGACTACCTCCTTCCACCCCCCTGCCATGGCAGGGACACCTCCCACCAGCCCAGGCTGCCCAAAGCCCCATCCAGCCTGGCCTTGGGCACCTCCAGGGATGGCAGAGCCACAGCTTCTTGGGGCAGCTTGTGCCAGTGTGTCTTTGCCCTCATAGTAAAGAATTTCCAATATCTAATCTAAACCTACCCTCCTGTAGTTTAAACTGTTCCCCCTTGTCCTTTCACTGCACTTAATGACAATTTTTGGAAGCATGGATGGTGAATGATGCAGACAAATATAAACCTTCTTGAGGAGCTGCAAGAGGACAGGTACTCTTTAGTAGTGTACAGGCACCAATATGAGGGTATTGGAAGATAGAGAATGCAGTTCCCAGGTTTTTAAATTGATGCTCTGAGATTATCTGAGATTATTTCAGAGCTTTATACTGTCTTTTTCCATTTTTCCTCCCTCATGTTCTATTTTCCCCCAATACACTAATATCTCATTGGAAAATATATAAAAATCAGTTTGTTTATCCCTTTTCTGGGCAGGTTAAAGATATTGTTGCTACAAAAATTTGGAAGCGATGAGTTGAAATGGGAAGAAAAACTGTTCTCAGATGAACCTTTGTATTACGATGACATCCTTTCTACCTGAAGTACCCCTGCAGTGTGTTTCACAGGGAGACAGCGGTGACAGTGAGACTGGTGGATCTCGACTTCAGTGACAGGAGAGAGACAGGCATTTGGTGACAGGAGAGAGTTGTCAGATGGATATGGCCTGGGAAATCTGCAGCTATGAGTTTGCTTCCTTTATTTTAGGAACAAATGTTGATGCCATCTCTATAAAGAAGCAGGGTGACTGGCCTGGAAGAGGAAGGAAAGGCTGTTCTGGGCTGGAGGGGAAGTTGATGGTGGATGGGGCTGGCCCCCTCTTTTTTGGGGGGGAAGGCCAGAAAGGGGCCCCTGCTGCTCCAACCCATGTCAGAAAGCAGCTGTAACCCTGCCTTGGTGGAGGGTCTGGCTCTGGCACATCTGTGCTGCAGCCATTCCCCAGCCTCTGCTGCCTCCCTTCAGACGCAGGACAGAGAGGTGAGCAATGGAGTCATGCTTTGAAAAGGAAAATAAAGCCCTGGCATGGTGTCTCTAACAGTGTTTAATGTTGGTTGAGCCTTGTTGTAGTCTGTGTGGGTTTGTAGAGCTGAGTGAGGTCAGCTGTGAATATCCAACTTCTCTGCAGCTGCTAAACCAGGGGGATATTCCACAGGTGCTGAGTGCCTTGTAAAACAGGGCTCGGTTGGTCTGTGCTTGCTCTCTTCATCTGTGTCAATGCCCTGGACTTGCATGAGTGCTCACAAATGCTCCTGTGGGTAAGTCTGGTCCAACAGCACAGCGTGGTCTGCATTTAGATGCATGCGAGTAGAAGATAGCTTTGTGTTGGAAGGGCCTGTGCTTGGCCAGCTGGCTGGGTGTTTGGGCAGTGGTGTCTTGGGCAAGTTTCAAACCCATGGGAAATAGCTTGGTTTGATAGTTAAAATTTCTTTAGATTAGAAATATCTTTGCAGTGTGAGATGTGGGTAGCTGTTTGCACAGCATGTAGCTGGACAGGTTCATAGATGTTCAGCAGGTAACTGGTAAGGAGCCGAGGACAGCCTCCAGCACTGAAAATAAGATTTTGGAAGTTGCCGAATGTATGAAAAAAGTGATAAGTTTAATTAGTTTTCTACTTTATATTCATATAAAGATAGCAGTTCTATCATTTGATGGACTGCATGTGTATATGGGTATAGTGAATTGAAGAATAAATCTTATTTCCTCAGGCCTGTTTTTGATTCTGTGTAGTGCCTTGTTTCAAATTCAAGCACACAGTCACTCTGCTGTCCAATAATATCACAATGCAAAAGCAGGTCCTGGACATCTCTTCATAGAACTCTGCCTTTATATCATTTTTCCCTTTAAGATTAGCTACAGTCTTTGTTTTACTAGGCATAGCTCAGTGCTTAAGACCAATCATGAAGGATCCATCTACACCATTTTTGACCCACAGTGTTTGTTTTTGTCATACTAAATCTTCCACACCGAATTCTTTAAAATGTTCTATTTCCCCAAGAAATGTCTTGACTATAGGTGCAAAGCTCTGTAGCATGAAGAATTTACTCCAGCCCACAGATCTGGTATTTCTTACAGCTTTGATGCTGTCCTTGGCAGCAGGTCTGTTTGTATTCTAGCACTGATTACTTGTGATGTAGCTAATGAACTCCCTGAACTTCAACAGGCAACCTTATGCTGCAGAAGTCTTGCATTGGTCATAGGCTAATAAAGTTAGGGCAGTAGCATTAACAATTTGGTTTGATGCACTTCATGTTTTATTCACGTTTTAAAGTATTTTTTTTTTGCCATTGTTCTAAATTCACCTTCTGGTTTTTAAGAAAACTTTCTAGCTCATGGAAAAACAACTCTGAAAGAATGAATCTCCTTGGGGTGTGTAGTATTTTGCTGTTTAAATTTACAGCTTTAGAGTATGTCCTTGGTAAGACAAAATTCACACATCTAATGTTATTTCTAGAGTTACTAGAAATCTTGCCTCTGATTCAGTCCTATGTGAGACTAATTTTCAGGGATGTTGTTAAGGTCATATTCTGGTCTTGCAGAAATGCTTGAACAGTGAGCCATTTTATTATATGCTTTTAGCTACCCTGTGTGACATATGGGTCACTGGTTTGATGTGTTTTTTTTTTTTTTTTAGGTATATTTCAGTGTTAAATTCAAATAAAATTAGCCTAGCTAGCACTTAGATCTCAGCACATTACATCAGAAAGTTGTAGACCGACTAAAAAGACTATAAATAACCTAAATGGGCCAAATAATCCCAAATTGTAAATAAGAGTTGAGGTGAAATATGTTCACTTCGAAGTACTTCTTCAGGCAGTGCTGTAAAGGGTTGGGAAAAACTTCTGCAGTTCATTTAATTAAATTTGGAAACAAACAAACAGGCTGCAAACATCCTTCTCACGCGATTGGATATTGTGCCTTTGCAAGGTAATGTGTATGTGGCTTCAGGGAGAATTCAGCTCCAGAATTCTGAGTGGTTCCAAATATTTCACTGCAGTCTCCAATACAGAAGAGCAGAGCTAATTATTTCACTTACAGCTGTTCTTTCTCCCCAAGAGAGGCAATGTAAGATAAATTGCAGAATTAATAGATTGTTTTAATTCTTGCCTGTATCCACTCTTCAGTGACTTCTTTAAAATGCTCTTGAAATCTGTTTAGTCATGTTTACTTGGTGTTTCTGGCTTCCTAGTGAAGGATAAAAGACAACTTGTTCTAAAATTCCAACTGTATTGCTATAAAAAAAAAAATCAATCTGGTAAGAACTGTTCTTGATATATGCTGTAATCAGTAAGTTTCATTTAATAAAGTGAAATAAAGATGTAACAATGAAATACGTAACCTAAATTCTGTAGGAAATGTGGGGTGATTTGTGTGCAGGCATCTAGCTTTTACTGGATCTGCCCTGGGTGGTCCTGGATTTTATGGCAGACAATAGATACCTAATTGTCCACAATTAATTGTATTTTAGGATTGGACTGCTGCTGGTGAATGGCCTCCTGGATGCCTGAGAATCACTTGCAAAGAATAATATCCTTCATGGGAGCACCAGCTATCCAAATAGATATATTTACTGGTTACGACCTTGGTTCAGGCAGGATTTGTTGGCTGATGTTGGGGTTTGAATGGAATTCAAAATAATTACTCATGTTTATGGATAAATTGTTCAATTATATTACAGAGTGTGATAAGTTTAGTGGATTTTAGTTGGTACCTGGGAAACAGTGATGCAAGGAGATATTTATGCAAATAAGACTAGCATCTGTAGTCACATTTGTTGTGGGAGGTGGATGGGTAGGTGGCGAATAAACCTAGGAAGGCTATTAATGCTTCAAATCGCCAGTTGAAATTAAAACAAAAAAACTAGCCCATAATGGCACATCCATGCTATGGTGTAATTATTTTTAAATATGAGCTTGAATTGGATTTAATCAGAGAAAGGATAAACAAAACCCCAAACAATGGAAAACCCACCTCTGTTTCTAGTTTACAAATTGTTCAAACCACAATCCTGTAGACATTTGGGACTATTAGTAGTTCTCTGCAATGTCTCTGTGCTTTGTTTGGTTTACTGGTAATTATAATGTTAAAAATTCAGCTACAGGGGCTTCAAAGGATTATGCCCCTTCGTGACTGCTTCATCCTTCTGGAATTGTGAATAACTGAAGCTTGAGTCTCCTTCAGGATGGTGTATCATATATATCTATACACCTTATAAAGTATGATGGTATGGCAGTTGTGTCATCTGGATGACCTTGCTTTGTGCTGAAATCTGATTTGGAACTACTCAGTAATGAGTCAAACTATCATCGACTTTCTCTCTATCACATGCACTGATCAAAAGGGTTTTTTAGGTAACAAACCTGACATTTTTCTATATTAGTATACTGGATATAGTTATGTATTGCTTTGTTTTTAATCTTTCGAATTGTGATTAAGTGGATGAATGACAGGCTTCTGAACATGAGACAAATCTACTTTCTCTTAAATTAATTACCATGAGACTGTATAAACATTGAAAACAAATTTAATAAAGGAGGCTCTCCAGATGGTTGAAGGTAGACTTGCACATTCAGACCATTCCTCATTATAATTGCAACACCATGCGCAGATTCTTACTGACGCTTTGGGGAATTTACAGATGAGATGCACTACAATCTGCTAGGAGGCATAATATTCACAGGGTTTTATTGTCACAGAAAAAGCATAATGACTATTGAAGGAAACTAATTGCTGACAGTTTTTAGCTGGCTTTGGTGCACAATGCATTTGTTCTGCCCTGTAGATCCTTGTTTCAAAAAATATTTGAAGTATACACAGAAATAGCAACATGGCATTCATGTAGCTTTCTTTAAATGACTCCAAGCTTCCTTTGTCCGTCCAGGTGCTCGGTTGGTGATACACTTTCAGAGGTTCAGAGCTGCAGTTTCAATGCAGCTCTGGCCAGATTTCCTGGATGGAACAGCTTAGGTCCCAAATAAAACAAACCGATGAGAAATGGCTTAATGTGCATTCCTCTCTGCAGCAATAGATCATGCTGGTCCCCTTTCTCTGCAGGAGGAGCTCTGCGCTGCTGCTGTCATCTGTGAGCAAAGGAAGAGCTGTAGCTCAGGACTCTCCCACTGAAACACTTGCAAAAGAGAAGGGGTTTCTCCAAACGTGCTTCTGATCTCTGGCCGCTGTAGCGTGGCTTAATTTGTGGTATTTTTCTTGATTCTTCTTTTGTCCTTGTTTCCCTACTGGGAAAAATTTAGTAGGCATGCTTTATTAACTTGTCAATGTGACTTTCAACACTTCTCCACTTCTAGCTGACTTAAATACAACCAAACTGCAATGGATTTCCCTGTGTTGAAAAGAAAATGATGGGCTCTTGTACCAGACTGATTCCCAGCATTCAAGGTTCTGTAAGAGCTGAAGGCATCTACAAACAGAGGTGTGCAGGGTAGATACTGCCAGTACTATTAGTAGTGTATTTTTTTTATGCCTATAAATTGCTTACTGAAACTTAGACTGGTGTGCAGTAGCTTCTCCAAGAAGCCAAGGGATTCTCTAAATTCAGTAAGGTGTTTTTGGAAGTGTACTTCAAAGGCATGCATTGTGTTTTAATCTGTTTACCTGTGCAGTCATCTTTGGGGAATTTGCAGATGAGATGCACTACAATCTGCAGTCAATAGTATTGCCTGCCAAGCCATCTGCCAGACTTCCAGCCATGGCCTTGGAGGAGCATTGCAGTGACCAGCACAGTGTGCCTCATGAATGGGGGTCAGCTAATGTGCTGTGATAATTGAAAGGTCTTCAGTCTTTAAAGAGTTGTGAAGGGTCACTGAACATTTAAAAGAGAACTTAGCAGGCAGACAAGGAGAAGAGATGTTCGTAGTAGTAATTTGATTTTGCTTGCTGTTTTTTGTTAGTGAAAGGTGGGCACATTTCTGGTCTTTGCTCACTGTTGTTTGATTGCATTGGTTTGGGTACTGAAGGAAGTCACAGCTGCCACTGGAAATGGCTTCATCAGTGTGGAAGAAGACTGTGAGTACATAATTCTTTTATGCAGCAGATGCAGTTGTGCATGAAGTGGTTGGAATGGAGCCCGGGCAGCACAGTCTGGGATTTGCAGAGCCGTGTACGGACTCAGGGAAGCAAGAACATCGGTCCGTCTGAGTTGGGAAGGGATGGGAGTGTTCAAAGGTGGGAGATGGCAAAGGAGGTTAGGGAATTGTCCAGTTCAGTGAGCTAAAATCCTGATGACATATCTTTGTATAGCTGCTCCACTAAGCAATCTACAGCAAAAACTGTAGGAATGTGAAGTCTGGACTGTAGAGAAATTTTCTTTGCAATATCAGTGTAGAGGCTGGAAAATGTATCAGGGGAGCACTTCCAACACAAGTTTCTCAAAATGAGTGCAGATTACAGGAATAAAACTATTTGGTCCCCTCTTGGCACCTGCTATAATCTATCAGAGCTCTGGGAAATTCAGATGTGTAAGCAACTCCTGAAACAAAAACAAAATCAGTATTCCTTTTGGTCCCTATTTTAAAATCATTTGTGTCTAGTTGTGGGGAAAAATACAACAAAAGGTCTGAAGAGTGCATGTTTATCTACTGCCTTATTTAAGCATCTCAAATCTATGAGATGAGAGCATTTTAGTGCTGAAAATTGATTTCTGGACAAAAGAGGGATCAAAGAGGTAGAAATCGGAACTTGAGCCATGTTTTCTTCAGCAGCCAGACTTCAGATGGCTGCATGGAGGGAAGGCTTAGCAGCAGGTTGAGCTGTGGCTTGATGATATGATAATCCTGGCTTTTGAGTCAGTGATGGACAATCAAAAATGCTGTGACTGCATGACAAAGCAGATCAGAGAGAACTCTCTGTGAAGGGTGAAATATTGTTTAAATAAATGTTTATGGATTAACTTTGTAGCAGGAAGGTCTTATGCCATGTCAGAAGTTTTGTCAGTGGGCATAAAACCAACAGAAAATATCATAACATTCATACTGTGCACTGTAGTTAATCAGAAATGCAATAAATTATGTGCTTGTTTTTGTCGAATTGGTGACTTGGTAGTGCACTGGCCGTGGTATTTATCAGTATGGAGAAGTGTCCTAAATTCAAATCCTTAGCAATCATGCTAAAGAATATCTTCTTCCTACAAAATACCATGAAGACATCATCATAAAAGTGCTTGATTTTTTTTTTTTTTTTTTTTTTTTTTTTTTTTTTTTGCTTTGTTTTGTCTTGAAGATGTTTCTGTCTGGACCTAAAATGAAGGTCATTTTGTAACTAAGTATAGCTTGGAAAATCAAGTGACTTCTTCTCTATTAATGGACACCTAGCATTTTCAGAGAGGTTGCATATGACCCTTGTGAAAATTTTTTGTGTACTGTGTATACGCTCTTTTACATATGATTATCTGAGAAAGATTTGGTGTACTATATTATAATAGAATTTTATAACTCTAGTCTAAACATCTTTACAGAGCAACAAACTTTGAAAACTAGGCTTTAGTTGACTTTAGATTTGTTTAAACTTGAATATTATACCATCATCTATACTTTAGGCCAGTTATTTTATTAGTGGTGTACAGTATGTTTGCACATACTCTTTTTAATTGCTATTATTACAATAACTGGAAAAGATAGGTTGCAGAACTAAGATCAAGTATGAGTAATATTCATCAGAAGTGCATAAAATACTTCTTAAATGAGTGTTATGGTTAGAGTGTAAATCCTTGGAGAAAGTGTTGGGGTATGGATTTCCAATACTCAGTTGTTTGATAGTAGAGATAAGAAATTGATCTCCCCATAAATTTATAAGATTTATCAGACTTCAAGACAGTGAGAAAGTTCTGATTAGATTACTTTTACAACAGTTTGTGCTAGTGTTACAGAGCTTCCTTTTGGAAGGCTCCCAGTTTATTTAAAAACTAAGACGTGAAGATGGTGTGCCTAGGTTCATAGGTTGTGATCATTACATCTGGCCTTCAAAAAGGAACTTTTCTTGAGTGATCTTCAGTTATTCCAGTGGTTCAGGGTTGAAGTTGATTTTTTTTTTTAAATTATCTAGTCTTAATCTTATACCAGACATCAGTGCAAACAAAATACAAAAATCTCTCATTATGGCTCTGCTCATAAGTATATCCGCTAGTCTTCCGTATCTAGGGATCTGCTGTTTCACAGGATTGAACCACAGCACAGCCTTCTTTTGTGATGATAATATTAATGTTGTATTCTCAATGCAACAAGCTTTCAGGAGAAGTTGCTGCCTTTTTGCTGCAGAAAAATCAGTTGTAGAATGAAACTGGACGCTGACTGGAAAGATTCTTTGCCTTGCATTAATTAAAAAAATATGGCTTGATTAGATGAATATGGTAAAAGTAGGGAGATGTATCTAGTCTTTGACCTGTTGATTCATCATCCTGTGTTATGGTGTAAGCATAAGAGAAGATGTATAGTCCTTGCTTAATAATGGTGGAAAAAGAAAAAACTATGGGAAGGTTAGCAATTCTAAAGGTACTTGTTTGCCTCTTGTATCCTGTAAACAAAATTCTCTAATTTATCAGACTCCAGTAAAAACTCTTTCAAAGAAGCTTTCTTCTTTAGCTCTTGCAGCTGAGGACAGTTTTCTCATCCCTTTTCCTGAAGAAAGACCTTATTTTAATCTAACATCATAACTTATTTTGCTCATTTTTTATTTTATTTTGCCTACATCATGTTCTTGTTATTTCATATAACTGTTAATCAGAGACTGACCTCTGGTAAATCTGCATGCATTTCATTTCCTATGCCCAATTTACAAGCTTTTTCCTACAAAACATCTGGAAAAATAAAGCATTTGGTGTCTGGCAAACTTAAAACACACCAACACAGTAGCTGCAGGATTGAAAGGATTTGTACAGAGTGCTTTTCTGGCAGACCCTCTGGGTCACAAAGTCTATTCTGCTTGGAGCACCCTAACTAATTACAGCAGCATTACAGGGATTGAGAGGATGTTTCTCAAAGAAGTCTGCATACCAAAAGACTTAGAGCTTAGTTCAATGCCAACTCTACTTCTCTGCAACTTCCCCCCAGGTCTAAGCACCTTCTACTTCAAAAATTAAAGCCCAGCTCTTAATATAACCGTCAAGTAGACAGGACAAAGCATTAGTCCATAGTTACCTAATCTTAAACTTGTATTTATTGAACTGGTAGTGCCCCTCAAATTTATATTAGTATTAACAGAGCTTTTTGTTTTCCCCTTCCTCCTCCTCAGTTCACACATCTGTTGCTGGGTCTTGCCCTTCTGGTGATGTTGATAGCTTACAGGAAAATATTGACTGCTCTTAAGAATTTCTGAACTGGCAAATATTGAGCTAATAAAAGCTTGAAGCTGTAAGATGGAGTCCTTGCCACAAAATGAGGAATTGCTCAAAGCCCTTGTCATCTTATACAATTAAAAGCCCATCCATTTTGGAGAAGGGGAGGGAGATCTATGACTCATGATTACTCAATTGGGGTATGAAGGAACAAGCACAATGTCACCAATCAGTATTCCACTGTGGGCTTTGAACCCCCCTTTTAGTGCATTTTTCTAGAACTTTGAGTTTTTCCTGCTATGGCTTTAAAAGAATAGCATGGTGTGCATGTGCCTGTGCATCTGTCTGCTCCTCATTGTATTTTCTTGTTCAAGACAGAATTGTTATGTGAAATTGTTATATGAAGCCCCAATTGCTATTTGTTAAGTGAAGTAAACAGATTACAGTATGTCTGGTTACAGCATTAAAAATACATGAACGCTACTAGAAACCAAAGAGATGTCCCAGCAGGGTAAAAGTGAAAGATGGCTTGTCAGAACAATGAGCTACAGAGCTTTTTTCATATTGAAATGATTAGATTTTATTCCCACTCTTTATGTTGTGTTACTGCTTATACACACAGTCCAGAAACATGCCCATTTCTTTGGTGCACGTGGTTTTGTATGGCCTGTCAAGGTCTGGTATTGAAGTGCAGTGGTTTCCAATCTGAGGAGGTGGCACTGTCACTTAAATTTGACATAACATCCTTTCTGTGGTGCATGTCCTCTAGTGTATCTCTGAAATTTTGGTGTGATTTGAGAGATCACGGGAAGTATATGCTATCAGCACTAATGCTTAATGATTCATGAGCCAACCCTTCACAAACATTGAGCACATGAGAAGTCTCATTAACAGACCAGTTACAGCCTATGCTTAACATTTCTCTTAACGATCCTAATTAAAGTAATCTGGAAACATATTTTTCTCAGGGTATAATTTAGCCCTTCCTCTTTCTTCAGTGCTGGATTTCATGCTAGGTACCCAAAAGATTATGCTTTTAGTATGTGGACAGAAAGAGGGAATACCAGTTATCTGAGCTAAAATGGTGTTTGTTTTTACAGAGAGGCTGGCTTCTCTGCTATCTCCCCCACTAAATTAGAGCTGGCAAGAATGTGAAGAGGCTCTTGGGGGTCCAGAATAGTTCTTGGAAGAAATGTTGTCTTGTCTTCCAAAGCAAATCTTTTCAAAGGGTTTTGAACTTAAAAATACTTTCCCACTATGGCAAAAGCTGTAAATAGTGTAGACTTGGTATCCTTCTGGATTTCCTCCTGTTTTAATCTCTCCAGGTAAGAGAGGTGTGTTTCTCATCTCAGTGAGACATCAACAATGCCTTGAGGTGAGACAATGATGAGGTTTGCAAATCATTGTTAATTATTCAGGTTTTGCTCTTTGCTGGTGTGTCCACCTGCTGGAGCAATACTAACCTTAATTTGTTTTTCAGTCTTTTGCTATGGGCACATATGAATTGATGTCAATAACCAAATATCTTGGTGGGAAGCATAACTGCTTGACTTTGGAAACACGCAGAACTATGTGAGACATTTCTGCTCTCGCTGCTGTTGCTTTGGGAACCAGGGAGCCTAATGAGATGCACATACCGTGTCAGCTACATGGTTTCTTGGGGAGCTTCCAACAAACCATTTGGTTACTTTCTACCCTCTAGTTTATCAATGTCTCTTTACATTGAACGTTGTTGTTCAAGCCAGGCTGTTTTGGGACGCAGCACTACATGTTAAATCTGGCACCATGTGGAGTGGGGGTAGAAAATGCTGTTTTTCTTATTTAGAAAATCCTTATATTTAAATCCAGTTCAGGAAACTTATTTTTTTTAATGTATGTGTGAGCCAAGGTATGAGTGAAGATCTCTCTGAAACACTGTGCCTTCTATCAGTCCAGCAGTGTTCAACCATCACTTATGTTTGTTCAGACAAAAGTGATTGACTTTTTGGCTGTCTCTGCTCCTAATCAAAAAGGTGCTGCCTTTTGCACCCACTGTGGAAAACTTACGCAGTCTGGCTTATTGCACTCCTAGTTACCAAACAAATTCTAGCAGCTCGACAGGAGAAACAGTCTGTCTCCTGACAAAGGATTTACACCCCTGTCCTCTGTAGGTGACCACAAACCTTAATCTGCACAATCTGAGCTGTGTGGATTCAGGATGTGCAGGAAAATAAGTTGCATATTTGCATAATGTGGACTGATTTTTTTATATTGTGCAAGCCAAGATGTGGGTAAAAATATATATATTTTTAACTGAAGCAGAGTTTAAAAAAATATCTGATAGTGTGTAACTTCCTAATCAAGAACTTAAGCAAACTTAGCATTCAAAAAGTTGTGTTAAAGTATACTTAGTTGGAAAATGCTTTAATGCTACTGTTCAACTTTTAAGGCAGATTTCAAGTCTTAGGACTAAAAAAAAATCAAAGGAGCATCCATTAGTGTCTTGTTGTAGAACTGTACACCGATTCCTGGGCACTGTATCTTCAGTTTAGGCTTTTTTGGCTTATGGTTGACTTGAGTGATATTTCAAAACACATGTGCAAAACATTTTTTTTTTTAATCCAAGAAAAAGACTGATTAAGCTGCTTCCAACTACTCCACACAGTATTGATATCCTGTGCCGTTGTGCCTTATCTGGTGTATTGCTGGTAGATGAAATATGATAGGATCATCTACCCATGGTACTTTGTGGGATGTAACATTTTAATCAAAAGAATTACAAGGTGCTTCAGAGCGCAATACTGAGAGTTGGGAGGGTCAGCTAATTACATATATTTCTTCCTCACCTATGATCTAACCCTTTGTAAGGTTAATATCTCTATTTGTATATTGATGGCTTCCTTTGGATTGGTGCCTCTTTATTAAGAGACAACCATCTATTGACATTCCAGCAAGTGTGGAGACTGCATTTTATTAATATTGCCTCTGTGTAATGATGAGCTGTGTCCAGCTTGGTCGTTGAGGGATGTGGTCTATATTGCAGAGTAGTGAAACAATTCTAGGCTTATTCTATTTCCTTTTCTTGAACAATAGGGATAAAAATATGGTTCAGTCTACCCATGGCCTTCAAATCATGCTTTCTACTATGACTTAACCAACCACCAGTCCCATTTTCTAGCCAGCTTATGTTGTGTGGTGTGTTATTTATTTTAAATGAAGACCCTGACTTATCTGTGTATTTGTCTTCCAAAGGCAAACAACTAACTGTCATACATAATTGGTATAAAACTTGAGTAGATAGTCTTAATCTCCTGAATATGTTGCATTCAGTAAGCACAGGAAAACTTACATGAGGCTTACTGATGTTGCTCTAGATCAAGAAGCAAGCTACAAAGGAAGTACTTGTAATACTTCTTTTTTTTTTTTTTTTTTTTTACTTGTAAGCCTAGTGACATTGTCACTTATGGATTTATAGCAGTCACAATTTTATGTATTTTTGAAATGTAGAAATATAGTATTTTGTTGCAAAGGTTATATTGGAGTAATGAGTTGAAACTTGCTTGATTTCAACTAACGTATCTCCAAGCAGCTAAAGGAAAATAATGTACTTCTGTCAAGCCACTAACAGAAAGCTGTGGTAAAAAGTTGCCCTTGCATAAGTCTTGTTTTTATAGAGTTATTACAATTAGTTTGTGCTTTTCAAAGTGTCAGCCAAGAGTCAGTACGCTTCAGGGAAATAAGTCCGACGAGTTTATTACTTCAGTTCAGAGTGATGGCCTGCCTCAGCGAACTGCAGCATGCTAAATTGTTTGTGATGAGATGAAAACACAAATTTTATTACTTCTGAAGGTCACACCATATTATATGTATCACAAATATACATAAACAGCCATAAAATGCAAATTTGTTTACTCCATTAAGCAGAATTTCCTATAATATAATTTTAGTTGTTTTTTTTTTTAGCTTGGCTTCTGCTGAAAGCAGGCCTGTAAAATGTTTTACTCAAATGACCCTGTTGCTGTCTATGCTGGATATACAATATCAACTTTTTTAATCAAAGAGCTTGGGCTTACACTACTTCCTTCCTAGTTAGCATATTGATTTCTATCAGGTAAAATAAAACATAGTTAATCTTTTTTTTTCTTCTTCCCATAGTAAGGGATAAAAGCATTTTTTTTAATAACAGTGCAGGCATTTTCAATTCTTAAATCTTTATTTTTCCAGGGTTGGTGGCTAAATCTTAAGCTGTTGCAAGAGCATGACAAGAGGTGCTATTGGTATTATGAAATTAATGATGCAGATCTGCATGTGACAAACGGGGGAAAAATGATCAAAGAACTTGTACTGTGTGATCTGTATTTTAATGGAAAAGCATGAACTGAGATGTGCTCATGGGCTAGAAGGACCCAGTCTAGATCTTTTTAAAGATGTTTTTCTTTTCAACTGCTGACTTAGTTGCTGGAGAGTTTAGAGACTTCCTGTAACACCAAGTTCTTTTTACTTAAAAACAACAACAAAATACCCAACCCCCCAAACAACTGAAAGCCTACCTGTTTTTCTATACCATAAATCTAGTCCAGCAAGTTTTTTTTTTTTTTTTTTTTTCCCAGCAAGTTTTTCTATTGTTTGAAGAAAGAAAAAAAAAAAGTCTAAAAGTATGGGATGTGAAGTTCTTTGAGGGGGAGTGGAAAGGAGTAAGTATAATTAATGGCTCTGAGTCTTTTGTCTGTAGGCATCTGATATGCTTTATGAACATTTTCTCTTAGTGATTTCTAGGTGCCTGAATTCACATGGCATGGCAGTCAATTTTTTTTATGGTTAGATATTTCAATTTTGAATAGTCTTGGCCTGGAGGACTATTCATGAAGCTCTCAGAGGCTTTTCTGAACTATATGGCTGTCTTTTGTTAAGCTTTGCAAGCTATTCACTTGATTAAATTAGAATGCAATACATCACTTACAATCTGCTTTCAAACAGTTCTATTTTAAATTTTAGTATCTTGCACTTCGGTTTGTTTTAGCTTTTTAAAAGTAAAAATAATTGGAACTCTTAAAATCAAAAGTATTAAAAAAAAAAAAACAAAACAAAACCTCCAAATATACCTTATTTGCTCCAACAAGATTTTTTTTTTTTGTCTAAAGCATAATTTATGACTTAATTTAAACTCCAATTTTCAGACTAAAAAAAATCTCTTATCTCCTATGAATAGAAGAAGGGTTCTGAGTTTCCATGTAGGTTTTATATTTGAGGAGAAATAGTGAAATTTGGGTGCTTAGAATAATTTGTTGCTCTATATCTGTTCCTAAACAAATGTGTAGGCAACCCTATGCATGAGTTGATGAATGTTGGTTTAGAAAAAGACAGGGTGGCTCTTCTTAGAGGAAGAGCTGTCCGTAATGCTCCTCTGGGATCTCATTTTGGTGTGGGGGGGGGGGGGATGAAGGCATCTCAACTCTCTTGGTTTATGGATTGCATGACATAATGGGGAATATAAGCTAATGGTTGTGTGGCACTTAATTAAATACTGTGGTATGAATTCTATAAAAATATCTGTTAAGACTTCTTTTAATGGAATTTTGGAGGTAACTTCTTACTCTAAAACAGCTATTTTAAAGTCAGGATTCTAATCTAAGTAATAGCTACTGATGATGGAGAACAGTAGACCTTTGGGCATTTAATTTATCCTATCCTATCCAGAGATAAGGTGGTATGAATCCTCTTCTAGTTGTCTGGGTTAGAGTGTGTATGTGTGTCAGAAACGGCATAAATTGCTGTCTCCAGACACAAAACCAAGAGCAAGAGATCTTCAGCCTTAAAGTAAGCAGCTGCAGCTTGTTGACTCCAGTGCAATTTCCTCCTGTACACATCATTCAAATTTGATATGCAAGTATGTTATAACACTAAATATGTAGTGACTAGCATCATAATGTTCTCCTGGTTTCTACTGCAGCTGTGATTGCATTACTGAATCTACCTCTCTGATGGCTGTCAGGGGGAGCAGCCTGCCTGCTGTGATTGATGGCAGCTTTTCCCATCGCTGAGTCCTCCTGATTTCATACCTTAGGCATGTCTACATCAAATTTTATTATGAGATATTCTTGCTTTGTTGTTTCATTATGCAGCTACTGCAAGAGGGAAGAACTAGAAGCATAAACATGTTTGTAATAAAGTAATATGTAGATTTCCAGACTTATGTTCTGAAATGCTCACTGTCTGAGACAAAAATACAATGCTTCAAGCAGAAAAAAAGCAGTTGGGGAGTTATAAGTTATGGCCTTGGAGAACCCAGCTGAGATCTCTGCCAGTACAAATAGGCAGTAAGAAAAATATCTGCCCCAAAGGAGTTTAGATTTATAGACAAGGCAGGCAAACTGCACTTAGGAAGTGTGTGTGTGTGTGTGGAGGGCAGGGACACAAAAATATCTGAGGGGTCAGGATGTGCCAGTGGCAAAGGCAGCCACAGGAACATGGTGGCACCGAGCCCTTGTGCTGGTGCTGGGAAGCCAAGAGCATCTGTGGCCTACTTGGTGGAGCTGTTGGCGATGACCTGGTCTGCATCCAGACAGGCAGTGCCCTTATGGTCCCCAAACCTCTGATTCTCAAAGGCAGAGAGCTTTTGTTGTGGGAAGTGGACGGCTTGAAACATTGGGATGTGAGCTGCCATGCATTTGTCTCTGGTACAATTCAGTCAGCGAACACGGATGTTGTAGCACCTTAAAACTGGTGTTTTGGCAGACGGTGGGTGATGAAGAGCATTGTCACACTGTGCTGCCTTCTTACACCTTGAGCCTCATGTAAAGGGAAGCTCTTACTGCTTACCATGGTGCTTCTACCTGCCTCCCTGTGTGCGAGCACCTTGCAGGCACCACCACACACCAGCCGCTCAAGGCCTCATGTGCTTAATCTTGAGCTGAGCTTGCCCCATTTCTCACCAGCCCCATGTGGGTGGCTGTGTATGATCAGAAATGCCAGCAGAGGATGGTTGTGTAATGGTGAACAAAGTGGAGTTGTGGAAACAAGGTAAAAATGAAATGCAGCCTGGGATTTCTAAGGAGATTTAGAGGATAGACGTGGCCAACTGGCTGTGAAATCCAACTGGTATTTAGAGCTTCAACTCCTTAAAGCTCTTTTGAGAGTCATAATCTAAAGGAAAGAAGAGGGAAATTTCAGAAACCAAGTGGTAAGAGCTGGTTTCACAGATGGCCCAACACACAGGGTGTGAGTCTGCCCCTGTCAGAGCCGCCTGGCCTCTCGCCACAGGCTGTAGGAGGGCTGGGGCACAGCCAGAGGTTGCATATCCCGGCCAGAGTTAAGCAGCAAACCAGGAATGCTGTCAGTGTCATGCTGTGCCTGCTACCTTGCATTTTGACTTCTGTCATGTGCCCAGCTCAGAGCTATCTATCAGCTGTATGAAGCCTGCTGATACAAATAACACCTGGAGCACACTCAGCATGAATTCTGAGGCCTGGGGGATGTGAGGAGGGCAAGGCAGTGCCACTGCAGACTTGCAGAAGAGAAAGTTGTGAAAAGAGCAGTGGAAACCTGTAAGAGACTGAGCCTTGCAATGAAGGGGGGCCTTCAAAAGGACTGGTTTGGCTTTCCATGGCTTTGGGAGTATTGAATTCATCAATGGCTTTTTTTTTTTTTTTTATCTTACACAATACAAGTCCAATAATGCCTATATCTATTTTGCTTTCTATGCTATGGGAAATAGAATGTAGATATTGTAGATATATTTGGCATGGATATGTTGGTCCCAGCTTCCTTTTTGTCAGTAAACAGCATCCTTGTTAAAGGAGAGTGGTGAGTGAAATTTCAGTTGACCGCACATTGCATTATAAATAACAACCTAAGCTCCTCTACTCTTTTTTTTTTATAAGTTTCTGAATGTTCTTCCATGGAAGTTTAAATAGTATCACATATTTATGGTGATTTTTCAGACTATGTGGATTAAGTCAGAGAAGAAATGATATAATGGTACAAAGAAATAAGCTATAAAGCACTGATTTGGTAATAATACAGAAGGAATATATTCTGGTACCTATAAAACTGCATCAAACTTGCCAACTACAATTAAACTGACTCTTGTGCAGTGAATAATAAAGGTATTGCTAACCTGAGCCAGAACAGTAATTTTTGTTGAAGCTCAATAAAAACTTTTTTTTTTTGGTGTGTTCCTTATTTTTGTGGTATTCTTATTTTGTAGCTTTCATACTTTGTATTTTTTTTCACAACCAGAATCTCTTGATTATGCTATTAAGAGCATAATAATTTGAATTTACCTGCATCCTTTATGATGATGGCTGACCAACTGGACCACCAGGAACAGCTAAAATAGGACCACTTCCTTTATCTCTTAATAAGCAGCTTGTACAAAACAATATGGAACATCCTCATGATAAAATAGTACATTCTCATTTAGGGAAACTTGTAAAGCCATATATATTAAGTCTATTAATCACATACCTTTGAGCATTGAGTCCTGCTCAGAGTATGGTTACTGAAAAATCTGTTATCCTGAAAGATGATCTTATCCTGCAAAGGACCACAGCCTTTCAGCTAAGGCCAAATGATGATCTTTAGCTATGGATTGCCTGCATTGTTTTATGAAGAGTGAATGAATTTGTGCAAACACTGCTGTGCTCCCCAGAAAATGCTAGTTGTTACTCTGTGCTTCCAGGACATAATCGCAGATATGAGCTCATCCTGCCAGGAGTATGTCTGGTGGGTGGACAGACTGTCTCTACACTTTGCTACTGTATGAAGCCAACCTGCAGTTATTATGACAACTCTCTAGATTTAAGGATGTTATGATCAAGGTCTTTATTTTTTCCTTGTACTCTTATACTTGTCCTCTGCTTTCCAGCCCTTAGGAATCATAATCTAAACCTTTCTTAAAAACCACAAAACTGAAAAAAAAAAAAGTGAGGGCTTGTATGCAGCAACCTGGTTTAAACAATTGGAACTCAAAAATAAATAATTTGTTCCTTATTCTTGTGTTACAGTTATCATATGCCATTCAGAAATAGGCCCTTAATGATCTACTGTGTCTCAACACTCCTAACACTGAATGGGAAAGGAACAGGAACATTAGTCTGGAGCTGCTGTACATCTATAACTGAACACATCCTCAAACTAGATGACCTCATATGCTTGCAGGTTTTATTTCTGGAGCTGAATTCACAGTTCAGTTGCTTACTGCTCAAAGAGAAAAATAATCTAGCTTTTATTTATTTAAAGGAATCCTGGCTTGATGACCAAGATGCGTGTGTATTCGATCCCAAATGATGTTATTTAAGCAGTGAGGTGTGACTGCCAAAATAATAGTGTTCATCTAAATAAAATAGGGAAAAAAAAGTGATTTTTTTTTGAGATAAAATATCCATACTAATTTATGTAGTTTCAATTTATTTGAGTTAGTCTCTCTTCCATTGCCAATCAGCAAAGCATGCAAATAATATCATTGCATGAAATTAGCCCTAACCAAGAAGAACAGTGCACAGTCTGTTATATAAATAGACTGATTCCTTCCTTCCTATTTTTTCAGCTCCCTTTAATACTTCACAGAATTTTATTTTAAACACACAGGGCTTATTCACTTGTTTGTGTTGGATAAGTGAATTCGGTGCTTGTGGAAGATGCCAGATGGGCTGCATGGGAGCCAGGAAGTCTCTGTCTCTCCACCAAGCAACAGCAGCGTGTGCTTCCCAAACTGAGCTGCCAAAGTGCCTTAGCTTCTTACCTATGGCTCAGGTCTAATTTTGACATCCCTTCTTCGATCCACATCTTTGACATTGAGAAAGCTTTAATGCCCTGAATACTCTGTTCTTGATTTGTGGATCATGTTACTGCTCAGCATGTGTGCTTAGATACTCCTCAGCTTCAGCCATCCTTTGAGATGAATGTACTCTGCCCTCCAGAAAACATACATGACTGCTTGGGCTGCTAAAAATGAACAAACAAAAAACCCCACAACGCCACCACCACCAAAAAAAATGCCAATGAACAACAACAGATGGAAAACACTTAATTCACTTACCTTTCAACCACGGTTAGTTCACAACTTCTGCCTGTTTTTTCTGTTAATAGTGCTTTTATTAGTAAGTAACAAGATTAGTCTCATAATTGCATCCTGTTTAAGCAGGTGCAGCTGGAAGGCAAAAATTCATATCAATTTAAAACTGATATTTCACCTTGACTTAAAAAAAAAAAACAAAACAAAAAAACAACAAAAACAAGTCAAGTCAAAAAAAACAACACCACAAAAACAACACAACACCAAAAAAAAAAAACTTTCTAACAAAAGAATATTCTGAATGACATGCAAACTAAAATAATGTTTCTTTGTAGATCATGCAGGGTCGTAGTCATATCTGATTTCACTTTAAGATGTGTGCTATTTTAACTTGTTTTCCACTTGTCATCAATTGAGAGAGCTTAATGAATGTAGGTAAGACAGAGCTACACTGCATCTTCTTGAAAAATATCTCCATAAATGTTTACAGTGATTGTTTTGTTGCATATTTGTACAGTATTTCACGAAGCTTGGCAGAGTGGATTCACAGTTTTGTGCTGATTTGTTATATCCATCTTGGGAATGAAATGCCAACAGGTTTCTCAGGCTCTGCTTTGTGGTGATTTTTTTTTTTTTTTTTTAAATACATTTGAAGGAAAAGATTAATTTGGATATTTAGGCAGGAAACAAAAGCTGCAAGGGAAACAAATTGGATGGCATGGGGAGACTGGAGAGGGGATTTATTTCAGATGGAACTGTGTTTGTAATTACATGTTTCACAGTGTAAGTCTTCCTGAACAGTCACAATTAGACATTAATCATTGCAGGTATTACAATCCTGACCAGGGTTAACTGCTAAGTATATTGGCATATACTGTGCTTGTAGTTAGGCTGGCGTGTAGCTTTCCCAGCCATATTACTGCTATTAGTGTAGCACCTAAACTGGGCAATGTATGATAGAGATGGAGCTGCTGGCAAGGTTTTGTTTGCAAGTCCTTTTCCCAAACTGGTCCATTCACCTTTATGTTTTAAGTACAACACAAGAAAATGATGCTAGCCTCAAGCGGGAGTGTTTAACAAAAAGCAGTAAAATCTTGCTTACTGATGGCTGAGGAAAGGGGAGGTGAGGAATTAGAGAATGAGCTTTTTGTTCTGTTGAAGTAGTTAAGAGTCAAGAGCGAAGATAAGATTTTGCAGTTTTTTCGTATTATTGGACATTAGTGGAAAGGTATGTTTAAAGCAGAGCAATTCTTAGTGCTGAAGAGACCAGCTTCTCCTACTTTAATACCCTTCAATGGAAAAAATAGAAATCCACAAGTTTTATCTTTCCTTTAAACGTTTTTCTCTTAAAGTGAAGAAAATTTCTTATCAGCCTTGAACAGGCAGCCTTGGTTTCACAGATAAGACCTTCTGAGTACTGTCAAAAAATATAAGACATGCAGATACACAGTGGACAACAGAACAGCATATCACAAGTTTAACAAGAACCAGCCTTCCTCCACGAATGGGTTATTAAAGATCAAATTCCATTGTGAACCTGGATCCACTGAGTAAGTGTGAAACGGGAAAATCTGTAGTATCAAGTTTCTCTCTTGTATCATGTCTCTTATATACCCTCAGTCATATTCATCATTTCAGCAGATGCTTTCCTTCAGGTTCAATTGCCATATGTGGAATTTGTTGATAGCATTTTATTTCTTTATTTGTGTCACTGCAAGGTAATATATCTCAGGCCTTTGTAGCTCTAGGAATGGATAATCTCTATCTGGTATGTTGTCTTCTGCAAACCTTTGTTCATCGAGTGCAGAAATCAGGCTGGATTCAGAAAGGGTTAATCACCTGCCGCCCACTGTGACTCTTTCAAGTTTAAATTTTTCTCTTGAATATACAAGCCCATGTGAAATTATAGAATCAAAGCATCACATTGTCTGTCCTCTGAACACAGAGCTTTAAAAAAGCTTTTACACCAAGGTGGCTCAGCCAGCAGAATTCAAGTGACAGTGACATCTTACTCGGATGGTTGGATCAATGTCTCCTCCTAATGAAGTTACTTCATTGCGGTTACAAATGCTGTGGAGGTGAGCCCTGAAAATCAATGTTTGTCTTAAGACAAGGTGCAGACAGTGTTAAACATTCTTCCCTCCCACTTTGGTGCTTCAGTTCCATGAGTTAATTATTATTTCAATCATGTAAGGTCCTGGATTAGCTACTGGTTACACAAAGCAGAAGGAAGGGAGGGAAAGACTCAGCCCTGAAATGCTGTTCCACTCCTGTCCCCAGTGCAGAAAACAGTTACAGGAGGTGGGGAGAATGAGGGTGAATAGTCAGGAAAGGAGTGATGAGCATGTAGCAACATGTGTCCTGAGGAGACTTTTTCAGAATTTTTCTGACAAAGTCAAACTTTGTCCTCAAGTGCCTGTTTGAACTTGAAGTGTTTTGTTTGGAGGCAGTGATCTCAAATACAGCTTCACTTTCAAGGGAGAGCTTTGGTTTTTAAATAAAGACCCTTGAGAGATGCATAGTGTGTGAATCAACATCTTGTCCTGAGAATTGGGTGGGTTTTTGGCTTAACAGGCATTGTGAAAAGGAGAAAAAAGCATTTCAACTTGCTTTGTAATGAGACTTTAAAACATCAGACTTCTGAATAATTGCAAGCCTGCCTATGCTGCCTCACCTTGCCAACCTAAGGCTTATATCAACTTTGTAGTCTCTAGGTACTGAGAACTGTTCACGAACATGATGTACTGGAAAGGAAGATTTAAGGAAGGGTTCTGATATAGGTGATATGGCACATCACTCTTGTAAGGTTCCAAGTGTGCTTCAGCTGAACAAACCCAACAAGATGCTTGTAGTCAGGCAAAGCCATACTGTCCTGGGTGCCTGTTCCCTGTGAGGCAGGCTTTGGACACTTTGTTTTTGGGCTGTGCATCTTACCAAAGAACTAACTAACGCTTGATGCAAGGCTCGCACTACCATGAGCAAAAGGATGCTGCTAAAAACAGGATCAGGGCTCAGGGCTTTGCAGAGGGAAGAGCACACAACCTGTCACGACCATGAAGCTGTGGACATCAATGTAACGTGGGCTCTGAGTTCTGAGCCCAAACTGGGAACAGAATTTTTGCTGGCATAGACTGTGTCTGGAGAGGGGATAAAGAAAAAAGTGCATTTTGCAAGGCAGCCCAAATGTGTGTAGAGACAGCAGGCAATCAACCTCTGGGTCAGTGCCCACAGGCTACAGCAGCTCCACTTGGGCCTGCCTGGAGGGAGTCTCTGTGTAGGTGTCTTCACAGTAATTATTTGTCACAGTGATGTGCGCGGAGCAGAGATGGTCCCTGAGATGCATGTTTGATCTTGCCTTATGTGTATCGCTTCTTTGCTGCCAACTCTGAGCCAAATGCAGTGGGAATAAAGCTCAGGGAGCCTTCTGGCAGGTGGAGGTGTAATTCTTCTATGATCTAGTTTACACCAATATTAATTTGGTCAGTGCAAATTCAGTGGATGTGCAGAGTGGTTTTTCCCTGCAATTAGTGCGTTAGATGCCACAGACCAAGGACTTGGGGAGTGGGGTCTTCTCTTTGGCATGGTGTATGCTGGGAGAGGCTGTGGTGTGAGGGGCAGCACAGTTATGGGGTCACACTGCTGTGTGGCACCTCTGGGGCTGTAGGTGAGGTCAGTGGTGAGTCTGTGGAGAAGCCCTTGTTGCTCTATTAGGAGGGAAGTGGATGCTTGTAATGATCTTTGCTCACAAGAGTGCTGTGAGGATTAACTGCTTTAATGTGCATGAAGTGCTTCGAAGATGAAAATGACTGTGTAAATCTAAGGTTGTTGATGACAATAATAGTTTGGATAGTTTTTCAGTCACCTGCTGTCTCTTTCAGATTTGAACAAAAACCTGAGCAAAGTTAGAGACTTCTTTGCTGGGGATAATGGGCTAATTTTGCTTTATTGTTCTGTCAGGCTTTACCCTTCAAAATAGCTGAGCTATAACACTTTACTAGAAGTACCACAACATGTAGAGCAATAGCACTTATTCACTCAGTTCCCAGGAGATGCCTCTAATAGCTTCTGAGGATAATGCTTCTGCAAAATGGGGTCCTCAGTACTGGGGAGCTCTCGGTTTCTTGCAATACTGGTGCTTCTGAATGCAATGTGTCTGTAAATGAAGGGTGGGAATGGAGTAGCAGAAACTTCTAGATTATTTTTTAATAAGCCATTAGTTAATTTAGCTGGGGGAGTGCCAGTTTAAAAAAAAAAAAAAAATCCCTGTTACCTCTTAATTACTTTTGTCAGACCAGTATGTCCTTTCTTTATTCATGTTCTTGAGTCCTGCCATCTTTCCAAAATCTTAGACCTGTAAATCAAATTTAGGGCAGATGAGGCAGGATGTCAAAAACCATTGTTCATTGCAAAAGGAATTAAGGGGAAAGAAGCATGGGGAGAAGAAAACATGAACTGTTCTTAATCAGAGATGACAAGGCCAGACCATGAGCTGCCCACCAGTGGGTGTGGGAACTGAGTCGTGGGTGTCCCTGCCTGTCCTGAAGAACTGCTAGCAGCAGAGCAGAGTTTTGGATTGGAAAGAGAAGCACCTAGAGAAAGCAAATATGTGAGGAAAATGCATCTCCTACTGATTTCCTAAGGGAGAAAAGGACAGGATTATTGCAAGAAGTCTTTTGCATCATTTGAGAGTTTACTTGACTTGAAAGATGGAGCAAAGTTTAGTGCTGCTCTCTGAATAGGCTGTTAAACTCCCTGGGGGCCCTACTAGCTTCCACAAATGCTGTGGACTGCAAGAAAAGATTCAGCATTATTGGCTTTTTTTGTGTGTATATGTGTGTGCTGTGTTGGTTTTCTTTTTTTGACCTGGGATCAAAGCCTTTATTAAAATCCCCTGGGTGAAGTAATACCTCTATCCACATCATCCCTCTTAATATTATAGAGTTAGGAAAAACTGAAAGATTGAGTGCTTGATACTGTACTAATGAAGCAAGAATTCATTCTGGAAAAGACTGGAAAAGATCCAGTACAACTAAAAGTGATGCTTTTTTTTTTTTTTTTTTTCCTGCTGGATAAAAAATCCCACTAAAAATCCCATCATTGTGGAAGATAGATTCCCCCAAATTTTATTCTACCACACCAAGTTTTTTCATGTTATAATGTGGTATAGCATCAGGACAAACGTAGTAGCTCTTATTTTCCAATACATAAACATGCAGCTCTTGCTATAAGTTGAATTAAGTGATGTGTGTTGAAGTCAGGATTTCAGGCCCTTTACCAAAAATATAAAGTGTGGGGGATACCTTAAAGATTTTCTTTTAAAACCATTCAGGTATTGTTAAACTGTTGTGTGTGTGTGGAGGGGTGTTTTTTGTTTGGCCTATGCTCAACAAAATTCCAGGCTTTCTAATAGGGCATGCTTGTTTGACAGTGACTAATGGTGAATCTAAATTTATTTCAATGTGTTGCACACAATAATGAAGTATTTGTCAGGATGATCTGTCATCTGCCTTATTTTCCATTTCTGGGATTCAGTTTTACCTTCTATTTTCCTTTTGCTTGTGTCCCTTGATGCCTTCACTGATCGCAGATGGATTTTCTGCTTGGGCCCTGGGTCTTAGCATCCTCCAGGCTTAGGGATATGTGACCTTTGAACTCTGTTGGATAGACACCAGCAAAAAATCAAACATTGCTGAGCTTGCTTGAGTCTGGGCTCTCTAAAAGTTTGCTCTGTAGACATGGCCAAGATCTGCTTTGCTCTTTGCTGCCCTTCTTTGTGGCCTTGGAAATGTCAAAATTTTGTGTCACCATCATGCTACTCTTAACAGCTTTCCCTTGCTTTGTGCCTTCTCTCAGCTTTCACTTGACATTATCTAACTACCCAACAGAGAAAGAAGGTGAGAGTGGTAGCATTCAGAATGCTTGTTCCAGGTAATTGCTGTGCAATAGTGTTTATGGAGCTTGAATGTCAAGCATTTTAATAGTTTAAGCTTGGCTGAGCAAGACTTAATTATTAATGAAGATGTTCCACAACTGTAAGCCCACCACGTGCATGAAGAGATGGCTGTTCTTATTCGCTACAGGCTCTGTTTAGTATTCCCATGTTCAAAGGCCAATGATAGCATACTGATCCCGCTATGCTTAGTGTAAAAACATAAAAGTAAAAATTAAAATCTAGCAAAACAAATATTCCCTGCCAAAGTCTAAATGGGATTACCATATGTCGTGCTTTCAGTTGCTGCACATAACCAAAATATGGGTATCTGTATTACTGCAAGTCTGAATTTGAGTTTTTAAAGTATTTTTTACTTCAGTATCAAAATTTAGTTCATTACTTCTTGGAGATGCTCATGTCTGGCTTATTAGATGCATCTGAGTTGTTTTCTGCCAGGTCAGGGTTTATTCATGTGTATTACAGAACATATGGAAGAGGGCACCTCTGCCCAGGACATGCAGAGATGATGATCAGGTTCTGATTTGCTTATGGCTTGTCTTGTGACTGGGAAAGGGACCATGCTAGTAATATTCCATCTACAAAGCAAGCACATCCACCAAGAAAAGCTTTGCCAGGATCAATGAAAGAAAAATATTCCATGGATTAAATCAAGTAGGTGTACTTGCCACAAGACTTGCTATGGCTTGGATAGAAGTTCCTCAGTTGTTCCTGGTGTCAGTTTCAGGACAGCGTGTAAACAGATTTAATAACAAATGCATGCTAGTGTGGCTACTAAGAAGGAACCTCTTAATTTTTTTTTTTTTTGGTACATAAATATGAAAGTACAATCACAGAATCACAGAATTTCCTAGGTTGGAAGAGACCTCAAGGTCATCGAGTCCAACCTCCAACCTAACGCTAACAGCCCTCCACTAAACCATATCACTAAGCTCTACATCTAAACGTCTTTTGAAGACTTCCAGGGATGGTGACTCCACCACTTCCCTGGGCAGCCTGTTCCAGTGCCTCACAACCCTTTCAGTGAAGAAGTTCTTCCTAACATCTAACCTAAAACTCCCCTGGCTCAACTTAAACCCATTCCCCCTCGTCCTGTCACCAGGCACGTGGGAGAACAGGCCAACCCCCACCTCGCTACAGCCTCCCTTGAGAACAAGAACAAGATGCCGAAATATTAGTTACCTGTACGGACTATTTATTTGTAACATATTTATTAATGTTTGTAGTTGCTGCGAAGCCAGTTAAAAACATAAAAATGAAGTAAATTACTGTCATAAAATGGGGTTCATGGCCAGCTGACAATATTGGTTGGCTTTCTTGGGGTATTTTCTTCATGCTTGTATTGCAAAATGGCTGGATTTTGATGACTGCATAAAGTGACAACGTGATTAAACAAGTTTTAAAAGGCATCCATGGTAGTATTAGGATGTGAAACTTTCTATGCAGAGAATGAATTATAACAATTCAATTAAGTAGCTGAAGACTTAACCCCTGTGGCTTGCATTACATGTATATTGCTAAAACCTTAAACAGTTCTTCCTTCAGTATAGTATTAGATGGTTTCTGTTTGGTCTGTAATTTCATCCTCTATTATCTACACATTACAAATCCAGGCAAACATCTTCATATTCCCAAGGCTTCATCGTTTTTTAGAGACCTTGTAAATATGCATATTTCATTGTTGTACTGTTTGAAACCTCTCTTCAGTTCCTCCTTTACCATGCCTACTGTAAAGTAACTTGATAATATTTCAGCTGTTGCTAAACAGAGGCAATTGCTTATTGTGCACGTGGCTTCAGAAAACTCATGGTGAGATTAAAAAATGAAATACTTCTCATCCATTTTTATATCTTCTCATGGAATTTAGCTTTGAGACTGATAGACAGTGAAATAGAAATATGATCCTATTTAGCTATTGACTGCATTCCTAGACTTGCCCTAGTTTTATTTGTAAAAATTGTGATGTTTTTCTCCTGGTGGTAATGTTTATTATGGAAATAACAGGATTCTGAATTCACGCATTAAAAGTATAATTGCTGTGGTTTAGCTAATTTTTTTTTCTAACTTTAGTACTTCTGACCTCAAACTGTTTTATATTGAAACTTGGTTAAAAAAAATTAGGATTCAACCTTTATTTTAATCTTACTCTATCTAAAATAATGAGATTTTATGTCAGCAGTTGGACTTGGAATAGATACTTGTATTTTCTTTATTCCAGCAATAGTTTAGTCATCCGCATGCATTGCTGCTCTTACTGCTAATTACATGTGGGGAAACAGCTTTAGTGAGCTCTTTGTCAGTGTTTAGGAAACATGAACTTAAGTTTTTCTTTATCAGAAGGGTGGCTTAGCAAAGAGGTATGTATATTGGTGATTGATCTCAAATGAGCTCCAGTATATACCCTCTGGATTAACATCATTTCACCAGTTCTTCTGAAATATTGCTGTTATTACCATGGATGTAGCACCAGCTGTCTCACCTGGTGCTGAGCAGTAGCTGGAACAACTTCAGAGGTTCGTGGTGGGAGAGGGGAGATGTGATGTTGTGTGGGTGTCCAGAGCAAATGTTGAAGATGCTTGGGTGGGCTTGTGTCTGCTCGGGGCCCTGCCTGGGGGGTGATTTGTGCTGCTGCCTGTGCTGTGGGAAGGATGTGAAAGGGGCAGGAAGGTGAGCTCTTTATTTTTCCAGGCTGCCAGAGCATAGTATGGCAAGGGGAGAACTTGACCCTTCATCATGTGTCATTGCACAGATAATTGCACAGGTGCTAGAGTGCTTTTTCTGGAGCCGCTCTTTGGTATCTATGTGAGGAAAGAATCAAAGCTGATGATATTTAGGGTCAACTAACTATTTTTAAGGGGTGGGAGGAAGGTGGGAGACATGTCAGGTCCTCACACTATAGGCTGATGCACCTATGAAAGTGAGTTTAAATGTGAAATATTAACTTTTCCTTTAAATATAAAGATTAATTCTAAATTCTGTTTATTATCTGTTCTAGTTTATCCAGTTTTTGTTTTTATAAGCAACTACTTTATGCAGTCATTATTTTTTTTGTCATTGTGGAACAAGGCATACAGCACACAATACATCATGTGCAAGGAGTGGGAGGGAACTGATGAATGTACAGGCTGACTTTGTTTTGTTTAAAGCTGTTACGTGTCTTGGCTCTTATGTGAAAATATTTTTCTTGGCTATTTGTGCTTTAAGCTACAGAAGAAGTTGAAACTTATATCAAATGATTTATAACCTTTCACTTAACCCTCTAAAACATTATAAATAAGTCATTAGTATTAAATACTTGAAGCTCAATATAGGTGGGTAGCACTGAGCATTTCAGGGGCTTTCTTGCATGACAGTGGTGTCTGCCCAGACCGGGGGACAGGGATATTTGGAGACCCAAGGCTACTGGAGCTGGAGAGGTGGGTGACAGAAGAGGTGGTTGCATGTTATTTTGTCGCTTTAAACTTGGGGTTAAATTTCTTTGTTTATTTTATTTTGTGGAGAGTATGGCTCTTCATATCATTTTTCATAGCTGTGCAGATCTAGTGTGCCTTAGGGCAGCAATTTTCTCTGCTTCAGAGAAGTCTTGGAGAACTTAAATGAGATGATAAATAAATATATTGGTTAGTCAGCCAAGATAAAGTGTAGGTCTTCTATTACATAATGTCTAGCTCCTTATTTTTATAAAAAAATAAAGCAGAAGCATTTCAAATCATTTTAGGTTCTCTAGGGGAAGATGATGGGTTTTTAGAGGAAGGTGAATGCTTTGAGAGAAAATGCCCTTTTTTTACAGTTACCTAAATCATAATTTACAGTGGCAGCTATAGGTAACTTTCACGTGTTTACTTTTAAGAGTTCTATAGATCAAACATTTTGATGAAAACATGACAACAATCATTAAGATTGGAGAGCTGCATCCTGAATTTCTCGCATCCTGACAAGAGACACAAAGCAGTTGAACCAATAGTCCTGCTGTATGTCAGAGCAAATACAGTAATGCAAAAGTTTGAAAACCAGCAAAAGTCCAGAGGTCTAGATGCCTAAAATGCTTAGCTGCCAAACAGAGGGAAAATAGGTTGGTTATGCAGTGGAATGGCATTAATCATCTCCACAGGTCTGTGGGAGAAAAAACAGAAGTGTTCGAGTGGGCTATTAGGCATGATGGCTGTGCATCTGCCACATTAACCTATCCTTAGGGTACCAGAATAGGCACGTGGTACTCCAACTGGCTCGAAGCTTTAAGACCTGAGGATCACTCCCCAAAACCCCTGAAGATAACTTATTTTTCTGCACGTGTAGTAATCTTTATTTGATTCCCTGATTCTCTCCCTTGAACGTGTCCAGCTTTTGCTGGAGCTGATGTGCAACATTTAATACAAGTTCACATAACATTGTGTACTTCTAATGTATACAAGTTCACATCACATTTGCTAGATGAAGCACAAGCTTTATGAAGAACCACCTCTCTTAATTTAAGCCTGACAGCATAAATGTCCCTAATTCTAATACTTAAGGGGCTGTGTGCAAAGAAACCGTGTTTGGTCTTTGTGGAATTTCAGATTTTGCATCCTTTTACTGTAGCTCCCCCCAAGCATCTCTGCTGCAGGTTGGAGAGACCTAGCCTCTCTAGCTGTTTCTTGTAAAGAAGCCTTTCCATGCATTGACTGATCCTTTTCTCCTTCCTTTGAATCTTTTACAGATCTATTATATACGCGTATACCTCCCTTATAATAGGGATGTGCAGAAAGGTGCAGACATTTGAGATTAATGTTCTTAAATCATGCATGTTCTCTTAGAAAGAAAACAACTTGTTTTGGTTTTAGTCCTTTTTCTCGTGTTTGGAGGCTCCAGCTACGTGTGTGTATGTGTGTATATATATATATATATATATATATATACATGTATATATAATGGTGGCAGGTGGTTGTCAGCCTTACATACACAGCTCGTGCAGTACTCTTGTAAGCTAACAACTGATTCCAAGGCAGGATATTCATTTGTCTTCACATGACAACATGGGCATGTTGTTGTTTCAGGGACTTTATTGTCACATCTCAGCAAGCTGTTTTATGGATGATTGCTCATTAGAAAATGCATTAAAGACATAACTGAAGGACACTTTGTAATCTTGTATTTACAAAAATAGAAACAAAGCGTTTCAGTGTTGGAACCTGAGGGTGTGTGTGAAAATATTTGCAAAAACAGGTGGCCTTTAAATGCAGAGTATTTTTAGCACTACTCAGTTAGGATGTGGGTAGGAGGCATGAGTATAAAGTGTAGTCTGCTTGGCCCTTAAAAACAATTGTCTTCAGTTCACTTGAACTTCTTGGGTTGTATTTTCATTAAAGAGAGTGGAGGGAAAAAAGTAAAATTCTTTCACAGAATTTATGAAAGAACTTTTTATTTCTAAAGTATGAGAAAGTGTGTTGATTCTGCCTTTCTTTTTTTTTTTTTTTTTTTTTTTTTTTTTTTTTGGCCTTGCTACTGAAAAAAGCCCCAGAGAGAAAAGGGGAAAATCTGACATCAAAACATCACTCTTTTTGATGAAGAATCAACTTTATTTATTTATTTATTTATTATTTAAAAAAAAAAAAAAACAACAACCTAATCTTCAGTGCAGTGTTTTGATGAGCTTTTGTTTATCTTTAGCAAAGATCTTAAAATAATTGCAATCAGCCTCTGAACACCTAGGCTGACCAGGCACTGTGATCTCAGGAGGCACAAGGGGCTGAAAGATGTGATTTTAGGGGAGCACTTCAACTGTGTCTAATTCCTCACCACACTGGATGGCTCATTCAGCACGAGAAGGAACAGCAGTATATTTTCTGGCATTTTCCATGCCATTCTCAGCAATTGTTCCTGAGATTCCTGATAGCACCCCCAGGGAGCCTGAGCAATGATTGAGCAGCAAGCTGCCCCAGGGCAGAGCAAGGCACTGTTGCAGGGTTGAAGCCGGCTTTCAGCTGGGCTGCGCTTGCTCTGCCACTAATCAGGTCCTTTCACAGCCACTCTGCTTGCTTATTTTGAAGTGTCAGGCAGGGCACTTGCTCCTGAATAGTACAATTTGTGCTTCCAAAATGAGATGTATTATTTCTTTCTGTCTCTTTTTTTTCTTTTTTCCCCACCTTCTCCCCCTTTACATCCTCCATGGCCTTTTAAACCAAGTGCCAGGCTAATGCAGGATTCTGGCATGAAACTCACTCCTTTTGGGGAGCTTTGTTCAAAGTTATTTTATCAGGACCACTGATTCTTCACAGTGGAAACTTTTTCACAAAAATGTGTTACTTTCATCCAGGCAAAAGTGTTGCAGGTCTAGACTGCTCATGTTTTTAAACATGTTCACATCAATAAATGTGCTTTGCTACACAAGCTCTCCCATTTCCCATGGAAGACTGATTTATAGCACCCCTCTTTTTCCACATCCTGGGGCAGTGCTGTGTCAGCTGCATTCTTACCAGTTCTGTGGTTGATCTGTGTTGTGGGCTCAGTTCTTGCAAGACAAAAAATAATATAAAATGAATAAAAAAGAAAATCCAAGAACCACCTGGAAAATCAGAAACTTTTGCAAAAAGTCTTGTTAGTGTTTTGACTTGGAAATGTGTATGTGAATACAAATTACACAAGCTATAAAGGCAGGATAAAAAAATCAAAAGTCATGGATAATGGTGCCTGTTGGGAATCACAGTTGGAATTGCTCCCATGGATATTTAGTGCTGAAAGCAAGTGATGGCTTGTAATGAAATGTGTTCACACTATACATGTATTTCCAAAAGTTCCATACAGTCAATATTTAACCATTACTTGAGTACTTCTCTTAACACAGATCTGGGAGGAGAGTTTTCTTTAAATAGTGACAGATACATGGTGGTTCTTCAACAGTAAAAGCTGCCATTCTCTGCAATATATAGTCAGAGCAAGAAAGGGGAGTTCATGTTGCAGGCTAGCGTCCAGGTAGCGCTGACCTCAAGGTTCTAGCTAGTTAAACGTGTTTCTAATATGTTTAAGTTTCTTTGCTAAATAGCTTAGTAGATTGTGGGGGTAAGTACGCAGTTGCTGTGCCTCTAAAGCACATCTTACACAACACAGTCCTTCTGCTCTTGTGGTCTGAAGAACAGTCCTGTTTCCACACGTTTAATGACTGACCATTCAACAGGCACAAGAAAAATATGGAGTTCCTTTAAGATATCTTACCTTCAGCTTTAAGCTATCTGAGGCTGACTACTGTCAGCCTCTGTCCTGAAAGACAGAAATTTTGTAGCCAGACTTTAAACTGCGATGGTAAGCAAACACAGAGGATGAAGTCAGAGAGCTGGAATCACCTTGAATAATGGTGCTCCACAGAAATCACAGTTGGTGTTGCTCTTGTGATAATAGAGTTGCATGCAGGAGTTGGGCTATAATGAAGTTTTGTGCTGTAGACCAGGGAATCTGATGTAATCAGATTGATGGAACAAAATCAGATATTCAAGGGAGAGGCAATTAATCCTTCATTTAAGGACACTCAAATCAGCAAGGCGTCTAGTGTTAAGGATATAAATGAGTCTTTAATGTGGGCTTCACGATAGGTAACTCCTGCAGAGACATCTATCAACTGTATATAATGGTAATTTCTAACTCCCTGAGGAGTTAGAGACAACAGCTGACAATTTCTTAAGCTTTTGCTGCTAGTATTCACAGCAGGGTTAGCTTTCTACTCAAGGAGTAGGCCCAGCCCTTTGGAAGATTGGCATCATGCTGTTCTTCTCTTCTGAAGAAGGTAAAAGGTTGGCTCTGAGAAGAGATGTCTGCAACGCCTGTTTCTCATGTACCCTGCTTGGAGGTCCAATACAAGCTTCTGCACTCGATGCGGTCAGGGAACCAAGCTGAGGGGTGAGGCTGAGAACTTGTGAAAGCAAATCAGGCATCTTTACCTGGAATCACACCTAGGCACCCTGCCTTGAGGGAGAGCAGAGATGTCTGCACCATTAAGGTGAGGTGGTTGTTGCAAGTGTGTGGGCCAATAACAGGTCCTTGCCAGACTTCTGATCCTGAGTAAAATGGAATGTGCCCACCATAAGTTACTGGGCAGATAGGAGTGAAGATATGTGCAGCTCAAGCTACATGACCTTGGTTAGGAAGGTCTTTCAGTCTCTGTCTTCCTACGTCTCCAAAAGTAACAACTAATGTCTATGCATGGACTATTTAGACGGTCTTTCTGGAGAAGTTGTTTCCAGAAAAAAAAAATATAATGCCATGTGTTGAGCTTTTCCATTCTCCTTGCCATTCCCACAGAATTGCACTGGAGAGAGGTTGTTCAGTAGAACATCCTGACTTGGTCTTTAGTAATCTGCAGGCAAGCAGAGCACTGACCTAGGCTCCAGATCTGGCTTTGAGGCAGGGATGTGAGAAATTCCTATTACATCCCATCTTCATCTCTCCTCTGGGAAATTCCTAAAGGAGCTCTGGAGATTGATTGCTAAAAACTTAATTTGTATAGAAAGTGTTACTCTGTGGTACTGATTAGCATGAGAAGGATTTTATTAATCTTTTTTCATGCACTGTACATCCGGTAGTAAATTAAACCTTGAAGGTCATTAGTCATGGTGCCAAGGCTCTAATTGAACTTATCCATTTCCCCAAAAATGAAGTTGACAGCTGTCTCCCTTGTTCTCTGCCTGACCTTTTGCTCTTCCCAAGAGGCCAGGTGCCTGATGTGTGTGCATGTGGCCACAGCAGTGTGGGCAGTAGCACATCTGAGTAAACCCACTGAATGTGTAAACCTGAACGAATGTTTCCATAAATGAAGCTCCTGTGAGATCCTGGGACAGGCTGTTGCAGATTGCTGAAAGTAAGGTCACGGTGAATTGTGCTGAATCTATCTCATTTTGAAATGAATTAAGGAAAAAAGGCAATTTATTGCATCCTACCTGAATGATCTTCATCAGACAATGAATACAAAGTGAACTATTAAATATGTGAATTTTGTAATTAAAATACTTTTTACACATTAAGTTAATGTAACTAAAGATCATTAACTTTTTTTTTTCTTTCTTTGAATAATGAATGAATAAAGTATTAAAATATTTCTAGATGTAGCTGAAAAAATCCCCCAAACGTTCAGGTTACTTACCTTGCTTAGATATTGAGAAGGAAAGTAATATCCTTGTTCTTGTAAAAGATGTCTCTTCTCGTGCTTTCTTTACTATTAGAGCTGCAAAGGACAAGTCTTTGATATTAGAACACTTGAAATAATGAATAAACATAGTGATCATATATACTTGATCAAATTACCTCAATTTTAGTGCCTAAGCAGGAGACTGACCATTAAGGATGAAATTTTTCTCTGGTATTTAATATGAGAGAAAATGTGTTTTTTTTATTCACTTATAGATTCAATCTCTCTTTAGAAACAGATCTAACACCTGTAAAAAATTACACCAGTAATAGCAAGGATAGCGGATAGAAAACAGTATTTTTTTTCCCATGATTTTTAAGAAAAATATCATAGAAACAACATTATTTTCTGAAAAAAAAAATACTGGTTTTGAGAAATGAGTTTTTGTCCTACGTTATTTGTCAAATCTTGAAACAAAAACTACTTTTTGAACATTTCAAATATTGAGGTCCTCTTTGTTGTTATTTACATGTTTTAAACTATATGAACTATATGAATATTTCTTCATGGAAATCCAGATAGAAGTTTGTGAGGAAGTACTTACAAGATTGCATGGGTGCACTGCATCTGTGGTGAACTCTGACAAATGCTGTAGACAAAGAAAAATGATATTTGAAAAAAGCTTTTACAATCTTTCATGAATAATAATGGAAACAGATCATCATGAAAAACATCTGTAATCTTCATAAATTATTTAACTCTGAAAAAGTATTAGTAATCTTAGTTGTACACTTATTTCTAAGATTAAAGATAAAATCTGTCAATCGTGAATATTTGGTGTAAGTAGGAATGGTATTTTGTTTACTTAACCAAAAGAAGAGAATGGCTGATGAAGGGAAGCAGAACTACATGTGGTATAATTACAGATATTTTGAGACAGCCCTTTAAGAAGAAAATGCCTGATAGAGATGGTCTCTTGTAATAGGTTTCGCTGTTGAATGACTTTTTTTTTTTTTTTTTTCATCTGGAATGTTCTGTTTTTGCCATCTTAGTTTTGAGATTGGAATCTGTCATGTAGTTACAGACTTAACCAACCATTAAAAAGCCTGTTTAAGGAAAGAAAAAAGTCAATACCTGCTCTCAGCTATACATTTATAAAAACTAAAATCTATTACCCTTGCTTATTTCACTTTGTTGCCAGAACAAGGGACAGAATTCAGGAATTCTGCTGTCTGAGTGCAATGTGGACCATGAGATCAATGTCTGTAACATATCTAAATACCCTGCAAAAGTCAGCTAGTGTATTTGTGCGTATATGTGAAATCACCGTATTTTTTCTTTTGCCAGGTAAATTTTATTCTTGAAAAAAGCTGAAAAAGAACTAGAGTGTATATCAACCTCTTTTTCTTCTAGATTCAGACCCAGTCTGTTTTTTATTTTCTGTATTTATGTATTCATGATTGATAGATATAATCTATCTAATAAGTGTTTTGAAGAAAGGTATTTACTTCAGTGACAGACTAAGGTATGCTCGGTGACAAGAGCATTCACGTCATTAAAAAAAAAAAAGTCAACAGAAGTGCTGCCCTATTTCTCGTATTTCTTGTTCTGCTCATTATAAGTATGGAGAGTAAATTATTCTGGCTTTCTTTTTAGTGTGATTTAACACACTCAGGAACTTTATATCTCTTTTGCTCTTTTCATCTCTAAGCAGTCCCAGATCCTGAATAATTTGTTTTCACTGCAAAGGAATATGCAATAACTGTATTGTATAATGATATACACAGAATGTTCTTCTGAAAGTATGTCTTAATGTGGGTATGACAGATTATATTAATAAGGAAGCATTTAATGGAACATGAGAAACTAAAAATCATATGCTAGGGCATAAACTGATGTATGTAATGACATGAAATAACAGTGGAAACAACAACAAAGAGATTGGAACTGGGATGTGTCTCTGCTTTCAGAACCTTTTGCCATCCAGCCATAAGAGGTGTTCTTGATGTCCAGGAAGGTCAAGGATAATTCCGAAGATGTCACAGTTTCCAAAGTGAGACCTATGGATTGATAGGATGTCAGAGAGATACATATTTGTATCTTAAGGGTTATGTTCATGAAGAAGATAAAGATATAATTCAGTGTTGAGTAATTTGTAAAGATGGAACATACTAACAATAAAACAATGGAACAAGAGAATCCTGTCACATAAGAAAGTGGAGATTAAAAAGCAATAGCTCTGCCAGGGGGAAAAACAAGCAGTGACTATTGGACTAATAACAGTAACACACGGGATTTGGAGAAAATAGTCTAGACTGTAGGAGGAAAACCTTGGAGGAAGAATGACTAAGGAACCTTCCTGTGAGACTGCCTGTGGTTTCTCTGTAATGAATAGGACCTCCATTTCAGTAACCATGCAATATTCTGCTTTTTCTACTGGGAAGGTATTTGCTTTTTGTGACAGCTTTTGGACTCTTAGAGTTGTATAGACAGGTAGGAGTTTGTATCCTGTTGGTTGAGGTGAAAATATAATTACCTCCCATTCTGAGTTACCAGTACACTATACTATAATTCACTAGTTTTGACTTAACAGAGAATTAAAATGGGCTGAGGTGAATGGTATGTGAGGCCAAAACGAAGACACCGGGCGGTGAGGCATGAAGTGATAATAAATGTTGCACCCAGCACAGCACCCTAGGGAAAAAAAAAAAAAAGTTTCATGAGGATTTTGGACATCTTTCTGTCAACTTTTCTTTTTCAGCAAATTAAAAGTTGATTGCAAGAAAATAAGAAACTACACTTGCTTCTGAATGTTATTAAGAGAAGGCTTCAATTTCTTAAGGAAGAGAGAAACCAAGCATCAAAGTATAGCAGCATGACATTTCTTTTTATTTTTAATTCCTCATGTCAGATTTTCATTGGACACATCAGAGAAAGCAGCAGGCAAGCTGTTTGTGCTTTAAAGTTGGAGAAATAGAAACTGAGGATTTAGATAATTCAGCTTCAAGTAAATGTAAGATCAGCATAAAAGATGCTGTTTTGTGGGAGCCAGTAATATCAGATAATCGAGTGTAGAAGCCCCACATTTCTGTTTAACTGCTTTTCTTCACTAGATCTCTTGAGGCTGCCAGCAGCAATGACTTTGTAAACCAGAAAAGCACAATGGTAATTGAAAATTCACTTAAAAATGCATCTTTCAGAACAAAGCCAGGTATTCACGTCCCAGAAAAAGTAGTTACCCAAACCGAATGGATTATGTTAAAAAGAATGAGCTGGCAGCTGGGATTAATCAAAGTGAAAAGTGCTGAAGGAGCTTCACTGAATGTTTAAGAAATAGTGTCATATTAGAAAAAAAAGAAAAAAGAAAAACAAACCTACTACCACAAAAAAACAACCAAACAACTGGAAGTTAAAGCAAAAATTTAAAAGCTTCAAAATCTAAGGAAAATGAGAGAGAGTCATGTGGTAGGACCGATGCAGGAGCTGAGCACTGAAAGCAGCAATCACAAGCTTTTCACTTTGTAGCAGTTGCTCAGTGGAGGGTTCCTGGTACTGACCTCGGTGGGCGACAGGGGATGTGCAGCACAGGCCATGTAGACCCAGCTGCTGGTGAGGATGTGGTCTCATCTCTTCTCAGTCCCATAAGTGTGGAATTACTTGTTGGATGCAGAAGTGGTAAAGGAAGAAACCTTCTGTTAACACATGAAGTAAAAACACTGCCACCACCAAAAAACAATCCCTCTCTCCACCTTCAAAAACCTCAGCCCCACACCTAACCTGTCTCTGCCTCTGCCATTCAGAAATTAGTGTAAATGTTTAAACCTTTGAATAATTATACCAAATTAAAAGTAAAAGAATGAATTTATGGTGATCCATGACAATAGTGAAGTTTTTCCATCAATACTTCTTTGGTTGGAGTATAACTTTGAAGCTGAGTATTTTCATGTGAAGTCTCAAAACATTACATGTTTTTCCTTGCGTTTAGCCTTGGAAAAATAGAAGTCACATCTGATCTGATCAGACTCTGCACTTCTACTGCTTTTGGCCTTACAGTGTTCCCATTGCACCTCTGGTAGTGAAATCCTGTGCGGGCTGAAAGAACAAACAAAGTCTGTTCAGAGGGAAAATTGCCACAGCGGTACCGTTAACGCACACTTATGCAACATAAATATATGACATACAGGTTTTCTATTTTAAAATATTTATCTTTCCAGTCTTCTAGGGATCCAAGAGAAGCTTGCAAATATAAAATAGGGGAGAAGCAGATTTTGATGGCATTGTATGGTTATAAGCCTTTCGTGTTTTAAAGTCTTAGGAAGGTGAGAAAATTCTCTTGATCCTTAAATAAACCAAATATTTGTTTTCTTTTAAAGAGTTAATTTTTGAAGTTTGATTCCTACTTTAATTTTCTAGGACTTGCCTTCAGCTATGTGTTAATGGGAGATGAATGCCTGCTGCTGTCCACAGTGCTTTAGAGCAGTAGCTCTAATATTGTGGACTGCTTTGTCCTAAGCATGTGGGGGAGTTCAGTTTTCCACCCTAGAAGTTTGGTGTGACATTCTAAGATTTTTCCATGTTTTGGGGGGCTCACTTGTGTTTCTGCTTGAGGGGCAAAGGGCTGGAGCTTTAACATTGTGAGGCTAGAGCAGTTGATTCTGCAGTTCTGTCGTGCAGAATTGTTCTGCTTTCCTTCCTTCAGAAGTCTTGTTTGTTCCCAACATGATCTGTTACAAAGACCTCATGGTTCTTGGAAACACCTCCTCCTGGCCTTTGGAACTCCTCCTAATGGATGTGTATTCCCCTATATGATAGGATAACTCGTCCATTTAACTATGAGGTTGGTAAAGTTCCACACGGTGAATTCCCTTGACTTGCTCCCAGAGCCTGAATGCTAAGTAGCTCACCCATTTTCAGAGTAGATTTTTTTTTTTTTTTAATTAATTTACAAAGCAATTACAAATTCATGCTCTGGGAATAAACTCACTTTCAGGAAACAACTAAAACGCAAACAGGTTTCATAAATAGCTAAAAGGCATAAGTATGTTAAATTTCTAATTTATATGACTAACCTTACAAACACACATTTTGTGAAGTCATAAACGAAAGTGGATATGTTAAACTGATCTGTCTCTGGAAAGGCTACATGAAGCAAATTGACTGTTTCTGCAAACCAAAGGTTGCTTTGTTATATAGATTAGTAGCCTCAAGTCTTTGGTCATGCCACATTTACTACTATAAATCTATCAACTGCAGCCTAATTATACCTGGTGTATATGTGACATTGTGCCATGTTTTGTAGATGCTGATCTTTATTATGAACAGTTCAGAAGTAGATCAATCCCGAGAAACTTGGAACACTTCTTTTATGGATCTACTGCTGGTTGAGGTGTTACTCTGACTACTCAGCATGACAGGGTCATGTCACTTGTGGATCGGTTATGCTGTTTACTTTCCTCTCTGATTCCTATATGGAATCAGTATGTTTGTGAGCTCTTGCAGCAGAGGGCTGCAGGATTTGTTTCTTTAAGTCTTAACTGCAGCTGCTGCTCATAAGTTCCAGTGTGACTGACATGACACAAAGCAACCACTTTTATTTGTAGTATTTGCATATAATTTTAATAATGATTGTGTGCTACAGTGCTGCCACGTGTGCCAGGCTTGATCTGTGGTATAGTCATGTAAGCAGTTTCATGGTCCTTAATGGGATCACTTGTGTGACTAGAGAAAAGGATGATAATTGAGGGCTGTACTACAAATTCGCTTATTTTTAAAATTCTGATTTCACTGGAATTAAAGACAAAATACAACCCACGTGCACATAAGACCATTTTTTGGGGGGCTTAACATTTATAACAGCTTATTGCTGAAAATGTGTCATCATTAGTTAAGGCATAATCAGAGCAAAATACTGCCATTTTGTAGATGTGGCACAATTGGCTTTAGCAAGCGGGTGTGATGAAGGGATTTTGTTGTGCTTCAGTAAGTTAAATTCTTTTTTTCATTTAGGAAAACTAGCTGACAATTGGTCTTATGCATCTGGAATGCATTAAGCATAACTTGTTGCAGGAGGGATTAAGCTGTATGGCAAGCAGGTTTTGGCTATTGAGCTCTACAATCCACTGCTGCCACTGCTGTGGGTGATTAGGGAGCAGATCTGATTGGCATCATTAAATTCAGCTTTAAGAATCCAGTTTTAGTGTGCGGGTAGTGTGTTAATAAGGATTGGTACAGACTTTCCTGTGCTTGTTTTACTTGTGACCCCAGCTTGCAAAGGGGCATTTTGATGACAATCTGGATGCCATATGGCTTCAAATGTGCACTTGAGTACCGCTGTCAGTACAGACCTAACCTCAGTCAGTCCCTGTCCCCCTTCCATCAGTATAAAGCTTCTTGCAGGTGAATTTTAGTATGTTATGAATATTAATTTTCTTTGGGATGCTTCATGTGGGGTTGCAAAGGTCCTCTAGTGGCTTGATTGTTAGTATTTCTCAGTCACTAAGGATGTGGGAAATCTGTCCTTGGCTACAACCCTCAGCCAAGCTGTTTGCTCCCTTGAGAAATGTCAGCGTTCAATGCATATCATTGAAGAAGTAAAATTTTCTGTCTTTTTCTATAAACCCTGTGGCAAATGTTAAATGCATCTTTCTGGGAGATGAATGTCTGTAAGAACTGAAAGTGAAGCCTTTCTCATAACTCTTTGTGAAGATTCAGTGAGATTGGCTTTGTTTCCTTGCCAGTGATCCTCGTTCTAGCAATGTGTTCTAGAGATGGTGTGGAAGGCACAGTAGCTTTACATGTTGTCTGAAGAGAAATTACAGATGAAGCAAATATATAGTTTTAAATGAAAAGCGCATTGTACTGGTTTATATGTAATTCTGAGTCTTTTACATATTTATTTTCTGACCAAGAAGAAGACGGGAGAAGCACTGTTCAACACAAGCTTAGGCAGTACAGGCACCTGGGATTTTCTCTGGTTTCTCATTCTAATGTTCATTGAAACTAGAACACGGAAAAACATTGCTGACTTGAACTAGGGTGGGTAGCCTTTGGTGTAAGTTGTGTGGTTTTTCTTTTTCTTTGTCATTTGTATTGTGGAGAGATTTGATGGAGATCTAGAACATCCATTGTTTTTCTTTCCTTTTTCCTTTTCCTATAATGGCCATGGTGAAAGAAGTATAATGCTGTCTATTTATTTATTTATTTATTTTATTTTTTAAGTTAATAATGGGGAAGTAACATTGATATTATTGCTTGATTCAAAGCAGAACTTTATCTCTTGTCCCTCCTAGGAGATGACAGAAAAAAAAAAAAAAAGATTTATGAAAAACTCCACTACTGGTATAGTCTACGTGGATGTGATGGTTGTGACCATACATCCTTAGTGCCAAATCAACTCAAATATATAAATAAATAACATTCCAATATATATATATATTTTTTTTTTTTTAAAAAAAACCGCCAACTATTTAATATGCCATTGGATCAAACTCTTTCCTGGTTAAAACACTGCCACAGTATTAGAGTGTAATAATAATATAGAAAGTAATGATTTTTGCTTTAGATATTGCTTGACAGTTAATTATCACACAAACATAGTTTGGTTTCCTTAAACAGGCAATCACCTCGATAAATAGGTCTGATGAAGCAGCAGACTGCCTTTTTTTTTTTTTTTTTTTTACTTTTAAATGTTCATTTTTTCAATAGATTTAGAACTTCTGTGTTATAAGGGCCCATCTTTGATCACCATATATTTAAATGTTTGACGTCCTGACTGTCAGCAACTTACACCTAAGATTTTAATAATATTCAGAAGAGTTGGATTAATTTTCACCATATTCATGCATAAATCCTATTGTAGTCACAGGAGCTGAGTCTGCATGTATTTCATGCAGAAGGTAAAATATTCATATAAGTGAAGCTAAGAAAATGAATCTGAATGCTGAGCAATTTCTAATTGTTTCATATAAAACGATTAGGATATTTTCCACAAACAAAAATGAATGGGGTTTGAAAGCACTTTGTTAAAAATAACCAAATGCTTCAAATTTGAGAAATCTCTGATGTTCAGAAGCCACATCTGGCATATAAGAATGAACATAAGAACATGTGAATGGGTTATTATCTATGAGACAAAGTTTAATGAATTAAAACTTGATTTTTCACATGAAGCAGACCAGTCAAAATGTGATGTATTTCATGTCAATTTACAGCTATAATTCTTTCTGTTGAAAACAAAGACAAGGAGGACTTTATCCTGTGACCTATAGTGCTTTTTCCCCTCTTTGTGCATCTGTGTCCCATCGGATAGGGTGTTTTTTGCCAGATTTTTTTTCTTTATTTTATTTTTTTTTCCAAGTGTCATGGGGCAATTGCACCTCTTCCCTCTCAGAATGTACTTGTCAGGCAGGGTGGCTGCAGAATAAGTGAGGTTACGTTGGTCTGTGCTCTTGATAGCTGTGGGGGTTTGTCCTGTAGCCATTCAACTCCCAGTGAAATACTGTGTGTGAGTATTTTTGGATTTCAGTATTATGATGATGCAATCCATAGTAATGCTTAACACTGTGATGGACAGATGTAGATGATTATTTAAAATGTTTCTATAATTGCATTACCCAATTCCATTTGCTTATAAGCATCTACTGCTCAGCATAACTAATAGGAATTTTATGGGAAATCAATTAAGACATGAAAGCATGTTCTCTACCTCTGATCATCTGGAAAGATAAGTATTCAGGAAAAGACATTAAGGTTCTGATATTTCAAACAATTGAGAAACATTTCAGGAAGTGGACATGAACTTTGTTTTTATAGAAAAGCTGCTTAAACAAGAAAAAACATTAAGTTAATGAAACTACAGATTAAATATCATGGAATGTTTTGGATAGCACACTTCAGAGTACAGGTGATCTCGTGGCATTCATAGAAAGGTGTTCATAGAAAGCTTTTCATTATTTAGATTAGTGCAATGGATGTTCTGTGATTACAATGAGCTGTTACGTAGTTTAGAAATTCAGGCTTCTAAATAAGGTTAGAAAATAAGGTTTACTTTTGTCAAATGACACAAATGCAATTTTTCTTCTACTGCTAAGCAGATTTTTTGAGTTTTTGGACAGAAATACAGGAGGATTTATTGTTATGAATTAGGAAATAGGGCCCCATAACAGTAGGGGCTTTGTATATAAATTGATGGTCATGGAAGTGAAAAGTTGACTATCTAAAGCCTGTGTTCTGTCAAGAAAACAGTTTAGTCAGGTAATGAGATCACCCTTGTGTTCAGTCCGAGTGAATTATGAGGTATAAAATTTAAGAACAAACTGATGGGATTGTGATTTTGAGAATCTCAGCAGCCAGTCTGAGTTTAGGCTTAAATGGATTAGAGGTTATTTTCAAATTCCTTAATTTCATTTCCATTGCGACAGTATTTTTTTCATCCCCAAGGAACAGTATACAAACCAGAACCACATGTCATAATATTTATTGTCTGTTTTAATTTTTAATATTAACAATTGTCTTTCAGTTACAATGTGCTAATGTGAGGTTTTCTTTCTTCATTTGATTATGCACTATTGGGTACATTGTCAAGGTTTGCCTTGGTGCCAACACACGAAGGACAATAAATAGAGAAATAAGAGATTTAATTGCAGTAGTTAACCTACCAATGCCCCAAGTTAGGCCTTTAATATTCCAGTACTGAATATAGTTAGTGGTAATGCCTGATGGGTTAGTATTGTATTATTTCTACCACCAAGTCAAATAGGAAAACAAGGTTTATACTGTAACTAGCAGTAATAAGAACAATAGTACAAAAAGCCCCATGCTCTTCAGTGAATGGTACTTTCTCATTGTTTGCAGTATCTTTAGTTTCCTTACAGTCCAGATGGTTTTACTTGCTTTATTTCCTTATATATTGCTATCTGAAAAAATGATTTCAGGTCCTCATTATTTTAAGGTCCAACTTTTAAGATCTTAAAATTGAGTAACTGAAAGTAAGCTAACAGCACTCTGATCAGTTCTGTAAATGCAGTTGTTCTGTAAGTTATCATTGCAACACTCTTGATACAACCTAGGAGAGATGTGCATCCCAAGTTTATCTTGTGCTACGTACTCTGAGTATACATGGGAACTGACAAACTCCAGATTTTCCAGTATCCAGAGAACACATGTATTTTCTGTAGAATTTGTTAGAAATTCATCAGGAGAGGCTGATATCTCTACTCCTTGTTTTACCATTGCAACAGAGTTTTGGATCCTATGGCCACTCTAAGATACATATATCAATAAGTACTACCAGTTTCAGTCCCGTCCTTGCACCCCAGAGAGGACTGTAGCCCCTCAGGGGGCCAAGTTGTACTGGAGTGGAATAAAGCTTTCTGAATCAGGCTTACTTCTACTAGCTTCATTATTTCTAATTCAGTGTTTTAAATGAGACTACTAAATGGGGACCAGATCCTCAGAGGTAACTCTCAGTGAAGTATTCTTAAAATATTCTATTTCTTCCTTGATCTAGGTGTGCAGGGTATTACTCTTAAAATCCTGGAATACACGACTGCATATGTAAGCTGCTATGCTACAAGTCCTGCTGCAGTTTGTAATGTTCCTTATCACTTCTCTGTTCTGCTAAATCCCTTTAGACATTTTTCTTAAGTTTTTAAGGCTTTGTCAAATATGATTAAATAATTAAGTCACTTATCTAGAGAGCCTTGTTTGCTCAGCTGCATTTTGTGGCATATATTAGTAAGAAAATGAGCATGCTCATTGATAATGATACCTTGCATATTTAATATGCAATATATGTGCAGTCTCATTGCTCTTGTAGAGTTGCATACTATTTATTCCTTATAAAGTCAAAAGAAATATTTCAGTTTAATTTCTATGCTTTGATTTAGTCCCCTATCAGGTTTCAAATCTGCTACTTGTGTTAAATGAGCATTCACACTTAACAACTGCTTAAGAGCTTCTCTAGCTGGTGATGCTGGACTTTCCTTTGAGACACTTGGATAACAGCAAAGTCATGGAATCAGAGTGCTTGAGGCTGGAAGACACCTGTGGATCATCTGTGAGCAGCAGGGTCAGCTAAAGCAAGTTGTGCAGGACCGTGTACAGTCAGGCTTTGGTTATGTCCATGGATGGAGGCTCTGCAACCACTCTGTGCGTGGGGGTTTATCTTCCAACAGATTTAAACAAACAAACAAACAACAAAAAAAATACCTTGAGCCACGTCTTCACCAGGCTATGCAGTCCAGCTCTCTCAGCCTCTCTACGTATTTGATTCCCTAATTCCTTAACAGCCACTGTGGCCCTTTGCTGGACTTGCTCAAGTACATCCATGTCTCTTCTACTGGGGGGCTCAGAACCTCACCCAGCACTCCAGATGTCTCACCAGTCCTAGACTGAAGATCACCTCCTGTGACCTGCTGGCTATATTCTGCCTAATGCAGCCCAAGCTGCTGTTGTTATTTGCTGCAAGGGCACGCTGCTGGCTCATGTTCAAGTTGTCCACTGGCTCCTTTGCAGAGCTGCCTTCCAGGCAGTCAGTCCCCAGTCTGTGTTGGTGCGTGGGGTTATTCCTCCTCAGGTGCAGGAGGCTATGATGGACAGAACAATACATGTGATTTAAGACACCAAAGTAAAATACTTTTTGTCTATAACAGGCTTTATTTCAGCTACTGTCTTCATCTCACTAGCCACGCTTTACCTTTTAGAAATAATGTCTAGATTTCACATATTTCCACATGGTACACTTTTTGTGTGCTTTTTGCCATCCTTCACTTTTTATTTCACACAGTAGCAGCTGGTATCATTTTCCCAGATCCCTAACTATGAAATATGATTGATTATTGCTTTCTTTGAGACATCTCTTCTTTAAAATATTATTGCTTTTATCCTCTTTACTCTTCTGCCCTTTAAAGTTTCTGGAGAGCTATCAATTTTTGTGTTTCTCCATTTCATGTTTACTGGCTGCTGTCACTTTTAATCTAGTGTTTGTGCTTAGGAGAACTCTCATCTTTTGTCACAAATGTTTCCTTTACCAAAAGGTCTAGTTATTTCCAATATTTGACCACTTTCTCATTGCTTTTTGTGACTGATTGTAAGAATTTTGTTCTGAAGTTGGGAGGAAAGTTGAGGTTTTAAATGTAATGAGGAGAAGCTATGCATTGGGTAGGATTTTATTTTGAAAAACATAGGAATAGCCTACTGTCAAAAAAGTGAGGAAGAAAGTCATGATACAATTGCATTTTTCAGAGTTTTTTCATATTTTGAACATATCACTGCCTTATAATGCCTAGTAATGAATTCAGTGTTAGTAGTGCAGTGACTGGATGCAAACAGGACAGAAATTTCATGTTGGTTTACACATCAGAACTTGTCTTATCAGTGTATGAAAGCTTGAGGTGGGCGAGCAGCTCTTTGACTGTGAATCTCTTCCTGAAAGACAGTGACAATAAGAAAGGACAGATGGAGCAATGCACAGAGCTTTGCTCTCCCCCATAAATCCCTTCTTTTCCTACCCCTATACTACATGGAGTGAACAGGAATGTACTGCTGGTCAGGACTAGGAGGATGTTAGGAGTGCCCAGGAGCAGGAGGGAAACAGGCGAAGCATTAGGTCTTGGAAAGAAGTCTCTGAATCATACTGATTCCTAGAGCTATCTCGAAGTTGATAGACATTATATTTCATTAAATTCACGTCGAACATCTTTCTTGAGACTTTTCCATGTTAAATGTCAGGCATAAAAATAATGGGCTGCATACTAGCCGATCTTCACAGGTTTTCTCTTAAAACCTTGAGGAGTAGTGATTGCTGTTCAAAGGCTGTAGAACTTTACACATTCAGCAAGGCAGCTGGTCTGGGGAAGAAATCACTCCCCTAATTTCTAATATTTTGACCTCACTTAACCATGAGAAATGCAAGTCAGCAACTTTTGATAGATTTTAATTAATTACTGTAAGGTAATTAAGCAAAAAATCAAACATACACCATATGTCTGGTTTGCAAATCTGTGCACCTGCAGTGTGTAGGCAGGGGAAGGTGGGCAGCTCTTGTGGCAACTCAAAAGTATAAGTGAAAAATATTTCTTCTTTTGGAATAAGGAGAATGAGTGTTTTTCAAAAGTGTGTAAAAGTTGGTGGAAACCCACAACTCAATTTTCTGTTTCCTCTCTCCTGAGGGCAGGATAAAGACGGTAGAAAAGGGAGCAGACCTGTCTGTGTAAAGGAAATCAAGAAAGTCTGTGAAACTATGTGCATTTTGACAAACGTCAAGCAGTTGTTTTGCACCTTCATATTTTAAAATTAAAAAAATAACGTCAGTATTGACAATTTCCAGTAGGAAAATTTTATTTAACAAACAAAGCAATGTATTCTCAAACTCTATTTGTCAATCAAAAGCTGTCTTTGATGGTGAGACCAAGAAAATACCTTGGAAGTTCCGTGCAGTTTTGGCCAATGAACTCTTTTTTTTTTTTTTTTCCCTGCCATTTGAAGCACCACATCTTTCATAGTACAAGGATTTTTTCATTGGTTAATTATTTTAACAAAAATTTATTAAGGTCTTCCTGCTTTCCACAAAACAGTTCTGGTTGAGAGAAGATAAGGACTAGTGCTTTGTAACACCATGTCAGGTGCTGCATGTCACAGTAAAAAAAAAAAAATAAAAAAAATAAAAAAAAAATTAAAAATTGGGAACTGGTATTAATAACTGAAGAGCCATTTGCTTAAGAGCGGTTACACTGAGGGAGGGGGAATGTCGAAAACAATACTAAAAAATACGGCTTCAGGAAAATGTAGAGCACCTCCATTTACCTGGGATACTTTCTGTGGAGATGAATAGATATAGACTGCAGCAATATGAGGGTTAACTTACTGTGGGAATTGGGCTGAGGAAGCACTGTCGCATGTAGAGCTCTCCCTGGTAGAATGCTGAGCTGTAAATGGAGGATAATAATTATTGCTCATCTAGCTAAATTCTTGTGTTTACTGCATGTTTATAAGGCACCATGGAGATGAAAGCTATTATAAAAGTGCTGAGTTTGATGATTAATTGGAGAGCTCAGTGGTGTTCGTGGTGCATATCCTTTTTCAGGAATACAAAGGATGGAGGCTCAAAGTGATGTCTGTTGCTTTTACAATGAAGGTGATGAACCATTGTAGGGAAATAATTACTGTGTGTAAAGTGCTGAAAAAAGGCAAGTGTAAGTTGCTATTCCATCACATGCTTGGTGCTATTCTAGTTTATAAAGCAAAAGACACTGTCAATGTTAAGGAGTAGATCTTTCTCTCTCCAAAGAGGTTTAAATACCCTGATTTCAATTGTATTAGACTGAGCTACACCAACTGATATTCTTGTGTTATTTATGGAAAATTTCTGTTTATCTAGTATCGTGCAGGGTTCGATACTTGCTTACAGAAAAGAAAAAAAAAAGATCTCATTTTTACATTTTTATGAAGAGGGAACATACAGTCTATATCCTGGCACTGGGGTTAATTTGTGAAAACCAAAGAGCAGTTATGAGGAGGAGGTTAATGAATGATATTTACTGCAGTACATTGGGCTTCTAAACAAGTAGACAGTATATACAGGTGAATAAACTTTGAGTATTTTGTAAAATGAAGCTATATAAGAACAGCTATGAAAATACTACATGTAATTGTGATAAATTAATGAATATCAATGCTTGAACAATATTTGAGCTACAAGATACTCATTAATATGAATGTGGTTCTAAGTTTAAAAGTTCGTTTTAAATGTAATAAAAGGAATAAAATTGTATTTTCCTTTCTATATTGAATTATAAAATGTTTCATGGTTCAGTAGGTGAAGAAAGAGGATCCTTAATTGGGCAGAAAAACATGTCTATGTCATGAAACATATTGTTTCTATTTCATTTTTAATTAGGATGGCACTGACCCTACATGTACCTAAAAAAGGTAGTCTATATCAAACTACGCTGATCTGTTTGCATATTTTTCTAAACCAAAATCAGTATTAAATTTGACATTTGGCATAAGAATTTCTAAGTCTTTTAAGAGTTAACTGTAAGCCACATAATTTCAAAAATGTTTAGAGAATTTTAGATTGAGTTATTGTTCTCTAAACATCTTGAAGTTGGAAGATGAGCTATTAGCATAAGATTTGACATTCTGATTGGGTAATGTCTTGCCGGTGAAGTGTATCCAGAAGGAAAATCAAACCAAAATACAGGCATGTGATACTGAACTTTACTCCTTAGGTGAATTTCATTGTAAGACTTCATTTTTAAAGTGACTGAAACTGTGTTCAATAAAGTCTCTAAGCATGTGAAAAAATATATAGAAGGGTTTTGCTGAAGTAGTGCCCATCTAAGTCATACCCAATGTCAGTGAAATATCGCCAAATTCTAGTGGAGAATATAAGAAAAAATTGTTGTCACGTCATTACCATTGTTTTAAAAAGCAATTTGTGCTGCTATCACAGATTGCAAGTTTTTTATAATCATTTTTCCCTTCTGTATTTGGGAGAGCTAATTTATTTAACTGAGCACTCTCTGGGAGTGACATTGATAAATTGTAGTACAGAAAGAAGTGAAAATACTTTGTTCTCATTTTTAATTTTCAGTGCCTTTTGTCTTTTTGCATTTTTTTTATTTTCATAAATTATATAATAAGTAGAAACAGTCACAAAACATTTAGACGGAAAATGAAATATATTTATTATTGTTTAGGCTTAATTCTAAATTTCAAACAAGATTTATGACATTTTGCTTCAATTTTGACTAAGAAAACACAGAACTATCCAATGCAGCTGTCAAACTGTTGCTGTGAATTAGAAAATTCTGAAATTCCTGATTTCAACTGAAATAGTAACAGCATATGAATAATTCTTTCAATGTCTTCTAGTGGTTTGACTTCCGGAATAGGGAATGTAAGAAGATGCATGAAATAAATCAAAACTTCTTGAATCTGGTTTTATACTAATCATCCCCACTGGGTGTCATGGTACCATTATACATTCCTGGATGAGGAGTCTATTGGGATACCATGGGTTTTACCAGGAGGTTAAGTTTTCTTCTCTCACTTAACTCATCCCCTGTTGCTGGAAGCTGGATCTTCCTTCTGGGGAACCTCAAGATGGAGATTGCAGTGGAAGACAGGGCAGGTTCCCAGTGACATCTTCAGGACTTCTGCTGCATCTCAGCCTCTTCCCCTGCTATGTAGATGCCCTGATCCTTCCCTGTGTGGGCACGCACGTGCCTGAGACATGGAGGACAGCTACTGGATGGAGAAATATGACTTGCCTCCTGCTCTTCTTCATCTCAGACCCTCCAAGGGAGGAGAGGGAGACATTGACTGAACACTGCCCAAGCCAGGGTAGAGGCTGAGATGTGAATGTAGAGGAAGAGGATGGCTAGACCAATACCATGCAGGACAGCATGGAGAAAGCAATTTTGTGGTACTGTTCTATTACTGGCATCTGGGAACTCTGATTGCATGACTGGTAAATCCAAATCCCTGTGAAAGAAATTTGGGAATATCAGAAAGCTTTGGCATCGCTTCTCTTTTAACTTGGATAAATGTTTGCATGGGATGTGGTTTCATCCAGGCTGACTTTTACCTGTCAGGAGATATTTATATAGATGAAATTGAAAAAAGAGTATTCAAAATCAGTTAATTTTTATGTAGCTGGGTGAATAGGATCAAGCAGGCCTATCTTTGACCAACCACATTGGAACAAGTGGTGTGATTCTGCTTAAATACTTTAAATATATAATGTTATATTAATATATGCATAGTAAGATATGTGCTTACCATATTAATACACATATGGATCTGTTTTCATAACAGGTTATGAATTTATATGTTTGTAACTGAAATATGAAGATAGCCTGTTGGCATTAGATAAACTATAAGATGCAAAGAGCTAAAATTAGTATAACCAAAATCTGTTTTCACATAAAATCTGTTTTGGGACTCGCTTGTTCCTTACAGTTGTAAGTTTGTACAAATGCAAATAAGATCAAGAGTTGCAAATGATTACTGTAATGTAACATCCTAATAGTCTGTAAAATTTGCTACTTTATCACCTGTAATGTACGTTTATCTATTTTTAAAAGCATTTTGAATTATTGCCTGTGGACTTGGTGATGATTTTGACAACAACTGAAAATGCATGTATATATTTCTAGGTTAGCTCTTCACAATATCTTCTGTGATGAAAGGTACAGATATAGCTTGAAAGAAACCTTGTCAGCTGGTCCTTATCAGCAGCTTTCTGCTGTCTCTGGAGAGCTGACCTTGGCTTGGCTGAGTTGCAGAGATATAGAAAAATCACTTAACTTCCAATTATTTACCAATGTCTGAATGGAATATTTTGTAAATGTGCTTCCAATCCAGAAGGTTTTCACATTCATTTATAAATGTTCTTGCTTTCTCTTCAAATATACTCAAGAAGAAGAAAAATTCTCTCAAGGGATTAGTAGTACAGGGACCAACTGAATGGATGAGGTCTATAGGAATGCATACAGTCACAATATGAATATGTGATGGGGGGTGAAAAAACACTTCATTGATCTGACACAATGAGATTGTGTGACCCTATGTCATGATGCTCACTTTCAAAAGGAAGACTGTAGTCCCTGACAACCCTAATAAATTTAAACCTGTTCCACTAGTGACTAGATACTGTTATAGTCAGGGCTTTGGGCAAATGAGTGAATGAGTCTCAGCAGAATTTCATGTAGACATGAAGTGAAACATGCTTATTATGTTTTGAATTCCTACATTAAATCTTATTGGCTTTATCACTTAAATTCATGTTTGTTAGTAAAAAGTCTTTATGTCCTCCAGGGTTGGTTGGTTGGTTGTGTGTTTTTTTTGTTTGTTTGTTTTTCTACCTTTATTCCTTTGGCAGAACTACTGCTGAGTCTCAGATTTGTTTTTCAGTAGCATATCTCTATTTACTGAACTTCTATTTTGGAAGAAATCGCATTAGTATTATTTCTGTGTAAGCCAGAAGACTAACAATTGCTTTTTAAGCATGCTTTTAGCATATGCCTAAAATTGGCAAATTTGACTTTTTCCTTAAAATGACTGACAGATCTATGAAGAAGACAATTGCTAACTGAGGTTGTCCTACAAAGCCTTCCAAGGAAGCTTCCATGTTTGCAAATATTTTCAAATGAGCATATGCATTAGTTCTGCCTCTTCATATGGTCCCCTGGAACTGGAAGGCAATTTGTAGTCATATTGGTTGTAGTATTAATGGTACCTTCTGGGTGCTGTGGCATAACATGGAAAGAGAACTGCACCACAGGCAGTAACGAACCTTAGAAATCAGAAGATATGAAAAACAGTCTGCCTAAGGGAGTGTAAGCATTGTAAGTATTAGACATAAAACAAAACAAGTGGTCACAAAGGGGAATGAGGGTCAAGGTACCGTTGGGATGTGGACAAGCTGGGTCCTCTTTTTGACTTAGCCAAAAGTTTGGAAGTGACGTCAGCTGAGGCACCTAAAGACAAACTTGGGTCTAAAATGCCTCGTGTTGTGTTAACCCTACTTGAATGTGCCTAGTTTCATTGTCTTCTTACCCCTAGTCTTTGTTACACATGTCTAAATGGCAATAATAACATTTCCAACACTTCCCCCCCATGCAACTTCTCTGTTTTGATTGCCATTCTAAGTTCTTCACAGGTGTGACTCTTATAGCTTGGGCAAAGAGTGCCAGGGACTTTACGTGCAAGAGCACTATGACCGTGATTGGTGCTTCTAGATGTTACTACAGCTATATAGCATAATATAAAAACTACTGATACGTATGCAAGGATCCTTACTCCGAGGATTTTTCTGCAACGTGATAGTGTTCATAAAACTATTGCAATGTTGCAGATGTTTACAGTAGGACAAAATTTTGAGAGTAGAGATGGTAACGTGAGAAAAGGGTGAAAGATTTCTTTTCAGCTGAAACACTTTTTCAAATTCATTTAAGCCTTCTTAAATCCCCTTTCTGTATATCTTATCCATACGTAATCCTATCTGCATGAATAACTGATTAAGAGAAATCAATGTTGTATTATACTATACTGTATATTACATACTTAATACTGTATATTATACTGTATATGTGAAGTCTTTAAAAGGAGAAAGTCATCTGGGATATCTTTTTCAATGTGACTGCAAGTGGCAGGGAAATGTGACCTTCAGAGATGTTAGCACCACACTCCTTTGTGCCAGCAAAATATTTTTGTACCATATAGCTTAATTTGTTTTCTTGACCTATGTAACAACAAGAAAAACACATTTTACTAGGGAAGGAGATAGTAATTTCCATTTCTGCTGAGTGCTCCACAATTATCATCTGACAAAGGCTAATAATTAAGAGAATATATAAAGAAGATTATTTTTTGGTCAAGTTTTTTTGAAGTTATATGCAATTTGGAGATCTGACATGCTAAACAATCCTTGATTTTTCTCTTTGAATAATCACCGTGGAAAGACTTAGAAACTCCACTGCATTTCATTACTGCAACAGGTCAAAGGGGAGATCATCCAGTTCTTTAGAAAGTGCCACAGTTTTGTCTAACAGCAACACAAAAATGACAATGTATGTATTAACTTGGTTTCATTGAATAGCCGTCTTCACATCTAGGCAAGTAGGTATCAAAGTCTGCAGTGAGGCACTGCAGACCTTTAAGAGCTCTACTGACAGCCATTTGAGACAAGTGAGATGTCAAAACACAATTTTAGAGAGGACTGTAGGTTTGTTTTTAAATATATACCGACACAGCAATTACTGATGTTGGTGTACTGTAGGCAAATAAAAACTGGTGTTTATGGTCACTTTTGATTAAGCATGACACGTAGATTAAAAGCACTGTCTTGTTCTTTACAGATTTGTATTCTGTACAGGTAGTGGGCATTCTGGTAGTGTTCTGTAATACATTGCTATGCATCTAAAATCTGCAGTCTAATTTGGAAGGACTGTCAAGCATAGCATTGCAAGTTAGGTATTGGGGACTTGGCTTGTGTAATTAACTAGTAGACCCCTGTAATGGAAGAAGGCTCACCAGAGATCGGCAGGGATGATATGCCCATGAAGCTTAGGGAATAATGTAGCGTGTGGTTGCCTACTGCTGTTGTGAAGAAAGCTGACCGTCTCAACACAAAAGGGGACTGGAGGGTGGCCTTGGCTTGAGATAAATAGAGACAGCCTTTGTTTATCTCCTTGCTGCCTTAACATCTGGTAAATCTCAGAGAAAAATCAGTACTCTTTCACAACAGAATTTAACCAGAAACTTAACACATGATTCTATCAAATATCTTCAAAGTTAAAAACAGAAACGTGTGGGCTCAGCTCGGTCATGTTCCAAAACTTAAGCGTGTCTTTCAGTTACTGACTATAGTAACTTTCAGCTACTTGAGGGTACAATTTAGTTTATACATTGGATTTGGCATTTATACATTTCCATCATATCAGACTAAGTTGATTATGTAAGAATCATAAAAAGAATTTCCATATACCTTGAGGGCAGTAGTATTAATAGCTGTTATTTCTTTCATTCTGAGTGATTTTAGAATTGTAATTCCACTGCTGCGCATGGTGTTGACATGAAAACAAATAAGCTAATATAGAGACTCATGAATTTGTTGTAATATATTCCCAATGCACTTCTCATGCATAATATTAGATTTAAATATAGGAGAACTTTCAGTTGAACAGAAGCATCCATTTTAAACATAAAAATTTTAGAGTAATTGTGTTATATTTTAAGTATGCTACAACTCTTGTCACAGAAGGAGTGAGTTAGAACATTTATTTTATATTGGAGGAAATGGAAAGGCTATTGGAAATCCTTGAGTCAATTATGAGTATAATTTCTTATTTTCTTGTATGCTTTTATTTTTTAAAATCTATTCAATAATTGGTGTACCTGTTTTGGTTTCTCTCTGTCATTACAGGCTGATAGAAAAGCCTTCATTATGACTTTATTCTGGAACACAGTTGGATTTTGGTTTATTAGCTTTTGTATTCAGACTGCAAGGTGCTGTAGTCAAAGATGGAGAGAGGGAGAGTTTCTAGCCCCAGACAGGCCTGAGTTGGCCCCCACTGTTTGAAGCAGTTATTGTTGTCTTGAAGGTCATAATTGGTTTGGAAGAAGAGTGACCCCCTACCTCTTTGGGTAGATGACAGAAAGCAGAATGAAGGTGCTCAGCTCAGTGAAAACATTTGTAGAGGGGAACACATGGGATCTAGGGAAACTCTGATCTTCTGGGAATAATGCTAGCATTCTAGTTCAGGGAGTTCGCTTTCTAAAATGTCTGTTTTCCAGTGCTTGTCACTGCAGCATGAGAAATGGGGCGAAATATTCTGAGGGACAAACCCACATCTTTGGTACAAGGGAAGAATCACAGAGCAAATAACGTGTCTCCTGCCATTACTGTAGAATGAGTGTGCTCCAAATTATGGTGTGTGGAAATATGGTTTTATCGTTCATGTAGAACCATAGCAAAGAATTTTTTTTTTTTTTTTTTTTTCTTCCCTGTGGGTAGTGTTAGTAGTAAGACAATGCCGCATTTCTTCTTTTTCTTGCTCTGGTTTTAGTTTTGCAGAAGAATGTGCGAGTCTGTGTGTTGTTCATGCAGACAGTTTCAGCATTCAACTCCATATTTCATGCAAATGTGAGTTTGTATCTTTGTTCTCAGTCTGTCCTAATAGTGATAAACATGTTACAGACCATAGGCAATTTCAGCAGCTGCAGTTAGTACTTTTCTTTGCATCCCTATGGATTAAAAACATAATAATAATTGATCAATTGAGACAGATTTTTTTTTATAATTTCTTTAAATCTTTCTCTGTATCTTACTGCTTACCAGAACCTAAGCATTTTCAGTGGTTAAAATAAAGGAACCACAACAATTCTCTCTTCATTTTCCCTTGCTACTCATGAGTCGAACATAAGTAGATTTTACATGGCTGAGTCTGTACACAAATGTATAAAAATTGGTTATTGCTACAAAGCAGCTGAAGAATACTGAAATGCTCTTGTAGAAGGGAGTTATGTGGAGGGGGAGCCCAAAGGTCTCTTCATGTCTCTCTCATCCAGACATATCACTGTATGCCTCCAAACCCTTCTCTTAATAATGAGTCAGTTTAGAAGCTTCTAATTTTTGGCCATGTGGTACAGCAAACAGCCTGATTGATGAGAGACCTGTGACCACTCTTTATTTCATCATGAAGCCCTGCTGTCTTGTGAAGGCTTTGTCTTTTTGTGGCGAAGCTTCTCCTGACTAATGAGGTTCTTGCTACTTCTGATGTCACTATTCTTTTTATTGAAGTCAAAGTATCTCCTGCAAATTAAATACTTTCCTAATTATTGTGCTGCATTTTTGCTTTATCTAAAAGTTTATTTTGTTGGTTGTTTTTCTTCCCACTCCCTGCCTAACTTGGTTTTCAGATCATTGGGCTGTTGATAAATGTGTAATATGAAACAAAGCAAAAACAAAACAAAAACCATTCAAATATTTTTAAGTTTGTGTCAGCTACCTACATGCTATAAGTAAAAGCTCCTGTATTTACATGGCAATCTGGGCCTTCATTTATGAGTTTAAGACCTGACTCAACAATTTGAGACCTGGAACCCAAAGAGAATTAAACTTTCATTCCCTCGGTCCTGGGGATTTCTGCCTGAGATCTGCTCTTGCTGAACCTTCTCTTCAAAGTTATCTTTCCTTCAGCTTCACAAGTCAATATAGTACACTTCAGGCTTGAACTTTTGAAAATGCTTCTTGATCACAAGGAACTCTGCAGTAAATATATTAAATGTATATGGGGTATCTAGCAATTGATGGACATTGTCCTATGAGCCTGGGGGTTCTTTTCCTTATCATTTGATGTTGGTGCAGAGCTCAAAATTGATTGCTCTTACTTTCAATGTTGTTCTTATTTTTTTTTTTTTCTTTTTCTTTTGAACCTTCTAAATGCTTTTGGGATCTTACAGACTAAGAAAGATCTCCATTATTAGAAAACTTTAGTTTAATGATATGTAGCATGTGAGTCATTAGAAGCTAAAAACTGGGATGTGAAGATCAAGTGCTGATCTATTACAACTTGAATGTAGCCCCGTGGAGCAGAGTTGGCTTCAAAACGAGAATCAAGATATGTGTTTGGAAGCAAAACTGAGACATTTCAAAAGTATGAAGCTATCCTGTAGGTGAAAAACTTACCTGTAAAAGAAGGTAATTTCATCCAAAAGAACAACGTATCCATGACTACAATAAAGCCATCAACCCATTAGCTTTTATAGATGTATCCATCTGGCTGCTCATGGCTGTCACATCTGCAAGACGTGACCTTCCAGCAGGCAGGTAGGCCTGCTACTTTCAGAAATTTTGGAAAGTCCAATATTCAATGCTGTTTCCCGAAATATGCACTTTTTCTTTCTCCTAGACCCCAAGTGAAGTATCTACATTCTGTAACCTGGGAAAATCTCTGGGGTAGTAATGTGGGTACTCTCAAATGTGATAATTTTGTGAAGATCTAGGGGAGCAAAATATTTTAAAATGAATATAATGCAGCAAAGGTCTTTCAAGAGTTAAATCAAAATGGTAGATATGAGGGAAAATAATCTTAAATCTGAGGCAAGTAACTTCCTGTCTAAACCAAAAATCTAAACTATTTCCTTAGACTAATACCAGTTGAAGCACCTGAAGAGAGAGAACATGAAAGTCTAGCTCAAATTTTTATTTAGACTGCTAGGTAGGATATGTAGATGAATGCTCATATGTGGATTTGCAGATAAATGAGATTAAATACCATCTGATTTTATTTAAACTGAGCAGAAAATGGCTGTTTTGAATTTTTGTGACTGAACATACTTTCAAGAGAAGATGGATGCCTAAGAAAAAACAGTAAAAAAGAACAAACATCAAACCCAAAGACTTTTAAGCAAATTAAATATTTCAGTATGTTAGAACAAAGAGGAACACCCCGTTTTCCTCCCCCACTACTAAGCAGGCAGAGAGCACAGAAGGACACTACTTAAGCGAGGCAAATTATTGATTGGTCAAACTCTTGGGGAAAAAAATAAAACAAACAAAAAACCACCAAAATTTCAAACTCAGATGCTATATTGAAAGGATGTCTCATATATGACCTGAGACAAGTGAACCAAGAATATTGCCAAGGAATTTTCTCTACTGAGATACAAAGGTGAATGCACAACAGCATTTTAGGTACACACAGAAGTGCAGTCAATGACGTTTTATGGCCTGGCTTGTGGACCGTGTATTACTCTTTTGGCATTGGTGTAGTCGAAGAAATGAGCTGGGTACATTCCCTTTCATCTGTGCCTAAACAACTGAGGAGGTAAAGAGCAGAAGTCTTACTTATTTTTCCAGTAAAAGCTTGTCTTAGGTATGGGGAGGTAAAAAGTTTAATGTGTTACAGAGAACATGAACGCAGTTCCAGAGAATGGTCAACAAACCATCACCATGCTTTTTACAGTGTGATTCCCTGTGCAGGAAAATCATCAATAGTTCAAAGAAAGAACAACTAAATAAGTAAAGCCTGCAAAAAATTACAGAGTAATTTTGATTCACTGTTTCTAAGATTTCCTTAATGTGTTATGCTGGGATTATTTCTGTGCTTTTATTGCAGTACAGGCAATTACTGTCATTCTGCCCAGAGTTGTTATTGTAGCTCTTAATACATCACTTCAGTGGCTAAATTAACAAGTAGTGCTGTAATGGACATTTTATTTGAAAAATAATTTGAGCTCAGCCTAAGATTTAATGAACCATGTGTTAGAACTGTAAGTTTATTTTCCTATCCATTTTCCCATCCTACACATAGTAATGAAATTTTATTTCAAAAACTGAAATTTTTAGTAATTGTGTGATGCCATAAGTTAGAGTTCCAAAAATACTCTTATAATCTTCTGTGATTTTTAGAGCCTAATTAATCTTTCAAACCACAAATGAATACTTCAGAATACTCACTTTTTTTTGGGTCTTTATTATACTCTTGTTAGCAGGGAATCTAAACCAGTATGGTCCTTCTGAAGCTCCTACAGGTCTTGTTCTTTAAAGAACATGAGCTAAATTGGAGGTTTCAGACATAAAGGAATTCGGGCTATCCCTATCTAACAAACTTAATCTCCCTGTGTTTCAGTTCTGCATCATTAAAGTAAGTTATTTTTTCCTCTTTCTGTGCTGTTTCTACATATGAGTTTCAGCCCTTTGGACCAAAGGCATGCTCTGTGTGTGTTATAAATAGAATAGCATGGCCATTATCTCAGTTTCAGTTTGAAGGCTCTACAGTAATTCCAACCAAAATAATATAAAAATGGTGGAAATATGCTGAGATACTTTGCCAAGTGCTGCCTTGAACCATGGCTCTTCAAAATGGTCAGTGCCACCTGTTTGCATCTACTTGTTTTCAGAATAAATTCATGTTTTGGACTCACTGCTCTGTGAATAGACCCCAGGGTCCAACTACAGCTGGAGAAAAGTTGGGTTATGTCCCTCAGTTACTCAGCATTCAGGGTGAGTTCTCCAGTGAGATTTTTTTTTTTTTTCTTTCTTTCTTATTTATTTATTGTTACTTAGTGTATTTCTTATTTGTAGTTTAGATAATGAAATACCTTAAGGTATTCTGCTGAGTGAATAGTGAGTAGACCTAAAAGATGTTAAAGTACTGTGACAGAAAATGATCCCCCTGGCTTCTCCAGTACCCTCTCTCAAACTTACATTGTTACTGCTCTTTGAGTGAACTGAACCATGTTCTCAAGCCTTTAGATGTTCAACTGAGATAATTTTGACCAGACTATATTATGCCAGACCTATCATAATGTAAAGCACGTTTTATCCATGTTTTGAGTTTCATATTCAGTAGACTTTTTTTCCTCGATTATATATATGTGTATATATATATATATATATATACACATTATTTATTTAAAGAACATTTATTTAAGATACTCTGGATTCTGAGGTGCTAATAGAATCAAAACACATAATGCGTAAGTCTTACATTTAATGTTAATGTGGATTTAGATGTTAATTGTGGATTAGTAATGTACCAAGGAAAAAGTTGATGAGTTTTTTAATACCTTTCTGAAATCATGCTGCTCCCACTTTAGTGAGGTAATTTTGCCAAATGCAAAGATTTATTTTTAATATCCAACATTCAACTTTGAATATCTGGGGAAAAAATAATGGTAAGAACTAATTACAAAAAGAAACAAAAAAAATCCTGCTAAAAATTCCTGAAGGGAAATTTGGACCAAAGGGTTTAAGAACTAGGAATATGCAGTTTGACTCCTGTGTCCGTTGATGTTCAGAAGGCAGATTATTGTTTCAAATCTCTGTACATCAGAAGCTTTGATATCTGGTGCTCCTTTGATCTCTAGAAAGCTTCTAACTTGAGGATAACTCATGGAGTTGTCTACAAATCTTATGAGATAGACTCTCATGTTCTATCATTATTTAATGAGTACAGCCTTCATCCCTGTTCAGGGATCAGGACTCAGTTGTGCTAGATATTGTACAATGAATATAGAAGTTTCTGCTATGATACCATGCTTGGTAAATTCTAAAATACTACAGGGATGAATATATATGGTTATGATTTATGATGGTTATGATTTATGTCTTACTCATAAAATTGTCAGTCTAAAACAGCTTGAGTTAAGTGCAAACACCTGTGTTCCTAATGAAGTTGCTGACATTAATATTCTAACGGCTGTAGTCTTAGATTGGCCCATATTGTTAGTATTATTTTTTATATTTGTTTACCAGGTTTATATTAGAAGTTATTCCTTTAATTTGGCAGCTTACTCTGAAAAATATAGAACTCCTTTTGGAATATGGCTCTCTAGGTTCTTCAAGGCTATGCTAAAGAAGAGATTTTAAATATCTTAAATATTTTAAATATTCAATTTGAGCTCAAACAAATATTAATCCATATAATTATTCAGCTGATAAAAACCCCAAGCGGTGATTTGTAGTTTGAATAAACCTACGTTCTGTAAAAATCATAATTATCCACAAATCGTTATCCAGATAGAATCCACCCCATTTTCACAAGATAGCATTCCAGAATCTGAAAGTATTTACTTTTTGTTTCCTACTTTGTTTTCAATTCAAACCTATAGGGAGAAGATAATAGGGTTTATACTATGGTCTTCTTGTTTTATGGCTTTTATGATGGGTTTTATGCTGTGGATCTTCTTAACTAGCCGTGTCATTAAAGTACTTGAGAGACTACAGACCTTCAAGAGAGATCGAAGTGTAACTTTTAGCTGCTTACAAGTCAGCCTTCTAAATATGAGGTGTGATCTTGTGGACCAAAACCACAACACCTATCAAAATGGAATTAAATTTAAATGTACTCAAGAATGACTCTTGCAATGTACTTCAGCCCACTCCTCTCCATCTGTAGCTGGTGGGAGTTGAGCATACTGAGAATTTTGCTGAGAACGCTTAACAGCTTGCAGATGTTTAAATTTGAATATCATTCTTAATTGGATATAAATAAAGTTATATTGGTTGGTTGTAAAATGTAATGTATTTGGAAGCAATGTTGAGAGGGTTGTTTGGGACAAAAACATGGACTTTTTTTTCAGCCACATTTGAGCTGCTGCTTTAGATGTAATTTCTGAATCTACACTTGCATTTGTTTGTTTTAAATAGACTGGGTGAAAAGACATCCTTACTTCTTTTTAAATAAATAAAATGTGTTTAAGAGATTACAGAAATAAGAGGTGTTCCTGAAACAGGAACAAGTTGGTTGGAAAGCCTGAGAGGTCCATGTGCCTGTAAAGGCAAAAGCCTGTAACATTAGCGGCAGCGTGGTAAGGCATGCATCCTCTTTGAACTCTTCTCTAGCTAAACAGGGAGGCAAGAAGCAGATGGATGAAGACAAGGGATGGGTGGATGCCTTTGCCTTCAGTATTTAGGCAGCACAAGAACAACTTGAGAGTACACTATCCCTCTGAGGCATCCTGCATTTCCTTCTTTTTCCCCAGAGAGTATAAATGTGGATTGTCCTTTTGCCAAATCCAGGCAGGCTTTTGGAAGCTGTTTTACTATTCATCTCCCCAAGCCTCCCACACTTGTGACATCGTTCTCCATATCCATATCCAGTAGAGAGAGTGCTTTTATTTCCTTATTTTCACAGTGACAGCAGTAACAGCTTGAGAGATGCTAAATCCAAACACTAGATCTGCAAGGGAAGGTTTACATAAATGACAGCTTGATTGCACATAGTAGCAATAGTAAATATATCACTAATGGGAAGACATCCTTTTAGTAATAATTTCGCTACACTGTTCTATAGAGTAAGCAAACTACTGTAAAGCTTTACCTGAAGTTAATGATTAGGAATATTGCTGAAGAATGATGAGTATTTTTAAGAAGAATGGATGTTTGCTGTAAACCAGACATCATTTTATAACTTACAAACATAAGCAGTCCCTTAAGTATCTGCCTTACAAATACAAGCATGGGTCAAGAGGAAGGAAATCAGTCTACAGCAAGTGCTACTTATGGCTATTTGTCCTTGACATAAAGCACTTGCCTCTGTTATAAACTATATTGTATTGCTTTCAAACAAAATGAGATATCAAGATGCCTTACTTGCCTGATGCTTGAGAGAAGTTTTCTTTCTTTCTTTTGTCTGGTAGTGTAGGTCTGCAAAGGCTTCGAACTATGGACTGTGCTAAAACTGTAAGCTTGTGATGTTGGCAGAAGAGGTGGTTTCAAGTCTTCTTTGATTAGCCAGTGATTATAGGTACTGTCCCTAGGTTGTCAGTGAATAAAAATTATTCTGACTTCATTAGACTGGGTATGACGTCTGTTATACTCAAACATCCTTTAAGGGGAAAGAAGGGACATCTAGTTTGTGTTTTATGAAAATGATTTTAAAGTTTGGGTCAAATATCTTTAATACATATAAAGTCACCTCACTGTTCCACTAGTGTGAGCTACTAGCAAATAAAAACCCAATGAAGAAAAAGTGCATTTGCAAATGCATTTGGGGAGAACTATAGAATGCTGATGTTTACAGATCACTCAGGGCCAGCCAGGGCAAATGTCTCAAAGAACAGCACATTCTGCCACCCAAAATGTCCTTAATAGTACCTACAGCTTTATATAGAAGCATGATTGAGTCTACTTCTAAAATGCCTGCCACAGAGAACAAAGACTTCAATTTTGTAAAGAGATTTTGAAACAACTGCATTAGAATCAAAACCTAACTGAAGCTGGGGACATTACTTTAACATCATAGATGCTGTAAGTCCCAGCTCTGTTTTCAAGCTCCAGGGACCTGATTCAGCTGCATCATTCAGGCCTTGATAACCTGATAATATAAAGGTGCTAGATGACTTCTTAACAGCAATCAGTTACAGGGCAAAGAAAGGGCAAGAACCCTACTTGACCTACATAGTGAACTGAGGTGCCAAGGGTATAATGCACAAACCACTCTGGTGCAAAGGACGTCTGTAATACTGCAGCTCTTCCTTCCACTTACTCTGCTGACAGATGAGGGATTGCAGAAGCTCTAACATGCTCGGAAGCATGTGAAGGTCTTAGAAATATTTTGTTGAAAAATGATTTCCATTGCCCCAAGGTCTAAGCTTATAGTAGCTTCCAGTGATTACAAACCAACTCAATGGAAGCACTTTTAATTTGATTTACAAAATGTGGAGGCATGATTTCATGTCAGTGAAAGGAATCAGTGTATGGTTGTTTCAAATCATGACATTTTCAAAAATAATTCTATTTTCTCAATGTCAGATAATGTTATTTCACTGTCATCTCTTCACATAATCACCTAGCACTGTGTCAGTCATGCGGGCGTCAAGACCACTGTTCTCTATTGAGTGTGAGAGATGAAAATACATCTTAAAAACCTTTTTCTGCCATCATTTCTGAAAGTGGCAATGACCAATATATGTGGGCTGTATCTCATTGTGCATCCTCAGTTCAATGTCGTTTTATTGAATGTCACAATGTCACCGTGTTCTCCTCCTTAGCACCTGCTCCTGTTTCAGGACTATATTTAATAGAAAGAAGCTGCTATTTTCTGTCTCTCTCTTTCTTTTTCCCAAAGAGGATTGTGTCTCTTTTGTCTGCAGAAAGACATCAAATGCAGAAGCCCTTTTGTTAATCATGAAGGACGTTAAAAACAGGGTTGTGGGGAGAAGGAAAAAAAAAAAAAAAAAGCACTCACTCCCATTTGTGCTGATACTGGTCCCCTTCATATCTTCCAAATTTCCACCATTTCCATCACTTCCCTATCACTTCCAAATGTGTCACTATGGTATTGGCATTGCCAAGTACCATTTGGTTATATCACAGAAACTAAAGATCACATTTTCTGTCCGTTGTGGTAGCTCAAATTGCAATTAGCAATCAAAATCTCTATTTAATTACAGTTAATATTAAGGAATGATGTTTTCATCTAAACAAATTTCTGAGCCTTTTTATGTTTATAAGTATGTAAACAAGGATAGAAAAGAAGTGTTGCCAGCCTTTCTGCTCTGCATTCCTTATAATAGGATCATCAAGGCTTTAATTTCCCTCTATGTTCAGAAACATATTCTTTGCTATACATATTTAATATGATTCTTGTGTTCTCAGGTAGTGATTTCATCAACAGACCTGTCTGTCACAATATCGCATGAATTTGTGAAATTATCTTGTCTCAACAAAACTAAGCTCTAAAATTAAAATGATGTTGTGTTTTCTTCGGTATGAGACACTCCCAACCATACTAAAAATGCATAGGAAACACTGATGGACATACTGATGGATAACCACTTGCAGGAATAAAACTCCAGAGAGCAATACTTTGGACTGTTGATGCCTCAAAATGTTTTTGATTTCCTGCAGACTTGTACAAAATCATCTTGGATGAACAAGATGAAAAATGCCAAAAAAAGATTTTAAAAAGATTCAAAAGATTATATAATAATGTGTTGATAAATTCGTCATCAAATCGCCATAAAAAAAAATTTCAAATACATTACAAAGTTCATATTCTATGTTTTGAGTCTTTGCCATTTCAGTGGTATTTTTTTTAAACAAAACAAAGGTTAAAGCTCTTATTAAATTTGAATTCCCTAGAAGGACCTTAATGATAGTGCACTTTTGATACTGCAATATAAATAATAATCACTTTGATGAATTTCCAATTCTTCTCACTGAATATTGCAGAAACTTATTCTTGCTAACTTTTTTTTTATTACATGCTGCTAACTTCTTATTGCTTTTTGTCCTAATCTGGTATTATCTGGACACAAGGCACATCAGTCTTACTGTGTTTTCCAGAGATGTCCAAGGGCTATAACTACCCCTCCGCTTTTTGTTGTTGTTAAATAGGTATTTAGATGGCCTCAAGCATGTATATTTTTGATTTGTAGACAACCATAAAGATGATGAACATGATAGATATGTCACACTAAACTTACAAACTATTAAACAAGTCATTGCTTAGTGATAGATGAAAAAGGCTAAGGACTTGTCTTCATGTACATTCTGGGGCTGGAACTTCTTCTTCTTTCCTCCTTCCACCTGTACCAGGTGCAATCTCTTCTTCCCTCCTTCCACCTGTACCAGGTTCCAGTGGTAAGAGATCATTGAAGCAAAAATTCAATTGGAAAGCAACCAAAGAAATATTATAAAATCATTTTTTATCATGGCCTTAGGAGAAAGTCAGCAGATGAAAATTTCTTTTGGAGAATTGTTGGAAAAGAAGCAGGAATTGGAAGAAGTAGTTGGAATTACAAACAAAGAAAATTGGCTTGAGCCTTCTGTGCTCAGCAAAATAAATATATGTATTCATAGATTTTAAGGAAAGAGAAAGGGATTAGATAAATACCATTTGCTCTAACAAAATATTTTCCAAACAAAACCAACTTGCACAGATTGCTTAGAACTCAGCAAAGTACTTAAGATAAAATTTCTCCTGGTGTGAAATTCTTGGTTCAATGGGGGAAAAAAAAAAAAAGCAAAAATTCAAAAGCTGATAAAGAAAAAACGTTTTATAAAAAATAGTATATTGGATTAATGTTTTAGATTGATGGTTATCTCCTGGTGATCTGGCCTTTCCAGCTTTGTTGTGTAAAATATAAATCTGAATTATTAACAGATGGTGTTAAAAATGAAAGGAGTTTTTAACATGTTGCATACTTCAATTCCCTATAGACATTTAAGTGCGGGTCAGGGGCCTTTTTGATATGACTATTACATGTGTTATTTTCATCTCTTCAGACAGGAGAAAATCTTCTCTAAATTATCTGTTTGCGAGAAGACTGCTCAATCCTTCACGCTAATTTATTTATCTGTTTACTTACCATGAATCTGTTTACTTACCGTCATTGTCTCTAAGCACATTCTTACTTTGCAGGGCAAAGAAGAGTACAAATGTATCGTTGAGGACTTTGTCTTTCACAGTCTATCTTTTTGTATGTTTAGTTTAAGAGCCACAGGCACCTCTCATTGTTTGGTCCCTTGTTTTCAAGGGACCAATTTTGTTCCTTGGAAACTCCAGCTTATATGCATTTTTCCTCATTTTAAAAATAAAGATTTTTATTTTTCAGAATATTGGTTATCAGGTCCTGACTTTATACTTTGTTCTGTACACAAGAAGCTATAATGTTTGTCCTAAAAAAAGGTCCTAATTTTTACTTTTAATTTACTGCAGTATGAGAAAGATAATATCCTTCAAAATTAGGGTAATCCATGTGAAAAATTTCATAAGGTGTTTCTTTTTTTTTTATTTTTGATGTGTAATAGGCTAATGATAACAAATAAAAATAGACTAATAATGATAATAGGCAAATTAGATGGACTTGTATGCTGTCTGCAGTTGTGGTTACTTCCTTCTGTTGTATTATCCTCAGCTATAATGGATCTCTTCTATAAGCAGAGAGCAATAAGCACAATGTGATGATTACTGATGAATCTGTTAAAAAGATTTTAACAACAAAAAAGGATAAAGTAACAGTCATACTGAGGTCAGTGGGAAGATTAAAAGGGGATTTGGATTTTTTTCTAAATTAAAAACAATTGGGAAGTGTTGGACAGTAGTTACCAAGTGAGATAGCAGCACCATTTAAACAAAAGTTAGGGTATATAAGTGATTTTTTTTTGTGTTTGAGTCCTGTTGCTATTTAAAATTGGAAAAAATGTTTTCAGCAGAATTCAGTTATGCCTTGTTACATTTCCAAATACAAAAAAGATGTGTTTTTGATATAACATATGCCTGTACTGAATGTGGCTACTTGATTTCCTCAGGAAAAAAATGGTTTAGTTTTGTTTCTTTTTAAGGATCATCAGACCAATGAAAGTACCAGGAAGAATGAGTTCTGTAGCACACTGCTCCCTGAATAATCAGATTTCTTATTGTTACAGGGAATTTACGCTTTCCTGCCACTTGTGTGATTTCAGTTATTTTATAATGCAGTTTAATGGTGCTCATTCTTTCTTAGGAGGAAGAGATCAAAGCAAGGACAAGAGCAGACTTGCTTTGGACAAGTCAGCAAGTGGCACCTATGTCACTTTTTAATCAGATTTATCCTTATTTCTATTGGGGAAAAGGCTTTTGTATCTCAGAAACCCTTTTCCTGTTTGTTCTGCCTGTTTAGTCATGTAGGTGCTACTCAGAATAGCTTGGTGGTACTCCAGCAATGCTCTGGGAAACTTTATCTATCATTTCCATGCCTTATCTTTGTTGTTCTTTCTCTGATGGTTCTGGATGCTGGAAAGCAGATATTTGGCTTCTAGGACAGATCAGTAGGAATGTGTCTGCTGATTGATGTTATAGCGGTTTGCAGCTCCAAACTAAACAGATATCAGAGTTTGCAGCTACACAAATATCTGCATGGTATTAGATAAGGGAAAGACAGAACAAGTAGAAGGACAGATTCCTCTGAGATTGTGCTCATACCAGCTGCTCCGACAGAAGGGACAGATATTTCTGGTGATTCTTCTGGAGAGCGTGAGAGCAGAGTGCTGTGAACCCAGTGAAATCAATGTGATATTCCTATCGGCTTTAGTGTAGCTAAATTTTCCCCAAATTTTATGAACCCTCAACCTTTGATTCCACATCACAGCCAATGAGAAAAGAAGGTGACTGGGATGTCCTGCACAAGATTAAATGAGATATAATGAAACTGATCATAAGTGATGCTGACCATGTGTTGGATGGTTGGAGCTTTGCTTGTGTGTGTGGGAACCGTGGGTATATGTTATGTTATGAGGTTAAAACTTTGAAGTCTTCCTGTTGAGCTAGCTGTGATTTATCATTGAGAGTTGTTATGGAGTTTGGAGGCAAAGAAGTCACACTGGCCAAATTCACTGTCTGTCTGGGATATCTGGAGAAAAAAATGTAGCTATGATTGTTATGCCACAGTTCTACCATTGATTTCTCCTGTTAAAGAGTAGAAATGAATTGGCTGCCTTGAACCCTACTTTGCCTCCTGGGTCTGACAATTTTATGCACCCAGGTGGTGTTTGACATCAATCAGGGCTCCTTCTGGAGCAGATTTCTGCATCAGGAGGAAGTTCAAAAGCTGCTTTTGAAGGACATTTTCTCACTGAGGTTCTTTGAAATTCTGAGGAATTAAAATGATGAAAGGCAGCTCTGGTCTGTGAAAGGAGGTAGATGATTGTTTCAAGTGCCCTTATTTTTGTGATCTGTAGATATTTAAGCTTGTGCTTTCACTAGGGATTGCTATAAGATGTATTTATTAGAAAATAGCAATATATTTTTTATATATGAAATGATGCTAATAAAAATGTTAAAAATAATAGCATTTTCTGATCCAAGTATATGTTCTTGATGATGGGTTGATAGTCTGTTGTTAGAACTGACTTATTATCTACAGAAAGAAAAGTCCTAAATCATGGATTTGTTGAATCATCTTTCTTGGTTATAGCAAAAGCTGTTTACAGGCTATCTCTTATGACGAGGAAATGAAGTATAGTAGGATTTTTTCCTATTAACTGGTAATAAATATCAATATCTCATGTTTTCTGTGCAAAATGCCAGTTAAGCAAAGAACTCAAAGTGGCACAGTGAAGAAAAAGACATTTCCAAAATAAGTTCAAACTTTCTTTGGCTCAAGCTCTATTTTTTTTTCCATATCCTACATTGGGGGAAAAAAAAAAAAAAAAAAAGAAGAAAGGAAAAAAGTCAAATCTTCAACATATTCCTCAAAACTTTCTGGAATTTCATCTGTACTTGCTCACTTGTTTGTCTCACTCCTCACGCTTTGGTGTTTTCCTCATAGTCGTACCTTCTGCATGCACATTAGTACACATGCTCTGTACTTTAAAACCTGCTGCTTATTTGTTTTTATGGACGTTTCTGGTAGCATCTATTTTTCCTAGTTAAAAAGTCTATTGCTAATCTTTCGTTTACCTCAAATGTCCTTCGCGGTATTATGCTGCACTGAATGTATAATATATATCTGATATCTTACAAAGCAAACTAAACTTAAGAAACCATGCTGTGTTTAAATGTGCCAGGTTTGCTATGTGTTTTAAATTAACTTTGAAGGTCCTTTAAAACAGCTGTGAGGGTTCTATTACTGCAAATTTCTTCCCTGTGTGATACAGCTACTCTGCAAATACAGCATCTTATAGTGTGGTCAGGTAAAATTCATCCTATGAATTTTCATAACCCTTTAGCTCTGGGCTTAGTGAGTGTGTTATCTCTTGAGTTGATCATGTATTTCTCAATGTTTTTTCCAAGTTGACTATCTGGCTAGCCAGTGCTCTGAAAGTTTTTTTCCTTAGCCTTGAGATATTTTGTGCCTATGTGCTTCCAGTCTCATTACTAGATGCACATAATGTTTTCTGTAGGTGGCTGCAAGTTTATTGTTCTATCGATGCTCTTTCATCTCTCTAAATATGTTTGTTCTGGACCTCGCCTACAGAATGTGCAAATAGGTGTTTTACTGTGGAGTAAACATGTTGAGTCGTGGGTATGACTGGAACACATGATTTTTCTGAAATAAATATTCAGAGATAATAGCAATAAATCCATTGCCTAAGAGAAATCACTGTATCATTTTCGTTGTTATGATGATGGAGATCGCTGTGTAGAAAGGGACCTACACAGTATTCCAAATTTCTACTCTAAAATGAGCAGCCCAGCAGGGCCCCAGAGCATCCTGCAACTGCTCTTAGGCCTCATCCTGGCTCCCTCTGCAACCTCCAGAACAGTAAAGGTGTAAGAGGAGATGAGGAAAAAAAACAGGACAGGAGAAATGAAGGGTGGAAAAAGTCCTGTGAATAAGAAACAACTTGCACTCAGGTATTCTTTGCTGGTTAAATTGCTCTGAGACAGCTTACAATTTAGCACAATGCTGAGCAGCAATACAGCAGTAACCTAAGCTGTTCCATAGTTTCAGCACAGTTCTGTATATTGTTCTATACATACTGCTCAGAATAGTTAAGAAACAACCAATTCTTTTTCTTTCTTCCACTTCGGAGATACCACTGTATTTTAACTTGAAAAAATGCACCGAGAGATCTGCATGGCTCAACAGCTTCTCTCAGTTACCCTTCCCATTTCTGTCCACACATTTTCTCAAAGCCCTCACATTTTTCAAAGCATGTTTTCCCTAAAATGTCCTCAGATGGAAGTTATGTCTTATTCAAAGGAACTTCTTATTCTATTACATCCCTCCTTGAAAAACATGAGGCTGGTCACTTTTCCTGCATCCAATTCCCACCGAGCTCTCTTTGCATTTGGGGCTGTGATCCCATTTACACGTCCAACTGTGCCAAGATCCATGGCCTTCTCACTGTGATCTGCTGCAGACTCTGCCCCACTGGCACCATTTTATGATGGAGGATGTGTTGGAGCAGCCAGTGTGCTCCTCTGCCCAGTTCAACCCGCCTCACAGACTGATGCCTGTTTCTACCTCCTTCAGTGAATAGAGGATTGGCACTTGCTCCCATGGTTTAATCTTGTAGTCAACTGACAGCAATTATAAAGCAGTCACAGTAATAGAAGAAAGTGTTTTCACTCTCAAGAATTAAATGAAAAATAGATAGTGAAGTATCTGTATCTGAGCTGGTAATATGAAGTTGGGAACACTGCTCGTGTAGGTTTGCAAAAAGTGATTCTGACATCAAACAGGATGAAAGGAATTTTTAATAAATCTTAACTTAGAAATATGATTTTAGTTTCAGAAATAATAAAACCTGAAATGTTTTGACTCTGACCAATACAAAACAAACAAAGAACTGGAAGGAGTAAATTTTCCTATTGGGATTTGGTAACATTTCATGGCAAAGAAGGATGTGACTCAATCTGCTCATAATTGCTGGAGCACACAACCTGCAAGTCTTGGCTTGCTGAAGTCTCACTCCAGGCACCCCTTCAGGCATGTACTACATAACAACCCAGTGTTGCTGCCTAAAGCTTTTTTTTTTTTTTTTTACCTTATCTTAAAGCAGAGTTTTTCTTATCTCTGTTCTCTGTCTTCCCTTGTTGGCAATACAGCATTCTCACTGGAGTGCCACTGCGGTGTGCAAGAGAGGGAGGATGGAGGATGGAAGTATGAATTGTGGTCCATGGTATCTAATATACAAGGTAGTAAGGACTGCTTAAAAGGGAAAAGGAAAAGAATGAGATTATATATATATATATATATTAAAAAACAAAAAACAAAAACAAAAAACAAACTTCTATCTAGTGTCAAGTAATAGAAGATTTGCCTTTTTGTTCTTAGCTGCAGGGAATGCCTCAGGAAGCAGAGCAGTCAAGCTTTAATTTACTTTCCCCTAGACACTCCATACGTTGTGGTGGAGGCAGGCTACCGAGCCTTGCAGTTGGCCTGTCTTCTAATCAGTCTTGTCTGAAGGAATTATGCTTTGCTGCTAACTACAATATGTTGCTGTTTTGCTATTATACTCATGAATAAATGACCAGGAAGAAGTTGAAAATAAGCTTTGTTTTCATCCCATATAAGATCTACCTCCACCCCTCAAGCAGTACATGAATTAATTAAACTGTTGTCTTATAAGCAAGAAGATTACCCGTGGGCAATTTTACAGTGAGGAGGAAGGGGTAGGGCTAACAGGACTGTGCAAAGTGACAGCAAATGTCTGGATTCTACCCAATGAAAATACAAATACTTCTCTCCATGTCATCAGTGCAAAGTACTCAGCCTGCTGACCTGGAGCACGCCTACAACAAAGTATGCTTCTGTCCATCTCTGATGACCTTACTATCATGATTACTCAGCCAGTTTTCACTCACTGAAAGACCTCTGGATGCTGATCAGGGAAAACCGGAGCAGAAGCAGTCTTTTGAACTGGAGTTTTAATCCTGTTTTGCTACATAATACCTAAAACGGGATCTTTAGAAACTGTGTTTTCCAGAGTCCTCTGAATATGTCTTGGAAGGCTTCAGAGATGTGGCTGTAAAGAACAGTGAGCTTTGAGGGAAGTGTTAGTTTGATGGTGGAGGGATTGAAGTTGCCTCAGTCACACAGTTGAACCCACACTTTGCAATTGCTCATTCTGGTGGTGGTTTGCCAAGATTTTACCTGGGTTAGAAGAGGTGAATATATTATATCCTTCACTTCTCTTTTCCCATCTTAGTTTCAAATTAGCTGACCTGTCTGGATTTTGTAACCTCTAGCTTCCAAATATTTAGCCTATATAAATGTGTGTTGAAAGAAAATGAAGCAAAAGCTGTGTTGGCAGAAAACAAGCTCAACGGTAAATCACCTTTGGGTCCTTGAACTCACAGAAAATTATATGAGGGATAATTAACAAGAATGGTCACTGCATTTCTTTTGTTAAAGCACTATTTGTTGGAGAGGCTGAGAATATTTTGTATTTAAACCATTCCCTGTGGTGGTTAGCCTGAAAGTAAAAGAAATGCAATTTATTGTGGAACATGGACTTGTGTGAATATGATCTGGGATCACACTGACAGTATCAGAGGCTGGCAAGCACGTCCTGTTCGCTTCCCATTTTGTAGTGTTTGTCACACTTCACGCTAGGTGTAACGTGCCCAGAGAGCCTGTTAGCTATCAGCCTGTCTTTAGCACTTGTTCTGATGCTGTGCTTGGAATATGCAATGACAGCTATCTATGTACTCTATCGTATTTATAGGACGTCTGTGGCACTGAATATTACCTGTAAATTGAAATATTGGGGAAAAGCGCACTGTGCAAAGAGTGAACTGTGAATGGATCATAAAATGCTAAAATCTTCCAGGGACAAGGCATGGTCATGCTATGGAGTATAGGTAGATAAAGTAGCTCCCACCTGGAAATCAACACTAACCTGGAAATGGAGAATATACATGAAAAGGCTTAGGGAAAGAATCAGTGGAATGGAGCCAAGAGCAAGAAAGCTGGGCTGACTAAAGAGCATTTTGGTGGTCTTGAAAGTGTTGGTTTTCATTTTGTGGATTCTGCATGGTGGCACGCAGGGCCTGACTTTGTGAGGGGGAAAAAAAACAACAGTTAGGGCTCTAAGTTCAGCTGAGAGAGCAGCTCTCCTTCATCAGTCTGTGCCAAGTGCCAGCATGTAGGAGTTGGTTTGCATTTTTTGTTATGAATAGTTTGCCTCAGTGGATGTTTTCTGTGGTTAATGACAATCATGTTTTCCTCATCTCGTATTCATTTACTGCTGAAAAGCTGTTGATGAATTTATACATTTAATGGATAGTAACAACTTTTCAAGGTCAGAAGATACTTAGGCAGTGAGGATTTTCAGTGTTTGAACACTGTTTCCTTTTTTTTTTTTTTTTTTTTTTTTCATAATAAGATTAAAACGTTGACTGATTTTCATGCCTTTCCAGAGTACATGAGCAAAGTCAACTAATAAAGAGTATAAACAAGAGCAAATAGGAGAAATTTCGGATTGCAGCTCCTCAGCCGGAAGGGATCTCCATTCTTATCGTATTGACTCAATGCTACTGCAGGGTCAAAGTCTAGTGTCTCTTCAGGAACTCATCAGGATCCAGCTTAATTTTTTTTTGTGTGTGTGTGTGCTAACTGCTTCTGTAGAAGAGACTTCTGGAATTACATCCTAGTCTAGTGATTAAAAGCTTTATCATATTCAGAACAAATTGTTCAGTTTACATTCATGGCCAGTGCATACGCATTCATTTTTTTTGAAAACAGACATTTTTAAAATGCATTTTGCCAACCCTTTAATCTATATGGCTCATCACATGCAGCTCCTACTGTACTTAAAGACATTTTTTTATTATTTATAAATGTTTTTATTCCTGTCTTGCACACTTATGTACTGCTACCATAAACAACATATGTGCCTAATCTAGGTTTGTGGTACCTAACCACATAGTATTTCCTTCATAATGTCTTTTCATATTACTTCCATGATAAAGAATTCATCTTTTTATTTTATTTTATTTTTTTTCCCAGATAAATTAGATATTGTTTATTTTTTTTTTTGAGGGCTTGGCATTGCAAACCAAAGAAATTTAAAATGACTTTTAATATAAGTGACTTCTTGAAGTTCTTCATGGTAATAACATAACTTAGAATAAATTTAGGTATATGCCATATTCATTATGCACCATTAGTATAAAATAAGGGCAGGCATTAGCTGTAAAGGCTGAGATATTTTTATTTTCAAATTATACACTAAAGGTGATGATCCAACCTCCATAATGTGAAAGTATTCATTTTAATGAACCAAGAATAACATGAAAATGGAATCATTACACACACTTTTTGAAGGCAGAAAATCAATAATCTTGTGACAGCAACATTCAAAATAACACCACAGCAATTTGCCTATGCATTCTTTCCTGTTTTTTTTACTTTTCTGCATGGCCAATATGCTCACTAATTTCTCATCTTTGAAGCCTTGTCTCTTGGATTCATACAATAATCTCACACTTTGGGAGAAGAAGCAGGGGTGACAAAGTAGAGATTGCATTTTAAAGGCAGAGAGTCTTTTCAAGCACCAATAAGGTGGTTTTTTTTGTTGTTGGTTTTTTTTTTTTTTTTTTTTTTTTTCCTCCTGTGTTCTTGTAGCTGTTCCTACAAGCAAGCTTACCAATGCACTGCAGATCTGTCCTGTCATGCACAGAGTCCCGTGAGTGCCACTTTAATGATCCAGGTGTATACACATCATCCTCCAAGCAAGTCAGTTTATTTAATTTCCCTCTCTTCTGAAGAGCAGTTTCACCTCAGTGGTCCAGTTTCTGAAACAAGGCGTCTTGCCCAATATCCTATGTCTGTTGCTTGTAGCCTCTTGTAATTTGGTGTTACTATCAGACCTGATGAATATGATGAGTACAGTAATAATGTGTATTCTCTTAAATATTTATGAAGGTATTATATAGTTTTGTTCTCTAAAAAGCTCTTGAAGTATGCTTATCTTTTCAGCCTGAAAATTATGGCTGTTTTTCACCTGTGGGCTATTAACCTTGGTTGAAAATCATCCATATATTTAAACCAAATTTCTTACTCAAATGAACCTCACATTGTTTTATATTGCTGTTATTACTGTTCCCTGCATGAGAGGCTTTAATAAAACATACCTGCACTTGGCCTACTTCTTTCTTCCTTAAAAACAACTCCACTGAACTCACTAGTGTTGCTCCCGGTCTAAAAGAAGAAAGCAGAATTAGGCTGATATGTTTGCTGCATCCCTTCATGCACACGCTTCATTTTCAAAGCTACGAGCAAGGTTAAGTATATAAGGAAATGCTTGTCAAAAATGAGTAGATGTGTGAAATTATCCATTTTATACATTTTTATACAAAGACAGGATTTTGTTTTTGTATCTGCACTGTTTTTTTAGCAGGCTTGGAGTCACTCTAGACCAGTGTTTTCTGCACTGTCCAGTTGCGTGTCCTTTGGAAAGCTTGGGTTCCAGTGAGAAATCCAGGGAATGCTGCAGATAGAAATCAATAACCAAGGCAGCACGTCAGGTCTGCAGAGCTGTGCTTTGTGCCTGGCTAAGTAAAAACATGTATGTCAACAGAGATTTCTTTTAACATCACTATTAACGCTCTCTGAAACTGAAAGTTAAGAACCAAGTAGATTTCTGATGCAATGGCAGCAATACAACTTAAACTTCTTAAGATTTGTGGAAGGGTGGCCTAAAATGGGAGTAAGTGCTTAGTTTAGCAAATGCTCTAAAACTTGGCTAAATTATCTCTGAAAGCTCGAAGGAAAAAAAAAAAAAAAAAAAAAAAAAAAGGTGCTAAAAGCTGACAAACATATTGGCATATTCATCAGACCTCAGATGAGTAAGTTTTAGCAGCAGGTATTGCTGCTCAGCCTGTCCATGCTCAGAATAAAAATGCTTCCTCCTCTTGATTGCTGAGGCGTGGTGTGCATCAGACGGGGAAATGGTGCTGAAAATGTCAGTGGACCACATAGGTAGTTCATTATGGAAGCGCTTAATCATTTATCTGCATTAGGGAGAAGAGGGTTAGATAACAGCTAATTCGGCAGTAGCCACTCAGCCTTATATAAGCTGCATGTGGACAGGCACAGCTTCTGCAGGCGAGAGAAATCACCAAGGAAATTCAGCTTTTGCTAGGGAGGTAGCTGGTGACTCACCTTTCTAAATCAGCAGAGGTGAGGGAAACTTTCTAAGAGGGATGAGGAACGGCTCAAGCTCTTCTTCTGTTTCATCAGGAATTTAGGGCTGAGCCCTCTGAAGCAGAAAGTATCGCCATTCTCTGCATGTTTACTGCATGAGAAGAATTTTTTGGGAGTTGAAGTGGATTTTCTTATATCTATATACATATGTATATTTTTATATATATTCTTTTTTTTTTTCTGTTTGAATGAGTTTATAGTCAAAAAGTTTGACAGTTTGTTTCACATGGCTTTCAAGTAGAAGTAGCTATCTTGCAGACATCCTTGTAAATGTCAGCTTTGAAAGTTACAGATGAAAAATGAAAATTGCCATGCTCAATTCCTTGGGGTAAAAAGCATAGACACTTTCTGCCTGCAGTACTCTGTCAGTTTAAGAAAGCAAAATATGGACTTGGAGTAATGAGAGCCATTGGTTTCTGAAATGTTTACAAAAGTTTCCTTATGAAAAATTTTCAACATTTGATATGAAGGGTCAGTTGGGGCTGTCTCCTGTCCTTTGGTCGTTCCACTAATGAACTTTGTGGCAGAGACCCTTGGCGTGCAATGAAAGCTGGTGCCTGAGAATCTCTTTCCCTGATGTTCCTTTGCATCATTTGTTTTTTAGCAGAATATCGTGTAATTTGCTGCAGAACATAAGGACTGGGCCCTAAGTGTGTTGGATACCTGGTTCTGATTGATCTCTTGGACAATCTGGTGACCAAGTAAAGGTCAAACCTGAGCCAGGGTTTGATTCCAAAAACCTCTTTGTGGCAGCACCAGCAAAGTACCACCAGCACAGGTGGAAATGCATGCTGATGATGGGTCATTACCAACCCTGGAAGACTTATGACTTTCCCAAGCAAGGAAAGCAAATTGCAGTGTTTAGGAGCTACTTGGTCAGGCTGCTTTGTCTTGCTGAATCTGTACCTGAATCTTGATAATGCCCTAATGTGTTTTAGGGAAGTTTTACAGGCTGGTTTATCATTAATTTTCTAGCCTCTGGCAGAAATTATGATAAATGGAAAAGTAGTTGCAACAGAGCTTGCCCTTGTATTTAAATATAATTAATGTGTGGTATAATCTTTGTTAAATACGCGGTATTGGGAGACCTATTAGGCTTTGATTTATGAATTCGAATTTAGAAGATAATTGATGAGAGCAACAATCAGCTTATAGACCTGGGTGGTTCATTGCATTGAACGCTGCTGTGTTCATTACACATCAGAGTAACACCATTTATTTGGGATGGGTGTTTTTTAACCAACTAAAAGAATAAAATATTTTAATAACCTCTAAAATGCCTTGAAACTAGAAATGTAGTGAGATTTATTTCTGAAGAAAGAAGTAGCCAATTTAAGTTCAAATTAGTTCAGTGTGTTGAGTAAGCACATAAATCTGTATAAAATCTGAGTGCAGATAGCACTTGGAAACTGATCCCAGGTGCCTAATTTGGGGCAGCTCTAGGTAAGTAAGAAGCAGTCAAAGTACATCAAAAAATCTCACTAAGCATCTTGATGAATTTGAGCCAAATATAGGATTTCATCATTGTCCCCCCATTTCCTTGCAGTGTTTTCTGTAGCAGAAATGGACTTTGCTGGAAATGGACTTTGCTGATTACTAGAGGACTTGTACTAATATTATTGTTAGCTCTTATTGGTGCTACCTGTAGTATCTTCTTTTTCTCTTAAATTATGCTAAGGTAAAATAAGGGACTGATTTTTTTTAATTAATTTTTTATTTTTATTTTTTGTTACAGAATAATAAAAGATCAATTTTTTGTTCTCTTGTTGGATGAAATCAGGTTTTAATAAAGATAAAAGTTGCTAAAAATACATGCTTGTCTGAAAGCAGACAACTATTACCACCTTGACCAGTAAATGTAAGGAAACCCTGGTCTCCTATGGAGTCATTGAAAAACACAACACATGCCTTTAAATAGGCATAGTTTTACTGGATTTAGTGGAGGTTTTCATTTTTTTTTTTTTTTTTAATTTGAAATTAACCTTTAAATTTGGAAATAAATACAGGGCCTTTCATTATATCCTGCAATAGCAGCAATAAGTCAAAAGTAAAGGTAAGAAATGTCTGCTGTGCCTTAGCTGTAATGTATAAAATGAATATACGGAATCCATGAGTATATTAGCGTCAGAGGAAGCAAAGAGAGACTCCAAGGCAGGATGGTGTCTTTAGCAAATTGCTTTGAAAAATATGCTTTGGCTTTGAGGTATGAGTGTGTCATCCAGTATTAGCGAGTACGCCCTTCTGTAACTGCTGCAGGTCAAAAGCATGAATGCTGTGAAGACAGGAACCATACACTTCCACGGGGACACTGATCATGGCAGCTGCTACTACAAATGGTATGAAATGACATTGAATGTCAGAGATCACAGCTTTGTTGATCTGATTCCTGAGTTTGCACCTCATGCATTGCAGTCCTCTCCTGCTCCTGGGACCAGCAGCCCATGAGCAAACGGAGCCATACCCTTTTTCCACAAGTTCCTGACAAGAAACATCAGACTTGCAGATTCAGAGATATCAGGCTCCAACAGTACCTCACCAAAGACTTTTCTGGGCATAATTCTAGCTAAATAATGACCAGCAGTAATCACTCCCACGTCAGCGGCCCAAGAAGCTACCTAGCCTGAAGCAGCAGGACAGGACAGGATTTGAACCCAAGGATGCTTCCTGATAACCCTTCTGGTAGATGAGCTGTAGAAGTAGAACTGTCATTTATTATTCCTTTCATCTGTTTGAAGCTCTAGAGAGTGCAGGTCTGTAACTTTACTCTTGTGTCAGCAGGGGATGGAAGCGAGAAGCAAAAACAGAAAAGTGAAAGCAGCTTGGTGCTGTCTCTGGAGCCAGGGCAACCATGAGTGCTCCTTTGGGCTGCTTCTGGGGAAGGCTTCACTTTGCACAAGGCAACTCCATATGGTGAAGCAATAAAATCTGCTTCAGCTTGTTCTTTTTGTCTGTGCTGCTAATGCTTCTGTGCAACCAATTTCTTACCTTTCTCTCAGTGGAGATTCAATTTCTCCACTTCTCTGCTACTTGAAGTAAGACAAATCACCCAGTCCATCCCTGCTCCCCATTCACTGGCTAGGTTTGTAATTACTGCTTCCAGGTCTTTTGTCTGGCTGCTTTGGAAGGAAAATTCAAATCTTTCTGTTTGTCAATTCTCTGTTTCTTGTCATGCTCCTCATTTTGGGAAGAAAAGCTCCCAGTACAGAGATAGGAATCAGCTATCTCCATGGGAAATATATGGATGCAGTTTGTGTCCTGCTAAAGGTGTCATTTTCTGGGATTTTCCTATTCTTTTAAAATAAAGTATACAAATAAAGTTACATTTTCAACTTGCAGTTCTGAAGGAAACTAAAGAATGTGTTAACTCTAAACCAAAGTGTAGTTTGGTTAAAATAAAAAAAAAAAAAAATATGTAGGACTGTCCCAGGACCCCCATGTTTTTGTTTTTGGACTGCTTTATGCTTGCTTCTTGGGGAAATCCATACTTCTTCCTAATCCATGTGTTCCTGTATCAGAGCCCGATGGACATAACTGCTCTATTCTTGGCTTCTGTTCACCTGTCACCTCTCTGCTGAGCTACAAGGAGGGAGGGAAGCTCCGGCTGAGCATTTTGTCTCAGACTTGCTTGGATCAGCTGAAACAGAAACATCTTATTCCTGTAATCCTTGACACTCCTGAATACCAATGAGCTGGAAAGATCAAAGCAAGTTATAAGCGCTCACTTCTGGCACAACCATGTTGTGGATAAGGAGCGTGTCCGTAGAGCTGCATTGCCCTAAGAGCTGGCAGGGATCAGAGCATGACCCCAGAACTACCAACCTGGTCTCTGTTGCCCTTTTTGTGCTGCGATGTGAGTAATCAGCTCACATTTTACTGAGTGCAGATTTGCTTCCCTTGCTGTGACCTTGCTGCCCTATTTACAAGCCTGGAGCAAACTTGTCCATGCGAATGTGGGCTGAATGCATGTTGAAGGTTTAATAACCTCACTGAAAGCCTCTCTCTTCATCTTCCAGTTCATTGACACAAGGGAAAAATAAAGGTGGTCTTTAACACCCTTATTTCTGTATGGACGCATGGCTGGGCTGCAACCTCTTCCACTCAAGATGAGCATCACAGAGGAAAACAGATGCTTGAACTATGAATATCTGAAGGAGGGATGGCATTTAAACGTATCAGTGGTCAGAGATGGTGCGTGATATTGTAGGCTTTTAGAAATTGGAACAACTTGTACAGCCAGAGCTAAGTACAAAGAGGCTAAGTTTCAAGGCTTTAAAATTTTGCTGCAAGGACTGAATGCAGATCTAACAATGCCAGAGGAAAAAGATTTCACGGAGGAAAGCAGGAACTGCTTTTTAGCAGCTAGGCTGACGGGCAAGGACCAGGCTCCCTTGGGCAGTTTTGACATTGCTTGCATGGTTACAGGTTCAGCTTGTGTCTGTCACTGCAGCGTGGGGACGAGGCCTGCCCTAATGGGAGTGATGAGGACAGGGTGAGAGTCTGTTGATCACCTGGTGGTTTAAGAAAATTGATGCCCAGGAAGGTTGTGGAGTCTCCTTCTATGGAGATATTCAAAACCCGCCTGGACGCCATCCTGTGCAATGTGTTCTAGGTGATCCTGCTCAGCAGGGGGGTTGGACCTGATGATTTTCAGAGGTCCCTGCCAACCTTGACCATTCTGTGAAAATGGAAGCTAGCCCACCATACTCCATTCAGCCCAGATTCAGTCTTTGCTATCCCGTATTTAGTCCTTAGACAATCTTGTGCTTATAAACTTCTTCCCTGCAAATAGGAAGTGCTTTCTCAGTTAGCATCTAAAAATTTCCAAATGTGATATGATCAAGCAGAGATAATCTGTAAATCAAAATGAATTTCATCATAAGTTTTTTTCCCCTCTACATTAAGACAAATATTTGTACTTTTGCGTATAAGATTTTTTCTTGAAAAAAATAAATTCAATCTAAAATATGAAGTGATGAAAAAACATGTGAGAAGGATGCAGAGATGACCTTTTTCCTCTTATATTTGTGATCAAAAAACCATATCCTGTGTATCTGCTGAAAAAAACAAACAAACAAACAAAAAAAAACACACGATGTATTGCAGCCACTTTCTTTCCATTGCAAAAGTTAAGGATATTCATTTCAAATGACGGATATATATATAAGATAAGAGTCAGGTAATTGATTTTAATTAAACTCTGTCTTAGAAAATTAATGAGCTGATTAGCTAATTTACGATGAATCGATCCTTTTCCAGATATCTTATGTCATCAATAACAAGGAAATTAGTTGATTTCAAATTATTAATACAATTTATTAAATGCATTTTTAAAAAGTAAAGTGTTTAAATCTTTATTTTCTTGTCTGTATAGTCCAAAATATACTCAAGTGAATGTCTGCTTTGCTGGCTTTAAAATTGTTTTTGAATGCCTGTTGGCAACATTTGTCCATAAGATAGAAATGTTATAAAAGATGCCTCATATGATGTCCCTGGTGGCACTGCTATCACATAGCTTAGAGAAAAGTTTGACCTAACAAGCTAATTTCTCAGTGCAATGCTCTGAAAGGTTTTAAAGGCTGAAAGGCTGTTTCCAACTCTCTCTTCAAGAAGAAGAAGAAAACTCACAACACACTATCTTGGACCATTTTCAGAATTATTTACAGATAGCTTTCTTTTAGATGATTTCTGTTTTCTTTCACAGGGTATTTGTTATTCATAACCAGGTGTTTCTGTTGCATCTCTTTTTTCAGCAGGATCTCTATTCTTACAGAGAAAAGTGAGAAGTACTTTATTTTCAGTAGATGTTGTTCTTGTAGTCCTTCTCTTTTAAAATAAGTTAACATTTGTTATTGGCTAAGAAATAATCAATTTGCATGAAAGGGACTAGGTCAAAATTCCCGAGGGAGAAATTTGAAACTGTTTAATACTTGAATATACAGAGCATTTTTAGTTATAACCTGCTGACATAAATGAGCATTTATGATTGTTTCAAGAAATGACAGAACAGGATTGTGATTTTCCAATGCTTAGTATTAGTGTGATGTATTTTTAGTTGATGGCATTCATTAAAGCTGCATTTTCCATGACTTTGTTGTTCATTGCTTATTGTATTTGATTTTCCTTTGGGAGAAAGGAGACTCAAATCTTTAATTGCCTGCTGATGGGGCAGCCCTGCGGTGAAAGTCTCTGCATTGTCATAGTCCTGACTGGGGGAGTAATCCTGCTCTTATGCAGAAGTTACTGCAAATGATAACAGATTTGTTGTTACTGATAGAGGATAATTCTACCAAATGTGATTTCATTTACTTCTGGATTTCACCTGTGCAAAGAAAATGTCCATGTGTTTAGGGAGTGCTGGAGTGTGAAGCTGAGGTTCTCTGGACAAATATCTAAAGAGGAATGCAGGTATCTAAAATCAGATTTAGGATGTCTCCTTGGCTGAGAGGCACCTTGTATAAATAAACTTAATGCTCTAACAGGGAGGTATTTGGCCTACCTTGATTTATCAGTGTTCAGTAGATAATGGTAAGGACTTCGAGAAGACACATCTCTCTATCCTAGAAAAGGCTTTGGACTTTAGTGGGCTGTAATGTCCTCTGAGGGTGTCCATCTCTGTTAGCTTGTAAGAGAAATACTCTAAACAGTAAGAGTGGACAACATCTTTTACAGATGATTAAATTAATGGAAATCCTATTTTATGAGGCTCAGCCCAGAGTTAGGAGCCTTCTGCTCAGTGATGTTTCTTTTTCCCAACAGGCTTGAGCATTTAGCAAAGCTACAGGTTCACAAGTATCCAAATGTAAGCAGGCAGGCACTGGTTATGCCACTCAGAGTTTTGTGGGAACCTCAGGTGATGATGTCTGGACAGTTGTAGCCTGGATCTAAGCAGTCTTAATGTAAGGATACCATTGGACCTTTCATCAAACACTGATTTGTTTTTGAAACCCAGCTGTTGGGTAAGGAGAAGAATAAAAGAAAGATCACTGCTACTTGGGGTGCCTGACCTCCCTTGGAGCAGAGCTCATCAAACAAATGCTCATTTTCTTGGGGAGCATGCTAACCACCAGGCTACTGCTTGTAGCAACTTTCTTGTGCATTCCCTTTTCTATTGACCACCAAAAAATCCCAAAGCTCGACATTATTAAAAAAAAAAAAAAAAAAAAAAAAAAAGTAGCAGACAATTTATACAGAGGATCTGAGGCAATATAAGGCACTATAAGGAACTTTTTGAAAGATGAATCTGTAATCATTGTATTTCCTGTGCTCAGTCTGTACCATTGCCAGTAGCAATCTGAATTTTGTTAATCAGTAATAATTTCATGTTCCTCTGGGAATTTTGCCGGTGGTAATTTTCTTACTGGTATATGATCATCTAAAGATTGTACTTGTGTGCGGGGGAAAAAAAATCTTAAAAATTACACTGCTATGTAATCACACTTAATTTGATAATATCATTAATTAGTTTATTTTAAAGTAATGCTTTTCAAGAGGTTTTAGTTAACATACTAACATTTTAAAATAATTTTTCTCCCCTTTGTTTTTCCTCATTCCTTTATGCTCACTCAGTTTCATGATCAGTGACTCATTTCTCATGTTCCATGAGTCCATAATCATCCCATGCAGCCCACCTTTTTTCTCACCTTGCTGTCTACTCTTTCAGAACTAATTTTACTTTCCTTCTTTTAGTGATTCCAAGTACGAGGTTCCAAAGATTTTTTTTTTTTAAAAAAAAAAAAAGGTGCAGGGAGAGGCAAGCTAAAAAAATGATACAGGCAGTTGTAGAGAAAGGTTTGTGAAATCTTTCAAATTAGTGTTTTTCCTTTTAAAGGAAAAAACGATGCAGAGGACTAAGCATTGGGCAAAGATTCTTAAGGCAGACCTCAGCTTTGCTCTTAACACAAATGTAGTTTTGATCTAAGCTTACTGTAGTGCTGCCAGTTTGTTCACTTTTTTTTTTTTTTTTCTCATGCTCTTATGAATTCCAGACCTCTAGGCTGAAAGAATTATCACCACGATGTATGGTGCCTAGACATCTGAATCCCTAACACAACTGCCATTTTTTGGCACTTGTAATAAGCAGTGAGTTGGAAGTAAATTTTCCCATCTCCCTGGAGTTCAAACATCAGCATCTTTTCTCCTCTTTCAGAAAGTAGCATCTGAAATGGGAAGTTTGATTTCTGAGGCTCTTCACTAGTGGTGGCTGTGCTGTGGCTCCTGAGGGAAAGCTGTACTCTGTGACACTTTTCCTCCAAATTCTGAAGAACAAATTATGGCTGTCAGCATTTGGGGACTTAGAAATTTTTGGCTTATGCCAGTATGACAGAAAAGCTGTTACCTATGCCTGATTTATTTCAGAGCTCAGTGAGGCCACAACTACCTGCCTGGACATTACAATTCCAGTCACAGCACAGGGCGCTGGATTAGATGCCAGGCATGTTTATTGAGGAAATGGGGAGATACCTTCACAAGCTACCTAAACGGAGCTTAAGCTAAGTTACAACACAAGGCATAAGAGAGAGTGCAAGGAAAATGGCTCTTATAGCCTTTGTGGTTTTATAGCCTCATTAATCTGAAAGTATTAAATTAAATGCAAATTGAAGATTAAATGGATTTCTCTGTGGCTATTTAGGCCCTGTTTAAGGTGAGTAATTTATATCGTATAAAGTTAAAGGGACACCAGCAAATCAGAAACTCTATCAAAGAGTAGGCAGAGAAGGTAAGCAATTCTTTCACGTAACCCTCTAGCATTTCAGGAAATGATCCTAAGAACAAGGAACAATACTCTTAAATCTTCCAAATACCATCACACCCACATCATGAATGCATCCAGACTGGAAGGAGCAGCAGCTTTTAGAAGTCTGATGTAAGGACAGCTCATGTGTCTGAGGTTCATCTCATCTTCTCTGTGTGTTCAGCCATAACTTCAATTTTTTTTTCTTTCCTTTCTTTTTTTCTTTTCTTTTTTTTCTTTTTTTTTTTTTTTCTACATCTAGAAACTGTTTTTACATTAAATCTAAATTGTTCATCTCACTGAGTGGATCCACCAAAGGCCAGTAGTGTTTGTGCATTAACCCAGTTCTAAAAAGTGGACTAAATTGGTTGACGTTGTGTGTTTGCATTCAGACTTGTCTGTGGCTTCAAACAGGTGTAGTGTATTAGTTGCATGTGAAGTAAGTTGGAAGGAGTTAACTTCAAGAGCAAGTTGTAGGATCAAGAGAGAGAAAAACAAGTTGGGCAATTGAGTTGGAAGAAACATAAAGACCTGGTGAAGAAACACTAATGCATGTTTCAGCCTGAGTAAAGCACATTTTCCTGGGTTATAAATGTTTTCTTACAAGCTTCATTAAAGCTTACAAACCAAAATAGCTACATGCTATTCATTAAAGTGGACAAGGCCATAGCTAAATACTGAAGCAGTCAATGTTATGAAGTATGGGGAAGAGTTGATGATGCTTATAGGCAGGTAATGAGCAATCTAGAAAATATAAGAAAGTCTAAATAGCAGATTAAAGAGCTTTTCAAATGAAGGGTAATATTTTCTCTGTCTGGAAGAGTGATATTAACGCATTGCTTTTGCTAAGGCTCTAAGGGAAGTTAAAATCATGTGAATCTAAGTTTAATAACAAGCCTAACTACTAATTAGAACAACTGTGAAAAACTCAGTTGGGAGAGCAGAAGGAAAGAAAAATGTGGTTAGCTCATGAAACATAACAGCAAAGCTGAAATGCAAGGTGTCCCAGATGGAGCATTGTTTCTTTCCCTGTGCATTGCATCTGGTACTGCAGACACACATCAAGATTAAATGTAGTGAAATAAAGCCAGGCATTTGTCTGGCAGTCTCCATGATCTGATAACAAAAACTGATCAGGGATTAAATCCTTCTGACAACTGAACCACTTAATAACAGGTATGATATGAAGTAGAGCAATTGGACTAAAATAACAGTTTTTCTTTTGATGGACACAACAAAATGAAAAAGCAGTGAAAACCCCAGCATTATTAATTTGCAGGTACTTGTTATTCTTTTGCTTATTTATAAAATTTACCATAATTTCAGAATTAAGAATTGACCATTGCAAACGAAGCAGAGAAGGCAGGTATTTTCCAGGCAGCAGAGCTGGGATGGGCAGGTGGTATCTGTGAGTGTGAATTCTTTAAGATTTTTCTCAGGTCTCAAAGAAGGGCTAAGAACCCAACCGTTAATTATTGAGCACAGACTAATGTTTCCTTTGAACGAGCAACTTAACTCATCCAGGAAGTATCAACTGTCAGCATCTCAGCGAAGTTGCTACAAGAGTCCTTAAGGGTCATGTAGCTACTGTCTACATATCACGAAAACCAAAGAAAAAGAGTTTGTGCTTGTCAGCACTTCGAGTTTTTTTCTATGTTTTCTGAGTTGGCTGAGGTCTGAGTTGGAGGTAATTTAACTTGCTCGCACTTGCTGTTATTTCAGTGTCTCGCTTGTTCAGTTCAACATATTTTTAGTTAACAGGTATAAACCAAATTTCCTCCTAGATTAGCTGAAACTTGGCTCGACCTTGGTTAATGGTTTGCTGTTTCGTGGGAAGTGAAATATAATTTAATCATGAATTTTATAATGAAAATTGCCAAGAGGGTCCCATGAAATTAATTATTTATTAGTTTAAATGTTTTCTGTGCAAACGAGAGAGGTGATTTTAAAAATGTAGTCCCCCTGACCCGTGCATCAGATTAGAGTATCTGAGAGATCAACATAAGCAAAATCTTTTTTTGCCATCTTTTTCTTCAACAGACTAACGATGCCATGGTACCTTGCTGCAAGACTTCTGGGGTCTTACACTCACATCTGACAGTGGAAATGAAAACCTCTATTGCAGTTTCAATAGCATAGGTGGATAGTGGTAGTTAGATATTGAGAAAATTTTCTAAGACTAAGGCAAGTGAAATTCTGCAGTAGATTGTGTGGGGGAGTCATGGAGTTTCTGTTATCTGAGGTATCTAAGAAAAAGTTAGACAGATGTAGGCAAACACTATTGTCTTACTACTGTATTCCATTGGAGAAACAGAGCACATGCCTATGTTTAAGTGACTTGGCATTATACATAATTCACAATTCTGAAACAGTGAGCGTCAAAATCATTAACTGGCATAAATCTGGACTGTTTTCTGTCCCCAAAGTTTTGGACAAGCTTGTTCTTAAAAGTAATTTACCTGCATACTCATTGCAGCTATTTTCACATCCCTTGGTCTGTTTATGAATCTCATATTTCCCAGTGTATAGGTATGAAGAAAGATGAAAGGCAATACAAATTTTCTGTAAGTCGTGGATGTTAACCTGGAAAAAAAAAACAAAGTGACATTGTGGAAATTGTGGGAAAAGCAGCATACTGTTGACAGAGAAACAAGAGTGAGAAGCAAAAACCAGCATCTTTCACATAATTTCATTTGACTTGCTGCATGACATTGGATAAACCATTATAAATCTTTTATTCTGTTCTTGTTCCCCCTTTTTGTTTCATTTGTTTACAGCTTTACCTGGGACCTTTTTTGTTCTTTGCCTGTACACTGTTTTGTACAGCACAGCCTGGAACTGCAACTCCCAAGTCTCAGTGCAAATGATAAATAATATCAATTGCAGTGAGAATGATGTCTTGCTGTGCAAGTACGTAGAGCCAAGGAAAAGGTATACCATTAGTTTGAAGAATTGTTTAAATTTAATAATATTAACTGTTAGATATCCCTTTCTAAAAAAAACCAACAATATTCTCCAAGCAATGCATTCCATCAGAGGAGCATTCACACAAACAATGCCTTGGTTTTTGCATATATGCCTTGGCAAACTACTTACTAAAGCCAAACTTCATAAGGGAAAATTATTGTTTTGCAAGTTTAATGTGTGACTAATTCTGCACTGAATAGAAGAATGCTGGGCAGCTTGTGGCACTGCAATTTTTGCTTCAATTTAGATCAAGTTGTCATCGGATAAATTGGAGAAAGGGAGAATCTGGCTGACTATCATTAGAGGTTTCTCACTAGAAAAGCCTATTAGTCCCTAAAAAGGAACCAGCAGATTAGAGGTACCTGGCTAGCAGCTGGGCAAATCAAGAAACAAATGTACTGTAAACAGTTTTTTACTGGAAGAGATGTGGCCAGAACATTTCCCATTCTCAGTGTGTGGTCTGTTCTTGTAAATATTTCTGTAAATAAAAGAGACATTTTAATCTATAATTTATATTCAACTAGAGCATATAAAATTATTTGTCTACTTTACAAGTACAGGAAAAATAATGTGCTGTTTTTCACTGCAGCTATTACATTATTGATATTTCTAGGGCAGATTGTGCCACCCAGCAAAATTTACTTATAACATACTCAAACTAACTCAATAACATCAAACAAAACCTCACAAATAAGCCAACATCAAACAGAACCTCACAAATAACCAGAAAAGCAATGTCTTTAAAGCTTCAGTCAATACCAGAACTGGGTCATTATCCAGTTCTTCCTATACATAGGCTTGTGGATGTGGCATTAGAGAGTTAGCAAATATTGCAGATATGGGAAGAATTGTATTTTATAACACAGAAGATGAGTGCAAAAACTTGAATACACTTTCTCAACATGTACCCATTGCAAAGTATTTACGATCCTGCCTTTCATTGTGTAGAAATTTTACAGCAGAAAATTAATTATTATTTTTTTTTTTTCTGGACCTGTAGCTGAATTCTGATCCCTCAAGTGGGTATCGATCTGAGTTTTTCTAAGTTTGTGATATTATCAATGACTAAATGTTTACAAGTGTAATTAACTGTAATAATAACCCAATGTAATAATAAAATAATAATAGCCCTGGATCTTAGCTGATAGATCCATTGAGCTAAACTGATGATGAAATGAAGACTGCAATGTACAATTAAGCTTATGGGTTGCTCTGTGTACTAGAGGTTGGCATTTAGCAATGAGAGATTGCTGCCAACTTCTGCTGTGGGGAAAGTTCAATAGGTGCAGTTGGGTAATGATTTACTTCATTACTGTATATAGCAGCGTATTCATTAGTGGAATGCTAAGGACTGAAATTACAAATCTCAACTTTTTTTTTTTTTCTTGAAATTTGAAATGTCAGCTCCTTAAAATATGCTATTGGCCCATATTTTGCCAACCCTCTTGCCATTGGCAATGAAATATTGTGTTAATTAGCTAGATTTTCTATTAATTTATTTCTCTTTCTCAATTCTTAACTGTAATATTAAAGTAATAAAACCTGTTATATTTCAAGATATAGCTCTATTGGCCAGCAAATAAATACACAATAACACAAAAGCATCTAAAATAGTGCCATTGCTTAACAAGCATTAAATGATGTCAAATGAACTGCACAGTCAGATGGTGAGACATTCATGTGAAAAAGACTCTCAGAGCTGCATAAAGGTTCTTTTCTGATGTAAACAAAACAAAGCAAAACAAAAAAAAACCTACTTGCAAAGGAGGAAATACTTGATTTCCTAAGAAAGATGACTTTAAAACAAGTTGTGAAAAATCACATTGATTTTTTTTTTTTTTTTTCCCCTGCATGGAAAATACAAGACCTAAAGGAAACGTTTGTGAATTTTGAGACATTTGTGAATTCTCTAGTGGTACAGAGCCCCCAGAACAAAGCAGCGAGCCAAATTCATTCTCTTGATATATGGAGAAATAACAAAGCACCTTTTATCTCTGTTCCTGGGTTTGATCTGCCATATGGGAATCAATGGAAGCTTTTGTCATCTGTTTCACTAGGCAAAAGGAAGTGGTCAACATGGTAGATCATACACAAAGTTGTCGATTCATGGCTCCACCCTTTTTTTTCTGGGCATTGAACTGAGTCACTGCTTTACTGTTGTATTAAGATGCTGATCCAGCCTGGTGTCAGGGAGGGCAGTACCAAAGATTATATTTCTAGGAGAGTATATTTAAACATTGAGCATGCCAGCTGCATGCAAAAGCAAGGGGAAGACAACAAGCACTCTAGGTAATTAGAAATTGTGCAATTGAGAGAGGATGAGGTGATTAGCAGATGGCATTTTTCTTATTACTTCTTTCAGATTGTGGTGCTGAGGTCAGAGTTTTGAACTCTTGTTGAGTCCCCTTTGACTGTACAGCCAAGACTGAATGACAATCAGTGCAGTCCAGCCAAGAACCTTCCACAACAGGCACAATGGAAAAGACCAGGGAAAATAATGCTTTTCCGGTAACACTCATCTTGTTCTCAGTGTTAATCATCTTGCTAAGAGCTAGTAAATGTGAAAAATATATTCTGCAGTAGTTTCCTCTAGTGTCCTGTGAGTGTAGGTAGCTCCTATATTTTTAATCATGTCACTTGGCATGCATGAAAAGGACAATAATTTAAACTGAATACTGGATTCTGAAAACTGAATTATTTATATGGTATGTTTTACATTCCTAAAATAAATTAACACAAAATATTTATTTTGAAAAAGAAACAAAACAAAATACTTTATTGAAGCAGTGACATTATGTTGTGTGAAAATTGCCAGGATATTCTTAATCCAGTGAAGCTCATAACCCTTATTAGTGTCAGGGCAATTTCAAGATGATTGCTCTCTGACTTTTTCTGTCTTAGCTGTCTAAAAGTCTTTCTGCCAATATAGCAATTTGAAACAAACACCATTTTGTCTTGCATTAATTTTTATTTATTTATTTATTTATTTTCAGAATAATGCTTTCTCTGGTTAATCTCCCCCCAAGCATCAACCAAATTGGTAATGTATGTGACAAGTTCCCATTTATTTTTAATAAATCCATAACCAGAGGCTGTGAAAGAAGAAAAGAGCATTACAGTTAACTAGCAGAATGTTTTGGTATTGTATGGGTTTTTTTTTAGTCTATGCATTTGGGCCACACACAGACGTGTTATAGGCAAAAGAGATTAAGGCTAAAATGGGAATTATCAAATATCTAGCTGGGATAGGCCATGTAAAGGGTATGGAAATACATTGGAATATTTTTTAGAATAAATAGGAAACAAGGAGAAAGGAGCTCGACTGCTGTTTTGCAGGGAAGGGACACAGATGGTTCTTAGCAATTTGCCTCTGCAAAGGTTGATGACTCAGTAGTGATAGTGATAATGACACTGCGCATGTGGGCAAAGAGAAGACAGGTGATGGGAGTGAGGAAATCATCAGGAACTATCCTGGATAAAATGTCAAGAATTTACTGTAATTAGATTTGAAGTAGTGCCCCCAAAATCACAAACTGTGATAGTAAGGAAGATCTGTTTAGGAGTGCATAATGAAGCACAAAACTAAAAAATGCAATGTAAATATTTTTAAAGAATTTGAAGGGAAGGAGATTATGCCCTAACAAGCCCTTTGGTTTAAATTATACAGAAGACAGATATTTGGAAACATAATCATAGTAGCTTAAATGAAGATGTAAAATAGGAAAAAAGAAAAAAAAAAAAGTCTATTTAACTCAATAAAGAGTAGATTGTCAGACTTTTTCTCATATTTTCCTTTGTTAGGGTCACTGATGATCTAAAAACAAACAAACAAACCTGCAATAAATTGAACTGTTCTCTGCTGTAATGTTTGATGGAGTATCACTTGTGAAATTATGTGTTAATTTGGGTAGGATAGGATGTAGTATGAATATGATATAGTGATAAGTAAGTGGTTGTGAGTAACCAGCAACAGGCAGTGTTGAAAAGAAAATAACTGGGCTAAAGATAAGATGATTTGCTGATTTCCTCAATAAATATTTTTAAGCTCCTGGCAAAAGAAATAAGGATGTTAATATATATAATGTGTATATATATATATAAAATATATTAAGAATAGGAATAAATACTTTATTGTCCATTAATAGAAGATGAAAAAAACAGGCAAAAGAAAATGAGACCTGATGACTAGGAGCAACTGACAGAAAGAATAATACAAACACACAAAGATCATACAGGTTGAGTTGCAAAGGAAGATACAACTACCAGCAAAGATTAAGAATTCACTTTCTATGCATTTTAATACTAAAAAGATGACTAATGAAAATGTTGACTTAGCCAATGAAAATGAAAGCTATCAGTGTATGACACCAAAAAGGGCAGTATTTTAACACTTTCTGCATCAGTTAACTATAAACAATTGAGATAACTACTTTTGAAAGGTTCTGGAGGATAGGAGTGTTTCAGGAGAGTGGAAAGGCAAATACAGTTTCTATCTTTAAAAATGACTAAAGAGATGAAAAGTATGATAGATTGTAAGAAACTAAATTGCAAGAATATATGATAACCTTTAATTCTTATAAGGATCTGCAATAAAATCATACACTCTTTGTTAAATACCTGGTAGATAATCATGTATTATAGACTGAATTTTCCAAGAACAAACTGTCAGCCAAACTGTTGTCTTTCTCTGGCAAGGTAACAGACACCATCATCGTTTGGGTTGGAAGGGACCTCAAAGACCATCTCGTTCCAAATTCCTGCCACGGGCAGGGACACCTCCCACCAGACCAGGCTACCCAAAACCCCATCCAGCCTGGACTTGATCACTTCCAAGGATGGGGCATCCACAGCTTCTCTGGGCAACCTGTGCCAATGTCTCACCAGCCTCAATGTGAAGAATTTCTTCAAAATATCTAATCTAAATCTACTCTCTTTTAGTTTAAAACTGCTATCCCTTGTCCTCTAAAGGTATGGTGGTGTCAGTGCTGCTGAGTTAGAGACACATTTATTACTAATGACAGTCAAAATTGATCCTGTTTTGGTGCAGGGACATGGACTTAGTGACCTCTTAAGGTCTATGCCAACCACACGTTTCTATGATTGCATGACTGCATTTAAAGATTTGTGCCAGATGAATGTTTTCCATTTACTATATTCTTTTGCCTTTCCACTTGTCAAAATGAAAAATAGCCCATTCTGGCGCAGGACTGTTCCAGATGAAACTGTCAGCCAGAAAGCTCAATGCCATAAGAAAGATATTTTGCACATACCTCCTTTAGGAGATTAGTTGAGCAGCCAGAATATGAATTCCAAACCCTCAAAAAATATGAAAACTACTTATTGAAGAGAGTCACAACTTAATCAAAGTAAGATGTTTGTCTTATGCTCAGCATTTCCCTACTATTCTGTGGTCAGTAAAACCTGAATAAATAGGCTGGTATTATTTTACAAATGTGTGATATATCTTCAAAATGCACAAAGCTTTTTCTGTGTATGAAAATGGGGCTGGAGGTATCACAGAGAGACAATTGCAAAAGTGGGCTTTTTTTTTTGTTGTTGTTGTTCTCTTTGTCATTATATAGGTATCAGAAATTTCAAGGACCAAGCAAAAATGCTTTATATTTCAGAAACAAGAAGAAACCAATTACCAGAAAATATTTTGTTCTTCAAACTGATGAACCTAATATATCAGATTGAAGTATTTTTTTGAAATGGGACTAGAAATGTAGTTTGGTCTATGCCACTTAGAAGGCAGTGTCTTAAAACAGCAAGGAGAAAATGTTCAGAGTTCCTTGATATCCTAAGTTTAACTAAGCCCCCAAATTTTAGATGATGTTATACTTCTGAGTGTCTATATTTTTTATGTTTCATGTGGCAGTATGCAACAATCAATCTACTCAAATCCAAGAAACATGTAATTCTAGAGTGAACATAACCCAGGTTTCTTTTGCTTTCTTACCATGCTGTAATCGAATTTGTGAGGCTAAAAAGATCCTCTAATCTCTCTGCCACTTTCTGGACAAATATATTAGTAATATATTTGTCAGGTAGAATATTTTTCTTTTGTAATTGGATTAGCAAAATTCATTCAGGGACAGAACAAACACATGAATTGACTCGAGGATGAATACGGTGACTTTCTTATTAATTCTTGTTTCACAATTAACATACACCATTGTCTTTAAACAAATAATTTAGCTACTCCATTTCTGTTCCTTATTGGAAAAGCTTTATTCTTCTTTCGATAGAAGTGAGAAGTACTTAAAAGTTTATTTATGAAACAGTCAAACAGATTAGAAAAGACACTGAACAATTTTATTAGTTAAATTTATCTTACTATTTAGTATTAGTCATAGATCGTCATTCTTTACTGTCTGACTTTCTATATGAACTGAATCCTAAATATAGATATGAGTTTTGAGGATAATATGTTTATTAAGCACCATATGCTTGGTTTAAAGTATTACTCATCATAGTAATTTTATTAATTTACATTCTATTATGTCTCATGATTTCATGTAAAATCCTTTATAGACAGGCACAGATTATTATCATGCAATAGTCTGTGACCTATTAGAGTTCTCTAATGTTATATAATGGGCATTATACAAGAATTAGAGACATTTAATATATATAGTTTTACATCAGGTCTGAAGTGAAGGCAGGCCAGGAAAGGAAAAATTAGTAATAAGGAAAACAACATCTAAGACAATAACTTTTGTTCATTTGGTATCACTTTCAAATTAATTGAAGGTTTGTTTGTAGGACCTTGTTACACCATAGTATTTTCAGTTTACTTTCACCATTATGCTAGGATCCTCAGACACTTACACAGGAACAAAAGTGGCAGTCTATTTAGAAAGAATACATTTTCAAATAATCAAAATACAACAGTATTATGGAGAAAGCTGAAAGATGTTTGCACTTCATAAGGAAATTTCTTCACTTCAGCAGCCAGAGAACAAATGTCCCTTTCCAGCATTTGAGAATGTATCTTCTTGGCAGTGATTATTAGCAGTAGGCAGTTGCACAGGGAACAATTTCTTGTGATGACACTGAAATCAGCTGATTGCATTTTCCTCATTACTTGCCTTAGAGAATTCTGTCAAATGCATAGTCCACAAAATGGTTTATTTCAATTATTTTAAAACAGATCCCATAGTCTTCATTATAGTTTGTTAAAAACAGGAATAGCTACAAATATGGTTATAGTTTTCTGATCTTTCCCAGGTTGACCTAGATTTATTTTTTTTTTTTTAATAGAAAGTTGAAAAAATGGAGCTTTCTAGTGTATCTGAGAATGAATGATATAGTGTTCAAAACTGGTGATGATGAGTAAAACACCTGTAGTCACACTTCTGTAAATATACAAAGAATGGTTGGTTAGAACCTCAGTGGGTCATAGAATTCAGAAGATAGCTTTCTGTTTTGATATTGCATTAAAGTGGGGCTTGTTTGATTTCATTTGGGGGTTGAAGTGCAGGTTGTTTTGTTTTACTGGTAGGCAAAATAACAGAACAATATATAGAATGGATAGATGAGGCAGAATTTTGTATAGGAATTCAATCTTTCCCCAACTGCTTTATTAGTAGGTGAGGATAACAAGCATATTGTGATTAATAACCAGAAAAGAATTTTCTGGAGATTAGGTGCTTCACAAATAATTCTAAATTGCTCCATGTAACAGGTTTCACGCTAATACTACTTTGATCCACATCACCAGGAGCCATAAACTAGCTTCAGTCCATTGCCTTTTGTGAAATAACCCTGATTTATACTAGCTGAGAATACTTTCCTTCCATTGTCAGAATTGTTGCTGCATAGTTTCATTGCACTAGCTGTGAAAAAAAACAAAAACAAGCAGCAGCACCAGAGGCTTATTTATAGTTGTGTTAAAGATGTAGCAGTGCAGTAGTGCAATACATTTTGGAATGAACTGAACTGCTGGAGCTTATATTCAGTTTACAGATGGGACAGCATTTTGGGGTGAGGAGGTTTAGCAAATGGAGATCCTGCTGCCACAAATTAATACAATAGTTCCTAGCATATTTCTGCTTTTCACTCTGGCTATTCAACAGGGCATGATTTTCCTGAGGGAATGAGGAAAACATACACAGAATAATAAGAAAACTGTTGTCTTCTTATTTCAGAGCTTCAGTGGACTGTTAGAAGGAAGTAGCAGCACTTGTTTGACCTTCAGTAGTACCACAGATTTTTTTTTTCAAAATGGTTTTCATACATTGAGACTCATAGCCATATGTAATCTAGTAACTACCCATAGAAAGGGACATATGCTTCCAGACTTAATTTTGTGAACCATGCTAGATAAATCAATTTACCTTCTTGTAAAACTAGATCAGTTAGTCTCCTCTAGAACATCAAATTCAACTGTGTGTATAATGGCATGTAATGTGTAGTGACAGGACACGATGTACTGCAGTCAAGTAAAATGCAATTATCTGACTAAACCTGGCATGTGTTACTGCCCTGAACTGATGTGGTGAGCCACACGTGTTTCATTTACTTCATTCTTTAAAATTTTATAAAACTTCCCAAACCATTAAAAGCATTAATAAAAACAATAGCAGTGACTGAAAACTCAAAATCTTTACAAGGTGCATGTGAATCCTTAACAAGAGACCAAACTTCTTAGACATTGTAGGTAAAAATAATTCCCTCTATGCTAAGGCTTCCACCTGAATATGAACCAGCAATGTCTCCTGCTATTCTGTCTCCAGGAGACATTGAGGGATAGGTTCTACATAAACCATTTTTTCACTGTTATAGAACTGCCTTAGGTAAAAATGATCTATAAATGCCACGCTGATTTTTTTTATTTTTTTTTTTCCCCAGTATAAACTCGTTTAAGGTATTTGAATTAACACATGCCAATAAATTAACTTTAATAGCCAAAGTGAATGAAAGGAGTTGTAGATAAAACGCAATCCCTGCCATCTTAAGATAACTGTCAATTATTAGTGATGTAAATGTAGTTAAACCAAATTTCAGAGACTAAGAAATTCTTGAGATCTGAGGTGAGATGATACTTCTCAGTTTTTCTTTAAACTCACAATTTATTGTGCACAAGTTAGTTGTATTTGACTCTCTATTTTGATATAGATGAATTCAAAATTGGGATAATTTCTGGACTGGATGTTCTTTGCCTGGTTTCTGTATATTATGTTGTGTGGCTCTTTCATAATTCTGCAGACTTGTCTTCACTCAGATATCTTCCAAAACAGCTCTTCAGGCATCGTTCAAGCATAGGTTATACTAAATAGGAAAAGGACACTTTAAATCTGAATTAGAGAGCCTAGCATGGTAATTATTCTTAACAAGCTATTTTGGTAAGCTTCCAAATTCAGAAAAATCCTAAGAGTTCAATTAAATATCTGCACTGAATACATTTATTGGAGTTACTCCATTAAAGTAATCATGGTTGTTACTCTTCAGGACTGTGTCTGTCTTATTTCTTATTTGTGAGTCAAACTGCACTCTGAATTAGACCAACCCTTCAATACAGAAAGCAAGGCTGCAATAATCCCATCCAGAAGTAGAATGAAATTTACCTAGTTTCAAAACTGGCAGTTTTGTGACCCACCAGGTAGAGGCTGTATGCAGAAACAAAACTGGGATACCTGTGAAGTATGGGGTACTGGCACAGAGCTGAGCTCCAGTGTCCTCACTGCTTTTGTCTTTTGCACCTGGATTTCTGCTTCTTGAGAATCCTCATTGACACGCCTTACCAAGCATTAGTTACCATGAAATCCTCATGAAAACAATGTTTGATGGACACTAATACAGAATCAGTGAAATCATAATGGAAAACTACTATGAAGTTGAGAAAGATTGTTATAATTAAGAGAAAAAAATGGCATTACATTGTCATCTTATATTTAGTCATACTCAGGCTTATAAAATTCACTTTCACAGGAGAGATGGTAGAGGATATAAAAGATTTTTCTTAGTCTTAAGACACCTTATGGAACATTAAAATGTACCTAAATAGGCATTTAATTTTGGGTCATGACTGCATCTGTATCAATAGTGGATTCATCAGTTTGCAGATATTTTATTTTAAAAAGCAAGAAATAATTTTTCAAATGAACAGACATTTAAATTTTGACTATCTTAATTTCATCATTTTCTAAATTAGAACATGGCTTTAAGCTGAAATCAAAATATTTTGTTTAGAAGATACTGAAATGTAGATGTTAGATTTTAAGGATTTGTTACTTCTTGAATGAATTATATACACAAAATGAAAGAAGTTCCTGAAACTTTTAGTTCCACTTTTAATTTTGCTAAGGCTACCTTTTAAACTAAAAAGTCATAAGTAAAATATTCGAAAACTGTCAGTCAATGCTGTCATGTCTTGGACTTTAATGTTTACTATGCCTATGGGCTTGATACTGAGAGGAAATCTTGACACAGCTGTGATCATCTCAGCAGATGTGACTTGGATTCTGACTGCAAGACAATGCCCTCTGTAACGGTGACAAAGATAATTGAGAAACAAGGCACTGTTTTTATTTGTAACTGTGTATTACAGCATATTTACATTACAGTCAGAAAAACATAGTGTATCCTCTATAAATTTGTGGATGATAGTAAAAGAAGAATAAATCACATTAAATGGTTGAGCTTTGATTTAGAGGGCTCTTGAGAATTGGTCTAATAAGAACCTTGGGACATTCAGTGAGTATTGTTTTTCATCCAAGTTGGAGCAAGCCATTCCATCCCACCAGTATAGGATGGGAACAATCCTGCTGAAAAAGACATGGGGTTTATGACGGCTATTGAGCCAAGCATGTCCCAACAGTGTGCTCACTGTAAATAATAGAAAGTGCAGGTGTGGCTGGGCTAGGACGAACATGACAAGAGGACTGAGGGAAGTTGTTAGCCTTCACCATCTGACAATACATATACTGTGGCCAGATAAAGAAGGATTTCAGGAAACCACAGAAGGTGCTGCAGAGGTCAGGGGCCTAGAGCAAGTTTTTACGCTGAAGAAGAGACTTAGCAGCCTCCAGTTGTTTGAAGGGGAGTGCTGAAGGCACTGAAGATAAACTCTTCTGTGGCAGATGGTACAGCACAGGGCAGCAGCAGTAAATTGCAAATTGGGATGTTAAGGATGAACATAAATCTTTTTACTATTAGGGTGGTGTGATACCACAAGAAAATTTTCTAGAAAGGTTGTGGAATCTCCCATCCATGGTGTTTTTTAAGACGTGAGTAGAAAAAGACATGGTTGACATGATCTGCCCTTTGCAATACTCCCATTTCTAGTGAAAAGTCAGAGCAGATGATCTCCAGGGATCCATTCTAATTGATATTTCTGTGATCCTAAAAGTAATAATAATTACTGCTTAACTCAGTGCTTTTTCATTCCCTTGAAACCTCCTCCACAGAGGTGGTCTCTGCCAGTCGTTTCCTTATACTGGCTGCTCATGAGTTTTCTTTGCCTCCTCCACCTTGTCAGTTTAGTAAAATTGTCTTAGTGGCTGTATGTTAATTGGTAATGTACTGATTAACATTAGTATGCAGATATATAGCCATTTTTCAGAATTCATAATCCCACTGCTAACTATTTCTGTCATAGATGCTATTCAATTACATCCATCTAATTTATCCAGAAAAAGTGTCACTAAGGGCATTGAAGGATCTGCCTTGGGAAGAATCGCAAATTCTGCTCTCTAATAACACTGCAACTCAATTTGTAAAATGTTGCTATCCTAACAGGGGTAACCTACCTCCTGCATAGAAAATCGTGGGGTTGTGGGACCTGGTTGGCGTATCATGTGAGTATCATGTAAAGGTCTCTGCTGATTTCTTTTCAGGGCAAGGGAATCCCTTTGGAAGGGTTTCTTCGCTGAAATGGTTGACTGAAATATGTTTGCTAAATTTTGTTCCTTTTGCACTGTTAACAATAAAAAAGGGAGGAAGAACCATATTTTGTTTTGCTATTGCAGGAACAACGCTTTGCAGTAACAGACCCTTTAAAACCCTTTTAAAATGGTGCAATACAAGATGCCAGAGTAATCAGAAAATGTTTTTTTTGTTGTTGTTGTTGTTTTTTTTTTTGTTTTTTTTTTTTTTTTTTTTTTTTTTTTTTTTTTTTTTTTAAAGCTGCTGGCAGAAAAGAAACAGGGCAAACCTGTCAACATTTCTCCATCTACTTCAGCTGAAGAAATAAACCACATTAGGTCTGGTGTCTAATGAGGAATTCCACTGGCTTTTCAGCAGAACCTGTGGGTAAATTGGGCAGCGAATTTCTGTAAATGTAGAATGAAAGAAGATGGCAAAATGGTTGCTGTTTTGCAATCTGGCAAAATAAGTTCCCTGTTGCATACAATAAGACAAATTAGTGTTTAATACTGTTTAATGAAACTATTAGCATTATGGAATATTAACCTAATTTATGATTTTTTAACATGTTTTCCCAATATGACTTCTTGTTTTAATTTAATTGATTTTGTCAATTTGAAAAGTTCATTTCAGGGACAGTGGATGAGAAAGTCTTAAAAAAAAAAATAATAAAAAAAATAAGGTGTCTCTGATAACTCAGTTTAGTTTGGTGCAAACAACAGAATTAATAATGTTTTAGATGGGTCTGGAAAATTACATTTGGTAACCCGTCTGACCCCATGAAGGAAAACGCATTATTGCCTTTACATTTTAAAAATGCATGGTCTGGAGCTGGTATGTTAAGAAATCAGAAATTATATAGCATATGTTAAAATGGAGTTTTAATGTTGTTAAACAATTAAATCTCAAATATTATATGGCTTTTAATGAATATCATAAATATTTTTAAGATAACATTAAAGCGTAGAGTCGCAAACGTGGAAAGAAAGCCTTTTGCTTTCTTTTGCCTTTTGCTTTGTTTGAAAGGATTGTGTTGTAATTTGGAGACTACCTCTCTATCTTTGGCATGCAATTCTGTATCCTTTTTCCATAGTAAATCAGAGGTAATTACATTAATGTCAGTGAAATTATACCAATGTGAAAACAGCGAGTACAAAAATCTCTTATTGTTGTACCAGGTTTTTATTGGCTCTGCTTGGTCTGTGCTTTGGCACCAGAATGGCTGGTATAGATACAAGGACGCAATAGCAGCAGAGATATGGTTGTATGGGTGAGGTTAAATTGTCTCTTGCTCCTGGGCTGAAGGGTACTGGCATTTTCATATTTTTTAAGATGTGGTGCAATATTTAAGAGTTGCATACATATTTTCAGTGAGATCTACCTCATACCCAGAGATGTGCTATATTCTTAGAAGCCCTTGTTCTGATTAAAAAAGGCAGTAAAGTTAATGAAACTTTACTCATTGAAAACCGATACACCTCAGGCAAGGGATATGACACAAAGGTTTTAGCTCCAGTTATAGCTTTAAGCTGTGTTGAATGCTTCTTTTTGTGAAAAAGACTTACTGTAATAACCTCGCTGGCTGTGTTTGTGTAATAGACACATAGATTGGATAGCTGGGCTCTGTTTCCTCTCTCCTCTATGTCAAAACAATAAACCCAATTATATCAGACATTTACGAGTATTTATGAGTGCCCTGCTTTTAGAAAGCTGTAGAAGTTGCTGATTAAAGTGACTTATACTTGTAAACAACTTAATTTAGCCAAAGGCTCATTGCACACAAAGAAGTTTTGAAAAAGCCGTCCTTGTTCTGCTTGTATCCCTTTGCTGAAATCTTGGTCTTTCCATACAAGTTCTAATAAATTCCTTTTGAAGCTCATTCCAACTCTAGAACTGAGACTAGAAGATAGAAAACAATAGCAATTTATGTGCTTGTGTAAGAGACTTATCTCCAGCCATTGCTAACTTGATAGCCCATCTTTTTCCACTGCCTTAGAGCATTTGTTCTCCCTGAACAATTTCTTGGCATCACATAACAGCATTCCCATGTTAATGAGTTTTCATTGTATTTTGAAATATTATCAATAGTCACTCAAAACCTATCTTATTGTTTCTGTTTTTTATTTCCAATAGAAATAATAGATCTTTACTTTTTGTTGTATATCTGGGTTTCTTTGCTGTAACTGTTGGAGAACAAATGACATAAAAGGTAAGTCCTCCTTTCTCCCTGCCAGTCCATGACTTATTAGTAATTGCTTCCCAGATGAAAGTGAAATGCTTCTAGTAAGTGTTTGGAAACATGCAGCAGATGATCATAAGAAGCACACTTTCAGACAGCACTCCAGTGTTTTTCACAAATTACAAGTCCTTGTCTAGGCTTGTAACAAGTTGAAGATGGAGTTTTCTGAGAAATATATTTCCTTTTTGTTTCTTTAGACGTTGCTATAGCCTCCTGAGTTTCATCTTTGGAACTGATGAGATTGTAGAGATGCACAAAATATTCTTCTACTGGAAGAAGTAAACAGATTTTGCTAAAATATAAGAAAGGTTCCACTCTGTCTTACATGAGAGATCAATAACGGGACAATGATATTTGTTTAATCAAATATGTTTTAATTTCCTGCGGGGTTTATACAAGGAGAGAAGCACATCACAAAGTTTTAGACGCTTACAGCCAATGAAAACTGCAACTTTAACAAAATTTGTATGGGTTTCCCATGCTGTACTATAATTAAAACTCTACAAATGCTGAGGTTTAAATCAGAGTTGACTGATCATGTTTAATTTAAATGTCTTAATAGACATATATTTTGAAAGGAACATGGGTACATAAACTAATCCAGTTTTTCTTTATACAAAGAAGTCAAAATCTTTGAGACTTGCTCCAAAAAAAAACAAAAACATATAAGCACACAGATTAATTCAGGCAACTAACAATTCCACTGAAGTCAGTGACATGAATTACTTATTTGTAGTTCTGTTTTTATTGAAAAGGTTGATGTATCAAGAGCTTAATCTTGCAGATTTTTTTTTTTTTTTTTTTTTTATTTCACCAAAAGAAACACATTTTGATGGAAAATGAATATTTCCCTATCCTTCTATTCTTATGGGACACAACAACAATCATCCTTTTCCTTTTGCATCTGGCATAGTATATTCAAAGATCCCAGGCTGTGTGGGAATTAATTCCATCTAGAGTGAAGCATGATATTACTTACGCCACTGGGGATAATGAAATGGCTGGGTGTATTTAAATCATAGTAAATTAGGTCAATTTTTAACATTAATTTTTGATTTCATCTAATTTTGGATCCATCTAAGCAGATTTTGCTTATTTGTTTGCTCCCTAGAATAAAACAGTATGCAGGCTTTAACAAGTTTTTTTTTTTTTTTTTTTTTGAAGGCATACAATGAACATCAAGAAGTTCAAGAAGTTTTAGGGATAATTAGAAGACAGGAATAATCACAAAGTGTTTTGAATTGTGATTTTTTTTTTTTCCCATCTCCTCTCTTTTACCAAGTCAGCATTTTTGAGAAGGAAAAAAAAAAAAAGTGAAATTGCTTTAGTTTTATGGCTCTTGCCTAAGGTGGTTCATCTCCTAGGACGCAGTGAACGAAAAATGTGCTTTGTGAAGCTGTTGGTTTGTAAAGATTCTTTTAGTGCTTGATACTGAATCTAGTTTTCCATCACCCTTAGATTCAACCATTCCCCTTAAAAGATATCAGTTCACCAGATGGCCAGAACTGCTACTGAAAAAGGTAATCATTAGGCCTTTACATGGAACATACTTATTTATGAAACCTCATTAAGCTGAGCTGCGATACGCTGTTTCAATACCAACTTCATTCTATGGCTGATTTTCAAATTCCTGACCAAACAAGATTTTAAATGGACTTCTGGCATATTTTTTTGATAATCACTAACAAACAGCAACAGGAATGAGTCTCGTCTACATTGTGATTACGCTTATTAAATTTTGCCTCATGCCTCTTTTTGGATTGGACTCTGCTGAAAGGTCATGGGGCTTCAATCATGTGGAAATGTACCACAACTGAAGCACAGGCAGAAAAATAGGTAAAACATTATTATTAAATATATAGAAGTGGGAAAGTATGAAAACCAATTTACTTTTATAAGAGCTAAGCCATATCTTTGGCTCCAGGCCTCACAAATAACAAGGTAATAAATATTTATTAAAAGGGAACTTCCTACATCTGTGCTGCTCAGCTGGGCTCATTTCCTGTACTTCCAGGCAACTGCTGCTCTTAGCTTCTTCATGAAGACATCTTAGAAATATCCATTTAAAAACACAGTGAAAAATCTACCTATTAAAATTTCTGTGTTTACAATGATTTCACAGCTGTTCCTAAACATGGAAGAGGAAATAACTGCAGTTAATTTCTGTTATTTATCAGCAAATGTTGACTATATTAATGAGATTAGTTAGTCATTTAAAGGTTAAACATTAATTGGATGCTATCTTACTTTAATGTATGTTAATGAATATTTTATATTATACATTAATATACATATAATTTTCTGCATGCTTTCTTGACGCTTCTGTTTAAAGTAATATTAACAGCGCAGTGGCACACATTTCAGGCAATAGTTCACAAATTAACTTCCATATAATCTACTATTAATGTCTTTTAATCAAGTGTTTTTGCATGGAGTCCATTTTGACACTGTCAGGGCACAAATCACAGAGTAGCAAGTGCTTTTACATTGAAAGAATTCCATAGCTTTAATCCACAATTTACTAAATCTTATCAACTCAATCTATTCCCAGCAACATATGGCACTCATTATTCGAGGTCTTCCATTGTATTTTTATTGTTATTATAATTTGAAAAATAGCTTAATTACTTTTTTGATGAACATATACAATATTATAGAGAATGTTAGCTGTTCTCAGAATATCAGCACATTCTTCCCTAGTGTACCCCAAAGCAAGGACAGCTGATTAATGTCTTTCACATTCAGTGTAGCAGTATGACAGAAGTGCCTCCAGTACTTGTCCTGGTAGTCACAACCTGATATTGTATGTCTTTGTTCCACACCTTGACCTTCCTAGTACCCAGTCAAACTTAGAGAGAAGCCCCCCATTTGTAGTGGTTATGAAGGAAGTGACAAATGTAATCTTTGGATAGTAAATTAAAACTATTTAAGGTAATTGGAAGACTGTTATTTCCTATTGGCCTTTCATATCCAGATGGAAGAGTTCTTAATTTTTCCAATTTCAAAATCTTTTAAACTCCAAACTGAGTGCAGTATTTGAAAAATTAGCATGCTGTTTCATCTTGAAGCTGTTCTGTCATACACATTTTTCATTGCTCTCTTTAACCAGCATATAAAACAATTGCAGCTACAGATGCTGGTAGACACAAGCCTATGCCTTTCCAAAATTACTTGAGTAATGTTGCCTATTTGATTTGGAATCTCTTTTCTATTTATTTTAATGGCAACTGAGCATCAACTAAAGGTATTTTGAAAACAATGCTTTAAAAAAATTTAACATCCATGTGCGTAACAAAAGCTACCAAAAATAAAATCCAGTGCATCTGGAGCCTTTGTTTGGATTTTTCGCATCACAGGTGATAACAATGAGGATATTCATGACGGTAATGGCTTTCCAAAGAGAGGAGTACCAAATGTGATGTGTGAAGTCAAGTGGAAGTCCTGATAAGGACCTCCAGCTGCCAGGTTCTCCCCTGCTCAGATATATAATGCTTGGGATTTATTTGTAGGCTTTACTGAGTCTTTTTGCAGATTCAAGAGAGTCTAGTGCTGAGACTTGTGATGAGCTGAGCATATGATTTATTGGCAAATATACCTGCACTGTGCCTTTGGCAGCTGGAAGATGACAGTCTTTCTCCTTCCATTGGTACTGGCTAGACAGCTGAAGATGTCAGCTGAAGACAATATTTTTGGAATTTGTCTTATTATTTGGTGTTTAATATGGTGCCTATCTGAACTAAAATAGTCCTCTTGGCTGAAATTACACTCCAGTGTTTGTTTTAAACTCTTCTGGAGGTGCTTGGAATAAAATGTTTTTTCTTCAGTGCTGATCCACATAAGTGTAATGTTTTATGGATGAGCTATCTGAGCAAGAACTACAGCAAGGCCTGATCCAGTTGCAAGGCAGAAATGTTACATATGCAGGCATGAATTTGGTATATAATGTGGTTCTGGCCAGCGAGTATGTTGCCCCAGGCACTGGTAGGAGGTAGTGGTCTTTAATCCTCTGATTTTAGGTAAACGCTTACCTGGACAAGGGTGTTTACGCTGCATTCACACTTGGATTTCACAGTCGCCTTTTTTTTTCGTACATTAAAAAAGTCATCAATACTAAATTCTGCTTTAATTAACATTTCAGTATTAAGCTAAATTTTATCTTTAACATAAATGTTTTTTTCTAGTAAGAAATTGCACATCTTTCTGCCTCATCTGAAAGTATATTTCAACTTTTTCAACTGCATGTTTTAATGATTATGATAAAATATTTCTGATTTATTAGAAAACTTGCGAAGCTGACAATATAATTCTATTTAAAGCAGCTTATATGTTAAATGGCATATATATGTAATTTATTTCCAGTAAAACCACTTCTCTTTTGAGCTGTAAATTAACTTTTCCACCTAAATAAAATCTTTTTGGAAATTTATTCAAAAGATTTGAGGTATAATGAACTCTTCCTGAATTCAAAACAAGATCCAAAAGATTAATCATAGGATGCCTCAGGGCACTGAGTTTTAAGTTTGCAGTGGGAGTGTTTTGTAGAAAAGCCAGGAAATCCACTGCATGTATTAATGTTCTCAAATGTCAGGTTCACTGAGAAGCTGTAGGTTTTTGGATGTTTCTAAATCAAACTGGTGGCTTGGGTTCTAAAAAAAAAAAAAAAATGTAAGTTTTATTCTGGTAACAGAATTTTCCCTCAAAATGAAAACCCATGCTTTTTGATCCATGTTGATCCTTATCTTAAACTAATGCTACAGGAGAATTCCTTTTGATTAGTTCAGACTGAATTAATAAGCAAGCAAAAAAACCCAGGGAGAGTAATGAGTCTTGTGATTTTCGTGGCTGTGAAAATAGCAAAACACTAAGACTAGAAACAGACACTTAGAAAAACTGTAATGCACAAAATGAAAAATGAAATCGGATGACTACATCATAGAAAAAAAAAACAAAAACAACACAAAATGATGTTATTTTATGTTTTCTGGAATTTCTAATTGGTTTGCTGTTTTGCTTTATGTAATGTTTATTACAGCTATTTCATTTGGGATTAAAAGCAATATCACATCATGTTATCAAACTGTAAAGCTCTTGGCATTCAATTTTAATACAGTAACATCAGGATAAAATCATGAGTATAGATTTTGCCAAGAAGAGAAGACTAAGCACGGTTCCCGGGAAAAAAAGAGATAAGGTATAGCTGTGGGCAAGAGGACTTGAGGGACTTAACAGGGCATTCACATTATTTCTATTTCTGCTGCTTCCCACCTGGTATTTTGCTCTTTGTTCTTAATAATGTTTTCCTTTTAGTTAATTGCTTTCTGTGATGAATATAAATTCAATCACCTTTTAACAGAGCCTTGCTGATCCAAAGTGAGATATGTCTGTAAAAGAGCATAAAGAATGCACTGCTGAGTAAAAGCTGAATACATGTAGGCTAAGGTTACCTGAGAGAGAGACATATCATACCCTGATTAAACCATATAGTTTTCAGGCGTTCCTGCCCAGATGCTTCCTAAATTGGTTTTGCTCATGAACAGACCCCTTTTCAAAAGGTAGACACAGAGAAGAATGATAGAGAATGAACAGATATTTCCATAGATGGGAAATTTGTGCCAATTTAAAAAATAAAAATACTGTAGTTTCCTTCAGATTAGATCAAATACCAGAAAAATAGTCGATTTGTCAGCTAAGGGGCAAACTAGCTGTTCCAGTTACATTAGCAAATATACCTTGACTCTGCCTGTGTAATCAAGGCCATACAGTCCTTAAGATGGTTGCAATGGAGTTAAGCATTGTTATTAAGAATGGTTGAATCTGTATGGATTATACCCACTAGCAGGAATATCACAAAATTGAAAGAAACCAAATCCAGCCTGGGACTGATACACTATTGAATGCACTCCCTCACACCTCTTCCTAGGTGAAGTTACTGGACACACGCTGCTGTAGTCACCATGTTAAACTACTTTATCTGTTTTAGCAGTTTTCTAAAAATGTCAGGTAATGAGACAGTGACAAGATTCAAAACAGCCCCAGAGCTGAAGGCAACTGAGAGCTGTTTTAGACAGCAGAGTTAGAAACATAATTACAAGGGAGACTAATGAAGGGCACCTCCTCAATTTCCCTGTGGCCCTTGCTAAGAAATTAACTGAAGTTTGTAGCAAATAAGCATGACTGAACTGTTAGAAGTGTAGGGAAAGGAAAGATTAAAATGTTATCCTCTAAACAATAAATATATAATTAACTGATTTTTTCTTGCTATTACAGTGTCTTTTAAAAAGAGAAATTTAATGGATTGTGTAAGACCCAACAGTTAGAAATGGTACTGGAAAGAGTCAGTCAAGAATTTGTTTTGGAGGAGCAACTTCAAAATTGTGGAACATGTGGGGAAGTAGGTATCCTTGATATTTCAAGAGTAGTAATGCTGAAGTTGTTTCTAGAGCCACCATCTGTCAGAAGAAAAAGGTGAGATGTCTTTATGGATAGGTAGGTGTTGCAATATAGCACCTCTCAAAAAAAAAAAAAAAAAAAAAACACACCAAAAAACAAAACAAAACAAAACAAAAAAAACACGTTGTCATTAGGCTTTGCATGAGATTTCAGCAGAACAGGTTCTCATAGATTTTGGGATGAATCTCATGTAAAAACTTGCCTCTGATTTCTGGAAGTCACAGGAAAAGAGAACTGTCAAGCCAAATGTAGCAGGTGGAATGGCAGTAATTTACTTTGCACAGCTGGGAGAGCAACAGCAATACAAGACACAAAACACCACCAAAACTGGCCTGGTTGTATTGTGAAGAACAGGCTAAGAGCAAAGAAGATAATAGAAAAGCTCTGCCCATAAAGAATAAAAGAAGTATGTTTATTAAAGAAAATAATAGATTTTGATTTTTTGGAGAGTGAACAGATGACCCCAATTAATTATTTCAGCTTGCCACAGCTGTTTGGGATGATATCAAAGCACTTAACATCAGGGTGCAAACAGCTTCTGTCTTAATCAGGTTTTCTCTGCTATGCTGTTGACTAAAAAGAGCAGGACATGAGCCAAAGTCAAGGAGTAGAGGTTTTACAGTTGTTAGCTAGCAAATCTTTCCTATATGTGTTTTGGTGGACTTAGCATTATTATCTGTAAGTTCTATGTTGGCTTGATGTTGCAAGATTCTCTTTGAGTTTAATCATTTTTTTTATATTTAATCACTGAAAAAAAAATCAGAAGTTTGAAATGCAGTCATTTTCCTACAGACAAAAGTTGAACAGCTGAGACAAACAGTTTACATCCTGAGTAATATTATTTTTTTTTTGTTCTTGTAGGTAACTGATCGCCTATATCATGTTATTCTTTCTGATGTCTAACTAGATAACTGAAACCTTTTAAGTTATAAACAAGAAAATAGAAAGCAGTAAGTAGCTAATTTTTCTCTCTGCTTCTAAAACTTAAATTTGCAGAATATGTGTGTTTATAACAATGTTAATTCTCTATCCATCTTCTGTTAAAAATTTCAAAGAAGCATACAGATTTTTGAGCTGAAGAATAAATGTAAGTCTTGTGGACAGTTTTTAGTTCCTACAGCCTTGTTTGCCGTCAATCTCTTTCACTGTATTTGGAAAATAAGTTGATTTAGCAAAACAATGATTGTCAGCACTCAGGTTACCTTTATTTCAGTAAGAAAAAATAAATAAATCAGTGATTTGTGGAACCTTTCCAAATATATTTCCTATAGGGCCCTCTTTAAAAGAGCATGAATCTTTGGCAAACAACGTGTTGTTGCATTAATTAATGCTACAGACACTTATTCCACAAGATCACAGAGAATAAATATCCTAGTAGTAGCAGTTATATTTTTAACAAATTGTGTCCCTATTTATTTTATGGGAAGTCCCCAGACTTCAACTATTAAAGCCATTTTCCTCTTACATGCTTTACTTATTTTAATAGTCTTAGAATAAACGTAAAAGCTGTGCAGGAAACAGGTACAATGCACTTACAATGACATTGCTACAACTAAGTCTCTTTTCTTTTTCCTCATGGAAAAATATTTCTTTTTCTGAAACCCTACAGGTTTCTCTATCTACTGTCCTGTTCCTGTTTTGTAATATTTTTTCTGTCCTCAGTAACGAGTTTATGGATATTAACTCTCCCACATTTATCACAAGTTGCAGATGAAAAGCCCTTAAAGAAACTTGGGAATGTACATGAAGGTTACTTAGTACACAGTGATAGATGATTCTCCATAGATTCCATAGCTCACCTATTTTACCAATTTTACATTGTGATAAGCCTGCCCATTTTAAAAAGCTATTAATAATTTAACTTGCTCCATTACAGACAATATCTCTCTGAGGGATATGTCAGCTAGGAAAAATGATACACTTACGAACTTTCTGAAACAATCAAATTGATCAATTCTTGAGCTAGCTTTTCCTGTGAAGCTAATTCTGAGGTAATTTCTTTTCCTTCATTAAGTCTGCTGTCTGAAAGTAAGAGTAAGCAGAACTACATGAGGAAAGCAGAGTCAGCTGCATTTTTCAAATGGAGCCCAGACTCTCCATAGAATCCAATGGAATCCACATTGAGTGAGATGAATACGTGTTTGTGTTTACTTACAGAAAAACATAGAATTGGTTTAATACTTAGGGAGTTCTTAGCATTGATTATCACGTTCTTCCAATGCTCCACAGAATGAAGTCTTTCATAATCAGAAGAACATGATAACCAGTGAAATTACCATTGTATTGATTTTACTTGTTCAGCTACAGAAGGATGTTAGTCTGTGATAAGAAAAGAGAAATTATAGTATTTCTATTGTGAAAAGGTCATTACACTAGGCATCAGCTTACAGCCTGTAGCTAAAGTTTAGCCAATGCTCCTTAACTATGTCATTAAGAATTTGTAAGTTAAAACTAAACATCTTATTGTCTACTAAGGAGCAAAGGCAGATGAAAGAAATTGCAGCAATATACACATATGAAAATAGTGAGTCTGCAATTAGAAACATCACCTCTGGAATGATTTCCTAATCTCATCACAAAGGATGTTCTTTTGGACAAGAAGGAAGGGTATGGACACAGAAATGGAAATCACTGAACAAGTCTGGGCACTAGAGAAAGATTATCTAGGCATAGTTTGAAAGGAACTAATTCTTCTCAAGGCAGCAGCTGCTATGATGTTCTGCGTGGATATATCCAAATCACATTCTGCCAGTCCCTGGCAGTCAATACAACCTTTCAGGAAGGACTATTGTCTGCCAGTGTTAGGGAATATGTTTAAACTTACTTTAATGCATTTATTTGTAATTCCAAAACAAAACCAACCAACCAACCAAAAAAAAACAAACCAACCAACAACCAAATAAATAAAAATCCACATTCATTCCTGACCAGGTCTAAGGATGGAAAATAGGTATGATTTAAAGCTATTTTTGCAACTTGCTAGCTTGTCTGAATACATCATAAATCATGTCAGCACCTTGATTTCTACTGAAGAACTTCTGTTCTACTGACAAAACCCTGAATAAGCCATTGGGGAAGTAATAGTCCTTAAACTGACAGCAATCCGTGTACTGATTGCTTGAGTGCACAGCCTCTGCTGCAGCTCATTCACAATGCCCTTGGTGGTCTGCATGTGGAAAAGCAGTAATGTGCTTCAGGAGGTACTCTATAAGCAACAAACTCCTTATTGCAGGACAGAAACTTCAAATATTACGACATTTATGCACTCTTTTAAGGAAGTGTGCTTCTAGATCACTTTTCTCGGGTAAGTGCGTTTCTGTAGGGAAGCATAATCATCCTTTTTTCATCAAAAATGAATCCTCGGACTCAGTACACATTCAGTACTGGGAGATGGGAGATGAGATTGCTCACCCACTGCCATGACACTTCAATCTCAAGCTCTCTGCAGCACAAGAACAAACAGCACTTATGAGCCCTCTAAAGTATGATATTCAGATTTTTGCAAAATGAAGCAAGTAACATGAGGTATTTCTGTCACAGATCTTTTAGACTTGATTTGAATTCAAGCAAGGACTCGGGATAATGTCCTTGAATTTACAAGCTATTTCTTTGGTTCTTCTTGTTAGCCTAAATAAATGCTGTAGAATGGAAGCTGAAAGTTGAAATATCATTCAGTCCATATGCCTAATTTTTATACTGAAGATTTATGTGTGAGGTTAACTATATAATTATCCTTCTAAAGGATATTGCTGGGTTTCTGAATTAAGGCTGATGGCATAAATGAATAAGTAAAGGTCATCTTTCAATGCATTATTTCTTTTGATGATGGTCAATTTAATACACAAATACTTTGTATTTGGCATGAAATCTCTTTCATGAAAATCACATCCTACTGCCCATCTTTATAAATATTAATTCACAGAATGCATTTACTTCATGTAGCACCTGACAGCCTCTGTGGCAGAACTGACAAGTTAGTCAGTAAGAGAAAAAAAATTAAAGGCTGAAAAGTTTATTCCAAGGTATCAAAGTGCATTAAAGTACATATTTATATATAGATTCCTACTGAGTTGCAGAGGATAAGGATCAAGTTGAAGATGCTAGAAGAGATGAGGGTGGAATGGTCAGCAGTATATTCAGATCTTTAAAATCACATTATAGGTGGGAATTCTTCAGAAAAGACTGAAAATAAAACTGTGTACAAACCAAATGAGACTAAAATCAAAACCAGACCACACAGACGCAGGCTATATACATTACCCTTTGCATATGTAGACCTGAAAATGCCTTTGTTGGGAAGGGGCAGAGGTTTGTTTTCCTCTACGCACAAATATGATATACATGTATCACTGTCTGTCCGTTGGAGTCCAACATAAACTCGAGTTCCAGCCATTCAGTTAGTTCAAGTTGCAAACTAAACGGAGTAATTCAAATTAGCAATTTGTATTGAGAAACTCCTGGTATAGCTCTAAAGAAGGTAATGTACTCTATATCACAGAGACAGCAGAATCTCTGAATTGTCTGTCAGTTCTTGGATGCTTTGCCTTTATATACTATGAACATCAAACATGCAGATTTGATTTCAGTAATTGGGGACCTGCCCATTCTGCTTAGTCACTAAAAAGTCCCAGATTCGTGCAACTTCTCAGAAGAATCTGTGACTTAGAAGAAAAAGGCTATAAAACATTCATCTTAATTTAGGGAGATCTATATCACTGTACTAGTCTGTGCTACAAGAAAATCTTTAGAGAGCTAGATCATTAATTTTAACAGAAGAGAAAACATATCAGAAAGTGCAGAGGTATTTCAAAATGGGAACAGGCAAATGTCAGGACAATTTTCAGAGGTCACATATTTCAAAGACCTGGCTAAACTTTAAACAATGCTGGGATATGTTGTTGCCTTTGTTAAAACGTAATAACAAGTTCCCGTATGAAGACATCAAAAGGGTTTTAATTTACCTTTTGAAATATATATATATATATATTTTTTTTTTTTTTTGGTGCTATATGTTTTATTATGTGGCAATACAGAAAGCAATGGCCAAATTTCTTGCAGGCTGTTTTTCATTTGGTTTCAATAAGAAAATACTTGTCCTGGTTTGGATGTTTAATGTATATATGTATATATATATATATATATATATATATATATACAGTCTGATAAATTGGCAAGGATTACAACAGAATAAATCTACATTCCAAACATGTATTAATTTACTTACATAATAACATTGGCTTTGAAATTATATTAATCTGAATAAAATTCTAGTTACTTTAATTGGATTAAGTTATATGGGGTTCTATTCTTATGTGCTATGGCAGCTCTGCATACAGAATACCGAATATTCTTCTGCAATTTAGCCAATCAGCTTTGGCTGTTGCATTCATTTTTCATTTCAATATTACTGTAAGGCAGCTTTTATTTTTCAGCATCAAAGTGAGGTGTGCATATTTAAGCTTTTATTCATAATGCTTAGTCTACATTAGCTGTTATTATAGAGAAAACTGCCTAGATTTGAAGAGCACTGAATTCTAGTAACTTAAAATAATTTCACGTTTATGGGGCCAAAACAGTGTAGTGACATTACTGAGGACTAAGTTTGGTAAATGAATTTGTATAATTTCATTCAAGCAACAGAACAGTGGACCAGCCTAGAACACCATGGAGTTGAATACTTTTTTTCTTTTCCTTTTTTTTTTTTTTTTAATTCACCATTACACCACAGAATATAAGTTAAAAATTCATCATTTTATAATATAGATATACTTAAGAGAAGACAAAACAGAAACAAGGTTAGTTGTCACTAAAAGTGGGGAGGAAGGGAATCATTTTGTGTTTACATTAACTAGACTACAAAGAAAAGTTCATTTTAATATTTTCTTTGCTATTAGAAAATTGATATTTCAAAGCTGCTTTCATAGTACAGAAATCTTAAGCATTCTGGAGCAACTAACATATTTTACTTTGTCTATACCGAAGTTAAAGCTGGAAGGTAAATATATTACTTTAAACATTATTTTTACTTTTTTTTCACTATATTTCAGGAAATTATTTTGGTCCTTACTTCTGTTTTGATCACTGTAAAGGGAATCTACACAATCATTATGCAAACAAAATCACCAAAATCAATCAAACGCTACTCATTTTCATAATATTTCTTAACTGTAATATAGATAAATAAAAATTGAAATGCTTTCTGAATTGGAATATACAGCTGTATGATTTATGGCTTGCTCAAATGTGAGGTGATTATAGGGCAGACTATTTTACCACTTTTTAAATGAAAGACGTAATAATTGTGTTAAAATCTTTCATTCTTTAGAAATTATTTAATTGAAATCTCCTGTGGATATGAAATTGTTTTTTATTATGCACGATACTTCAAAGCTTTACTATTAGGAATAAAGGACTCTTTGAGAATATTAGGATGCGTTTTCACAGCTGGCCTCACCACCTCAAGGGGTTAACTTCACCTCCTCCAGCTGCAAGTTCCCTCCTCCTTCTTTAAGCAAGCATTAGTATTCAAGCAGTTTTGCAGTGAATCATTGGACTGAAAATGTAACCTCCAAAAACTAAATGGTTTTGTTTGAGTAGTGAATTTACCCAGTGACTGAATTTACCCTGTAGGCCACTTAATATTAGCAATAAATTAAGGCCAATTACGTGGAACCAGGATCAAGAGGAAGGATGGGGCGGTGCCTTTTGATAACAGAGCAGCCTTAGATTGGCTTTTCATTCCCTTCTGAGACAATTTTGGCACAGTCTTTGCATGCTGATTGCTTTAGAAATGTTGACTTGTGGTTCACATATATATGGTGGACACATTATCTGGTCTTCTTTGGACCATGTATGTGAAAGGAATTTAGAATTTCTAGACTTTTCAAAAGGTATGAATCCGTAAAGCCTGTATCTTCAGGCATCTAGTCTAATCCAAGTACCACTGAAATCTCATTTTTTCAGAAGTCTCATCTACCAGACATGGAGCAGGAAAATCTCTGCTGGAGCTCTCATAAGATTCTTCACTTTAAAACAGACAATATGAAAAGCCTCTGTTAACTCTGATTTTTTAATAAGTCCTTAAAAAAAAAAAAATGTTTATATTTCTATTTCTGATGGAAACATAACTATTCTTTTCCTGTTTTTAGATTACCGCACTCCAGAAACACCTGTTGTATCTGGAAACAGCCTCTGTTAAGTGCTAACCTGAAGTATCTGAGGAGTTTCACACCCAAAAGGAAAAACACCCTCTGCCATCACAGTCCTCAACCAGGCTGCTGCTCTAAGGTCAGTCATATGTACTAGGATATTTGTGTATGGAATAATTTGCTTGTGGTCTGTTTTCCACCTTTTAGGCAAGTGCAGTTACATGACAAAATGTAGGACACATTTTTGAAAAGAGAGGTTATAATGTCATTTGAAGATGAGTCTGATAAAAATATGTATATATAGTATATATGGAACTTCTTCCTTTTTCTGCTGCTCAGGCACACTTTCTGAATTGATATTTTTTATCTGCTGGTAAAATATATAAAAAAATAAAAAATAAACAAACAAAAAACCAATAATTTAGTCTCTTACCAAAATTTCTTTTCTGGGATCTTTGCCAAAAGTTTAAGTCCAGAGCCATGGTAGTTTCTGAGAGGATTATTTCTCCGTGAAGAGCCACAAAGACTGCATTGAGAAGCTGTCACATAGTCATGCTTCTAGTTCTGTATATGACAAATCCAAAAGCTGTCACTGTCAGCAAACGTACTATCGCTCAACCTTATCACTTCCTGACATCCTATGGATCCATCTTTCTAACTTCCTTTTATCTTCTTACTGTCCCCTGGTACCCATCACTACAATAGTATTTATTGCACACCACAAAATAATTCAGTCAGACTGTCATGGTTCTGTGGCTAATCTTCAATTTCTTTTTTTTTTTTTTTCAAATTTAAATGATACAATTGTAATGTTTTTCAAATCTTCTCTGTCTAAAACTTTAGGGATGTTGAAAACCCATCTCTGGTCCACCAGTAAAAATAATGCCTCCTCCTGTATTGCATTCTGTGGAGCTAAGAAGTATATATATAAAAAAAAAAAAAAGGATTTGGATTTGGATCCGAACGCATTTGGATTTTCAAAAATCCAAATTTAGTTGATTGTAATGTAGATTATATGAGTATAATTTTGCATGCAAAGAACAATGAGTCAAATTACAAAAGAAGTTTGAAAATGTTGAGACTTGCCTCAACATATATTATTTATTCTGTAGATATTAATACTTGTCTTCAATAATTCATGGCCTGTGTTCATTTTTGTAGGATTCCAATGTTTTCTGAAACCATCTCACTCCCTGGCATGGGAAGGATGATTGGAACAGCAGCTCACATTACAGATTTTCACAGCATTGCAGACCTGAGCTGCTAGCAGGGAAGCCAATGTATGAGAAACTGAGGAGTGTGTGTGTTAGGAAGAAACCATCTGGATCTCTTAGACAGCTCAGTATGTAATTCTGTTAATACTATAGAGTCTTTTAATGCCACTTTCTGTAATAATGTATCAGAGCTAAGAGATTGTGGTTAGTTATGGGTGTGCTATAGCTATTTTTCTTCAGAGCTCTATCCTTAATGGCATTTTTACACAACATTTTCTTGTCTTTTGCAAGCTAAACCGTTTTTGTTCTGTGCACACAGCCTATCAGGGCATGGTGCGGGTGGCTGTAGTGCAGTGGGTGCTGAAACTGGGTGAGGGGGCTGTAGCACAGCCTCAGCATCCAGCAGCTCCCATGGGCAGGGCTGGCTGTACTGCTGTGGGTGCTCATCCAGAGAGAAGGGGCAGCTCTGCCATGTGCCCCAAAACACTGGGAAAAGGGACGATGTGTTCAGGGCCCTCTCACACTTCACCAGAAAATTTTCTCCTTTATTGAAAGCTAAATGTTGAGCAGTGGGATTCAGGAATTAATATTTCAGTATCAAGATTTTTTTTTCTCTTGCTCTCATATAATATTTCTGTCCCTATGCACCCACTGCACCATACTGGACACAAAACACTCTAGGAGAGAGTCTAAATCTCCTGTTTGTAACCATGAATGCCTGCCATGTGAATATTAAAAAAAAAAAAAAAAAAAAAAAAAAGTAATTAAAAAAAAAAAGAAATAAATCCAAGCTGCTACATTTAAAAATTCATTATTTTTAAACCAACGGCATCTTTTTTGAGTAGCTGTGAGAGAGGTGCTAAATTTTAATGTTATTCTTATGAAAGATGGATATGGTTAATTTTACCCATTCATCTTTTGTATTGTCAATTGCTGTGTTGGCTCATTTTACCCATTTACTTTGGTTCTGTCAGGACTAAGGGAAAACTTCTATTCCAGAAAAGCAGAATTGAAGGGAATTAGGTAACTTTTGTAGGCTTTGCCAGGTTGGAATGAAGAGCTTTTCAAGGACCATCAGCATATGAATAGGATTATCTTGGATGCACTGGTAGAAGATGAGTGACCAGACATATTTTTAGCCTTTGGCAGCCAAGGAGGATGGAACCTCTGAAAACAGAATGAGTGCAACCCAGAATGAAAGAAATAACATGTCAGGAAACTGGGCAAACATTGTGAACATTAGAGAGGGGAAGCTGAAACTTTTAGAGAAGGGGACAAGGAGATAGGCAGCGTCAAAAATGTTTTTACCTCTTGTTTTTCTTCTGATTTAAGAATCCTAAGATAATGTTTTCCAAATGAGTAATAAATGCCAGGTTGTTTGCAAAAGTCCGTCTGGTGCCACAGCAAATCTGTGTTGTATTGATTTTGAAAGGAGTTACTAAATAGAAGCCTATGTTCGTTTGAAGCAAGCTGCAGGTCCTGGTGAGAAACGCATGCTGTGAACTTGGCAACCAGTTCTGAGAAGCAGTGGTTGCCCAAGATCTAAAACTCCAATGGTGCCCCTGCCAGAGGAGAGATTGGCTGACGTCAAAAAGTGCAATCTTCAAAAAGATTTAGCCATCATTTAAAATCCTATTTCCTTTTACAGTGACTTTAAACACTACATTGACCTATAACTTGGGACCTAACCTTTGTACACTGGCTGGCATCTGCTGAAATCTGTGCTACAGCCAAAGTCTTTAGGCTTGACTGAGTTCTTTCTCAAGAGGTTGGAAATCAGCTTGAAATACCTCTTTGAAATGCAAGGTCACTCCTAGAGTCAAGTTCATGAGACTAGGTAGTTTATAATATCTTGTACATGTAAATAGATGATTGGAGTTTAAAGATCTTATGGCTTAGATTACTTCATTGAATAAATCCCATGAATATTTTAAAATATATTTCACGGTGGATGCATTTTTAAACATTACTAACAAATATTGTCAAACTAGCTTTAACGAAAACAAAGGTAAAACCACAGAAAATGAAAAAAATTATAAAGCCTTTTAGCCCTCATGAGAAATATTTTAATTAGCTTATTTTAACCTGCGTATATTTTTACATTCATAAGTAGCATCATACTCAGGCATATCATCCATAAAGCAATTTATCCCATCACAAATCTGTACCAAAAATGAACAGTATGACTTCCTCTCTTAAGATGCTGCTCTGTCTGCATTGACTATAAAGGAAGTTTAAATGTCTGTCTTAAATTACACAACATATGAGATGACAAATTGAGGTGATATGAATACCATGATGAATTCAGATTCTTTGATAAACATTCTGAGGCAGGTTTTTTTATGATCCCAATTTCTATGAAAGTCAACAGGATTTAAATGAAAAATGGTTTTTGGATCTGCCCTTTTTATACCTGAAATCAATATAATCAACCCTTCCCCATTTCTTCTCTGACTTACCAATAAAGATGTGAACTTCCTGGACCAAGACTGTTCCTTGTTATCCCTATGAATAACACATAAGACAACAACACTGATTTAATTTTATTCTCTAGGAGCTGTTTGTAATAGTATTGATGAATAGTACTAATAATAGAACATATTATGTATTTTTGTGTTGTTTTTAATGGCTTATTTCCTGCAGCCACAGTACAGAAGTGCAAAAGCATGAATAAAGACTTAACACTGATTTTACTGTGGGCTTGTGTAGCATTGAAATGAACAGGTATGTACAAATCTTGTTCTATAAAGTTTCAAAATATGCTAGGGTAAGAGTTCTTCTCCACAGAATTTCCTGGGTAATTCATCTAGTAAAATAGCATAAAAAGAACTAATTTTCTGTTATATTTTAGCTGACTTTTCCAAGAATATCACTAAAATGAGTGTTGGCTAGTGCAGAGGGGACAAAAAAATATTTTAGCAATAGCTAAAACATTTTAGGTGGGTCACTTTATTTACTGGTGCATTTTCGGGCATGTTAAAGGCTAGAAACAGGAGGGAGAAAATGCCTAACATAGCTTTTACTCTTTCTTCTCCCTGAGTCCCAGGAGCATGAAATGAAAGCATTTTTAATGTATTTTATTAAAAAATATATTCTTATTATTTGAAAAATTAAAGGTATTTTTAATAGTAAAAACATCTTAAGAACTGAACACTCATGGCCAAGATCTGAAGGGTCTTGGCAAGGAATTAAGTTATAAATATATGCAAGAAGCTTTATTCTAAAAACACTAACAGCCCTGAGCCAAAACGCACACGATAAATATTGAAACTGTGCTTACTAAAATGTAGCTTCTAAAATGGCAAGAAAAATGTATAGACTTGCAGCCAGACTAGGTATAAGGCAGCAGAGTAATATGGCTTTTTTGTCCTACTTTTTGTAGTAGTGACTTAGATTTTATATTTCATTGTCCATTAAGCATAAAGTACCAGAGGTAGATTTCATAAAAAGAAGTAATAATGATGTATTTGTCATCTGTAGATCTGTAATTGAAAAGTCCTGGGTGTTGCCTGCATCTTCCATGTGTACTTTCATTACAGAGTAAGTAAAAGATGCTATTTCCAATTTCTAAATTCTATACAGCCTGGTTTCAAACGTTGTGTTGGACTGCTGAGGGAAGTATTTAAGAGGTTTGTGGATGTGGTGCTAAGGGACATGGCTTAACAATAGGACTTGGTAGGTCAGGTTGGTGGTTGGTCTTGATGGTCTTGAAGCTCTTTTCCAACCTAAACAATACTATGATTCTATGAATTCGAATTAGAACTCATTAGATCTATAATTTACAATTGCTGCATATTTCCTTCTGATGAAGTTCTTTATATATTGTAGAACAAAGTTTTGTGGGATTTTTTGGGGATTTCTAGGTGACCAAAAATCTCAGCCCTGTTCAGTGGGAGCCTGCTTCTTAATGATGTGAGTTGTCTCTTGAGAACTCATCCTCCAGAAGGTTCCTAACCAGTTTGGACTAGGATGATGTCATTAAGAGATCACAGAAGTTGACAAGAAATGAGATGTCATCTCAGAGCACAGTTACTGAATTTTATTTGGATGAAAATAAGCTGGAATATCCACCTTATCTGGAACTGAACTGAAACTCAGCTAATGTTCTCCTATCCCTTATGGGTATCGAGTTCTAGTGATACATACAGTCTGTGTATGTATCACACCAGTCTAGTGCCTACATACAGTCTGGAGCAATCCCCCAAACACACAACAGGCATGAAGTACTCAGCACGAACTGTTTCACTGTGCAACTTCACTGCTGTGCCATGCTGTTAACATGTATGCATATGCAACACAGCCTAGTAAGGACTAGAATATTGCCCTGTTTTCCAGACTTTCCCTTGTGCATTCCTTGTGAAAAAGCCTCCAGTAGAACAGCTACAGGATAAACACAGATGTTGCAGTAAGATTTTGCTCTGCTGGGATCCCCTTTGTTTACCACATAACTTGTTTTTCTTTTGCAGAGGCTCTACTGATATTATCACAGCTGATAGCACAGTACCTTATTCCTAAGATTCTCCAATTCTGCCCAATCCTGAAATGAATAGTTTGAGAGTTTCTGAGATTATTTTTTTTTTTTTTTTTTTCCTCAATAAATGTTATAGAAAATGAGATATAAAATCATATCAGTATCTTATCAAATTCCCACCCTCTTTTCATTTTCAAAGTGATCCCTACATTTAGCTGTGCAGTCTTGCTGAGATAAAATGTGAGTTGTGCAACTCCTTCTCTCTGTGGGACATTATACTATTGCTTTGATGATAGGTTTCAGAGTTTCTATCACTACTCCGTGTCTCAAAATATATTTGTTGCAGGGGCAGCCTCCCATCTGGTGTGCTCTTGACAGGTAAAGTCAACTTACTACAGAAGCAAAGGTATAGGGATGATGAAAAAGGAAAGGAAAGCATAATGTTTACCTGTAATATTCCTTTCACAAGATGTGAAGTCGTTTGCTGCACAAGCAGCAAAACTGTCTTTGTTCTCTGCATGGATGCCAAGATGTGTTATCTTGGGAAGAAGTAGGTAGTTCATAAAGAAGTCACTGTTTCAGTAAAGCTGGCCAGACACCATGTTTCTGTGGAAAATAATTTATGTTTATTTTCTGAAAAGCAAAATGTTTCCATTGTTGGACCTTGCAGGAAAAATAATAAAATATATCTCCCAAAAATGAGATCCTTTCAGTGAAGAAATTAATTTAATCTAAAACCTGTATTTTCCCTTTTTGATGGAGGCTTTTCAACCTGCTGTTGTTTCAACTACTCTTTGAAACAAAGAGGAATTTAAAAACAAAACACTAATGTTTACTGCAATGATATTTTAAAGATCTAGAAATGGCAACTTGTGACACAAGCTCCAAGACTGCTTAATATATATAAATACCCTGGAAATACAGGGTTATGTTTGTTTATGCTGCACAGTTCATACCCCTAGGTGGAGAAGGTCACCCAGAACTCAGCATCACCTTGGAGTTTCTCAGCTCCCATTAAATGTAATTGACTTGCCCGAAGACTTGTGGGTTACTGGGGAGAGAACCCAGATCTTTGGGATTAATGGGAGAGAACAAAGAAATCATAATCACGGCTTTTAGTCATAACTATTGATAACACTGAAGGTCATTGTTACCGTAATCCTAATGGTTGCAATAAAAATACAAGCTTTTGAGAGCAGTAGGTATCGCAGTTTTTCCTATGGCAGCCAGTATGTCAAAAGTTATTTTACTAGCGATATGTCACAGTAAATATATTTAGAATCATGCAGTACATGAAATAATAGATAACTTTCCCATATGGTATGGCAAGATTTAATTCATTCCATAATTTGAGCTATTATTTTTATAATAAGTATATATGTAAAGTCCTACACATATATGATAAACTCTACAATATCAAGTATGTTACTAAATACTTATGCAATTCTTCTGATAATTAAAAGTACATCTTACAAGGCTAAGAACTCCAAAGGCCGTGGTTAGGAACTGGTAGCTTCACCTCATTTTAGACTGTGATAGCTTTGTGTGCCTTTGAAATTGCTATGCTCTTCAAAGTAAAAAAGAAGGGCTTTAAATATTTTTCCTTCTCTTTCAGCTTGGAGCTATGTTTCAAAATGAACTCAATTTTGAGTAAAGAGTGTTCTAAATTTTAAAATGTTAATATAAATACTGCATGACATCTGTGTAAAACAGGTGCCTGCTCTACACAGGACTGTATTTTTCTTTATGTCAGATCTCTTGAATAGCAAAAGTTTCAGACTGTTCTGAAACAGGCTTCATAAAAGAGAGTTGGACAACTCAAAATTGCAAAGCATAATGACAATAGACAATTATATCTCAGGAGCCGAACTTAAGCCATTTTTCTCTCACACCCTCTCATTTTTATCTACATTTATCATTATTATCTGCATAGAGCTACATTTTTTGTGAAGAAATACTTGTTTTTTAATCTTAGTTATTTTAATTCTTTATTCAAGGCATTTTACTTTTCAGAGAGTGAATCAGGTACCCAGATTGGCTGCTCATATGTTTTCTGAGCAGTGTTTGCTGTCTCTAGATACAAAGTGAATTCCTGTAATAGATTTATTGTGAAGGAGGAAGACTCACAGAGCTTTAGCCTCATTTGTCTACTCTCTTGACTGTAGTTTAGCATCTGACTCTGTGGAGAGCTTGAAAGAGAAGGAAAATTTAAAAGAAGCTGTGGCTCTGTGCCACAGTTAGGAAACATGGATTTCTCCACAGAAACTTGTGCTGTGGACTCTTTTCCATCATGTGTCTGATGCAAAACTGTATGCCTGTCTTGTGACCTACTACTGAAGGATAAAGGGAGGACTGAGATCCCCCCACAGAGACATTTAGCACAGGAAACCAGTGAACTCTTACTTTCTTTCACAAACCCTGCTCAGTGTGACTTTTGAAAGTGCTTTGGACACAAATTGAAACTGAGCTAATTTGGATTACCATTACAGCAGTGTCTACCTAGACAGGAGGCAACAGAGGCTCTGTTTTTCAAAGACAAAGTGCTCCAGCACAGCACTTTCCCCTCAAATTATCCCTGGTAGACCAAAGTTACAAATTTATCTTTCTGCCAGGTCTATGAAGCTCATACAGTTGCAGAAAACTGTTGTGCTCTCAGTCACTGAAAGGAAAATTATGAGCTAATATCCAGTGTTCACGACTTACAAGTACTTACAGATGAAAAAATGCACCTCATACCTATAAAATGATTGTGTTTGGTTTACTGTTTACAAAACCTTTCCATTACTATCTCTTCAGAGTTTACTGTAACCTGAGATTATTCTTTTTTTTTTTTTTTTTTTTTTTTTAATCAGTCTAGCCATGGAAACTTAAATTTAAATATGGTAAACATAGAATCTTTATGCCCTTCTCTAAGAGTAACTAATCAGTTTACCATTACACGTTTGTTGTTTCATAAAAACACGACAATAAGTAAGTGAGAACATTGCCAATATTTCAGAGACCACTGAAGATTCATCGGCATGCCCACAAACAGCTTGTCAAAATACAGCTAACCTTTTCTTACTATGAATAAATATTTATGCCTTTGCACCACAGCAAACATAGTATGAAATATTAACTTCATGGTATATCCAGGTGCTTCCTTTAAAACCAATTAAATAATAAACCTGAATAACATTTTCTGGTCTAGGATCTAAATCACCTAGTCCTGAAAGGAAAGATGTGAATTTTCAGCCCACACATGTGGACTGAAAATAGCACTGAAACAAATCACAACCTGAATTCTTTGGTCAAAAGTGGCCTCCTGCACTACACTGCTAAACTCTTAGTTTGTTATTGTAAATCTAAACAACCTTCTTTTCATTGCCTCTAGCCAGAATTAGAGACATAGCCTTTCAATGGCTCTTTACTGTTGCAGAGAATTACAAAGGAGGACAAGTCACATTCACTTCAGAAATAATGACAAATCAAGGTTATTTCTGTATTATAGTGATGTGAGAATGCTTTGATATTTTTCTACCACTATAAATCTAAACAACTCTCAATTCCAATTCTTGAACATGGAAAGGATCATTCTATTAACTATGATAACTCCAGCACTGAAACATCAGCTGGTTATTTATCCCCTTTCTCCATCAAGACCTACACTGCAATCCAGTAAATGTATTTTTGATTAGCTGGAGCAATAAAATGGGGCTGGAAACAGGCATAACTCTTTGAGAAGAAACTAAAAATATTGGGTAGGAAGAAGAAGAAATATGAAGAATCAGAAGAGACCTGGAAAACCATAATCAGAAAATCACGGAGGACATAAAAATAAGAGTAACTGAACTTACCATTTGACTCCAGTAATTCACTCATTTAATTTATCCCACCTGTGTGTAGGAAACATCCATGGAATGCCAGTATTCAAATTACCAGGTCCCAATTTCATGAATGTTGGGCAAAATGGATATCCATAATTTTGCAGGTACCAAAAAATGTATGTATTTACTGTACATTTTTCATTATTATTTTTACTACAGATAGCCTTCTATTTTGGTATATACAAATATATACAAATACTGAATATTGCATGTCCAGTTTTTAGAAAATACTCTGCTTTTTTTTTTTTTTTTTTTTTTTTTTTTTAACAACAGAAAATAAGACAATGTGAATTCTAGCTAGTAAGAAAATTGCAGGATTGGAAGACAAAGTGAGAAGACTAAGGATACTGAGAAAGGGACATTTTTTTAAGAATTTTGGTAATTAGAAAGGAGTTTGTGTTTGTGTATTATTTTTTTTTTTTCTGTATTCAGCACAAATTTAGCATAACTGATTAGTTATCACATTCACGCATTATCATTAACAACTCTGGTGACTAAAGAAGGGTGAATTATTCAAGTAAAAAACATAAATAGACACTTGAAAACATTTTCTTTTTCATATCTTTCCGTAAAAGTAGAATTCTCTCTCTCTTGTTCCTTCTCTCTTTTTTTTTTTTTTTTTTCATACTACTCCTTTAAATAAAATAAAATAAAATAAAATCAATAGGAAGAGGAAAAAAATACCTATTTTAGAATAATCAGTGAAGTCAACCTAATGGAAGAGAAAAAGAGCTTTATCGCTTACACAGGAATTTCCTGGTGTGCCTGGTTAAATGCATTTCTAAAGATAATATTATAAAGCATTTTAGATAATATGTATCTTTGCAACATTATCATTTGCCAGCCCAGTGTAAGAGCCTCTAAGCTAACTCTGGTAAGTGCCTACTGCATTCTGGTACCCCTCTTCCAGTGCATTTGAGTTGAATATTCCCTCTAGAACAAATTAGAGCACAAAACATGTCAAGCCTTCCTCTAAAAGCCTTGGGAACTTTAACAGAAAGCCTGTTATATTTGTGGGCTGAATTGCTAACAAAGATGCTCTGTGCTTTTTTGTTCAGAGACTAAACATTCAGAGTAATATTAGATTCCTTCTTAAAACACAGTAATAAGTAGTTAATCATCATCACTGCTGTCGTACAACACTAATTGTGATAAATACACAGAACTAATTTTAATAAATCTGGAATTCTGTGGGAATCCCACAGTTTCATTTCATTTGAGTTGATATCCTTTTCAAAACCTTGTAATTTATGGTTGAATCCACAATAGGATCCTTTTGTGGATACTTGCACAGCAGAAAGAGATCTTTTAACCAAGAATAGTTTTACAGTACAATATTTACATACAGCAATATTGGTACAGCATAATGTTAAACAGCTTTCTCTTTACCATCAAAGAGTATGAAAGCTCATTCTTTAAAACTAGTTGATTAAAATCTGTTGGCAGTTGTAGAAAGTAAAATATGTATGAAATGATTTAGCTATGGTTTACTCTATTATCATAATTTATAAACAAATACATAAAAATTCATAATATGTTTTAAAAGGCAAATAAATATTTAATATTTGCTTGAGGCTTTCCCAGGAAACCTTGACCAGCAACAGAATTGCTAATTTCTACTTCTAAAAGGAGACAGAGTTGCTTGATTAAATGAAACCTAAATATTGACTGTGTACCTGGAGTGGCCAGCATCCACGCTGCCACAGCCTAGGATGGCACCAAGCCCAGTGGAGCTACTTTAAATCATTTTACCTCATCAACTGTTCCCGTTTTCAACTTATGCATGGCCATCAATATCTGGTTCACCTAAAGAACTGCATTTAGATTTGCCAAATCATGCAGTTGCTGATGTCCAAGACTATAGGATTACTCAATAAACGGTGGGTACTTTCCCAGCTAGGCAACATTAGTGGCTTGTGATCAAACCAGCCTGGAACACAGGCTGCTTTATATTGTAAGCTGGGATTCAGCCACTGTTTAATTAGTAAATAGTCTTCACTTTGAAGATCTGCAGCAAAATTAGTGGTAACACAGGCACACACACACAAACAACTCCTTAGCCTGCTCAAGCTGCAGAGCTGCTGATTTTTAAAATGTGGATAACACAGAGAGCAAAGCAAAAGTAATAAAGAACTGAGGCCATCATAGTGCTCCTCAGGTAAAAATAAGCTCCAAGGTCTCTCAGACTCTCTTGCAGGAAACCATGAAATTATTAATTATTATTACATTTTCCAGGCATCTAAAAGGTAATACTCCTTGACACCTTGTCCCTCCTCTTCCTGTGTACTGGCAAAATATACCCTTCACTCTACGTTGTGATAAGAGTTAAACCACACATCATTTGACAGAAATTTGCATCATGCAAGACGGGCCAAAGAGCAGTGGCTGCTGAATATAAACAAGCAGATAAACTGTGATTTGATTAAGTAAATGTTGTGATGTGTGAAATCCAGGGTTCAAGCTGAGGAAATGTGGGACAAGATTTTTTCCCTCAGTCCCAAGCGATGTGTAGTGCTGAGTGCTCAGATCTAATTGCAGTTTGCCTTCAGTGGCATTCATGGAAATTGGTATTAAATTGGGATATTCCTGCCCTCCTTTGACCTGTGCGACGTGCCTGACAGAACAATGTCAGCGTGTCCCAGTCAGAGAAATGGGAGCATCTCTCTGCTTCTGCAGTTATTGATGGCACAGTTCAGCATTCAACAACGTAAGACATAAATGTGAGGAAAAAAGAAATTCCTCCTTTTGCTGCAATGTAAGCGAATGTACCAGATCTCATAAAATCACAAAATCTAAAGAGGATGGAAGTCCCTGCTGACTAGTTATCTTAGTCCCTGGTTTAGAAATTGCTTTCACATTAGCTCACGGCTACAACTTAGAAACTGTTGTCATTGTCATCTAGCAGAAGATCCTGTTTGTCCTCCTACATATCATCAACATGATCAGTGGCTGAGGAACCCCACAGAATGGCAATAAGGCAATATTCCTGCCGGGAACCCCCTGACATGTTGATTTTGGAGCTCTCCAGTACCACTGCAGTGAGCACGCCGTGCTCTCCCAGGGCTGGGAATGCAGGTTCCTGTGCATCCGAGTGTGCCCGTACTGCCTCTGATTCCTAAGGCTGGGCAACAAATGGCTTGTTTAAAGGGCAATGCAGAGTCTGAAGCTGTGTTAATACACTCTCTCATCCCATTTTGCTTTTCCAGGGGCTATTTCCAATAGAATTAGGATAGAACAAAAGCCTGCTCTGAGCAGCTTCGATATTCTGGCTTCCTTGAAACAGAAAATCCAGATGAAATGGCCAGTAATTTCAAAAAATCCAAGGGAAATATGAACAAATTGAACTTTATTGTTACTGAGTACTAAGCCACCAGGGCATATTCAAAGTTTGGAGTGTTTGTTTTGCAACTTTTGTCCAACTCTAGAAGTGGCCATTTTATCCTGTTTTGCACTATTCATGCTATCCTTGTTCTTCCATTTCCCTCTTGCATTTAATTGTCCTGTTTCATTGTTGTTTTGAGTCAAGAGTCGTTTAACGTGACTGTTGCCAAGTTTCTACTAAGTTTACAAGCAAAAAAAAAGAAAAAGAAAAAGAAAAAAGAACTACAACCATTTCACTGAAGTCAGTACAGCCATTCTTGGCATGAAGTATTACTTACCATTAAAAACAGCAGATTTAAGTCAGCAGCTTTAAGTCACAGCCTCTTATTAAATACAGCACAACAATACTATATATTGTAAATGTTATGGACTTCAATTTATCACAAGCTTGTTATGGGAACATTAATAATTTTACAACCATAATCCCGCAACAATATACACAGTAGAGTACTAAAGCTTCAGTGCTGCAAAGGTTGGTTGGCTTATAAATAATATATATCTATTTCATATATGCATGAGTTTAACTATCTTGTCTTATCAAATTTCACCAAGAGGTTGATTATTAGGTGCAATAGTGTGCAGACTGAAAATATGTCCCTGTCATAGGCAAGCACACTTTATAGGACAGATTTTGAATGAGCCAATGCTCCGCATTGGGTGGGATGCGCAGGATGAGGTGGCTGCTGGCAGGTTTTGCCCATGCCCTGCTCCAGGCAGCAGTAATGCATTTATTGCAGTGTAGTTCTGGACCACAAGATGGCTCCAAGCACATACATTCAAGCCTAATAAATTTCAGATTATATACTTAACACAGTTCTGGTAAATGGCAAGTACTGAAACATGCTGATACTTTAATGTTTAGAAGAACGGTTTAATTAGGCACAATCATGAGCCAATTGTAGGCACTTGTACAGTAACTAAACAGAAACTTTAACAATTTGCTTTTATAAATGTTTAAATATGATATTCAGGGCAATTAAAATGTGCATGACTACATCATGCTGCCTGAAGTTGATAATTCCTCTGAGCTTTGTTCTCTGAAGTTACTTTGTCCGTGAGAACACCAGCTTAGGACCAAAATCGGCAGCAGTGTGCTTGGCAGGGAGACAAAGCCACTGGTACTGGGAACTTCCCAGCTGCCATATGCATCTGTGCAGACATGTACGGAATAACTACAACTTTTTTAAGAAGTCTTGATTCTCGTTTCCTTAACTAGTCTCTCCAGGACTTGGGAGTTTTTCTAAGGTTAAATTTACTACTGAGGGCTGTGGCTGTGCAGTGGAGGTGAAACTCTCCAAAAATCAGCAGTGGTACTGAGGTTCCTGGTCTCTCCTTGTGAGGTTGTTGTAGGCTTAGAACTAGAACAAAGCCTTCGTTGAACAATGTCTTCATTGACATATACTGATTCCTTAACCCTTGGCATCCTAAGACATTTATTCTACTCTAAGCAAAGATTGCTGCCCTAGGAATAGATTTCATTGGTAAAAATTGAATTTTTATGTCTCAAACAAAATTAATTTACCAAAATTAACAGCCTAATTTGTAATAGACAAATGAGGTCTAATAGACAGTATCTCCATTTATCTGAATTAAACAGTATATCAGTTATCTGAATTAAACTATTTAAACTATTTGTGCTAGCAGTGTACTCCAAGAAGTCTGGCCTATTCAGTAAGCTAAAACTCTTTACTAACTCCATAAACTGGGAAAAGACATTTTAAAGGTTCAGTTCCTGGCTGCCACCCGCCTAGATGAGAGCTCTGCCTGTGCTTCAGTCTTGGCTGTCCCAAGTGTCAGTCATCACAAAGCAGTTACATCAGGGTGGCTTTGTGAGCATGCTTAGGGAATACGGATGTGTTGGGTGCAGAACAGGAAAGCTAAATGGGAGCTTTTCCCTGTGGTGACCTAGATAAAAATAAAATAAAATAATACTAACAGAAATAAAGTCAGTATAAGGAAAGACCTACAACACCCTTCAGTTTGCATGTTTGAAATAATATGTAAATTTTCTTAAAATCTAGATTAATTATTTATCATTTATTGCAGTTCATTGAGAAGCTACTCAGCTGTTGAGCCAGGCTAGATTTTAATGACTGTTTGGACTTTTTTTTTCTCTCAATTTTCTAGTTGTCTGTACACTTATGAGATTAGAAACTGAAATTTTTTAAATCCATTTTGAATGGATTTGAACCCATGTCATTTTTATGTCAAATGACAATTCTGAATATAAATAACCCTCAAATGAAAGCTGGCTGCCAATCTGCACCTGGTTTTGCATCAAAAATATGAACATTTGACAAAATTGTCAATCTTCACTCAATATCACGTAAACTATTCTTAAAACATACAAAATTATTTGACATATATGGGCTGGGGTGAGCGCCTTGCCTAGTTTCAAGGCTCATTCCAAATGCCTTACATGAGTTTATAAAGAATCAATGCTCTGTCTTCTCTGCACCAGGAATAATCTATACCACTTAGACATAGCAGTAAATTTAAGCTTTATAGGAAGTACTATCTAAAATCTGTTTAAGATATTTTTGTATACTGGAGGCACAATTCTGAAAGGAAAGACTTTTCCTGAAGGTACACTTTGCCAACTTCAACAGTTTTGGGGCTATTGTGAGGAAAAATAAAAGAAAGCTTTCTGCTGTCAGATGCTCCTTTTTATACACAAGGTACAACCAGTGATGTAATGGCTTCAGCAGTGAGACATTTATTCAGTAAAAAGCCTCAGTAAATTTATAGACAGAACAAGAGTGTTTGGTCCACAGACAGCATGACTGTTTCAGAAATTCTAGACAAATTTCTTTGTACCTTATCTTTAAGTTAGGTTAGACTTTCCTTTCTGGGGAATGTTTTAGATTAAAGGAATCACAATCTCACTGGCAATAACTGTAAAAATACACAAAGTATGTCATAACATTTTCCCCTGTTAAATAACATGGCCTTGAAGTTTTTGTGAAGATTACCAATGTAGTACAAACCTGCCGCATAATCTTTCCCTGGGCAGCCAGCTAAGGCATTCTGTAGATATGCTTTCTGCTACAGAAATTAACAAATAATAATAAGATAATAATAAAGGCCAGTTGTTTCTGGAGTGAGCTCCAGAATTAAGAAATGACTTATGCAGATTTAAGAGTTTCCCAGGAGGTACTCATACGTATACATAGAGATTTTCTCAGAAATAAATTCTGTGCTTATAAGTGTTCAAAATTTCTTGTTCTCTTCATTCTTGTTTAGTTTAAGTAACAGAAAATAGTGGCTGACAGACAGAGGAGGGCTATGGAATGATAAAATCTGGGAAACATGTTCAGGGGAAAAAGAGGAGAAAAAAAAGTGACTCCTGTTCACTAATTGATGTGAACTGGTTTCACCAGTACAAATTAATGGAAAAGTTTCACATGGGCAATAAAGTCAGATTTGCCCTTGTCATTTAATAATGACAGATTTTAGCATCCTGATCCAATGGTAAGATTCCTGTGAACTTCAGTGGGTTTGCATTGATATGATCCTCCAATCATGAAGCTTTTTAAGAATTTCTTAAACAAAAGCAAAGCCCTGTGACCATCAGCCTGTGAAAATCTATGGACTTAAAGTCCGTAACTTTAATATCCATAAAAAAATAAATAAATAATAATAATAAAAAAAGCCTGACAATATTATTTCAAGCTTCTTTTATTTTGTGCTAAGATTCCAGAAAAGTTACAAGTTCTTAGGAAACAGACATAATGATGTCTGCACTTTCAATTGTTACTACCACTTCGTTTTTTGTTGTGTCCTTTTTGCTGCAAGTTTATTATTTTCCACAGATTTTTGGTAGGGTAAAGTTCACCTACTTTGGTGCAAAATCAGTCTTTTTTTTAAACTCAGTTTACCAGGAGCTGCAAGGTTTTGCAGCCAGGCAGGTAAGAAGCACTCACGCATCCTGCTGCACTGACAAAGAACTGTAAGCTCCAGGAAAGCTGTATGAGCTCTGCAGCTGTTTCTGCCTGTGAACATCTCTTTGTGAATTAAAAGTAGGCTGCAGGTGGCTCTGCCTTTCCCATAAGTATACAGTTGAGGAAAGGATGCAAGCAGCTTTCTCCTTTCTGCTTCAAACTAGAGTCAGTAGAAATAGGGACTCTAATCCCGGGGAGAGAAAACTGTTGAGAACTCTGGATACCCACCTGAAAGGCTGATAGCCACCTCCATAGGAGTGGGATCAGTTCTCTCTCCTTCACAGTAACAACTAAGAAAATGAATTGCACCAAGTCCACCTGCTGTGCCCATGGTAGGGATGGGGTGATTAGCAGGCTGGGTTGTTTCCAGGGTCATTGTGGTTTGCTCTGCGAATCTGCTGCAGCACAGAGACTCTGCACTGCTTCTGCTGCAGGGTTGTAGCTTAATGCCGCGATGTAGCCTTAGATCTGTTCCCTGCCAATTATCCCTGTATCTCATATTTGGTTTATAAGTCAAAACAGGTTTTGTTTGGCAGCCAGCTGTAGGCTTAGTCTAGTTTCAAAAAATCAATCTGAAGTATTTATGCCTCGTAAATCACCATCAGCTAATACATACTGGAGAATCAGAACACTGCAAGTAGATAGCTGCAGTAAGACAAATTTTGTTTCATTTCTAATTTATAATCAGTATCATATATGAGCTCTGCTGATATGAGTTGAATGATTCCACCCTTACAGAAAGCTATGAGGAAAATCCCCTCTTCTGTAGCAGGAGAGTAATGAAGGTCCTGTAGCAAAACTAAAGGGGCAGGAGGATCCACAGGCTAAGGCAAGCAGAAAAATATATATACAGTTGCAGGACAAAAAAAGTAGAGGTGAAAAGATGTATGACTGTTTCCCCTTTGACCACTATATGTTTGGTGTATAGATGCACATTCAGGGAAAACACAGCTCCCACATTTCTGTCACCTGCCTCCTCCACAGCTGGTGCAGAGCTGGTAATGGCCGTACAGGCTGCCAACGTATCTGATAGTCCCTGCAGCCCCTAGTTTACATGACTGGCTTGATTCACGCAAATCATGAGGCTGTTCCCATAAGTAAGGACTATTCATGAAAACAATGATTTTTCTTTTGCATACCTAGCAACAGTGTACGTACACATTCACCAGTCACTTGGGGCAGGAACTGGAGAAAGTACAAAAATTTGACAATAGGAAACAAACCAAAAGAGTGTTCTCAAAGGAAGGGAATGTGTCCATTGGCAACAACGTGGAGATTTCACAGCTTTGTTTCCTGAAACAGAATTATATACATATGTATCTCCAGAATATAAACAGTCAACCAAGCTCTGTCTTGAAAATTAGTGAAAGGAGACACACATGGGAGGCAGATCTCACTTAAGTAGCAGTAACATTTTAAGTGCTTTCTCCAGTGGCAGCCACACACCTGTGTTTTCTGAGCTTCTGTCACTCTCCTGGCATCAAATGTAGCTGTATTGTTTAGATGATGCTAGCATGGAAGCTTCTTTGAGAAGTTCTTCCACAAACATGGTCCCTAAGAGTTTTCCTACATGGTAGTTAATTCAGAGATCAAAGCCTCTATCTGATATATAGTGGCTATAATAAGCAGACAGGTTTAATAAACCCTCTCTAGCATTAACTCTCAAGCAATAATCATGCACTAAAGTGAATTGGTTCCTCAATGCAGTACTGATGGGTGCTTTGTAACTATGTGCAATATTAATAGCTAGGAAGACTTTCCTGAAGGACATGTCTTCAAAGGCCACAGGAAAGCAGATAATTAAATACATTCAAATGTGAATTAGTTTGCTGCATTTAGTGGATTAAGCCTAAACTTCCCTTACAATAAAGGTGTTCGGGACTCAATCTCTTCCTGCACAGACGAAGTTAAACAAACCCTCTGCAAAAGTAGGCTAAGGCAATAGAAGGATTAGGTGGCTCGGAGCTTGTCATTGGGAAGAACGGAGGATGGATTGGAGGAGTCAGAGGAAAAAGTCGAGGCTGTGCTTGTTTTGCCACCTCTCTCCCACATCAGAAATCTGCAGTCCCACACAGCCACCTCTTCTGCCTGATTACCGGGCACACCTGGCTGCGTGAGGAGATGAGGAGGTCAGCTCACCTGCTGGGCAGAGCCTAGCGAGAGGAGCCGAGCACCTCCCTGGGCTATGTGCATTAACAATAAGTAGGCTTTAAAAACAACACTGATGCCTACACGCCTGGAAAGCCCGCTACATACGTACTGCAGAAAACATCCCCACGCTGCTAATCCTTCACGCAAAGATTACATAAACGTGCCAAGCTCGGTGCCGGCAGCTTAGAGCTTTTAGGAGCAGTCGCTACGACCTATACCTAGACCCGTTTCCCCCCCCCCCTCCTAATTTTTTGGGCTCCGTCTTTTCGGGAGCGCAGCCGTTCGCCTGCGACGCGCACCGAGACGCCTCAGCTGTGCTGCCCCCGGGGGGCTGCGCCTGAGGGGAGCCCCCCGGGCAGCACCGGCGGAGCTCCGAGACGTGTCTGGGGGGCACGGCAGCGAGACGAGGCCCCCTCCTCAGCCTGAGGCGGGGCGAGGAAATCCCCAGGATCCCCCCCCCGCTGCCCCCGCCCGGGGACACGCGGCGTTAGTCACCGGGACCCTCCCCCGGCTCGGCCCCGTCAGCGGGCGGCGGCGCCGCTCCTCGCTGCCCTCCGTGAGGCGGCCAGGGAGGATGGCAGGAGCCGGGCAGCTCCTGGCGGGGCTCCCTCGGGCCGCGGGGGCGAGCTGAAGCCCCCCGGTGCCCCCCGCCCCGAGCGGGGAATGAGAGGCGGCGGCGCGGGGCTGCCGGAGCCCGCCGGGACCCACCATGAGGGAGCTGGCGATCGAGATCGGCATACGGATCCTGCTCTTCGGGGTCTTCGTGTGAGTAACCCCCCTCCCCGGGCAGCGGGGACCTCCGCTATACCGCCGCAACTTTCCGTCCCGGCGGCCGGGCGAGGTGCCGGGGGGCTGAGGGGAGGGAGAAGCCCTCCGCAGCCCCTCAGCCGCCGATGCTGAGCCCCCCAGGACTACCCCTGCCCTCCCGGGACACGGGGAGCGGAGGTGAGCCGCTGCCCCCCGGCTTGGGCTCTCTCCCCGGGGTGCGGGTGGCTGCGGGGAGCACCCCAGCCCTGGGAGTTTGCCGGCGACCTGCGGGAAGGTTTTTGAGAAGGATGTTGCTACTTTGTGGGAGAAGTGTGCAAAATATTAACAAAAATCTGCTGCCGTTGTCGTTTGGCCAGCTGTGGTTCTTGCTATAAGGCTGTAGGTGCACCTCAGCAGCTGGCTTGAGGAGGTGAGAAGAGCTGTGGGTACCCCGGGGCAGGCACCCCTGGCTGGGAACCCCCGGCTGGGAGCTGGGGAAGGATCAGGACCTTGGCCATGAAATGTAGGTTGGAGCTGGGTTTGAAAAGCGTGTGTGCACCCTGGTATGTAGGAAGGAAAGTCGTGAAAAGCTGGTTGCTGAAAGACATGCAACTACCGCTGCATGAACACAGCTTTTGCCTTCCTTCGGAGAAAGCAGTTACGTGGTATTTCAGTCCATGCTTCAGGCAGGCTTCTCGTTTCCCTCTCAGGGCTGTACCCACTTCTTTCTGGCAGTTTGAGCAACAATACTAAGTTTGATTCTTAAGTTTCCTTAACGTTTGAAGATGAGTATCCTAAATCTTTGCGATCTCTCTAAAGCATCACAGAAACCAGCTCAGATTCTACTGCTGCTTGTTTGCCTCCTTAGCAGTGGATTCTGTTGGTCGCAGATGCAGCAGTAGCAGGGCAGCTATTAAACCACGGTACTGACTTACAGCTGGTGATACTGGCACACTTTGATCTGATTCCTTTCTGAACCTCTCATGGTTAATGAATAACTCACCCAATTTACTGGTAGTGGAGCCTTTCCTCAACTCTCATTTCTCTCAAATATTGATGCAAATCAAAAGACTTGCAAGATGTTTAATAAGTGTCATCCTTTTCATTCTAGGATAGGCTTTGATACTTTCAAAAAGCTCTGAGGTACGTTTGATACCTTTCTATTCCATTGCGTCTTACTTTAAAAGTAGCCCTGTTCCTTTCAACCAAACTCTTACGTGGACTGCATGGGATTGCAGGGTGAGTGAAGACCTCAGGATCAGATGCTACATCAGGACCTTACCTTTTACACATGTAATTCCTTACTTGCACCATCTAGTAAGAGATCTCCTAATAGAGCGTATTACCACATATGTAAATCATGCGCCACTGTAAGCAATCATTTCTTGCTTGTGTTTGTCTTCTGTCCTCATTTCTCCTCTCTGAATGATTTTGTAATTTTTACTACTCTTTATGCAGTTGTTCTAAAATTAACTGAGTGTGTGGCTGAAGAAAATGCTTTTGGTAGATAACGCTACATGGCAAATGCAAAATGGCTAGTGACTACACAAGTGATTTTCATGTTTTCACATGGCATAGCTCCTGTCTTGGAATTCTGGGGAATAACTTAGATATTGTAACAAGTCTTTAGGGGCATTCATTGACATCTGAAAGTGCTAAACACATTGTTCACATCAGGGTTGTCATGAATAACTGCATTTTATTTGTTGGTAATGATTGCAAGTCTATAAACTCTAGGTAAATGAAAAGAATGGCTTTTATAGTCAAATAATCTGAACATAAAATGACTTTTCTTTTTTCTATTGAAGTAGTCGTCACTATTTTTCTTATTTTTTTCCAAAGAGGTATTTATCTTTTGAAACTTACTTTTATTTGTTGTTTTCTGTGGTTTTCTAGACAGCCAGAGCTTGCATTTTTATGGAGTTTTGAGTTCACTGAAATTTCTTTTCAAGTATGAACAATTACTGATGAAGTTGGAAGCTCTGGGACTGGAACCCAGGCAACAGCAATGTAAGCTGTACTGCAGAAACTATTTCTAGGAATGAAAAGGCTGTACAATTCCTCCCTCCCTTGGAAAGAAATGCCACTAACATCAGTGAGTTGGGGCCAGGTCTGAGACACAATTTGTTGTCAGTGCTAACTGCAGCATAGATGTTTGTCCACCAGGAATTGGACTGAAGGGAATTAGTTCATTCTGAGGTGTTGATAACTTGGGTCACTACCAACCTGTGCAGTGTTAGAAGTCTGACCTTGAAGGGAGTGGTTCCAGAGTTATACGCCAATCATTTGAACCATCTGTGCCTCCCAGATGTCTTTTCAGCTTCAACCTACTGATTAATATAACTCAGAGTAAAATGCTGGCATATTTTCTACCATAAAATACAAAAGGGGAAGGTGCATATTCCATGTTGTAGTTTTTCTTGGTGATAAATGTAATTTCATAAAAATGGAGGTGTGAAAACTTATGTTGATTACTGAAATTGAGTATAGTGCCAATCTGAATGCATTTTACAGCAACAACAGCCATGTTTTCAATACTTAAGACTGGCAACATTTTTATTTCCCCAGTAGCTATAATTATCAACTTTAGTCATTCCACTCGAAGGCAAAAAAAAAGCCCTATACTTTTTATTTAAGTTCTCTTCCATCACAAGAATGTACACCATTACAAGTTATGCGCATTTTTGATGGTTGTGTGTTGGTTTAGATGAATTCAAGAGACTTTCAATAAAAATAACAGCAACAACTGACTCAGTTCTAGACGTTGTGTACTTAGCAATTGCTAAGTGTTCACTTGCCAATTAAAGACTGGTTTAAGCATTGAAATTAAGCAGCTCAAGCTTCTGTGCATTTACAGAGATCTGTGCTGAAGGGCATTTTATCCCTCAGGATTTACTACTATTGAAGGAGAGATTAGTTAGGGGAGATCTATTTGAAGACCTACAGCTGTCTAAAATTCAGAAGCAAGATTTAAAAAAAAAAAAAAGGTTGCAGTAAAAAACATGCTTGATGCTCACTTTACGGGGAGGCTAAATGGCCGTTCTTTGACTACCTTCAGAAAAGTAGCTCTGAAGCCACAAATTACAACAATATTCCTATTCTGCCCTACAGCTTTTCCCAGTTCCCCAAGATTAACAAATTCATTTTTTTGTTCTTAAGCCTTGCACCTTTTCACTGGGCTGAACTGATGCTAATGTGCATAGATGTGTTTCTTCTTGCTAAGCAAAGAAATTCTCACTATATGTTTTGACTAGTTACTATATTATGCAATATCAAATATTTTTCAATTAAATTTCATCAGTTAAACTAAAACAAAACCATGAAATGTTACGTATTAAACCGTGTGAGTATACAAGTGGATTTTGGAAAGTGAGATTTTTTTTCATGTAAGGTGTCAGAAGTAGAAATGGTCTATTTAATACAACAACTGTGAGCGTGTACTGTGTTTATAGAAAAAATCAAACACTAGTTGAAGAATGATCAAAATAGGATCTTACTTCTGTTTTCTTCACTTCGTATTTATTCCTATGACTTTTTATAATGTTGAATTAATGCTAAAACATGTTAAACATAATCAGTCTTTCTGCTCCATGTGAATAGTGGCATTTGTCACTTACTGAATGCTTGATGAAAGTAAATTGTTTTGACTGACTTGTTTTCATTCAGTTAAGGTAACTGTAAAAAAGATCTGTGAGCCAGCCTGGTGTTTGACACAGGAACGATGTTGTTAAAGTGATGTTCATCTGTCCTAAAAAGAAGAAATACATTGAGTGGTAATTCTGAGTGAGTTGGTAATTGCCAGTAGGGCTGCCTTTGTTTCTTAGAAAAGTACATAGTGTTCAGTTTTAGTTGTCTTCTACAAGGAAAAGTTTTTCAAGAGTTTCAAGACCATAGCATTGTCTTAAAAGAAAGACAGAAGAATTTTTGTGTCTTGTGGTATGTTTAGTGCAATGACTTTTAGTGTCAACAGCATATTGCTGATGTTTCTTGAGCTGTCTAATTGATTAAAAAGACAGTCTTTCAAGGATTGCTTCATCAAACCTCCAGCTCTTCAGTGAGTGTGATGTGATTAAAACATAAATGTCATTCAGAGTAATTGGATATCTTCCCTACAGCACAGTCTCATTAATAGTCTCCCTTGGGGATAAATGTTTATGTGCAGACTGATACACACATATATTACATACATGGGTGTACAGTGGTAACTAACACTGATATATCTTGTGTGTGCATGACCTGATCAGACTCTGATTTAAGTAAATGCAAGCTGATCCTGTATGTATTGGTTCTCTTATAAATTTAAAATCATAAGATTTTAATCAAGTTAATATGCATGAAGTGATTTAGGCTGGAAGTCACTTTCAAGTAGCTTTCTTTGTCATGGGTGGTGATCTTCTGGATACAGGTTGCCTTCACAAATTATACTATGTATTGTCTTGTTAACACAAACAGAAAATCAATTGGCTGAGGCAATTCCACAATGCTACAGTTCTGCTTTCCTATTTGGTCACAGTTTGCCTTTTCTCTGTCATATCCACTGAGTTTTGGAAGACAGACTGAGCAGGGACTGATGAGCAGTTGGAGAACTGTAGGTAATATACGGAAAATGGTACTGAGAAGAAAACACCAGGCTGAGACGTCAAGATATTTCCTTATGACGAGAAAAATTACACAAATCAGTCGGACGTTTCAAGTCTAGGATCTATAGCTGAACATGTCAAAGAGAAGTTAATATTTGGCCACATGAGCTTGTTAGGCTCTTTTCCCTGTTTTCTTGACCTTAGTAGCCCACAACTTTTGATTTTGTTTGGAACCTGATTTTTGGCTTTTGATCTTGGACTGAATACTGATTGGAGTCTTGGACTTAATTTCTCTGTACCCTAGTTTCTCATCTACAAAGGGAGAGTAATACCTCTTTTTCCCACACTTGGTCCATTTAGATGATAAATTCTTTGTTCTAATGTACATGGACAGTAGCCAGACCCACTGAATATTGAATTTGCTTGGAGCTTTTTCAGGGTTAGTTTCACAAATAGTAATGTTAATAGAAAGTGAGAACACCAACAGGTTTGATTACTAGCCTGTTTAAAAGCAGTTACACTATTGCAAACCACAGTTGAGATCATGCTAAAATGAGGGAAAGATGTAGCTTAGCAGCCCAGGTTGAACTCTAGTTCACTGAATAGGGTTAAAGCACAGTTAAGGGAGAGGTCTGCCCTAAAAAAAGCCCTTGCCTCTCTGGTGTTTAGGATCTGAGAGCATATATCAAAAGTTGCACATTGAGCTCAGTGGCAAGCAAAAGGCTTGTTCCAGTGCTCAGCAGTCTGCTATGCCTTTGAAGTGATGGAAGAATTAGAATGCCATGGAGCTTCTGTAACTCTCTGAAAGCAGCTGATACACCATGAAGTAACCTGATTTTTTTAACTCCTCTCAACTCTGTCTCCTTGAGAGGTTACTGTAAAAACAAAATGTCATAAATACCTAAAATACCTATTACCTTGTGTAATACGAAGCACACAACAAAATGATTGTGTGTCTGTCCTAATATCTATGACATATCACCAGGCTAACAGAGACACTTGGTGTTTGGTGTTCACTGAGCTGAAGCTTCTGTTTACATCGTTTTCTTCATACATTGAGACTAGGGTAGCGTTTTACTGACATTAATAAAAATTATTCAGGAAAAATGTGCACTTGTGTGTTTTTTTGTTGTTGTTGTTTTGTTTTGTGTGTGCAGATTTTTATCTGTGCAAAAGATATACAATGATCTGCAAAAGTCCCATTACTTTTGAATTGTACAACTAAGTCTGTTTCGTTTGACTTCCCTGAGTTCCAGGATTTAAATGGGATTTAATGGCAAGAATTTTAATTTTCCTATTAATAGGGTAGGATTCACAGTTATGTCCATTGCTAAACTCCCAGCTGAACCCATGCTAAAAAAGGATGCTTTTGTAAATGCTAAAGCATTTGCTCCAGATTTTTGAGGAGAAAATGGTGCCTGTCTCTCTTCACATTGAATCCTATTTGCTCACTGGCTTTGGCACTTTGCTCTCAGCCTTGATTGAGGACTTTTTATAGCAAGAATGTTACTAAGACTGACAGAGCTTCTGTAAGGGAAAGTTTTCTTTTAAAAAATGAATTTTATACTTTGAACTAAGCACAGTCAAGCTTTACTTTCTATGAAAGCCTTTGCCATAAGAAATAGAGTTGCACCACAATCTTCTTGCTGAGAATGTGCTCGTGCCCAGCACCTGGCACAGTAAATCTAAATCTTCAGTCTCCCAATCTGTTGATGACTTTGAAAAGTGAGTGCTCAGAAGTAGTTAGCAGAATATTTGACACTGAAATTGGATTAAGGATTAGATTAATGTGTATCTTATCTTTTTTTTCTTTTTTCCTCCTGTATTTAGTACTCTGTTGATACAGAACGGGGGATGTTTGAGTGCAGCATCTATATTGGCAAGGAATGACAGACACAGAGAAAGCTAAAGACAAGATGTGCATCCTTTTTTAAAGTATAAGTTGCGATCAGCTAATGAACATGAGGAATTTACTACCTGATTAAAGAAAGCTTTGCATACGATCCAACTGGATTGTTCTCATAAGACAAAGTTCTTATCAGGTGTGGCACTTGAAATAAGCTTTTCATAATTGTTCATTTTTTAAGGGATTGTCCATTCATGTTTTACCTTTTCCTTGTGAATATTAAACTTGTGATCATTGGACCACAAGTCATTGCTATGCAGGAAACTCTGTGAATGACCTCTGTGATTTTGCAGAAAACCAGATTAAGAATGTTTCTTAGCTGTAAATCAGATTGGTACATTCCTTGTGTATTAGTTTATTTCTCTGCATTACAAAACATTTTTGTTTTTTACTATCCAAGTGGATAAATGCTTTCCCCATTAAAATGCTATGGAATTTTAGTTCAAATAACACATCTAAATGTACATAGCTGAAATGGTTATGTTTTTATTTTTTTTTGTTTTACCGGAGGCCTGGGTAACAGGATTTGCAAGTGGTGGTTTCATAGTAAGTAGCTGATTAAGATAACTCATGCAGGTGAATTTGAGAGAACCAGGGAGGACTGAGAAAAATGGTAGGAGGGTATAGAAAACAACTTTACTGAGATAAGATGGAAATGATTGAGCTGTTCAATCTAGAAATGGCAGTAATCTTCACATGCAAGTGGCTGCCGGAGAGATGTATAAAGAGAGCAAACTGCTCTTTGCACCCTTTGGGACTGTAGAGAGATGAATGGTTTTAAACTTTACTGAGGGAAACTTGGGCAGAGTGTGGGGAAGTACAACCTAATTGTAAGGACATCTGAGCACCGGAAAGGATTGCCTGAGGCTTATGTAGAATCTCCACCGCCAGAAATTTTTATATTTTATGCTAAAATATATCGGGAGCATTTTATCTCAAATTGAATCCACATTGCTGGGAGGAGATAGCCTTGGTGGCCTTGTAAGCTGACATGAAGTGACTTGGTGGGCTGAGACTTGTACCACCCGAGTCTGTCCCAGTGTGAGGGAAAAGCTGAAAGACATTACAGCAACATTTCTTTAAGAGAAATTTGGCTCATGCTGAGAGGCAGAGAAGGAAACAGTGCTACTAATATAAAGTTACTTGGAGAATACTTTAGCAAAGCCTGAACAGAAGCTGCTGCTGATCCCTTATGGCTCGAGGGCATTGCAATGTCAGATACCTTATTCTGAATGTTCTGCATTGACAAGAATGTGAGGAAAATGAAATCTTAGATTAGGTGAGAAATTTATCTGCAATTGTGCATTTCAACATTTTACTGTATTTCTAGTGCGGTGTTTTACTGCTGTCCTTAGAATTTGTAACGGAGGTGTGACTGTCAGATTGGAAGTGTTTCAACTTTGAAAGACTCGTGGCACCCTGCCAAGCATTGTGAAACCTTACAAATTGAAAACAACAGAGGAGAACATCATTTGATATGAAGTGTTATATTTTCATTAGCTGCTAATTTTCCCTAATGGGAGAACAGATCCAATAGCCTGACGGTACTCTCACGGCCAACAGAGAAGCTATTAATAATTTCATTCATCTAGTGGCCAAGGTGCTTTACAGGAGTGTAACTCTTGCGATTGGACTTCAGTGATTACCACAAAACCCTAAAAGTGAAGCTCATATTCCCCATGAGTGTACAGTTTTTTAATTGTTATTAAAGTTAGTCTCCAGAACATGTAATTATTCATACAAATGTTTTTGGAGTGAGTGATTTTAATATAGTTGGATTTGATTGTGAATGTAGTTAGACAGTTTTTTTTTTTTTTTTTTTTTTTTTTTTTTTTCCCCCAGAGAAAAATGAAGTCATCGCATAAAGCAACTTGGAAGGAAAAACTGGAACAAAATCATTTGTAAATTCATATTAAATTTAGTGAATAACTTGGCCCAGAAATTCTCTCTTTATTAATACTGAAGTGTTTTCTTTTAGAATCTGCATTTTTAAAACAATTTTTTATTAGTATTAAAATAACTTTAATAGGACTCCTCTCCCTCCCCCCTCCAATAAAATGTTTAATCTCAATTTGAGTTAGAAAGATATGTTCCAGCTTGACCAAAAATAAATGCTTACGTTTGACATAAAGAAACTCTTGACTGAGCCTTCTGGATTGATCCATAGTATTTCTTCCCTCTCACTTCTTTACCAACTCCTAAGCTTTCGATCCAAAAAGCTCTCTGAGGATGTGTTTTGGCTCCTAGCTTCAGCAGTGGATTATTCGTTTGATGCTACTTCATCTTCACTTTACTTTGGTCTGTACCTCTTGATGTGGTTTATGCTTTTGAGGCATGACATGAAGACAGGTTTCACTTCCATATAGGTCAAGGTCATGTCCACCTATCGTATGTTTAAGGGGAAAAGTGGTGCTTAAGGACTGAGACACAAATCATAAAAATGCAGATGATAAACATACGCTAGACTAAAAATAAATCTATAGTCAGTAGGAGTGTGGTGTACAGGTATGAAAACAGAAGAAACCTTATTGGAATACTGAGCACCATTAAATGGCTATGACATTAGGATAATTGTCCGAGGAACTGTTGGGAGATGTTTGGCTGAAAACAGCCTGAGATAATAAAATTAATCATTAAAATGCATCAAAAGAAAAATTTTGACCATCTGCAGTGTATTTAGATTCATTATTCAGATACTTGCTTGTGTAGTTTGTCTATAATATGAATTCTGCTCTTCCATTATTTAGAACAGTGTGCCACACTGCAAGCTTTGAAACTTCCAATGGCTCTCAGTGTTTGTACTACTGAAGATTTCCCTTCTGTCTTCTCCCGTCTCCCCAAACACACACATAAACATGGCTTTTGTGAAATATTTTACATCATAAGGTATACTTATTAATTTTTGCCTCTGTGATCTATTTTTCTTACTATAAATCATGTTTTTATCAACTAAGATGATAGATAAATTATGTAAGGAATATCCAGTTTTCACTTGTTTGGTAATTGTGTCACTGTGACTATTTGTGTTGCAGTACTTCTACTGTACTGCACTGCCTAAAGTATTGATAATAAGGAGCAGCTCATACGTGCATGCCTTGTGCTTGATCTTCTTCGTGCTTCAAGTTGCTCCATGTGAGCAGGGATCACAAGAACTGAACTGTTTTTCCACTTCAGAAGCAGCTAAATGCCAAATCAAATGTGGTTTTGTTTTAAATCTGTTTATTTTATATTCTGCTGATCAGGAAGCAAAAGAGGCAAAGATCACTTTCCATAGTAGGTGAAAGAAAGTTTAGAAAATATAAAAACAGCCTAAATATGGTAATGTGACTAATTTTTGCAGTGCTTTTTTCTTGTTTCAGTATAACCACTCTTAAAGCTGCAACGCAGCATGACCAACTATTCCCAGTTTCTTTCCTTCACTTTGCTCATTTCCAAATATTTCACTTCTGTAAGGAGGAAATTATGGTGGAAAGGTTGTATCTAAGCCAGTTAAGCATATTAACTCCTGGGTAACCATTTTTTTTTTTATTTTTTTTTTTCCCCTTGAATGGAAGTTTTTCAGATTCAGTCACTTCACAGTGGCAATAATGAAGCTCAGCAATACCTAAGGCTAAACACTTGGAATGCAAGTAGCACAGGAAAAAGGAGAATGTATAGACTCGAAGTTCCTGGATTTTTTCTTGGCACAACAACAACTGACTGGCTTTGTTTATTACTTGGGTTGGTCATACCTGTTCAGGTAATCCTTTCCATTTCCTCCTCATTTTAGTATGGCTGAAATAATGTCACAGGAAGGAAATGGTTTATCAAGAGATAGTTCAAATGTCAGGTCTTGAGAAAAACAGCAGATATATATAACTTAGGGACTAAAGAAATTCACATTAGATACCATTAGATACATAAACTCCAGGCCATTCTCTCTTCAGCATTGTGAAAGAATTGCTGGTTCACTATTTCATATTAAGTATTCTGAGAGCATTTACATATCGCATATATTATCTCATAAGCAGCAGAACTCCCATCATTTATTTCATATAATTTCTTGATTTTGGACCAGCAGACTTGAGCCTAATCCCAGGCACAGATGATGAAGTCTGTGTAAATACAGCCTCAGACACCACATCAGAGAAGGGTCCAGTGGCTTGGTAATCATTCAGAAACACTATCTGGCACAGACTCAATTATCTTGTCAGGCATGTTGGTTTTGAAGAGCACATCGTGGTGGGCTCTGTTGTCTCAATAAGAGTACAGCTTGCCTTGACTGGGGTGCCACAATAGCTGCAAAGGGGAGAGTGAAGAGGGTGACCATTCAACTTTGGCATCAGTAGCACCCGGATACATCTGTAAAATCAGTGCCTATATGAGGCAAATCTATGAAATGTGCTACACCAGTCAGGTTGAAGAAAAGTACTGGAAACTCTCATTCTCCTTCAGCACATCTGGGAAATATGACAGCCACAATAATATATATATTTTAAACTGCATCAGGATTTATTTTAAATCCCTTTTTAATCAAAATGATTTCTCATATCTGAAGGGCTAATGTGGCCATATGTGCTAATTAAATGTAACATTGTAATTTCAAATTTAAAATATGCAGAAATCTTTTCCATCAGGTGATACTGACTCATCTGAAGCCAAACCTACTTGTGAGAACCAGTCCTCTAATTGCCAGTCACATTTAATAAAAAAAAAGATGTAATTTTTTTAACTTTTTTTTTTTTTCTTACATTTCCTTACCCTTTATTTTACTAAGTTAATATAGAGACAAAGATATTGGCTGTATGTCTTCCTTGTTATTCTTATTCCAACAATTCTGCTCTCATACGTTTCATAATTTAGTATTTTTGCTGATTTCCTTTAATTGTGGGCAAGGCTTGATGATTTTGTGTGTGTGTGTGTGTGTTTCAAATGGGGAAAAAAAAAATTCAGATGCCTGACTGGAGACAAAATTTTAATTTTTTAGAAATGTTAGGTTAACATTGTTCTTCATTCAGGATATCCATAAGAATATTAGGACTGCAAATTATTGTTTCACTGGGAGTATAAGTAATAAAGACAATTTCTCAGGGGTAGGAAATGATCACCTGATGACTAGACCAGGGCCACAAGAAGTTTACTAACCTTAATTGCATCTATTCTAATCAATGACTTAAGCTCATCTGTATAATATCTTTTGTACCTTATTTTAGCAGTTCCTTATGTTAGGTTACACTGGTTATATCAGCTCTTACCGTCTTCGGTATTTTGTGAGGACAGAGGAAGTCCTGGTTCATGTTTCAGGGAGAGTGAGCTCTAGAAATGCTGATGTTCATGTGTAGACATAAGGACGTGCAACGAGAAAAGGACTCAGTGTGAGTCAGGCATAGCTTAGTCTCTGCATGTTTTTCCACCATTGCCAAATTCTCAATAATTTTTAATTTGCACCTGCCTGCACTGCTTTCTCTTTATTTGTCCCAGAATTTAATTCCAGTGACAGCTTCTCGCTGCATTTAAAAAAAAAAAAAATGCACCCGCAGCATTAAGATTGGGGAAGGCTGTATGTTTTCAGATTTGAATATCTAATCTTATCAAGAAGGGGTGGTATGAAACCTTTGTTTCTATTTTGTCAAAAAGTGCAGAAGTTTAAAATGCCATCACCTCGTAGTATTGCCAGAGCTGCATTGGGCACTGAATCAGAACTGAATCAAGTTTCTTGCAACATTTTTCTTACCATTCACTTTCCGTCAGTACTCCTCACAGTCTTTATGAGCCCTAGCCTACAAACAAAGGGTTACTGCATATACAGAGGCAACAGATCCTCTCATTTCTGTAGCAATTATTTTTTATTATTAATTATTATTAATTATTTTTGTATGACATTGCTGGTGCATATTAACTTTCCTCTACCCTGCAGGGCATTCAGACCCAATAAAGCTCCATATTAGGATTACAGATTGTTAATCAAAAGTGACAGGTGTCTAAACTGCATGGCCTTGTATTGAGAAGTATGTATCTTAGTTTTTTAGTTGGCTTTAGTGCAGTTACAATATAATGGTTTAAATAACAAGTTTCCATCAAAGATTATGAAGAACCAATAAAAACATTAATTTCTGTTCTCATGTACTTCCTGTGTAATCAATAATCACTGGAATATAACTTCTATTGTACTATATACTATATACAACTCAACTTTTGATTTCCATGGAAATTTGAAGCTTCTGCTTTTCTGTTTACACGCTTGTCAGCCATGGCTACTGGGCATATGTGAATACCAGTCCAGGTAATGAGCAAAATATAGCACTAGGAGTCTTACTTTAAATGCCAGATATTCATACTTTTAGCTGGGATGGTTTTCCCCGCTTTGCATTGGAAAACAGTGGCAGACAACATCAAATCTGTTGATATCCAGTGTTGTGCCTTATCTATAGGGAAAGCTGCTTTTTCTATCAAAACTAGAGTTTATGCTCTCTTGAAGTCATGTTTTTAAATCATGTCTGCTTCTTCCGTGGTGGAATTGCAGTTCATCATTTACAATCAGGCCTTGGTCACGTATTTGTACCCCAATATGTAACTCCCTTCTTGATGTTTGAGGAACTGTGGATTTTCCCAAATAACTCTAAAAATTAAATGACTCAAATCTCTTTCCTTCTGCTAACCTCTGGGCTAACACAAAGCCATCTCATCACACTCATCCAAGTATGCAGCATTATTTCAGAAAATGAATTCCAACATTCATGTTGTTAGCCATATGATGGCGATGAACTATGGGTAGTGTTTCTTATCTCGCTATTCTTACCACTATCCTGTCACCTTCAATTCTGTTAATTTTGCACTCCATGCACAGACCATTTCAAGCTTTTCCTACTTTGTCTGTCTTTGGAGGAGTCCATAAAAGACCCATTGCAAAGTTTTATTTTTTCCTTAATATAGAGAAGAAATGAGTAGGTTTTCTTATGGCATGAGAATAAGTTATTCTCCAGTATTTGCAAATAACATGATGTGAATGCTATTCTAGCTATTGTTGTGTATCAGGTAAGAGTGGAAAGCAGTATTCTGTGCAACGTACCTAGCCAGAGTACTCTTTCTATTTAGCCTGGGTTGCTTGCTGGAAATCACTAAAGCAAACTTCCTTTCACAGTTGTTGTGCCCTATGCTGTGTTCTACTTCATGGCCTTTCTTATAAAACTTTGGGGCTACAAATCAGTTGTGTAAGAATGTCTCAGTGAATTGTGTTTTGTGTATGCCCCTGTAATTAGACCAACTTGTACAGAGCCTTCCCAACTTCAATGAGTCTCACTGATGCTACTCATGACTATGAAGCTTTAGTACTAGGACAACTGACTGCCCGATTTAACATGGCGGGTACATGATAAAAGCTTTTACTCCTGGGCTTGAGGCCTGTTTTGGGGAATATTCAAGGAGGAAAATATCCTAGAAAGAAAGTGCATGCTTGAATAGCACAGCCACAGCTAATCTGTTTTGGTGGGAGAGGAACTAATGAGTTTGCTCAGAGTCCTGCAGTAAGGGAATGAAGATCAGAGCCAAACTTTATTTCTACAAGTGCTTGGTGGTGATTTATAAGAGAGGTTCACTAGCACCTGTGGCTTCGCTTCTATCTCTTTGTTACTTGCTCAAATGAAAAACTGCATACAAAACCATTTTAGGATCAGATCTGCTTGTCAACAGATTATACTTAGAAAAGAGGAGAATTGGTCACTAATTATCTGATACAAGAAACTGAGTACCACAATAACAAGTTCCTGTTCATTCTCTTCTGATGCTTTGTCATGCCATAAGGACTTTCCTTTCCTCTGGGAAATCCACTGCCTGCATCTGTGAAGAAAATAAATTCTTCAGAGGGCCAGGCAAGAGACAAAAAACAAACAAACAAACAACAACAAAAAAACAAACAACCAAACCAAACCAAAACAAAAACATGTCATACATTCTTTAGATGATTCTCAAAACCGGGAAATGATCTTCTAATCTTCCAGTGTGCTTTGGATGCTTCCAATAGAGCAGATGCCGAGATCCCTGGGATTGTTTGGAACAAAGCCCTTGCATCTCCCATCCCATTTCATGTTGTTAATCTCCGGAAATGGAGCTGTTGGCTGGTGAGTCCGTGTAACTCTGGTACAGGCTTCTAAGGTGAATGCCGTCCATGATTTCACAGCTGTTAGCTTCTGAAAGGTACTGTTAGTACTTTGTGCTAATAATGTACGACAATACAGTTCAAAAGTTGAGCCCATCTATCCTATTCCGGTCCTGTTCTTGTTGCTAGATTTGAAACATAATTTCCTGCTTTAATTTGAAAGGTTTCTGTCTTACCAACTTTGCCAGTGCAGTACTGCTTATTGCTTTACCTCTGATCTTAACGACTTGCAAATGTCATTTGGTTTTGACCACTTCCTGCTGAATGCCAGGGAATGGTGGCTACTGCAGGCAGCGTCTGAGGCATTAAGGTGAAATGTTAAACAATGCTCTGCCAGTAGTTATAGGAGATAAGACCACAGTGGAAGCACATGCTCTGTGAGGGTATTTATGTGATGTTTAATTCATTACCAGTGAATAGCTTCATAATAAAACATTACTACATATTTTCATAAAACCACTGTGCAAATTTATCTCGATGTAATTTTATCCGTGATGTGGTGCTTGCGTAGAACTTATTTTACAGGGCTACATGCTGTTAAATGGAAGTGAAATTAACATAACCTGGAAGTGTTTGTGCCCTTAGAAAAGCAGGTCATTTTTATTTAGTCTAATGTTTTATTCAGTAAACTGGGCTGTCCAAAACAACCTCAGGCAGTTGGGCACCCATTCCTCTCTGAGGTTTTTAATGTTATTAGGGCTCTGGTTTCCCTTGGGGTGCTTTGAAAGTGACAGCTAAAGGTTGCTGAAATTAAAGGAAGTCCTTTTATACCCTAAACATGTGCTATCAGGCTGGTGTGTTCAAAACATTGCTTATTACACTGTTAAAAATGTTGAGCAAATATAAAAACATGCAGAAAAAGTAAAGACAAAAACTAATAGTATATTTTCATCTACAAATCCAAACTAAGTTTACTAAGTTGCCCACCTGCTACCAAGGGGTATGATATGAATGAGTTCCTATTTTTAGCCATAACAGAAAATGTCTAGAAACAGGCTTGCTTTATCCAAAGACAACATCCATTTCTAATAACAACTAGTCATTTGAACAAGCTTGTGCTAGCTTATGAATAGTAATAGAAAGTACTTTCAGATAGAATGAAGGAGCATAAATCACTAAGTGTCAGGAAGCTTAGAAACCAGAATATCCTCAGTATTGTTTAATAGAGTACAAAGGGAATTGCCTTCAAGCTAGAGAAATCTTGTATCCAGTTGCCCACCAATGGTGCTTCAAATATAGAAAAGAATTGTTCTCATATGAATCTTGGCATAAAAATTTAATTAGCAGCTGAGCTCTTTCTGAGGATGGAAAAAAAAAAAACAACATATAGTCACCTTCCTTAACTGTTTACTTTTTATTTCTGTGTTGCTCACAAAGACATGATCCTCCACCTTTTGTACCTACTTTTCTCTCCTTCAGTAGTGATTTTCAAATTTTTTTTTTTTTTACCTAGTGTCAACAATTTTGTGTTGTTTGCATTATGCTTCAGTATAATAATTGAGTACTTTTCTTGGAAGACATTTAGAACAAAAGTAAGAGGAAGAAATAGATACATAATGAAATTTAATAGGTGGTGGATAAAAAACTGCTGTTATTAAATAAGGTAATAATTGTTACTGTCATTGGTATTTTTGTTTACATTAATCTTTCTTTAGAAGATTGCAAAGATAGTGTATAACAACCAGAAAATCAGTCATCCATGGGAATCAGATACAATTTATGGTGTTTCTTACCGTTTCATTTCTTTAGGACATGTATTATTTTTCTTTTAAAGGAATTCAATCTTATGACTCAGTACATACTTTCAGTGCCATATCATGATTCCTGTGAGAATGATTAAATTGATTTTTTTGTTTCATTTCTCAGATTTTAACAAATATACTTTAACATGAGATTTGTTTCTTCCTTTCTTCAAGTTATGTAAGAAAAGGCAATGAAGAAAAAGCCCCAAACCTTTAATTCTCTTAGCATCTGCTCTTAATGTCAAATGTCATAATGTCAAAATAATTATGTCTCTGGTCTAATGTGTCACATTTGCCAAGTGCAGTGGTGCTTGTATATACTGTGATCACCTTGAAGCATAAGTGTTTGTGTATCATTTGTTCTTTGCAGTTTGAAAAAAAAAAAAATAAAAAAATCCTTTGAGGCCTAGAAATGTCAAAGAACGTGTCTCTGTTTCAAGGCATTCCTTGGCATATCCATCAGCTCCTGTGCTTTGAGATCTCCTTGATATCTGAAGGACTATGTCAGAAAAGATGTGACAGCCTGAAAGATGTAGTCATAGGATCATAGAATGGTTTGGGTTAGAAGGGACATTACAGACCATCTAGTTCCAACCGCCCTGCCATGGGCAGGGACACCTTCTGCTAGACCAGGTTGCTCAAAGCCCGGTCCAACCTGATCTTGAGCACTTCTTGGGATGGAGCGTCCGCAACTTCTCTGGGCAACCTGTTCCATTGTCTCAGCTACCTCATAGTGAAGAATTTCTTTTTTATATCCTTACAAAATCTACCTCTTATTAGTTTAAAACCATTACCCCTTGTCCTAGTGCTACACACCCTGGTTAAGAAAGATAGGGAGATTCTTTTAGGTCCACTTTGAATACTAGAAGGCCACAACAAAGTTTCTCTAGAGCCTTCTCTTCTTTATGCTAAATACCTCATAAATAATAAATTGGACGGCTGGACTAGATGATCTTGTAGGTCCTTTCCAAACTTGTGTTTTTATGAATCTATGAACTCCAACTCTTTCAGCCTGTCTTCATAGGAGAGGTGCTCTAACCCTCTGATTATTTTTGTGGCCTTTCTCTTGACCTGCTTCAGCAGGTCCATGCTGTGTGCCCCAGAGCTTTATGTAGTACTCTAGGTGCGATACTCCTGAAAGCGGAGTGGAGGCGGAAAATAGCCTCTCTTGATCTGCTCATATTTCTTTGGATGCAGCCCAGGATATGATTGGCTTCCTTGGCTGAAAGTGCACATTGCTGGCTCATGTCAATTTTTTTTTTTTTCTTTTTCATCCACCAGTACTCCCATGTCCTTCTCCGCAGGGCTGCTCTCAATCCATTTGTCACCCGGTATGTAATGATGTTTGGGATTGCCCCGGCACAGCTGCAGACCTTGCACTTGGCTTTGTTGAACTTCATGAGATTTGCGTGGGTGCACCTCAAGCCTGTCAAGGTCCTTCTAAAGTGTCAACTGCATTGCAAGCTTGGTGTCATCTGCAAGCATGCTGAGGGTGCATTCAATCCCACTGTCTGTCACCAAGGAAGATGTTACAGAATCACAGAATCATCTAGGTTGGAAGAGACCTCCAAGATCACCTAGTCCAACCTCCAACTTCTATTAAAAAGCACTGGTCCCAGAACAGACCCCCAAGGGACATTGTTTGCCACTGGTCTACATATCTGGACATAAAGCCATTGATTGCAACTCTTTGGATGTAGCATCCTGACAATTTCATATCTACCAAATAGTCCATCTGTCAAATCCATGTCTCTACAATTTAGAAACAAAGTTGTTTGCATTGTCTAGAAATCAACGTTTATTTTTCTAGTTGAAGAGAAAAATTTAATTTTCTCATATATGGAATATTTTATTTCCTGGAAATGGTCTCTTTTGATACATTTCACTCTTTTATGTCTCTCATGAGCCATTGATTTTAAGGAAAAAGGATAAAAGTTTTCATTTTGAAGACTCTGAAACAATGTGCTTTGACATTTCTGAAATTCACCTTGCACTTTCCTAGGAGAGCAGAGTCAGACTGTGGGTTTAAGGAAGATGAATATAAGAGTAAATAACCTTGTGGAAATAGTAGACTCCTTAAAGTTTTCAGAAGAATCTGGTTCTTCACGTAGGTCAGTAATGGAAACTTAACTATCACTACAAGTAACAACACTGTTTGACTTGTTTGGTCCTGTTTTTGTTACTTTCCTTTAGGAAGAAGAGGTCATTTGGGCTCCTTGGGATAGAGTTTTACATCCCTTTCTAAGGGAAACCTGAGCGTGCTCAGGTGGTGTGAGTCAGTAGCAGTGTGGGCTGGGGGTGTGGGAAACTAAATAAAGCAGAGAGATCATAGACTACAGGGAGAAAACAAAGAGCAGCTGGTCACTCATCAGATAGAAAGAAAAATTTCCTGGAGGTGCAGGGGACTGAATAAGGCTGGTTGCTAGATTCGAGGACTTGTACTTCACAGGGGGGAGTTACAGTTTCAGTTTTACTCAGCTTTACAAGTTGCTTTGGGCTTTTTCTGTTTACAAAGTTAATTGTAGTTGTTACTTCTATAAAACCTAGTTTTGAGGGTTGGAAGCCCTTGGCTTCAGGGAATTTACAGTAAGAAAAGCTTTGGCCAACTACTCCTGTGTGCTTTGACATTTTAGGTAAGACCAATCTGCAGAAAACTGGTCCCTATATCTTCTTTCAGCAGCTATTCTTTCAGACCCAGTAAATAGCCCTGAAGTGAGTTTTATAAAGTAAAGGCAAGGCTTTCCAGAAAGTCTGATATGACTTCAAAGCTAAGAAGGCTTAAAGGACAGAGAAGGATTTTGTGAAAGAGAGACAGTTTATGTAGTCTTCAAAAGCTTCTGGAACCTCTGACTAGAGTAAAAGATGACAATTCCTGCTCCTAATTTCAGTGCTGTACCAAAGATCCTTGCACAAATCATTTACTTCCTAAATAGTGATATAATCTCAGTGTTTTATTTTGATTATCCTCAATTCAAAACAATGAAACCATAACGTTGATTTTTTAAATTATTTTTATTTTTTAAATGATGATGACATCATTTAAATGAGATGACGTAAGAATGAAAGTAAAACGGTCAGTTTTGATTGAATTGAGACCAAATTTCTCATTCATGGCAGAGCTACATTCTTCTTAAATTTTACCACCAAATCGAATATGTGAATCTGAAATAAGAACTTCTTATGTATTTCTAAGAGCCCATGCTGTTTTAGGAGGACGTGTCTTTTGGAGATGTTCTCTAAAATGACCTGTTCTTTCTATCTGCAGAAGGGATTGTCTGGGCTTCTTCTTTCTCCTTGTTTTGTGATCCTCAAATACAACTGTATTTCTGTATCTTGAAGTTTAAAGACATTTTGTATTTAATAACTGCTATATAATTTCTTCAGTGTAAAGCATCTGCTACATGTTATTTTTCTAATCCCACAATATTCTTTGCACACTTTCCCCACAAAAATATAGTAACAGTTTTTTTACAAGTTTGTGGAATGTCTATAAAGATGTAGAGTATAAACTTTGAAAAAACATTTTACTAAGTGTATGTTAATGAAGGTCATAGTACTAAGAAGCACTGATGTAGGAAAGCAGCATATTGAAAAGGTAATCAATGCATGCTACACCATAATTAGTTTGGAGGGAAATTTTAAAATAGCAGGACTTTGTGGGTGTGTCATCATTTAACCTTAAAAAACAAAACAAAAAACAACAACAATGACAAAAAAAAAAAAAGTCTTCAATTGTTCTTTTTCAGCTTTACAGAATTTTTGGATCCATTCCAGCGGGTTATCCAGCCAGAAGAGATCTGGCTGTATAAAAATCCTTTGGTGCAATCAGACAACATACCTACTCGTCTTATGTTTGTAAGTACTAAAGGTTTCATGGTTATTTGATAGCTGTAAACCAAGGTCACTTCCACTTGTTAAGCAGTAAGAAACCTTTCAGAAGTACAGGATGTTCCTTTAATTCTAGTGATAATTGTTTTCCAAACCAGGGATGTTTAAGCTGACAAAATGTAGTGAATTGTGAAGAGTTTCTAGAAAGCAGTAATACCGGGTTAACTGAATTTAGGAACATTGATTTTACAGTTTAAGATTTAAGCTAGTGTTAAGTAGAAGGATGCTCAATCAAGGAAGCTTTTCGAATTAGCTAATTAGGTGACCTTACTAAACCTTGCTATGCTCTTAGTGGGTTAAGTGCTTAAATTTTGAAATCCAATTTCTTTTAGGCATATTAGGCACAGAGATATTTGCCTCCAACTACTGTTTGGATCTTTCTTGTAGACAAAACCTTTGCTTTAGATTCTGCCAACAATCCTGAGGTCAGTGGGAGTGTATTAAATATATGCCAGAGCTGCTCTGCTGTTTCTGTTCTGGTTCTCCCCAGCATGGCACATGTTGACATGCAGACTGGCTGTCTGATTTGGACTCTCTGGTTACCAAAATTTGTGGTTTTGATAACCTTCACTAGTAATAATGATTTAAAATCAAATAATCTACAGGTATAAAAGTGCAGTAAGATAAACCAGTAAATACATGCTAAGGAATTAGAGGGTATAGTTTGGGCTATTAAAACAAATGCATCAGTCTGCAAATGCTCAATCAGATGAACATTTTTTTTTTTTTTTTTTTTCAGGAGTGGGAATGACAGACTAGGTCAAATCCTTGTAGCCTTGTGTTGAAACATCTTTACCTATATTTTCAGTGAAGCCAGGTGTTTACTTTTCAGATGAAGAGTCTGAACTCAGAATAAGTGCAAATCAGCTATGTAATTTGTCACAGTTGTAGTCTTCTTTTGTTTTAAAACTTTCAGTTAGGGAAATGTGATAATTACATGTGGAACAACTTGAGCATGCTTCCTGTTTACGAGGCAACAACATATTTGAGCCTTCTAAAAGAGAAGCTGAAGGCCTGGTTTTAAAATCACAAACCTATTTGTTTATATGGCACTGAGAGGAAGCTCTGTTATGTACTTTTTACAGGCTGGGTATCTTTTTATTTATTTTTTATTTTTTGAAATGGGAGACTCCTGTTTAAAACAATAACTACAACCAAAATGAAACATTAAATCATTGTGCTAAGAAAGGCTGAACATTACCTTGCTACATGGTTTGTCTGATCTGTGTTTATAACTGAACAGTTCAAGGACCAATAGTGAATCTTTGGAGGGGTTTGCTAAAGTGATTAAACTATTATTGAAACTGGTTGAGTGATCATTAGCCCTTCCTTGGTACTCTAGGAAGTGTCCACAGGGAAGAACAATTCTGGGATGCAAGCATTAACATTTAACATCTCCCTGTTATCCACTTCCCACTGAGCCAGCTCTTGGTCTATTTTATGGCAGCTGGAACTTCCAGGCAGCTCTGAGTCAGTAACTTCTGTATAATTCATGTTCTTTCTGGCTCATACCATGACATCCCAGTAACTCAAGGAACAGCTTCTTAAATTAAGAAACGTAGATCACTTCTAAATAGTTTGTTCTTATTTCCTTAATTAAAAAATAAATATAAAAAAAAAAAATCCAACCCTCACATTGATTTCAAGTTCTCATTGTGTAAGGATCTCATCTTGCTACTAGTGTTATTTTCCAATATTCAAATGTATGGCTATGGCTTGTCAGAAGGCAATCTCTTAGATTTTATTTATGAACTGCTGGATTTTTATTTTTTATTTTTTTTTTAATATGCTGAGAGCTTTGAATTTAAGAGATGTTGTGAATACTCCAGACACAAGTTAGACAAGTTGACTTCTGCATTGTTAGCAAGCAAGCCATTAGGACTGAAAGACCTGAGCCTTGTTTTTTCTCTCTGGCAGTGGATATTCCTTGTCTAGGAAGGTGCAAGGTACTGTTAATTACTCTTGAATGCATGTATGTAAATGGGGATCCCTGCCCCAGAGTATCTTTAGCCAGAACAGAATGAAGTACTTCTACAGAAATTTAGGTATCTCACATTCTGATATCAGTGGAAGGTGAGAACTCCTGTGAAGGACTTTACCCTCCAGTGAAAGCTGCAGTGCAGGGTTGTGTTGGGATGGTGAGACTGCTTTCTGTCTTCCCCACTTTCCAGGGATACAGGGCTAGGAGCCTCTGCCTCATTCACCTCCATCCAGATTCTTGTTTTTTTTTTTTTTCTTCCTTCCCATCCTTTGGTGAGACAAGCTTTGCAGCTAGCTTGCAAAGCGCTGGCAAGCGGAAGGAAAGAGCAGAAGAAAATGCACAGTAAGGCTGAATGGAAAAGTAGGTCTGAGGCTAATGTGGTGGCCAGTGTGACAAATGCCGGTGCCAAGTGCTTTGGTATTGTGTGTCTCCAGACTGCTGTGCACTGCTCTTTTCTCCTTATTACATTGCGGTAATCCTAACAGGGAGAGGAAGACACTGGAATCCTCACACAGAGCTTACACCACAGCTCTGCATGCCATGTGGGGGTAGGACTGGAGTAAGACTGAATGTAACTGTCGGTCCAGTTTGGCAAGAGTGGTGTGTGAAGGAGCAGGGCATGTAGGAGATTCCCTGTAGTAAGGGGAAAGAGGGATTTCTTCTGCCTCGCCACTGCAGGAGGGCTCTCAGCAAAACCACAGTCTAACTCCAAGCCACTGAAAAATACTGTGAGGTTCTGAGCCATACAGTATGGTAAATCACTGTTGTCCCACGTGAGAATCGTGTCACTTGTGGAAGTGGGTTTTCTCAAAACAGATTGAGTGCTTCTCTGTGGGATTTTTGTAACTTTAGCTTGTCTTTGTCTTGCTAGGATGAATAATGAATGAGATATATAGACTTCTGTCCTTATTTCACCAAAGTGAGGAAATATGTTGGAATATTTCACTGCTGGAAAAGAAAACATTACTGAGATATATCTGAGGAGAGTATTGCTCATTAGACTGCTGCCAAATCTGTTATGGAAATGAGCCATACAGAATCATTTTGCAAAATAAAGGAAAATGAGTCCTTTTAAGCCAGACTTTCTTTATAAGGGTGTTTTGCTGCAGAATAATAAAAAACGAAAAAAGACACCTTCCAAGTAATGTGTGCAAGGAACAGCAAACAATGTACCACAAACATGAATATTTCTTAATCTCTTTCCAAAATCCATATGCTTGTAAAATATGAGGAAATCTGTAGTTTTACCAGATTTCTGAAGATTGATTGTGAAGTGTTTCGGGACAAGTTGCCACTTTAATTCTGTTCTTTACTGACATTTTCTGCTGTTCATGCTTGTTCAAAAGGTTTCTAACTCCATTAAACCACGTCTAGCAGCCTGTCAGCCTGGCTATATTTCTACATGTTCTTCAGCAATGGAATGCAGATGTTTTTCTCCTTGCCTGGTAGCAGTCCTTACTTTTTTGAATGAAACTAATAATTTTAGGTTTGCTTTAACCATTTTTATTTTTCTCTTTGTCTCTGAAAGCAGAAATTAAACTATTGCAGAGTAGGGAGAGAAATTAACATTTCTGAAGTAGTAACATAACCTAACTTAAAAATTCAAGTAGAAATGGTACCTTTTTTGTGCAAGATTTGTTAGTTTTCTTTCTAAATGTAAAAAAAAAAGGGAAGGAGACTCCAGACTGCTCTAATCTGCATGGCTCATGGAGGTAGATAATCTTCTGCAGATGCAGGTTAGGGGAATCTGGTCCAAGATGCACTACAAAAATCATAGAGTTCATTTTCATGTTGTTTCATATGCAGCTTGAATCAACATGAAAAGCAGAAAATAAGGATTGGGATTAATCTGTTTTCTAAAAGGAAGAAAGGAGTCACATATCTTTGATCATAACATGTCTGTTCTGAATCAGTGTCTCTGGTTTTCATTTCAGTGGGGCTGGTTAAGGAGTAAGGCAGTGTTCAGCCTCAATAAAGACAGTGTAATCTTACTCAGAGTCTGGTGCCCCCCAGTGCTACATATAACTTCAATTTTGCCTTCATTAAAAATAGTCATTTTCATTCTTTCTTCAGGAGCTAGAATGCTTTTGAAATACCTCTCTTTGCTTTTGAACAGATGTGATTGTGAAGAGGTTTGTAAAAAGGAATTCCAGAACTAATTCCAGAAAGGAATTAGTTAACTTAGCCCATTTATGCTTGTTGCTAGTTCTGGGATATCTTGCCTACCAATTACCTTTTGAGTTGGACCTTCAACTGCAGAGGTAAAAGGGATGATGGAAGAGACATTTAGGAACAAAATCATACTTTCAGTGGGAAGCTACTATTGATAAACTGCTGGTTGTTATGTCTGGGAGAACAGTGTGTTTCTCTGTAGAAAGATGAATACCTGGGATACAAGAACAGTCTGCAATGTATCAACACTACTCTAAGCAGGATCCTTTTGGGATAACTGAAACATTTACAGTGAATCATCAACCATAGTCCAGTTGTTCTATGCTAATGGAGATGTTCATCAGATATGTGCGTTGGTGTGCAGGTTGCTTACAGGAGGGACACTGTTGTACAGTGCTTACAGTATAAGAATATGGTTGTGCTTAACAGGTGAGTTTACTTGACCTGCTTAGGTGTTGATTTTCTGGTTTTGAATAAAATCAAGCAGGTAGCTCCACTTCCAAACTCCTGTCTGTTAGTGAAAGAATCATGAAGTTGTGATCTTTTAAAGATCCCTCTAAAGCCACCTCAATGCGTTCAAGAATGACAGTTCAAAAAAATAATAATAAATTTAATATAGCATTCTGTGTTGTCAGGAAGATTGTGGTACATTGGATAGGGTCTTGCTAAGAGCACAGACTGGTTGGGCTTCCTTCTGGAGTAATGCTTTGTGTAAAAAAAATATTCAAGATCTCCGTGGATCAGAGTATGAAATTAGTGAATTTTGTCTATAAATTTAGAGAATGTATAGGCTGTTGCTTTTTTTCATTTATGAAGCTGACATGTTAAATGCAGCTCCAGGCAATTACAAATCAATTATAGCTCACAATTATATTACAGTTTTAATGTATTCATTGCCCTGTAGTTACAAAGACAAATCATCCCACTTTACTTGAGGTCAGGAGTTTGATAAAGATCACTCAGCCTTCCAGTTCAAATGGAGCTAACTGGAACTAATTATTAATCAGTTGGACTGAAAAGGAATTGATGCTCTAACACATGGTATTTGTTATCTCTTACAGGCAATTTCATTCCTTACACCACTAGCAGTCATTTTCGTGGTGAAAATAATTCGGCGGACAGACAAGACTGAAATTAAAGAGGCTTTCTTAGGTAATGTGTATTGTATTTCAAGATGGAAAATATGTGATAGTACTCAGAGATTGATTGCAGTTGTAGTGTAAGCCTTGAAGAAAACCTTGTCTCCATTACAGTATGTTTCAGTGCAGTGATGGTTGCAAGCAATCCTGCCAAAGTCTCTGATTTTATGCATGCTTCTAAATGTATAAATTCTGTGCCTTAGTTCTTCAGTCTTGCTAGCAAGGGTCAGAATTTGATCAGTAAAATCAAGATCAGACTGTCCAGATGTACCCTTTTTCTGTCACAGTTAATCTGCTGCTTACCTCTTATTTACAGTGCAGCTCTTCTAAATTCAGGGTTTGACAGGAGAGTCCTGTGAGACTCAGCTGCTTAGTTTAGAAAATTATTTCTCTCATTGTTTTCTCTGACCTTCTCCTGGAGCTTACTCTGTTCCCCATTGCAAAATCTGTGCTTATGGCTCAGCTTTTGCAATCACAAGCTGATGTTTTATCTTAAAATGCCAGTGTAGCTGGATGTGCACTTAATCCTGGACCACGAACTGCTATGTTTGTGTTATGGATGAGGTCTAATTGCAGTTGGAGGCAACAGCTTCCAGCACTGGGAACTGAAGAAGCTTTTGTGGCAGTGTATTTGAAATATACCTAACTCTGGAATTCTGTGTTTTATTGGCTAATTTGCCCTTGAATTTATTGGAGCCTAGATCATAAGGTCAAACTAATACTCAACCTTGCCTTAGCTAGACTGGATATAAATGGCACAATGCATCTGCCTTTGAATATTTTTTAGACCAGGCTGGGTTCTTGTAGCACGTTCTTTCACCCGTAGCTCTTGCACAAGTGTGAGGAGATCCTAGTTTTTGATTTGTCTGCTGAGAGTAATTTGTAGTAAGTTCTGACATGTCTCATAGTGATATTTTATTGACAAGTCCATTCAGTAGAGATAACCCTGATTAATAAAAATGCATGCAGTCAGAGTATTATTTCTTGTTTGAGAATTAAGCTTTGGATTAGTTTCTCCATCACTTGCTCTTACCTTTTTTTTTTTTTTTTTTTTTTTTTTTTCTCTAAAGAGGCACCTTGCCTTCTTTATGATTCCGTCTATAATCCTCATGAGTAACTTGTTTTCTCGGGTCCACATCAGCTTCCCTTCTGTTCTCCCTGATGCTCAGATTTTAAGGAAACCCCAACATTGATGTTCTGTTCTGCAGAGTATCTCTGTTCAACACATGCCATAAATACAGAACTTCTTGTGGCTTAATTGTGTTCAAGTATAAAGAACATTAATATAATCCAATATGTTAATGTGTCTATGTGTCTGGTGGTGTGAAGCTGGTGTTAAGATTCATTATGTGATAGAGCCTTGCTGTTTTGCACTGAGATCTGTCACATAATGTTCATAATGAATAATCAAGAAATCCCTCAAAAGGTAAACTTCTTTACGCATCATAGGTAGAGATCAAAGGTTAAAAGAATGTGAAAATGCTTTGCCTTTCACATAGCAATTAATATAAGGAAGGTGATTCCATGCATCTAGGATAAGGAACAGTTAGTTTCCTGATGCTGGTGCACTTACACCTTTCTCTTGCCTCTTTCTTTGTACTGAGTGGGTTATGTGTCTTGTGGTGGGCAGTGTGATTTTTTTTTTTTTTTTTTCCTAAAGTGAAAAAAGTGAGAGCAAATGCAATTCAGCTAACACTCACACTGACATTTGATACTTGGATTGCCACCATTAATAATACACAACAGTGGAAGAAGCATCGTTCAGTCAGACATGCCATAAACAATCAAGATAAAGCTCAATGAAAAGGGTAAACTTTACTTCATGTTTTGGAAAGCAGATATCTCTACGTATCCAATCCTTTTTTTTTTTTGAAAAGGAGAATGTAATGCCATGACAATGCTGGTGATCTGCATTTGATTTTTAGGAAACTTTCATTTCAGTTAAGACGTGATCAATATAAGTAACTGAGAAAATACAGTTGAGAGGAAAAAGCGTGGGCATGAGTGGTCATTGTGAGCAGAGGTATAAAATGTGGAAGAGTGTTTTGAACAATATCACTGTCTCTAAAATTTACTTGTTCCTTTATTTTTACTGGCAGCTATTGTTAACATCTAAGAAAAATGTTATTTTTGATTGAGGACTTCCTATTTTTTTTAACTTGAAGATAAATATATACTATAACACATATCTTTATGATCTATAATATCCTCAGGCAAAGATTTTATGGAGACCGGATGAGTGCTGCTGAAGTGCAGCATCTGAGGCAGCAGTCCAAAGAGAAAATAGCTCATGCAGCTGTCACAATCAAAAGTTCTATTACTGTAACTGTTCTGCTGGAAATCAGAGATTTGCCTGAAATCAGTTAGTTACTTGTGTATTGTAACAGGGAGCTACAGTATGGACTGTAGCATCGGGTCAGCTTTATACTAAAAAGAGTGAACACTGGATCCAAGTGCCACTGAAAACTAGGTAGAGATTTCCACAGGCTCTAGATGAGGTTGTTTGCAAAGTCCTGATATGTAAGTACAAATAAAGAAGATCAATACAATCATACCTAGCACGACAGTTCTTCTTTGTTACTCACGTTTTATTAGGAAAGTTGGTTAATTCTGGCAGGTAACATAGGAGGAAAATGTCAAGATTTTTAGTCAAAACATGCACATCTTGTTGAAAGAAATTAAAAACAAACAAACAAAACAAAAAACAAACAAACAAAAAAAAAAACCAACACCATCCAGTTCTAATTTTAGTTAAAAGTCAGATTTTAGTCTTAATGTAGATTACTTAATTGGGTCAGACACACACACACATAAAATGTGTATAAACATAGGCCTATACAGAAATTCTTGACCCAAAGAGTGTACGATTTTCAGCGAACGGCTGCGTGGTGTTTAGCTGCCAGTCGGGTTAAACCACGACAGTAAATTACAAACCTTCTAAACACAGAACTTGATTCTCTAATTATTGCTATTTGATGATTTATGCCTCTGCAAATGACATGATAGGAGATTCAGCCTTGAATTAAGGAAATAAGATTTCTGAAGAGCATAACAAAGAACATTGTGTGATTTTTGGGGGCTCTATCCTCATTCTGGTTAATACGAAAATAGGTTAATAACAGTGGCTTACAAAGCTCATTCAGTTTTCAGTCCAATAAAGGTTTCAGTCTGTAAATCAAATGCTGTGATGTTACAATATATATCTTGGTATTTATGTTGTTGTTCATTCTGTTTTGTAGCTGTTTCTTTGGCTCTAGCTCTGAATGGAGTCTGCACAAATACTATTAAATTAATAGTGGGAAGGTAAGTCTTGTCATGTTATAAATGATGGCTATAACTTTTAAAGAAATGAAGACAGAGGTGGCAAATGCAATACATCTTAATAAAACGATAACCACTGCTCCAAGGAATATTGAATTAGCAGGGGTCCCTGTAAAACTGGCCTTTCCCTGGTGCAGTTGTTGCATAATTTCATTATGTGACATCCAGCTGTGTTAGGAATGTGTACCCTTGTGTTTTATTTTTTGTTGGTCTGGTTGGTGGATCCAGAGAAATGAGGAGTTTGAAAGGAAAGGTGTGAGCTGAAATCAGTTCATTACATTGACAACACAGAAGAGTCACAGTATGTGGGAGTTTAGACACCAATGCCATTAGTCTGATAAAATAGAAATCAATTGAGTTTTAATATAACCTACTGCTTGCATTTTGTGTGAAGCATATTACTGAATATGGTATTTCCAGGTAACATCAAGATCCCTGGCAGAGCAAACCTTGGAGCTAAGCAATAAGTGGATTCCTAGGTAGGACAATTTTTAGAGAAGCATAAATTGGAATGAAGGGACCGGAAAAATATTAGCAAACAAAACTCTCTGGAAAACAATTTTTAGGTATTTTTGGCTCTTTTTCTTTATAAAAAAAAATAAAAAATAATAATCACCTGAGAAGTATGTAATTGACTTGAATTTGTACACCATTTAATTGAGTCCAATTCTGCATTTGTTGTTCAGCTTCACCTGTTTTGTAGCATCGAGGAAGCAGTTTTTGTGCTTGTTTGTGATGGACTTTCTGCTACAGTACTGTTGCCCTGATAATAATGGTACTTGGCACTTTTGTTTTAAGAGTGCTTCTGAAATGTAATTAAGAACGTCTGCATCATCTTCTTCAGGCAGACGTGAGCTCATTTTGCCTGCACTCCAAGCCAGCTAGCTGCTCTGTCAGCTTGTCTCAGAACGTGGTCGTTTGCCTCGTTTCTCTTCAGGGTTTATTAGCTCAGGATCAGTATGAAACCAGCCAAACCTACACGCTATTCTTTAGCTAGAGCAGGGTCAAAAGCTCAGAGGTTTGTTAGTGCATTTAGAGAGGCAGCATCAAGGTTGGCAATATAATTTGGTGGTTGTTTTGGTACCAATCCCATAGCCTAAGCTGTCATCCTGTTCTCAATTGGATGTGTCAGCAAGACTTGTGCGACTTTGTGGGGTTGCTCCTACTTTGTTCTGTTGCTGGAAGTACTGTGAAGATGAATTGCTCTAGGTAGAAGTAGCCTTGCATATTCATTTTTGGAACAGAACTTCTGTGTCCTCTTTGGGATGAAACACACTGTGAGAAGAGACAGGCTACAACTCCCACTTGAATGCACTGGAAGCCTCCCTTACAGATCCTGCCTGAGAAAAAGAAAATATAAATAAAATATTGTTTTGATTTGATTATTCCAGGAAAATGAAGCAATTCTGCTCTTGTGTTAAAGCAGAAAGAAATAAACATACTCTGTATATAATAGGCAGTAAATGTAATAATCACTTTGAGGTTTATTTGTTACTACAGCATTTTATATTTTTAATGTCCATGGTGTTTTTTGTAGACCGCGTCCCGATTTCTTTTACCGCTGCTTTCCAGATGGAGTAATGAACTCTGAAATGCACTGCACAGGTGATCCAGATCTGGTGTCTGAAGGCAGGAAAAGCTTTCCAAGTATCCACTCTTCCTGTAAGTTTGTTCACATGCAGTACTACTTTTTTGGGGGGGAAAAAAAAAAAAAGCTATGGTATGTTTTGGAATTACTCTTTTTTTGTTAGATGGTGAACCTGATTTTTGCTGCAGGGTCACTTCTGTCTTCAGTCAACCCTGCCAGAAATTTACTTCTGGAAATACAGTTGTGAGCCTGTGACCCTTCCTTATCTCAAGAACCACATGACTATGCTGAGAGCCATAGCAGAACTGTCAGTACAGTGAAGTACTATTCAGGGTTAAAGAAAACAGTGTGATTCTGAAGGGCTACCTGGTTCCTAATGCAAACCTCTTTGCGCAACTATTGTTTATATAGTAAATATTTATTTTGTTATATTCCACTGAAATATGAAATGTGGCAGGACATGTGGGACCAACATAGTTTTGAAGAGGTGTAGTTAATATCTTTCAAGTACTAGATCTGTTGAACCAAAGTTCAAGTCACAAAGACAGTTCAACTACTTTTATCTTAAAAATTTTAAACAACAAACAAAACACAAAAACAGCATTACTAAAGTGCTTTTCTTCATAGGAGGTTGTATGATTGGATGTGAAAGGAAGGAACGGACAGAGATCATGGTGTATTATTGTGGTGCTATTTGTCATAATGAATTGCGTACAAAGATGGATTCAGGAAGTCCCTGTACCTCTAGAAGCTATAATAATATGCCAGTATTATAATGATTTTTTCATTCCCTATTTTCTTACTCCCTTGACGATACCTTCCGCTACAGACAACAGTGGATGAGATGTTTGTTTGTGTGGGCGTTTATCCTGAGGGGTTTGTATCCGTGTTCATCTGTCTACTGCCACTGGGCTACTTTGCAAGGGTGCAGGCACCCTTATAAAGTAAATGGTGGTAGCTCAGTTCCCAGCACAAGTAAGCAAAAAAGAGTGAGTAGAAAGTCCTGAATTCTCTGTCAACATGACAATACTGAAGTAGCAAGCAATGAGAGAAGAGTTTGGGGCATGGCTGTTGCAGTCCTTTGTTTCTCCATTTGGCTGTGGACTGGTCCCTACCCGAGGTCTGATGGTTTGTTTGATCAGCTGCTCCTAGCTAGTGCTGTATCCTAGCATACGTTTAGGTGATTTTTGAAACTCATATGCCTGATTTAATTAGTTATATTAACTCAGATGTTTACAAAGTTTCCTTTCTCTGTCTTGAGGAGCTTACTTCTACAGTGTTTTATGTCAGGAAGTCCAATAAAACTTATTGTGATGTGTAAAATAATTTGATTATTGTCAGTGTTTGTTTGTTTTTGCTTTTTGGCTGATATATGTTTGTTGTCTTGTGCTGTTCTGCTTCCAAGAAGTGCCAATTGCGTACAAGTAAGTCATACCTCTGGAATTTGTTCTCTTGATCTTCTTTCAAAGTAATAACTTCCCGTTGTCTAATTGTATAGAGTTATGCATTGGAAATGAGTTGGGTAATGAGATAAATGAAATTCTGGGCTGCTCTTTTTCTCTTTTCTTTGTTCAAGTCCCAGAACAAATAAAGGTGTAGTAAATGTTTGTTGTTATCTTATAACCTTTGTAGCCCTAAACAGTAAACCAACTGAGCTGTGACATTTTTTTTTTTTTTTTTTTTATGAGCTCTGATTCACATTAGAGGGACACTAACAGATGATATCCTATGCCATTTGGAACAAATGGCATTTATTGCTATTTTTAGACAGTCTTCAGATGCCGGTTGTCACACTTAGTTGCAATCCACTTGGCTAAGTATTTCTGTTCTGAATAACAACAAAGGCTTAAAGTAAGTATAAGTACACTGATGTACTGAGAATTTACAGGTTAGCCCATAATAGACATCAAGTGTTAGAGTTGCTCGCTTTACTGAAATGCAATAGTTTACTCTCTGGGGCTGCAAACTGTAAGTTGGGAAGGACACCTGATGTGCTTTTGTTTTTGCTAAGACTGCAAACACTGTGTATGTAGCGTGCTCTGGTTAACTCTGGCCCACATCCCAGTTCTCTTACCAAGACTGCTTGTCACGCAGCAAAGTGCATTGTCTCTGTGCCAGTAAAGCAGCTCATAGAATGCGTACTGAGGTGTTATTTTTAACTGCCATTGGTTTTATAAGCACTGAGTTATGTTACTGCAGCTCACACAAAATTCAATGGGAGCAGTGGGTTTAGATCAAAATTATGAGAATAGCTTTCTCCTTCACTGACTAACACAATATTAGCATGTGGCTGAGTTGACTATATTCCCTAGTACAAAGTCTTTTATTACCATGTGATGAGAATGAAGAGATTATGTATATGGTGGTTTTTATCTGTTGGTAAGTGTATGCTTGAGTGAGGAAATTCTGCAGTTGCTTGAAGTACTTAACTGTTTGAAGCCTGATGTTATAATATCGAAGTCCCTGACAAGACCATGTGTTTTGAAGTCTTAAAATCCACGCATATTTTAGTCTTACTATAGAGAATTAAATAATCATAAGTTTATGTTCTTACAATGCCACCCTCTGCTTCTTCTGTGTAGTAGAATTATTTAGATAAAATAACACTTAAAAAAATAGTTACTAAGAATAATTTATGCTTGTGATAATTTATTTTCTTGCTGTTACTTCATCCCCTACTAGAATGAAGAGTAGAAAACATTATTATGGGAAACATGGCATTATAATTCCTTTCTGGATGTATGAAGCAATGAGGATGTTAAGGATATAATAATTTATGTTTAGAAATTATGCTATTATACATTTTCAGTCTTTTGTGTAATGTGTAAACTATACCTCCTTTGCTTCCAACTCCCTGTGAAAAATTTTCTTGTCTCAGTTTTAAAAATCTGTCCTTTCTGTCTTCTTAATATACTTTTCATTGTAAGCTTTTCTTCCATAAACTCAGTCCAAGATTTTTTTTTCTTTGCTACTGTCTCTCTTCCTATGGCATGAGATTGCTACTAGATAAAATGAAAAAGTTCTGTTCTTCAGATTTCTGTCGTCTCTGTTTGGTGTGGAATTTGTGAAGCAACAGCAAAAATGGTTTATTTTTGTTAGTGTCTTTGTTTGTTTGTTTTCTGGTTTTATGGCAGCAGAAATTTAAGTGGGGTGGATGACATAAACTCCAGCACCTCTCTTGGAATTAATAAACTGCAGTGGGCTACTTGTAACAGTATTTTCTACTTCACTTGAACGCATGAAGAAAACGCATCATGAGTGAAAGCTTCCAAGCAGCTTGTAAAGAGAGATTAGAGGCTTCAGTCGAGAGCCATTTTCATCTTCAAACCCGTTTTTCTTACAGCACTCCTTGGACAGGATGTCAATCAAAAGCTTTGTTATAGCAGGATCTAAAACCTCATCCATGCAAAATGAGGCGTTTAACAAGCAAGTCTGTTGTGTTGTGAATGTACCACCTTCCTGTAGTACAACAGGCTTGTTTAACAACAGTGACAGTGCTGGCACACCCAGATGGCCTGACCTGACCTTGTGTACTCAATAAAATTGTGGTGAACTACCTGTCTTCCACTGAGAGAGAACTTCTGCCCTGAAGGAGAGTTCATTCTACTTACTAGAGCACAGATGATTTTTTGGGGGAGATTAAATTCACATCTCCATCTCCCTGTGCCAAGCAGTGTGTAACACAAATAAGAAAATATGTGGAACAGAAACCGTTTGGTAAAGTGAAAGGGAGACTTCCAGCCATATGTGAACTATATAGCTGCCTGAAAAATTCAAGGCATTTTGTATAAAGTAGGAAAAAAGAGGTTGACCAACATGAAGACAGTGTTCTTGTTACTGCCTTCTCTGAAGAAGAACTCTACCTGTGGTAGCTGCAGAAAATATACTTTGAGTTGGCTTACCTCATTCAAGGCTGCTGTCTGCTAACTCTGTCCTTTTGCTGTCCTTTTCTGGAAAGACTACTGAAGTTAGGCAAATCCTTCTCTTGATAACTTCTTACAACTGCAACTTCAGCTTAGAATCTACACAAGCATGACCCCAGCATTCAAGGACTCTGTTGAAATTTACTGAGTGCATGTTTTACTGGATTAAAGAAGTCCCTAGGCCTTCAGGATTGTTTGGAACATATTTACCTCTTTTCCACTTGAACTGACGCTATGTTTGTTTGATGGAAAGATGTTTACGGGTAAGGAGAAAAAAATCCTGCCTGGGTCCAGTAGCTCAGAGGTGTTCCTGAGTTTCAGGTTTATACATGGCTATTCCAACCAAAATGCATCCAAAATATGTGTGTATTTTCCATACTTAGTATTTCCACAGCTCTATAATTTATTGGCTGTTTGAAGCTGCTACCTCTGAAGATACTGTGCAGCTTCTGTAAAAACCAGACTTCATTGAAATAATGTTGATGAAGATCATAAGCACAGCATTTCTTCCTACTGCCTGTATCCCTCCCATGTGTTATGTCTACAGTTGCCTTGCACAGGGCCTTCAGGTATCCTGCCTTGGAGGTACCTCTTGGTATCCTAACCTCCCAATGTAAGTGGAATAAGCATGTAAGTAACCCTTCAGAGTTTATTCTGGATATCCTCTGCCAGCCTGTTTTCCAAATAATAAGCAAGACTATCTGAAACATGGCCCTGAGAACAGTGGGAGTTCCTGAGCATCTGAAGGCCAGTTACACCATCTAAATGTGGTTGCCGTAGTAAGGAGTGGAGGAAGAAGACCTCTCCTTGAAGATTCAAATAGCACCATAAGGAAACAGATAAAAAACAAACAAACAAAAACACAAACAGCAAAATGGATGAATGTAAAGAAAGTATGGTTTGTAAAACAGAGACCAAATTATGCTGAAATCAATATAAACCTTTTATTGCCTTGAATTAATAATAAGTGTAATTATCATCCAGCATGCCAACTGGTGAAAAATTCAATGTATGGGTAAAGAAAATGTAATTGAACATAATACATGAAAATCAATTTATAAGAGGAAAAATAATGTAAAGGAATACAGGACTGTTAATTAGATAAGCCACATGTGTAACTGGTAGCTGGAAAGAACAGAGTTTGTAGGCATACAGTGTGCTCATGGGATGGATAGAAATCTTTTTGTACCAGATTTCTTAACTGATATCATGACATCATTTTGATGTTCGTCTCAGGCTGATGATATCTTTCACCCCCAAAATATGAACCTAGAGTCCTGAAGTGCTATTTGTTTCAAAATCAGTATCTAACTCTTAGTATTTGTTGTTGAAAAGTTACCACCATGTAGAAGCCTCTTGTGAAGTTTAATTATTGTTCTATGTGTGAGAGAGTGCAGAAAAAATGCATAGGAAATAAAGCCTTATAATACCAGGCTTAGATGTGGCAGAGCAATTCCAGGTAGACCAGACATTCATTGATTAAACATGGAATAAAAACAGAAGGTTTCTTTTCAATATCAGTACTTCATTACTTTGATTTGTATTTACTGGTTCCAGGAAGATTTCACAATGCCTCATTCTTCAGATATTCTTCAAACTGAATATTTGGTTGGTACTTATGTGGGCAGAGAGGTCTGAGTTTATTTTGGTGGGGAAAAAAAAAAAAAAAGGAACAGAAAGCTAATAATTTTTGAGAATAATTTCACTAATCTGGTTTTGTATGTATTATTTCTTCATAGCTAACTCTCATGACCAGTTGTGTTAAGTAAATCCTAAATCAGTCTATTTTATGATTTTTATTGTTACCATGAGATCCTGTAGGAGACAGTTTTCTAATCCTGGTTTTAGTCTTATGTCATTGCTGTTATCAGGAAAATATCTTTGTTTCTTCAGCAAATGTGTTCAGTCTACAAAGTATCAGTCTTCCCTACATCAGGAAGACTGTCTGATTCTGCTTCTTGTGAGCAGAAGACAATATGTCAAGTACGAGTTTATTTAAGATGACAGAAATCCTGAGCATGTTCTCCATACAAGAGTTCACTTTTCTCAAAAGCACATAGGGTTCGCAGTGGCAACTTACATTTGTTACTCAAGAAGGAGGGAAAAGAATGCCCTGGGAACTCCTAAAGAGTTCTGGGAGAAGCACACACAGTGACAACGCCAGATGTAGCCGTTCTCTCTATATTAGTGTCATATGCTTCAACTTTAAGAGATGCTGACAAGTCCAGGTTTCTGTCACAAACCATTCGAAAGCCAGTTATTTTCCTAAGCATAGGGAAATGTTTTAAAATATATGAAGTGATCATCATGCCCATTCTTCCAATGATTAGGATATTAAGCCTTTACCTTCTGGGAGTCACGGATATAAAGAATTTGACCAGGAAGCCAGCTACCCTGAAATCTTATGGAATTCAGTCTGGAAGCACACTTTGTCTTTCAGATCTACACATAGATTCAGAGACACTGAGAAGGAAAATCATTTTTGTATTTATAGTACATACTTTGTTGCTATGTGTAGATGATTGATGATACATAAATAAAAAAGACAAAACAACAACAAAAAATGTTGTTATTTAAACATCTTACATGGTAGGATTTTTCTATAACTTGAAATTAGGTTGGTTGTTACATGATTTGCGAGTTCACTGTAGGATAAATACCTCTCTCTGATCTAATCTTGAGCCATCTAATTGGATATTTCTCTTCTGAGCTTGGTGCCTCATTTCAAATTGCTCTGAATTCATCACGTCAGTATGATTTTCCCCTATTAAGCTGCAGCTGAATATTGCAGTTTATCATGCACTTCAGTAATTTGTTGTATGTATGTGTTTTTTTTTTGTTTGTTTGTTTGCTTTGTTTTTGTTGTCGTGGTGACTTTCATTTCTGTACTTGTGTTTCTCACCAAGTACTCTAATGAGAAGTCCAGGAAATACTCTTTGGGCTACTGCACTGTGAAACTCCACAGGTATCACAAACATTGGAAAAACAACTGATAACTTGAAAGAATTATATGGTAGTGCTAAATAGGATGGTGATGATGAGGGAGGGATGCAAGTTGTGCTGGAACGGGAACTAAGTTACAGGCTCCCTTAGTTCTTATAAATATACTACGTGTGGGAATTGCTGCAAAGAGAGCTGGTTGCCAGTTAATACAAGCATCAAGATGATGCTTTAGGGGCTGCCAGAGTATCTTTGATATTATTTTTAAAGCCTCTTTATAGGTTTCTTTGTAGTTGCTTGATAGTTTCTTGGCAGTGAAGTAGAGTGATCATCAGCGCATGTTGCATATGCGGCAAGTTGCCAATGTAAAAGTAAGCTTAAATGCAGGGTTCTTATCAGATAGTATAGAACTTGTGGAATATGCTATGAAGTACAATTTTTTTTTTTATTTTTTATTTTTTTTAAGACAAATAGGTACTGTGTAACACAGATGCTATCACAATATACATTCTAGGCTGCTGAAAATCCTGTGAGGCTCTCTATAAATACAAAGCAAGGAACTGAATTTTAGGATGCATTTAAAATCTAGCAACTTCAGAAGCAGAGCAAATGAACCAAAGCAAATTTCCATTCCTTAGGTTTGAAATCTTTGAAAGGCTGGCCTGAGTATCCCATGGAGTTCTACATTTGCTGATTTATTTTAGCAAAAGCGTGTGGTCACTTACAAATAGTTTAAATAGTGCTGTTAAAAAAATGTTATATAAGATCCCATGATGAGCCTCAAGAAAAAGCTAAAGGTTTTCAATGAACTAGTAGAGCTCTTGGACCAAATCAGAATACAGTGTAAGAATGTATGCTTATCTAATTTACTGGATATTTTTAGACTATTTGTATCATGACTCATAATTGATTAAAAAACATATTTTCTGCAAATAGATTTCTGTAGGTGGAGAAAGAGTTAAACATACTTTGTGTGCATGATGAAGGAAAACAGTAGGCACCTTAGAGATCTGAGAAGTTTAAATTGAGGGTTAATGAAAGAGATAAGAAAAATAGCTATCAAAGAAAGCATGTTTTAAAAGCACAAATGCATAGAAATCCATGTCTTGTTCCACTGTTTGTTCCATTTGCTGACTACAGTTATTTTCCCTAGGCTTTCAGCTGCAAAGATTTTGGTTTAAAATTGTGAATCCAGATCATGTTTCTAAATTGGTGATACTGAGTTTTTGATACAGAGTTCTGAATCAGAGAAAGACCTGATACATGGCATTTTAACTGAGTCTTTGACATGGATTTCACAGAATTGATCTGTATAAATGAAGATAGGCCACCACCAACAAGAAGAAATGGGCTGCAGAAGTATCATATGCTTTTGTTTATGTTAATATAGTTAAATGCATGAGTCTTGACCTGTTTCCAAAAACTGGGTCAACTTCCTGATTAGATCCAACCTTAAATGGTTGCTTATTTTCATATATTACTTTCCAGAGCAGTAAGTGAGCAAGCAGAGTTAATGTAGACACCTCTGGGCTGACAGTCAGAAATACCCCTGTTCTGCATCCAGCCACACGTCAGTCTTATGTTAGTGCATCTGGTTATGAATGTTGTGATCTGTGATGGCGGAGAAGGCTGAGGGGAGCATAGCACAGTCATCTCAGTGTGAATTTGCTGTCATAACCTGACTTCTCTTTCACATGTGTCGACTGTTTATTGGGTAGACATAAGAAAATATTTTTATGGGAGTGGTAAACTGCTACAAGAACATCCAGAGCCATGTCCTGGGTGTGTCCAGAGATCTATTTCATGGCTCAGCTCAACAAGTAATAGACCAGTCTGATGTTAATCCAGATTTTCAATAGTAGCAAAACCCATAGTGTTATATTTTGATATGCTTGCTGTGTACGTGATTTCAGAATGGTTTATCGCCCAAAGCTTTCTTAGAAAATAAGTGACAACTCAGCAATACAAAATTGCTTCGTATGTTGTCCAGTAATATAGGCTGTCTATATTAAAATAAAAATTCCTAGACAGTCACATCTAAACATGTATTAGAGTATGCTGACATAATCATAGTAATGAAGTCTTTCTACAAGCAACTATGGGTAAATATTAGTAAAACAACACATTTTATTTGGAAACACCAAAAATCTTGTGTGAATGAAATGCCAAACACTTGACCCTGTTTGCTTTCTTAGAGGAAGAGATTAATTACTCATGAAATAACTCTCTTTAGGCTCTTATTCTGCTCAAAAACATTTGCAAGCAGATTGCAGCTCTCAGAGTTTGACTTTAGTAAGTTACTATTTTTGAATGTGTTTCTGATTTGGTCAGAAGCAGTTAAGCTGCATTCTTCAGCTAAGAGATTGCTCTCATAGATTTGGGGAAGTTGTGTGAAACTGGTTTTGATTCCTCTGTGCTGAACAAAAAAGAGTGTTCTTGGTAAGAAGGCATTTTAAACTCCTTGGAGCCTGAACTTTTTTTTTTGTGTGTGCTTCGTATCAGTACTCAGTTGAAGATCAAACCCACGATTATCACGGATGCCACATATGCAGCTTGAAATTGATGTGTCTGAATAATTGATGTGAATGAATAATGACTTTCCAGCCTGGTTTGTACCATCTGATTCACAGAATCATTAGATTGAAGGAACCTCTGAAAATTGTCTAGTGTCAACACTTCCTTGTGTTGAACATCATAAGATTTATGTCAGCCATTGTTATCAGAAAGATGGTGATTGAGCCATTGGACTTCAAATCAACTAACTGAAAAAATAATTTTATAACAGCTAAAATTGATTAAATATTACAGGAGACATGGAGATAATTAAAATTTCATGGTAATAAATTCAATTAAAAATATTTTATGTATAAAAATGTTGTATCAACAGCAAAATAAGTAAAATAATTATGTGATTTTATTCTTTTAGGTAGATATCTAAATCTAATTAAAAAGTTGAATTTTGGCTAAATTGTGCTATTTATTTTTATTTTTACATAGAAATCTTTATTGATTCCAGAAGTTTCTTTTTGCAAGGAGAAAAAAAAAAAAACACAAAACTTGAAGAAATTATTTTGCAGTAACATCTCAATTTGATGTGAACTGCTTGAAACTTGAATGTTAACATTGCTGTACAAGAGCTCTTTTTTTCTTTTTAAACTTTTTTTTCCTTGTATTATATAGGCTGAAAAAGAGTTGTAGTGAGTACTGTCAAATACAGCTGAAGAAATTAGAGAATTTCATCAGAAACCTGAGGTGAAACATGTAATCAGTGTATACAGTTGTAGGGACAATAACAGCAACTGTTATGTCATATATTTTTGAATTGCTTCCTTGATGAATGAAAGGCTCTTGATATGCTTGAGAGAATTTTAAAGTGAAAAACAAAATTATTTTCTGTCTCTTTCAGACTAAAGTATGCACTTACCTCACAGTCTTCATAGACAGGATGGCAAATAACATACAGACACTCAACTTCCGTGTATTAGTTGACCCCATTTTTCTATAAGATTCTATAAGAAATTCATGTTTTTAAAGGAAATAGTTCCTGTCACTGCACATTTTTTACTTGTATTTTTCATACAAAAATGACCTAGGTAGTAAACACGTCGCTAGTGAGGTAATAATCATTCCCAATGACTAGATTTGTAAGGGTTTCATATTTCAAATTGTAACACTACAGGGAACTGGTTTTTCAGTTTCCTTATTCAGGGTAAGCCTTTGCAGGTATAAACTCCTCACAAATTAAGGTGAACGTCCATTTCCAACATAGGGGGTAATCTTGCTGATCAAAATCAATGCCAGAACTGAATTAGCTGGAGATTTCTATTAATAGTTATCGCTTCTGCAGAAAATAAATGATCAGCAAACAAAGTTAATGGGAGCAGTGACCAAAGAATTAGGATACCTACTGTGCACTTCAATATAGCTACTGCCTTTAAGAAAATTTTTCATGTAGAGCATATAGCACATTACACATTCTGTTTATATTAGAAGTAGGACATGTACATTATAAGAGTACTGAACATGAGGTCATGTGTGCTTATTTGTTGGAAGAAAGAACAGTTACTCTAAGAAAGGAAGTACAAACAATAATAGGAAAAAAAAATCGTTATCCTTTTCTTCTGGTGTAATAAATGAGATTACATCTTCGGGCCAGTCCTGCATAGTAATTTCCTACTTTAAGTAGCCAAATTTCATTATGAATGACAGCAGTAATTGCTCAGTTTGTTGTAATAAGCCCAGGAATATATATGGAAAATTCTGCAGAGATCTTCCAGCCCTATGTGTGACTAAAGAGAGAGAGAAATCCCAGCTACCTTTTTCACAGCATTTCCATTTCTTCCTTTGTGAGCAAGGTCAGCCTCCACATTCTGCAGGTAGTGGGAACAGTCTTTCCTTCCAACTCTGACGCATTTCCAAGAAACAGAGTTCTTGTGTTCAAGGCACTGCCCTTAAGATTCCTCACAGAATGAAAGGGACAGAAAGCTGCTGTTACTGCTGGCGTTTGCATTTGACAACTGTCATTGAAGACATGTGGCAGTAAAGGGAATGGCCACGTACATTGCACCCTCATTCCTTACAGGGCACCCCATCTTGTTCAGGAATGACAATACAGCAACTTCAGAGACAGTGTTCAGGATAGAGTTTTCTAATCCAGAATGTGGGACGTGCAAGTTTCAGCTCCTCCCTTTTTCTAGGAAGAAACAACGTTTAATTTCTACAAGCTATCAAGAGTATTTGTTGAATTATTCCTGGTAGTTTATCAAAAAGCTATAATGCATACTATTGCAGTAAACAAGGTAGCTATTTACCTGCTTGTTTTCTTTATGAAGAAAGACAGCCATGCAGTCTGAAGATATACAAAATCTTAAGGTGAAAGGGCCTGTCCTTATCTTTCTATCAATTTCTCTGAAAACAGTAGGCTTGCTTCCAATCTGTATAAATTTGCTTCTCACCATCACACAGCATTTTTCGTTAAAAATGACTGAAAGAACTGAAGCATGAGATGTTAGATCTCTCTGCTAGCTAGCAAAATTCACCAGACCTTCTTGAAGAAATGTTGGTTGTAGAGTAATTCTTCACAGTAACATGTTATTTAGCAATACCAAGGCCTGCATGAAAAATCAAAAACTTGAAGCTAAATTAAACCATAAGCCTGTTGCTTTCTTGATCTCAGGACAGTGATTTACTGACTCGCAGTCCACTATAATTTGTGATTCACATAGGGTACCAAACAATGCATATAATACAGGGAATTTAGTAATAGATTGAGACTTCAAAGAAGAGTAAACAAATAATAAATAAATAAGGAATCATCTTGCGTCATGTGTCATTTATGTGTCATTAATGAGTTAATATGATTCTTCTTCAAGTGCCGGAGAGACAAAGATAAAGAAATAAGCTGATAGTATAAATCTCGTAATTTGACTTGGATAAACCAGTTTTCCCAGAAGCTGTTGCTGTTGCTTGCTTGCTTTAGCTGTGCAATTCCCTTTCATCTGTGTAGGGGAAAAGCTTAACTGTTTTGGTCTAATTCTCCCATTTCTTTTGCCTAACATTAACTCCAGTAAAATGAGTAAAGTTAAGGTATATGCTTGATTTCATAGCCTGAAGAAATCTTGGTTATGGTATTGTCGACTTTTGCCATACGCAAAGCTAAGGCATTGTTCTTCTGACCAGCTTTTTCAGTTAAAAGGACCTTGAGTTGCACTGAAGATCTGAAGATCAATTTTTGTCTGTGAACTGCAGCTCTTCTCTGGAACAAAACAGGTCAGAAAGCTCAAGAATAATTTGAAAACGGATGGCTATCAACTCAGACCTGAAGACAGAGGAGACTGGCACACAGATTTCAGACCATCTTTAAGAAAAAAACAGTGCAAAACCTTCCTCTAAGAGAAAAGGAAAACAGAAGTCTCTCCCTAACGCTGGCAAATACAGAGATTTCTTGAAGTTGCCATTGCAACATGGTACTGACATTTCTACTTCATATTTTCTACTCTACAAAAGCTAGCAGTGCTCTGTCTCCAAATGACACTGGTTGACTTTTAAAACCCTTTTGAGCAGCAAGAGCGATAGAGCTGAATAACAGAAACATGTTATACAAATTGACCTGAGTCAATCCAAAATTATTGCAGTAAAATAAGAGTCTCAACTACAATTCCATTGTAAGCAAAAGGAAAATAAATCAATAAAACCCTCAAAATTGAAATGAGAATTAAAATGCTAGGCACCCTTCTTTAGAGGTGTCTGACTGATTTATCAGAATGTAGAAATCTTGATAATAAAGATTTCTGGAAATGTTAATTTAAGTCTGATGAAAACAATGGAATATTAAATGTCTCTTGAGATAAATGCTTTGAAATAAACGCAGGAAATCATGAATGTTATTTATGCCATAAAGAACAGTGCCTCTATAAAAAGCCTCATTTGGATTTTGCTATTACTGTCAGTTCTACATAGAAAGTACCAGCTATTACAGCTAAGTAAGTAGATAGGTAATACTTTTTCCTTCCTTGTACAGAGGACTGAGCAAATAATGAAGTCACTGTTTTATCTAACAAAACGTACATATAAAGTGTTTATGCAAAACGTTTAAAAGCTAATACTGCTTTGTTGCAGTCAACTGATTTCCTGTGTTTCTCCTGTAATTTTCTCTAGAGAGTTTTAGTTTTCACTTGTTTCAGTCAGAACTAAGACGGTTTTTAGTATTCTCTCTTACTGGTGTTTCTGCATTCTTTTTGAACAAGCAAAAACTTTTGGAAAACAATCATGTTGGAAGTTCCTGATCATGTTGAAAGACCTCATGGATTAAGTTGCCAGTAAATAATAGCATAGGATGTCTTTTTAAAGGATCTCTTGTGTGGAGATGTGGGGAGAGGGAAAAATCCTTTTGCAGTTGTGCTGAGAGAATTAAAGAGAAATCAGAATGGCTGATCAGATGTTGTTGATAGCAAAGCATTTCTACAGACACCTGGAACTACAAGTAATTTGAATTAGTGGGAGGTGTTCAATAATGCAAGAAGTTTTCTATCATATTATTTATTTTATTCTTCATTGTATTATCCTGTCTTCTCTGTCTTCCTTGCTTTGGCTGGCCTGCTTAAAATCACTAAGTTTCTGAGAATGAACACAGCAAGATCCTGTCTTGAAAAATGGAGCCTGAATGGAAAAAGAGTATCACAAAATGCCTATTGGAATAGGGTCAGTAATGGGTTAAATATAGCTAAATGGGTTAAATAAGGTTAAACATGAGGTGCAGGAGCACAACTGGGATGTATTCATTCAAGAGCTTGCCCTTGATTCAATTACCAAGGAATTTATATGCCATACCTTGGAAATGTCTATTTATCTCTATCAAGTTTAGTTTATAATAACTCGTTCATGTAACAGTGCCTTCATTTGTTTGTATGTCCCATTCCTCATGGCTAACCTCTGCTTATTTGTGCAGAAAGAGTTCTCAAGATTACTCCTAAGTGATTTTTGTGTCCAGTGAACCCCTTGGTTTGGGAGAGAGAAATCTCTTGCTTTTTTCCCTTCTCTAAAACTGTTGCAAAGTCTCTCATAGTCAGGCTAGGAGCAATTTTAGTGTGAGTTTATCATCTTAGATGGGCAAAGACTGCTATAATAATTAAAAAACAAAAACAAAAACAAAAACAAAAACAAAAAAACCTCGATGACTTGCTTATTATTTCATGTTTCCTTTATCTTTTCAATTATCTATTCCACATGTATTAATATTTGTCATTGTATAGTGCTTAGTGTTGTATTACCCATGAGGAGTTTCCTTCTTTAATATCACGAAGATTACACGGTTGATGCCTGCATCAGACTTCCTTGATGAAGCACTAAGTATGTGTAGTAGTCGTGATACTTTGTCACTAAAATGAAAAAAAAAAAAAAGGGGGGGGTGGAGACTGGAAAAATATGGCTTTGGAGTGAAGAGCCAGGTCCTCCTACCCTTTATCTCTAAGTAACCGATATTAGTCAGTTGTAGAAAATAAGATATTTTTACATTTTAAAAATCGTTCATTTGTCTGAGAGATTAAAATGATTTATGTACTTCAGAATGAAGAAATTATTGAATTTCAATAGAATTGTTTGCTATTCTATGATAATTTATGTCAAATATTACTGCAGTACGTGTAATTATAGTTGGGTATCTAAATTTGAACTGTTAATTATCTTTAGCTAGAAATTTCATGGAGGATAATCATATTTCCTTTAGTTAAGGGTGAACATTTAAAGTAACAGATGAGCTGCAAGCCACAGGTTTTTGGCAGTAATTGCTGCAACTCCCCTATTTTCAAGATAAATCTCTTAATTAACAACGGTATAGCAACGTCTCTTTGAAATATTTCATCCACTTAAAGAAGAATCCAGGGAAATAAGGAATGAATGTCTTAGATATGCAAGAAAAAATGTCTCCTGTAGGGTTTATTGGCTTCTTAGTTCAAACTCTAAGCATACTCAGGAATGTTTGTGTTTTAAGGTTTTTACCTCTTCTCTGACATATTTACCTCTCAGCACTCAATAACAAAGGCTGTTTGAATTCATGAGGGGCTTGTGAGATGAACTCTGTAAAGCTTAGTTCTCCAGCCCTACTAATAAATCAACTCCTGCTAGTCTATTTGAGATTCAGATTATGTTATATCTCAAACATACTTCCAGAAGACTGTCTATTTTTCTTGAATAAAAACAAACAAACAAACACTTTTATAATCCAGTAAACTCCCTGATGCTCCCTACTGTGCTGCTTTGTGTCTTTGGCAGAAACACTCCAATCCTTTTCTATAAAAAGTTTCTGTCCATCAAAGTACTCTTCAAAATGTGTTTGACTCTATTTCATATGCTAATCTGTATGTCCCTGAGAGATTGATAAAAATGCCTGGCATAATAAATGGGATGATAAGTAGTTGAGCAGGATGTGATCCCTTTACAAGGACACTATTGATGGTTTATGTGTGGCAAAGTAGGAGGCAAGAAGTTACCCCAGTTCAGTGTGTGAGATCTGGTATATTCTGGTGTTGAGCTGTAAAGAAGAAAGCGTCCTTGACAATTTATTATGTACTTAGTTGCCTCATAAACCCCTGGTGACAATAATTTGTGCTAGATTTGGATAGTTGGTGATCTAAAGCTTGTGTCTAGGTACTGCTCAAGTGTAGCAGATAGAGAAAATTATCTTCTAGATTTGATAATTTTCAAGGTAGTAGCTCTTTAATTAGTACTGACTTGTTTGAACTAATCTGGCAACTCTTACCTCAGTTTTAACATTTTTTTATTTTTACTTTTTTGCTTGAAGAAGTTAGAGGTAAAGTTTCCAACCCTTTATTTCATAAGGGAATTTTCAGGACTTTATTTCATAAGGGAATGCAGTTCTGATCTAACAAAGCTATTCAGTCAACACATGGTACTCCTTATGCCTGGAAGGAGAAAAATGCATTATCCAGGGGTCACACTAGAGCAGTGTCACATGCCAAATGTCATTCTGTCTAGGTTTAAATCTGATACAAATTCATTAGTGGGTCATAGTTTCACCAAACATGATTGAGACACAGAGATCTTGGCAGTGAGTAAAGAGTAAAAACCGTGCCTTTCGGTGCTGTCTTCTGGTATGACACAGCTGTATGATCAGGGCTGCATTTACAAGGTGGTTTGTTGCAGTTTACATTAATGCTAAGGCTGCTTTGGTTAGTGCCTAAGTGTTGACCACTTTCTTTTCAAAGTAAATCCAGAATCTGAGACATTTTAGGCTTTGTTTTACTGTGTTGTGAGAGAAAGCAGATTTGTTCAATGTTTCTGTCGACAGAATTGGCAAAACAGGCCATGCAACAGGTCCACCTTTAGGACTTTTTGGCATCGTTAACTGAACAATTCAGAACAACTTTGCCATTTTTTCACAGCAGTAATGTACACCCTGAGACCACTTTAGATATTTCAGGTGTAATGAAGTATCTTGAAAAGCACATGTAAATAAACTGTCAGGGGAAAGAAAGAAAAAAACAGGTTCATAAGAATTTGTTGTGAGTGTCCTACAACAGCAACCTAATGACCCTAGTGACTAGTACTCTAGTTACTTGCCTCTCAGATAGTATAGGTCTATCTTTCTTGTAATATGTCTCTGTCTCCAATATCTTCTTTTTGATTCCCAGGTCCTTGAATACATTTGTATTGTGTGATATGCTTTTCATGTTGCTTCTGCTGAACTGTGTTTCTTTGTTATTTGTAAAAATAAATTAATAAAGCTAAGCCACAGGAAAGGTGATTGACTATCCCAGTTGGAAAAAAATATATATATATATATTGCAAATGATAATAAACTCAAAATGTTCTCTGGGAATTGTACTCCTATAAAATCCTCTTTGAATTGAATTTCAGCATTAAAATTTATGCAGTCATTTGGTATCATACGTTTTCCTTCAGGAAAGATAAATATTTCAGTCTTTGAGCAGTGTGAAACTGAAAACATTCACCAGTTACCCCAGCTAAAATTGCAGTAGGCTGCTGTGCAATTCCAGTGATGAATAGCATGTGTTTGCATTTGAAAAATATACAGTAATCATTGCAAGTATAAGGCATTACAGACAAAGAGATGGATCATTTTCTCTGATTGTTGTTACATAGGCCATTTGTAAGAGTTGTTCTACAGTTTCATAATTTGTTGCCACTTAAATGAGTTGAAGATTTTTATATATTTTTTTTCAGTTCAGAAACTGCTTAGTGTAAGGAAGGCATGTATTGTGTGCTTAGCAAAGCATCCATTTGTGGTGAAGGTGAAGATCCTCCTGAGGTACTTTAATTTCCAGAAAACACCCACAAAGGCAATTACATTTTTAATGAATAATTTATTTAGGGGGCTTTAGATCAGGTTCTTGTTCACCGTTTCTCACTTTATGCATTTTAACTCAGTAATTGGTTTGGTCCATACAGATGGCTTTTAAAACCCAGCTAGATCCCTTCTCTGGAGAGAATAAGATATTGGAACGGGGTCTGCTGTGTCCCTAGATGCTATAATTTTCTTTATTTCTTCTCTGAACTATTTTTTTTCTAAAAGAAAGTGAAAGAAACAATCTGAAAGGCTGATTCTAACAAGGTTTTATATATTCCAATAAAGATAATGCTGAGAAGAAGCTTCAAGGGCCATTAAGGTGCCTTCCAGTTGCAGTTCCAGACAGCCCACCTACACAAAATGAGTAAAAGGTGCTCTTTAAGTTGGTACTTCCTAAACTATTAGGACATAAAGGTCAAAGTAACATTATGTTGTCTTCATACAGGAGGCTACAGCCAGTCAGTTGGATCTAAAAACCTGTTCAATTGCTTGTTTTCACCCTTCCACTGGTTACTGATAAACTGCTCATCACATCTGCAGGGGTTGAACCCGGTACCTTAGAGACTGCCATCACCCACTTTGCACCAAGCTTTGCATGGTGCAAAATTTGGCATGCTTTGATCCAGTTGCAAAATAAAGGCTTAGATCATGAGCTCCTTGGGCAGAAGGCATACCAGGGTCTGTTTTTTTTTTTTGTTTGTTTGTTTGTTTTTGTTTTTTTTTTTTTTTTTTTTTTTTTTTTTTTTTTTGTTTTTTTTTTTTGTTTGTTGTTGTTTTTTTGTTGTTGTTGTTTTTGTTTGTTTGTTTGTTTGTTTGTTTGTTTTTTGTTTTGTTTTGTTTTGTGAAGTATCTGCATGTATCATTGCCAAGTTTTGTCTTTGACTGATCAAATCCCTTCTGTTTCCTGAGCTCCCACCTTGTCTCTTTGCATCTGTATCCTTAGTTGCAAAGTTTTTTGGGACTGTGTTCTCTCTCTGATAATGAAAGACAGAATATAGAATATTTGCACAGTATGTTCACAAAATCTACAGTGTTTCACCAAGCCCTGGGAGATCATGTGGCTTGTCTCAGAGGAGAGGTTTCCCTGTGTACAACTTGTAATGTCAGGACTTTGATTTGTGTTAACTACACTGATTGAGCAAAAAGGCTCATTTTTGAATCATTCCTTCCTCCTCTTTGAACACTGAAAATTAATTAGATATTTCTATCTGGAATTTTTATTATATCTGCCTTAAGTTAACAGTATTTTAAACTTAGACTGATTTTCTCATTTTCATTTGTGTCAATGTCCCCAAAAAGTGCTGGGCTTTTATTTTATTTAGCTCCATGCTTTATTTATATAAACAAATTGTTGTTTTCTTGTGATTTAGGAAGAAGCAAACTTGGTAAGAGTATTTCTATAGATGAGGAACATTGCTTTGCTGATTCTTTGGAATCTGTTCTATGCAGAAGTATAACTTTAATTATATTATAACATTAGGCAATTTGAAAAGACATATCTAATATAGTAGGACATGTGATGTGTGTATACTTGTGTTTGCATTTTCTCTGTGATACAGTGAGCTATGGAGTCTAGAATGTGAAGGAAAAAAAAAATCAAAGGATGCTCAAATACATTCTACTGATTGACCATTTCTTCAGTGTAAATATCACCTACAATCCAGGGATTATTGAAGACTGAATTGTTTTTCTTAATGTTATTGAATGACCACATCTTCAAAATGTAGTTATCACCCAAATAAGCAACATACATGAAGTGCATAGGATTTGAGTTGTTTCAGAATAATTAGTTACCTTTGCATTGGATGCTGCCACCTCCCAGAGCATTTAGCTGTTCATTCCATGTTCTCTGCTGCTATCTCCACACACACAGATAGGGTCAAGCAGCTCTTCTGGATGTGCACACTGCAGGGTGAGGAAAACCAATCTCACAATATTGCAATGTAAAGCTGCTCTACAGATTGTTAGTTTCATAGCTACAAGCTAGAGCATCATTATGTTACATTTCCATCTTTTGTTAGAGATAAGTTCCCCTCTAGGACCGTATGTGAGTTTCTTTTCTTCCTGACCTTCAGTTTAGAGGAATATATCGACCATCTGAGCTGCCTCAGTTTCTAGTGTAAATACATACTGCTGACCTTCTCTATTCATTCATGAGCACCTCCTTCTGGAAATGCTGTGGATTCTGAAAATAGAATGAAAAAAAAAATGATGGGGAAATGTATTTATATATTTATTTTAAATATCACGAGGTTTGCTCTAAAGCTCATTTAACTAAACCTGCTGCTGCTGTCCACCATGCATTTGATTAAAGGATCCCTTTATTGTAGGCCTTTGCTATCAGGATAATACAGCTGCAGTTGTGGAGGTTGTAATTTAGACTGGATGGGATGGAACAGACCTAAAGAAAGAAGGCAAAGTTCCTGAATTGAAACATTGATTTCTTTTTATATTCTTTGAAGCTGAACACTTCCTGAACTTTGTCCAGAGATGTAAATTGGTTTTACTCTATACTTTTCTCTACACTTTTGCTTTTAGTATGTTATAGCCATTGTGTTGAACACCCATATATTTTTTTTATGGAATATATCTAGTTACATCCAAGATCACAAATGGGATATTTATAATTAAACATGAATAAATGAATAAATAACATCCACAGAGTCTTAAGCAAGTCCAGAAATCATGAAAATATTAAGATGTGCAAAGCTACTTGGCTAAGAGTATTCCTGTATGCTGTTTCACCTCCTGAAAATATTCATTGCAGCAAACTACATGCTTGTAATGTAGATTATTGTGGAGAATGGTTTCCTGTCAGCAATTCCATCTGCGGCAGATATTTTATATGATATGTGCACTTTTCCTGTTCAATTTCAGAATAATTCATGTCAATGCGATTGTAGTTATGTTTGTGTTTTAAAAAATTAATTTGTCTTATACCAAAGAGGAATCTTGCTTTACTACAAGAGCTACATTAGAACAAATTCTTAAAGTGCTGATCTCTCCAGTCAGTTTTCTGGCAGTCCTACAGTGATGAATCTTTCACAAGCAATTAAATATCAAGGAAGATCTCAGCTTAAAACCCTACTTCAAAAACAAATGAAGAAGTTATCTTCAAAGACAAAAAAGTTCTCTTTTACGTCTTTTGTTAACTAGGGACTAAATTAGGTCATTGAAAGATAATGCACTGCATTTTTATTTTACTGGATGCTGCTGTGTTATAATATTCATTTTACTGCTTTTGCAGGTCAGCTTTGCCTTGCTTGAATCATGAATGTGAAAGCTCAGTTTAGAAAGTAAGGTTTAGATCAAAATATACATGTATAACGCAGAAGGACTTGTGAGTCTAGGTGCATAAAGAAAAGCTTTCTCTCCATTCCCCATAATATGCAAATATTGATTCAGTCATGATGAAGTCTGGTTTTCTGTATATCAGAGGCATTAATGTACAGGTGTATTTCAGGTGCTGTTTTTCTCCTTGTGCTCTGTGCAAAGCTCATAAATCTTTCTTACAAGGTTTTGTTCTGATAGGAGACGTTGTCCAGGCTGAAACACAAATTCTGTTTGTTGTTTGCTTGTTTTTGTTCCGTTCTGTTTTGTCTTGTTATTCCCTTTCTTTTCTGCATTGGAATAGCCTGTTAAATTCTAGTAATTCTGAATACAAATATGTGTGTACTGGACACCTACACTATGGATTGTGCAATATATATCCATACCATGAAGGTTTCTTAGTATTAAAAGATAACACTCAACAGTTTAAATAGTAGATTTGGAAAAGTCAATACTATATTTAGCTGCTTCATTAAGCCCTCTACTTTATGAACTGTTGTAGGTTGTATGATTTTTAAACCACAAAAACTTTTACATTCTTTCCTGGAAATAGAATCAAAGAATGGAGTCACAGAATGGTCTGGGTTGGAAGAAACTTTAAAGACCATCTCATTCCACCCCTTCTGCTATGGCAGGGACACCTCCCAGTAGTCCACATTGCCCAAAGCCCCATCCAGCCTGGCTTTGAACACCTTCAGGGATGGGGCAGCCACAGCTTCTCTGGGCAACAGATCCCAGTGCCTCACCACCCTCAGTGTGAATAATTTCTTCTTTTATTTTATTTTTTTTTTTTTTAAACTAATTTAAATCTACCCTGATTGAAAGAGTGGCTAGGAAACAAAATATTTGGTGTATTGGTTTGATGACTAATTAACATTCTGTCTTGCTCTGCCATATCCAGTCCAGAGAAGTGACTTATTTGTGTGTTTGAAGATGAAATGCAAATCTTCAGTAATTGCATTCAAACAGCTGTATAGCATAAACTTATGAAACCACTCTATTGTGCTGCCAGCTAAGATAGTACATCTCGTAGATTGATCAGCAAAATGCAGGGTGATTACTTTATTACATTTAGCATTTGTGAACATGAGGACAAGGCCATTTGAACAGCCTGAGCAGGAGATTAGAAAAAAGATGCACGTCTGATTCAGCCCTGAGGGCAATTTTACTGTTCCATTCACCAGCAGCAGAAACACAGAATTTTGTACTATGGAAGTGACCTGTTACCTCTCACAGAGGTTGCTAGGTATTACAAAGGTAAAAAGTATAAAGGTTAGTCAGAAAAAGGATTTCAAGTGCTTGGATATATATTTATATTTTTGCTATTTGTGCTTTAAATCCTTATGTTCTATTTTGATTTCTGCAGTCAGCAGCAAAACCGTGTGATCTTTGTGGATGTTTGTTGTATTTCCCAGAGCTACCTGTTCAGCAGCAGTACTAACTTTCCTTCAGTAATATAACATATTATAGAGTCTAAAAACAAACAAACAAAGAAACAAACAAAAAAAAACCACACACACATTTAAAGGAAAAATAAAAAAGCCACCCAGCATCTCATCTGGAAGGTGAACAGCTGCAAGAGGAAAAAAGTTCAGTACAAAAACTTGGTATATGGGTTCTGTAATTGCTGTCAGTTCAACATGTTCTGAAGAAACAGGTTAATGGAACCTAAAATATCATTTAAATGTAATACAATTCAGTCAGTACAAACTGACTGAATCCTTTTCTGCTTTGAACCTGAGGTTTTTAGAATAGATCTCAAATCAGGAAAGACATGCTGAAGGTTAAGCGTGAAAAGGCTTTTGTGACTCAAGCTAAAAATTCGTCTAAATGTTTAATTTAATGCGCAAAGAAAATCAGTGATTCTTTCTGCAGCCAATTTCTCTCCTGGGAGAAAAATGTGAATTTCTAAAGGAAAAAAAAAATCAATTGCTATTGGAAAGGTGAACATCTATAGGTACCACGGTATTTGTAGACATATCAGGTTGTGGGAATGTTGAGTACATATGAGAAGGAAATGGATTTACTTTGCACTGTTTACTTGCCTGATTGCTTGCATTGCTACAGAGATAATGCCACTGCTCTGGAGAACGTATGCACATCATGGATCTGCACATCACAATAGGAGATTTTTTTTCCCATTCAGCTTGCAAAGTAGTGATTTTTTTTTTTTTTTTTTAAATAAAGATTTGTACAATGATTGTTTAATTAAAAAAAAAAATGCAAAAATACCTCTGCCTAGGGTATGTGATATATTATTTTAAAATAGTAAATTATAACAGTATAATTTATATAGTTACATGTGATCACCATGCAAGTTATGAAACTCCCTCAGTTTTTGCAGACAGGCCTTCTCAACTTCTCAGCTTGCCTCCTAACATCACCCTGTAAAGCCCAAGACTTCTCTTCAGTAGAAGGATGCTGCTGCCAGATCTTAAGGGATAGTACAGTGTAGAACAATAATGACAAAGTACTATAATGCCAAATACTAAAATACTACAATTATTTGTTTTTTCTTTCAGTTGCATTTTCAGGCCTTGGCTTTACCACCTTTTACTTAGCTGGAAAGTTGCATTGCTTCACAGAAAATGGCCGGGGGAAGAGCTGGCGGCTTTGTGCAGCTATTCTGCCTCTCTACTGTGCCATGATGATTGCTCTGTCACGTATGTGTGATTACAAACACCATTGGCAAGGTGAGCCATAGAGATATCTTTTTCTATATATATATATATATTTTTTTTTTTTTAATTAGCTTTTTATTTTTTGTAGTGCTTTTTTTTTTTTTTTTTTTTTTTCCCACTGAAATCACAAGTTACAATGTGATGGAATGCTATAGCAGACTTTCGTGGCACTGATGCTCCTGGCTTCCCATTTTTTGGTTCCTCTATGTAGTTTCAATTTAGTACAGTGTACCTCTGTCCCAACAAGCACTCTTATCTCATACAGCTGGCTCCATACCAGAGCAAGACTCATCCTGTTACATGCTTTTTCTCACTCTTTTTTGTGTGTGTGTTCATGCAGCTTGTTGTTCTCCTATAGCAGCTTAATCACCATCTACTAGCCTAAACATCTTCTTCAAGGAGTCTCCTGTCTTCCTGCAGAGGCCTTGCCTTGCAGCAGGGCTCAGCACACGCAGGGGCACTGAGAGCCCCCAAAACAAAGCTGCTGAACGGGAGGTGCTTGCCTTGCCCGGCGGCAGAGTTACAGATCTGCTGCTCTGTGGGAGACCTGGTTGGCTTGAGTCTCTTTTAGAGAGAGAAGGGTGCAAATGAACATGAGTGGCAACATACAGCTTAATCAAGTTTTGGATGTGTTTACAGTGTGTACTATTACTTGCCAAGAGTAAGAATCATTTATTTACTGAAACATGTGCTCTGGGGAAGATTATTGTGGTGTATTTTAAATATGATGGAAGGAAACTACACAGCCCCAGAGGGTTTTGACTGTGTCCATTTACAGCTGCTCAGATTTTTATCTCTGAAGTTCAAAGGGATGGGTCTGAAGACTCAGATAACTCTTCCCAAGCTAGAACCATGCTGGCAGACATTATCTTGCAGGTGACCCATGCCGTTAGCTGAGAGAACTGTGATCTCAAGGGAGAGACTCATTCACTCTGCAGTATGCAGTGCCAGAGTTCAGGCCTTGTCTTTTATGTTCAGCAGAGTCAGCCAATTGTGTTAAATTATTTATGGTGGCTTTATAATAGAGTCTTAACTATGCTGTGGGGAATGAACAAGGACCATCAATATAATGTCCAGGACAGCATACTGTAGGTGAAAGGTGGAGTAGAGTAATTTTTACATTAAAAAACCATATAGTGGGCTGAGAACATTAACATTATTGGTATTTTATGAAGTCCCTTCAGTTTGCCTAGGAAATGTAGTATTCAGGAGCTTAGTGTTGATATTGGTGAACATTAGGATATTTCATTATGAATCCTGAATATATTGGCTGCTTTTAAGTCCCTAGATCACTATATAAGTTTATAGCTCTGAGAATATTAGTGTGCTCATGAAATAAGTGGAACGCTTGTATGAAAAAAAAAAAAAAAAAAAAAAAAAAAAAAAAAGTAAAGATAAATACCAAGGCTGAAAGAATATACTTTTTTTCTTTAAAAAAAAGTGTTGCTGCAACCACTTAGCAACTAGTATAAGAAGTGTTTGTAATGTTTTGGGTGTGGATAATATAGCAGTATAATATAGCAAGAATTTTTTTTTTTTTTTTTTTTTTGTGGTGTTTGGCTTCAAATTGTTCATGAAAATACACAGTTCACAGATTCTGGGTTAAACACTTGCAGGTCAATCTAACGTTTTAGATTTCTGTTTACAGTTTTCAGTACCGGCTGTCCTTTCTGTGGTAACATGCTTCTGGTTTTGTTGCTTTCTTTGTCTAGATGCTTTCGTTGGAGGGATCATTGGCCTCATTTTTGCTTATATTTGCTACAGACAACACTACCCTCCTTTGGGTAATACAGCTTGTCATAAATCTTATGTCAGCCTGCTAGACCAGAACTCTATGAAGAAAGAAGAGAGACCTACAGCAGATAATGCTACTGGCCTGCCTCTAGAGGGAATAACTGAAGGTCCAGTATGACTTTGAGAAATGCAGAATGAACTTTTAGCCTTCTCACATTTTCTCCAAGCTGGTCTCTTAACACGGTGTTTCCTACTGTACACATGATCTGTACTTTTTCTTTAATTTCTTTCCTTTTTATAAAGAAAAATTGAATATTTTATTTTTAATGCCATAGTATCATTATACACTTAAATTTAAATTTTCAGTTCGTGTTGACTGCTGAATTGTCTGTTTTCAGTCTACTGCAAACAGGTAGATTATCTGAGGGAAGGGAAAAGAACATTAAAAACAATTCCATGTGGAGATTGGTCAGGAGAATAATTTTAAGATGTAGTTGAGGATACGGTAGATCTGGAAACAGATTTTTTAAAGTTCTGAGTATCTCCTAGAAAGTTCTGGTCGTCTTCAGCACTCATTGACTTTGATGAGTGGTGAGTACACACAGCACTTTTCATCAGATGTTCAGCGTCTGTTGTAGCCAGACATTTCTTTGTGTAATTTAATAAGTTAGGGCATCATCCTTCTGTTTATCTTGTTGCCTTCTAACATAATAAACTCCACATGCTGGAAGAACTTTGTATTAAGTTTTGGCAAGGTCATTCTGAGCTACTAATGATCAAGCAGCCAAAAGGTGCGAGTGATTACAAGAGCCAAGCATTGTTACATTAGTAGTTCTTCAGAATGATGCTGCCATTCAAGAAATTCCACACTCTTAAAATTATCAGCTTGTGATAAAATGTATGTTTGTAGAATGGATCAAAAACTTGGTATTATATCATTTGACATTTTTGAGAGCTCTTGCAGTAAATACTATCAAAACAAAATGAGAGTAAAGAACACAGTCAACAAGCTGAAGTATTTAAAACTAATTGTTAAAAATCCTAAAAGTTTGAAGATAAAGAAACATCTTTTTTTGTGAATCTCAATGTACCATGCTCATTCTTGTGTGGTGACTCACTGTAGCATTGGTGATCTGAAGAAATGCAAAGATTTTCATTTGTGACTTTGGTGCACCACTATGAATGCTTATGGGGGTTTCCAGCTCTGTAGTATATCCAGAGGAATGCTGGAAATGATGTTCCAGTCAAACCATTCCATATTCTCAGCTCTTCATGTTCTTGTGCATGGTGTTTGCAAAGGTTGGCTTGGTACCTGAATTGAAACTCACCTCAATCAAAATGGTGTTGGTACAGAGATTACTAAGTGTATGACCAAACAACTTTAGTTAATTTATTATTGTTAGGATCCAGTTCTGTTACATATGCACTATGCAGTATACATCACATTCCTGTGAAATGATGTAACTTTGGATGGCAGAATGTCAGATTCCAGAATCTCTTTTCTTAGGTATCCTGTGAAAATACAGGTAGATGTTCTAGACCGCGTCTCGGCAGTTGAATGTTCCTTAGCAGGGGCTGCTGGTTAAAGCAAGATAGTATTGACCAACAACTACTTTTATGGTGCTTTAGACTGGAGGAGACTGCTGCCATAATTATAATTTATGTGTTCCTGTTGGAATATGTGTTGGCCTTGTAGGCATTTTGTGATTCAAACAGCTCAATGTCTTTATGTAACGCTTGTCATTTACTTTTGTCAAAGGTAAGCTTTGTAGATTTTTTTGAGAAGAGCTATTTCCTGATTGGCAACACTTGAATTTTTATAGAAAACACATAAATTAGAGTCCCTTTTAAAAAACTGTAATAATTGTGTACTTGAGAATGCAACCATACTATGTATAGACATATGATATTTGGAAATAACTGTAAATAGGAAATGATGTTAAGGAACAGATTGTAATAGGCATGAACCCAGTAGGGTTCAGTAGATATTAGGCCTGATTTACTTGTAAAACTGATGCCAGTTTGACTGTGTCAGTTACAGGCAGGATTTTTTACTGACAGTTATAGTATTCTGAGCTCTAGAATAGAGACAGCCAAACATCTTGCTGTGTATATGTGCTAGGTCATGATCCTAGCATATGTGAAAGAAAATTGTGCTGGCATAACATTTGCATTGGATTTGACAGAACACTTCTCTAGTGTAATTGAGGTCTTATTGTAGAAATCCACACAGTTCAGTGGAGGTTTATCTTTCTATGAAGTTTTTAAACCATCCTATGGAATTCTATAACAGAGATACCATTTTCTATTACTTCATATCTGAGGGTTAAAATAAAGCCCTAGAGTAAGGGTGTCATCTTTACATTGTATAGGGCTTTGCCATTAGCTTTTTCTTTCAGCAGGAACCCTAGTCTTCCAGGTTATATGCAAATGTTAAAAAATAATAAAATCTTAAATCAAAATCAGAAGTTTAATACCAGTGCATAGTGCATTTTGCATGTTTTTATATAGATCTGGCTTATTCTCAAAAGTGAGTGGGGCCTCCTAACTGTGCTGTTCACATTCCCAGTATTTTAATGGCTTTTGATACAACTAAGTGATTTACTTTGGGATTGGGAATGCTTATACAGCCCTGAAATGAACAGGGACTGTTAAAAGATTTGGAATATGAGATGCAATACAGCATAAATACTTATGTTGCAAGAGTAATTGGAGAACTTTGCAAAGCAGTAAAGAATAACATTTTTAATGGGAATAATTAAATTAAAAGTCATAAAACAGGCAATGTAAAAGCTTTGATTAAAATGTAATTAAAAATATCAAAGACATAATTAAGTAAAACTTATGGAGGGATCTGTAGATGCTGTAATTACCAGTGCAAAGTCAGTGTAGGGAAGGCATTTTTTGTGGATCAATGCATTTTAATCTCATGCTTTCTCAATGTGAAGGAAATGTAATGTTGTAATGCACCAATAAAACAACACATGAATGTGGGTTTGTACATCTGTGTGTTATCATTTTTTATCGTTAGTTTAATTAATAAACCACAGAGAGTATTGCAAAAACCACGCCCTAATGTAACTGAATTACTTATGAAAAACAGCAGTTCCAAAAGTGATTACTGTTACTAGTAAAACCTCATTTAACCAAAATAAGCTACCCACCTTTCATCCAGGAAAATGCAGTATAAATTCGTGAGCCTGAAATTTTAAAATATTCAATCAGCTAAACTGCAACAGATCCCTTTTATCTGTCAAGTTCTATATCTCAAAAGATACTCAGAATGCCATATTTAATGAAGTGCGATTAGACTAAAAAAAAGATAACAAGATCTAATAGAACACAACAGAAATATCCTGAAACCAAGAGAAACACAAGATTGCAAACCAGTCAGCAAAATGTCCCTGTAGTGAATGCATATCTCAAGCAATGTGTTAGGACTAGAGCTGGAGCATTTCTGCTGTTTCATTCTCAGATTTTCTTTGTGCAGTTTAGCCTGATTTCACTCTTGCTTCCTTCCTCATGAATGCAGCATGTTCTTTGTACTTAATATGAAAAGAAAACCTCATTTTTCTTCCATGGCTAAAAAACAATTTATGATGGATATAAAAAAATATACAATATTTTTATTTCTGGTATATGGTAGTAAAATTATGTTAATTTCAGTGGAACTGTTGTTTTTCACCAGTCACATCACATCCAGTAAGTGGAGTAAAGCCTTCACACAGTTCCTGCTCAAACTCTTACATTTTTAGGACTGTAAGTAGTGAAATATTGCCACAATTTGACTGCAATTTTGTTTTCTTGTGATAACATACATCTCTTCTGAGTTAGAAAACTGTTGGATTGCTCTGACCTGACCCAAGGGGAAAAGTCTTGAATGCAGCAGCATCAGGGTAATGGGAGTGAAAAGGTCAGACACTTGTTTCTGTCGCTTTTGATGTTCAGAATGTGGAAATAGCTGCAAGCATTAGGCAACAGTGATTATCATTTTTGTATTGTCTACCCCACCAGTGTTACTGCTTTACAGTAGTCCTGTGCCTGATGGGACAAGTACAGTATGGCACCTCTATTAAAGAGTTACTCTGTGCTTATATTAACACAAGCAGAAATTAAAGGAAATTCTGTTCTTCATGACACCAGGGCAAACGCTCCAATATCACATGGGATTACTCCACAATACCACTCTTACCAATGCAGATTGTGGACTTCACTCACTGTAGGCTGGTTCTTGCTTCAATTTAGTTTCAGATGAAGTCAAAAATCTACAGTCACTTAGCACACCTTTTGCATATGCCTGGCACATCCCATCATTGGTTTATTGCTACAGGACTTTTGATGAAACTTGCAGAGATAGCCAAGAAATTGCCTTTCAGGCCAGATTTGGATCTTGATTAAACCCAGATAACCATATGAAAGGCACCTGAGCTGCAATAGGTGTATACAGAAATTATAGAAGTAAAGATCTGTTAATTATTATTTTGTTGCTAGCTTCAAAATCTTTCCAAAAGGAAAACCAAAGGGCATCAGTGGGTAGCATGCATCATGCAATCTGTGCAGCAAGGTATGAATGGAGCATGAAATAGAAAACCCTCGCTCAGTGCTTTGACTCAATAAAAACAACACAGCGATGCATAGGACCCGTTCACATGTATTGCAGAACGGCAAACATCAAATGTGATTCAGCCAGCTATGTAGATCTTAAATCTTGGACTGAGTTTCTGTTAGCAGAGCAAAAAAAGCCCTCAATTTCACTGGCAGCTTTACAGCTGTCATCCATTATGCTAGAAACCTACTAAAATTTAACTCTTGATAATGAAGATTCAATTCACGTGGTCTGAAACAAGCTTATTTCCAGGAATAGATGGGGCTGAGCACAAGGAATCTTTGTTTTCATTCTAACACTTTTATATGGTTGGCTTTTCTTTTGGTCTCCTGTTCATAGGCATAACTCTGCTGTTTAACAACCCTAAGCCCTGTGAGCTCCTTTAGATCCCTTCTTCTTGTTCTCTTTGTCTCCAGAGCAGCCACTTTGTTGGTGAAGGGAATGGGAAGAGAAATGTTTGCTGATATCCACAAATACCTTCTCTTGGATCCTGCCTGTCTCCCACCATTACCCTCCTCTATCCTTTATATGTTAATTAGAGGATCTAAATATGTTCTTTTCTGTTGTTATTTCTGTCCTGTTCCTGTTTGGAAACTGCCTTTTTCTAATGTCAAAGCTTTAGTCAGCTTACTAAACAGAACAGGACCCCCCTCCGGAGCCCTGATTTTATTTATAGACTGCAATGTTTTGGCCTAACATTTGCAACTCTGTTACTTCCATGCTCAGGGAAAGCAGTGGGCTGTTGCTTTGGGATCAACTGTCTGGGTTAACTTTCACTCTTTGATTTAAATGAAATAAATAGGCTGACACTAAGGGATCTGCACACATAGATTGAAGGCAGTGAAATAACTCACAGGACCACGAGCACTGCAACACAAGGGAGTGCGCCCTGCCCTGTCCCTCCTGCCCCTCTGGGTTAACCAGTGCAGTCCACCAGGCATGCGGAGTGGAAACTTTTGTCCAAGAGGCATGAAACCCCTTCCAGAGATGCTCTGTGAGTGGAACAAAGTCCCTCTTCCTCCCCAGTCCCTGCTGTGGCCACCGTAAGCAAGCCTATGTGAGGAAATGGTTAGACATAAATTAATAATGGGAACCCACTGAAACAAAATAGTTTGGGAAGTAAGAATTAAATGTATATTTATAATAGCATCCCCCTTAATCCCTTACATAGACACTTGTTCCAGGGAGGCAGCTTTTGTATTTGGGGTTAACAGAAGCAATACTTTCTATAAGTTTTTGAATATAATTAATGTATTTATGTATTCTAAACAACATTTACACAGAAGCAACTTGTAAGGGACTAGATATCATTATAGAATTGCCTGATAGACTCAAAACAAGCTGCAGTGGGAGACTTCAGGTTACCACTGCTTGATATGCAAAACCTCTCCCTCTTAAGGTGCAGGACACTTTTAAGAAGTGGCTTTTACAGTTCTTGCAATCAGCAAGTGCAGTAAGTAATGAGAAGCGTTCCCAGTGCACTTTCACTTTTCCAAATGCACAAACCCACAGCTGGAGCAGAAGCAGATTCCTGTTCTTCACCGTTACGATGTTATCAGTTGAACAAATGCACATTTGATATACTAGATGCTTTGAGTGACTGGTGAGTGCACTTTTAAGAGTGCAATTCAGGGACATCAATTCAGAAGAATTCTCACTTCTCCCACGATGCCCTCAGAAGGCAGTCTAACAACGCAGCTATACTCCCAGCTTCCACTTCAAGAACCTATCTAGATACTAAAAGCTTCTAGTCTGTCATCAAACACCCTCCGTCTAGCACAGGTACCAGTTTATCATCCACTTAAGGTAGCAAAAATCCTGATGTGACTACTTCAAGAAGAGACACAGCTTGCCTAATAAGGCTGCTCTTCTTCAGACCACTGCCTAATGAAATTACATTGTTAGTATTGTTCAGTAAAGTACAAAAACTCTGTAAAATAATTTGTTCCAATTCCACTTGTTCCATGTTCCCACCACTGTTATGTTATTGCAGTCACAAGTCTATTTCTATCCTTCAACTTTGTAGCTTGTGGTCACTGCAGCAGAGTGGAAACAAACTGTGAAATAAAGAAGTTATCTGCTGCCATGGGAACCATTTGAGAACCATAGCTGAGGCCAGCTTTGCCACTATTCCTGTTAGCATTTCTCTCAGAGTGACTTTCTGACACCATTTGCAGGGTTAAGAGTGAAGAGATCCTAATTAAGATATAAGCCCATTACTTAATTCCTGGAAGAGGTCTCAACAAGGGAACATTTGGTTTATTAGTCCAAACAGCTTTGCCTCACTGGAGTCACATTATTGTCACAATTCTCCTTGAACTCTGTATTCAATTTTTTGCGTAAGGGTCACTTGGAAAAAAGGACCCCCACTTTATTAGGGTGATGTGTACAAATTATATATTGTAATAACTATCTCTGTTACCAGACAGACTGAATATACAATGCTATTATATTAGTCTGAATTCTGTACACATCATTTCTTAACAACATTACAGAGCATTTGTGTATACACAACTGCATTTCATCTTTGTTTCCAGTCCAACCAATTGAAGCCAGGATAAAAGATTCAGATTCTACTTCATCTTGAAGTCAATATATCACTGAAAAAGAAAAAAAACAAAAAAAGAAAAAGAAAATAAAAAAAATACCCGGCCAATGTCACAGTGTCATTCTTCAACCTAAGAGGTGTAAGTCTGTCAGTAAGTCTGTCAGTTGAACGAATATGCTGGAATTCATATCTGCGGTATTGTTCAACAAAGAAAAAGCAGCTTAAAACATCCTCTGAATCAGTGAATGTGAAAAAGACTGGAGCTGGCCTCTTTAAACAGATAATTGCATGAAACAAAGGGCTAGACATCATATTTTTGTGATGGTTTGTTTGGAAAAGAGCAATTCCATTTCACAGGGATGTAATGGTTTAGAAAATAGTTTTAACTCCATAAATTAATAAAACTGAGAGTTTTAACAATATTTTAAGGGAAACAATCTGCACTACCTACATACACTTCAGTGTACAGAGCCCTCTGCCAGCATGTGGAGATAATTTCCACCCTTGCTCTTTTGAGGCTTCCAGCTCACTGCTGCCAGGCAAATACCCACTGTAAGGGATTTATTTTCAAGTAGGTGATTTGTACCTTCCTAATATGACCATAAATTCTCTACTGGGCTGAGAAACCTCCCCCAGAATTTCAATGCAACTGTTTTGGTTTTGTGACTTGTTCACATGGGAAATGATTCCATTTTAATTTTTGTCTAGTTTTATTTTAGCATCAGGGAGAGTTCCCTCTTTTAATCTAAAGGGAAACTCCTGTGCAACTCCAGAATAGCACAGCTGATCTGAGTATTCAGCTCAGGGCAACTGAGAACAAGCACAGGCACAGACAAAAGCAGCCCACTGCATCAGTGATATGAGAGCTAGCAAGTTTGGGGAGAGGGTGTAAGAAGAAGTGTTATAGGAGTGTATAGCAAGTAAATGGATTTATGTTTTTCAGGAAGAGTGAAACCCAGCCTCTGTTCTGTTTGGAAATTCCTAAGGTAAGTGGAAATTAGCTCTGAGATGAAAATGTGCTAAGCTGAAGTAGGAAGGCAGTGAGATTGCAGAGCTGCTTGTTCCTATGAATTTAGGGGGCACCACTGTTAATCTTGTTTTTTACTAGCTCTTGGTTTGGGGAGCGTTTCTGCAGTAGAGAGAGTTGATCTCCTGGTGAGCTTCAGCTTTCTTTTATTTTTTTTTACTTTTTATTTTTTTTCCTCCCTAATGCTCAATAGACTGTGAAGCTCTCGGGTTTCTATTCTTAATCTTTTTCCTATCTGCTGTTAAATAAAGGTTGGCTTCTAGCTTGAAGTGCAATGGCTTATAACAAATTAAGACTGCTAACGTGTTCCAGCATTCTTTTTCTGGAAAGATAGTTCTGAAAAAGTCAATTTTCTGAATCCGTATGTTCTTAATGTTTATGATAGCTTCTAAGGAGTCATATAGAACTGTTGAGCAAGTAAGTGTATATTTCCCCCAATATATTGTCCTCACTAATAATAAGAGGAAAAACTTGTGCTACCCAACATCTTTCTTAAAAACTGTAGCCATGACATGATGGTTTAGGGAGTTACTGTTTAATGGTACTGGTATTAGCTAGAGAATAAGCACTTATAATGCAGTAAATGTGTCTGTGACAAAGGTATTTACAAATTAAATCATAGGAAGTCTGTTTCATTATGTTGTGGTGATCTAGTAAATAACGAGAGTCACTACTGTAATTAACACTAATGTTCAGAAATGTATGCAATGTATAATACCCTCAGAGCCTTGTGAAGTAAATAATACATTCAGGCCTAGAAGCTTGCTTTTCCTCTGCTAAATCTTCACTGGTAGAGCTGCTGACATTCATGTATGTGCATCAAGGTTGTGAAGAATTTGTTTAAACACCAGAACTAACAGGTGCAAATGATCTAAACCAATCCTGTGACCTGAATTTCAATGGGTTTGCTAGGGGAGAGAGGGACAAAAATATATCTTGTTGTCAGTTGAACTCCACTAAAAGCTTTCCTGTCACCTCCCCATCACACTGAATTTTCACTTAGTTTCAGATGAGGGCAAAGAGGTATAACTTACTCTCCCCAAATGTGTTAAAGGAATAAGGGTTAGGTTCAAAGGGGAAGCTAATCATAAAATGCTCAGGCAACTAAAGATCCACGGAGTCTCCTGGGCCTTCTCTTGGTGTAGTGTCACAGCTGATAGTTGGTGGGCCAGTGATGTGCTTTCATCAAACACACCACATTGTCAGGCTAAACTGTGTGTTTGCTTCAGGCCATTTCCAAATGCTTAGGTTAGTGCTCCCAGTAACCCTTGTGGGCTCCTGCTAGGACAGAGCAAGACCAGCTATAAGCTGGGTTTTCAGTTGTGGGTTTTTACATCGGTGCTCAATATTTTCTTTTTGCTGTGGCTGCTTGCTGTTATCAAACAGTAGTTCCTGAAGACAATTATTTAAGATCTCTTTGCAAAGCACTTGTTCCTGCTACTTCAGTTAAATGGCAGTTTTGTGTCTGCTTTCAGCAGGACCAGGCACACAGCTGAGCAGCTCAGATGTTCATAGGAGCTGGAAGTGGCTCAAAAATGTGCTTGGAGACAGGCTTCATTGAACAGTTGGCCCTTAAAAGAGGCTTGGTGGCTATGGGCTTTCTCTGCTGTCAGCACACCACTTCATGCTCAGGCTGCTCTAGATCTCAAACCTCCAACTGCCTGTGAAACCAGTCTCTGAGATGAACAGACATCTGCCTATGCACTTCAAGGAAAATATTTATTTATTTATTTTTACTAAAACAAATGTCACTTCTCATCATGAAGAAATAGCGTTGCCTTTGATCACTGCTGAAATCAATGGGAGCCAAATATAGTTGAGGAATAATAGCATTATACTGTACATTATTTTCTATGAAATTGTCCGTGATAAAGTGTGCTTGCAGGCATGCTTACACTCTTAAACAGGTCATAAACTCAAATTAGCTCATTCTATGATATAGACCTCCCTGAAGCCTTAAAGTAGGTCAGTCAAACTGTTTCATTTCTGCAGATCTTAATATCAATTATTCACACTGGTACTCGAGCTCTGATACAATCTCTTGCTCTTTCCTGCTACATAGCAAATGCAGATAGTGGGGTTGAGAGTCGTCTGGGATATTCATAGGCTGAATCACTTTTAATCACCTGTAAAGGCTATTTTGTTATTCCTGATAACACCAGTGAAAGACATGAAAGGCCTTGGGGATAAAAGTATCTCATCTTCCCTTTCGCTCTTCTGCCTGTAAACTCCACTAGGCAGAAGCTGTTTTCCTCTCTCTTTGTTCGGTGCTTGTTACAGTGAAGGCCTGTGCTACAAAAGCAAGTTGCCATCCTGGTGCTCAGAGGTCCCCTGTGGCTCTGCTGTACCTGAGCCTCAACTCTTTGCCTGCAGTAGTGCAATTGCACACGGGTCACACCAGGAAGCTTTCTGGAGTCACAGTAACAGATACCAGAAAATTCATTAGAAATTCAATGTTACAAGCTATTGACTTGTAGGTTTTGTTCAGTGAAATGTAAAACCAATCTGATCATGGAAGGACTTTTTTTTTTTTTTTTTTTGACAACGGTTCTTTTTAGAGGCAACATTTATCAGCAGAAGTTTCTTCACTCCTCATTTGACAGAAGTATTTTCTAATGTTTAGGGCTGTTTATCATTCGCACAGAAGCAGTGTTTTAAGTGTCTTAAGAGGAATTGAATTTAAGATTTTTTTTGTATTTATTATTTCTTTGTGGATAAATGAGCCTGTGGAAAATGCCTTCCTCCTCTGCGTGGTATATTCCTAGGGAAAATGTACGTGTCATATTGGATCCATGCAATATTCTTTGGGAAAGAATAGTTGCATCAATACCATCAAAGTGAATTGCTACTGAATTCTTTTTACACTAAGCATAATAGCACATGGTTATTCTACAACAAAATCCTGGAAGACCACTAGTCTACTCTGACTCTCCTCTCCTCCAGAGGTACTGCTCTGATGTCCAGGCTTTCTTGCTAGAACCCCACTGACCCCATTGTGTGTTGTCCCATATGCATATACCTTCCCACCTGTTGAATGTAATTCTTGCTATATGATCACCTCTTCTGTGAATGCGTAGTCCTGCTACCTTTTTCCTGGAGCTTCAGCATGTAGTAGATCCTGCTGGTACAGACAGCTATTAACTCAAAATAATAAAAATTAATCTAAGTCTATGGCTGCTGTCCCTTGTCAAACTTCCCTCTGTTGTGGGAAAAGGTGTTTAGAAGTGTGTTCATGTAGGTTATAACAGTCTGGAGTTTCTCAAGTCATGAAGTATTAATGTCTAATTCTACTTAGAATTATCCATATAATCCTTATTAAGTGTTAGGTATTAAATAGGAGTTTTATTCTAGGTACTTAATATCAAGTAGGCTAATAGCTAATTATACATATGAATTTTTTTCTTCCTCAGTTATTATGGTGTTGTGCTAACAAAAAGCCTGTTTGGAACTTGGACAATAAGTGTGAGGTTTTGTGTCACGTCTTGTGGATTGTTTTATTGATGGGCTGGGTGTTGTGCCCCCACAACTTCATTAGACACCTGGGAGCTTCTCACTGACAGATGGCTGTGTGCCGTGATGCTCTCATTACCTAAATTTGCCTGACTTCAGGGTCACTTCCTAATTAATTGAAATAGGACCATGGCAGAGGGCTGAGCTAGAGGAGCAGCCTGCAGCTGACTAAGATGCTCTAACCTGAGTTTTGCTTGTCTGCAGACAGAAAGCAGAGACTGCCTTTCTTTTTGACTATCCTATTTTTATTGCCAAGCAGAAGAGGGATACTCAGGCAATCTTCCAAGATAGAAGTTTGATCTCTCTGAAAACTTGACTGTGGGATGAAAATGCTTAAATCTTGCTTGCATCTGCCATGCGGAGCATAACAATTACTCAGGGCATGTGGCACCAAAGCAGCCTTTCCCCAGAACCACAGGTGAACTGTCATCCACTGCTGATTCACCTGCTCAGGATCTTCCTGCACCTGTCTGTAAAATGTGGATGAGGCTCTTTTCTGGTAGGTAGATGTTTGCATGGTGCTCCAGATATGTCTCTTTATGTTTTGGGGTAGAACCCGTTTCCTGGAGCAGATGGAGGTTAATGGCTTTGACTTCATAGGGCAAAAATAAATCGTTTTGAATACGGATAGAAATGCAGTAGAAGTGTTTTGCCTCACCTTTTCGGTTTGTTCCAATTTTCTTACTCCTGTGACTGTCATGTGGAAGGCAGATTGTGGGTTTGTTTTTTTTTTTTTTTCTAAATTCCAGTGACATGCCTCACTCGTCATGTGGACACTTTGTTGTGGACACTTTACAGCCATCTGCTCGTTTCTGCTATAACCATGGCTTCCCTCCATATAATAGGGAGGACAGAAGAATGAAAATGATAGATACTGGGCACTATATATCTGTAGATGGGTCTACAGAATAGATGACCCTTTTCAGGAGAAAAAGGAGAAGAGATTCACAGGCATGAGTTGCCTACATGCTATACAAGAAGTATCTGGAGACACTTTCAGTTCTTTGACACTAAGCAGTTGCTGATGATGTACAGTATTTCTGTAAGATCCACATTAATTTCAGGAATTGTTCTTTACAATTTAGCAAGTCAATAAACTTGCATTTGTCATTGACATAGGCTGTTTTTTTTTTTTTTGTTTTAAGTAAGCCTATATTAAATTGTCCCATCTAGCATTGCAAATAACCTGTAAAACCCAGAGGAATGTGGCTTTGTGCAAAAAATAAAACATGGCAAGAAAAAGCGACCGATAAAAGAGGTTACCACTGCTATCTTGGCTGGGGTGGCATCCCTTGGGCTGGTGTCCATGTAGTACACCTTCATTAAATAGCTGAAGGACAGCAGGGACACAATAGGCTACCACCATTCTTGAACAAAGCCCTTTCCTGTACAGGGAAGCCTGAGATGATGTATCATCAGCATGATGTGGGGCTGAGAAAGGGATAGTGTCCCTGGGATAGTGCCTGGGCATTCAGGAAGGTGTCCCTCTTCCCATGGCAGAGCTTCTATGGCTTTCTTTGTGCAGTAGTGATCAGAGACTTGCTTCACCCTGACATAAGCAGGAAAGATTGCAGTGATATTTTTCTCTGCCTCTGGCCTCAATTCAAAGTCATTCATTAATTTTATCCTCTTCTGGAGAACATCTTTAGTTTTTCAGGCTTCATGCCTCCTAGTACAAAAGTGTCCCCAAACCGTTATTGATTACATTTGAGATCTTCTCTTTTGTGTATGTTCCAGAGCAAGAACATCTGGAAAGTTGCAGATATTGACACTAATAAATTATCCTGCAGACTCTTTCAAACCCTCAAACCACAAAGTCTGAATTTGGGTCACTAATTTGCAAATGAATGTCTATCCTTGGTTAGATAGATGACTACAGAGCTAATGACTCTCTGGCACCCAGCTGCATAGCATTTAGGACACAGTTAATCTGGCTTCTCTTTGTGTCTCTAGCTGCTGGGCGATGCTGAAATCGGAGCGGTGTGTAAAGTACACTGGTGTTATAAAATCTGACTGCAGCAAGAGGTCAGAGCCTGGGCCAATCGAAAGTTTGGTAAAGTCTGGCATAGAGAGAGTGCAAAACCAGGGAAAAAGGGGGCTACAGTATTGCTCTTCAATTTGCGGACTCTGTCACATTCTTGGGTGTCAAGGAAATTGCATGCTTTTCCTAGTATTCTTTCTTGAAGTTCAGTAAGGAGAATAATGATGTTCAGCTTAATCTTTCATTGCAACAATTAAAATTCAGCTCTGGTATAGCCACACCCCAAAAGATTTAAGAGTAGGATTTCAAACCTCTCAAGTTAGCTTTAATAATAATGCTTTGCTGATCTAATGGATATGTGCATATTTTAACAAGATTTTCACTTTACCAAAATCAACATCATTCTTTGAACAATAAATGTGGCAGCAAATCTTGTAGCTTGCTTATATAAGTTCTAATAATCAATGAAAGCCTTACTGATGTTATAATGTCATTCAGATGTCAGTGGAGAAGGAAAGCTTTGCAAAATTGAAGAGCTCCAAAGAATATGCTGCATAGTGGAGCAGATGCTGACTTCCTTGGCTTGCAAGGTTTCTGCCTCTCAATCAGCAAATAGCATCAGATGAGTTCTGGCAGGAGCTCTAAAATTTGGCTTCTTAAATGGTACTTCCATTCCTCTTGAGTTTTCACCAACAGTTTATGTATGAATGGCTTTTATTTCCTTCACATAATTTGTCATGAATTATCCATTTTAAATGATATACTTCATTTTAAATCCACCAAGGGATAAGTCTGGAAGTACCCAGGAAAGAATGTGGATCAATTACATGGAAATTTGGCTAAATAACCTACATTTATCTTTACTAATGAATTTTAATCACTCATGGCATACTAATCATTATAATAGTTCAGCTTTTACATTCCAGATCAAGTTAAGCAGCAACTTAGCTGCAATTCAGTGCTGAAGCAGGGAGCTGGCAGGAAAATCCCTCCCACCAGGGACAGCGCACATCCAGCACACCACACATCAATGCTTACCTTTGTATGGAGGGATAGTCTTATGTGGCTGCAGGTTGAACAAAATGAGGTCATGGACAATACTTAGCCCCTGGCTGGATGTCCTAAAGTGTTCTGCTCTTACTGAAGGCAGGGAATCTAAAGTAAAAATCAAATCTCAGAACAAGAGCAGGTGGTAGAAAGTCTCAGACAGATACAATCAATGTGGAAATTAGAAAAGTTATATCTTAGCAAAGAGAGAGATGCCTAATCCTTTCCAATTGTTAATTATAGGTAGTAGTAATACTTAACTACCATACATCATGGCTGCATGTCTTTCTAGTAGATGTGCTCTAATTAAATTTGAGACTATTGGGAAGTCAGACTAAAGAAAAATCACTTTTTTTTCCTACTTTAAAATCCATTAATCTACATAAGTTGATTAAATCTTCAAAGCCAGAGATTGCTTTGTGGTTGCAATGTGGACTGTGGCTGTGACAGCTGGAAAGATCCAAAGAAGTTTCAGAGAAATTCCTCAGGTTGGAATTTACTCTTCAATGGTTGACAGGGAAATTTAGGTCAGGTCTTTAGGACTGAATAGACAAAACAGGGATTCCAAATACATAACAGTTTTATTTTGGCAATTTAATTTTTTTTTGTTTGTTTGTTCATTTGTTTTCACAGAATGGCCTGGATTGAAAAGGACCTTAAAGATCATCCAGTTTCAACCCCCCTGCTCTGGGAAGGGTTGCCAACCACTAGATCAGGCTGCCCAGAGCTGTGTCCAGCCTGGCCTTGAATGCCTCCAGGGATGGGTCAGCCACAACCCCTCTGGGCAACCCATTCCAGTACCTCACCACCCTCTGAGTGAAAAACTTTCTCCTAATTTCTAGCCTAAATCTCCCTTGATTTATTGGTTGAAAACCATTCCCCCTTGTCCTATCACTACCAACACACATAAACAGACATTCCCCCTCCTGTTTGTATGCTCTCTTCAAACACTGGAAGGCTGCAATGTGGTCTCCCTGGAGCCTTCTCCAGTGTGATTGTGAAACTGAATAAAATATTAGTGCTTTTTTGGGTTTCCTTTAAAACACTTCATGTGCTTCATGCAGGTGTGTGATTCCTCAACCCCCTGGAACAGAATTTCATTATTTAAATCCATCTTCCTGAACTAAGTCAAGACTATTAAACCAGCAAATACTGCAATAGTAGATATCATCAGGAACAAGTTGTCTCCTGCCTAGATTTGCTACTAGTTGTAGCACACAGGTGCAGGGCAGAGGCCTATTTGCATCTTCACTTATGTCCTCTTTCCCTTCAGTTTTTGAGGATTTGGCTGTCATACTGCTACTTTTTCTATTTCCTGCTCAAGATATTTTTGTTGATTTGCTTTGCTTCTGCTGACTGTGTTATTAGGGAATCACCAAAGGACAAACAGGTTTCCATGTTAAAAGTGATTCCAGTGCTGGGATAAGGTGAATGAGGAGCTTTGCATAAGATACCTGCAGTTTCTAACTCTTGTTTGTCAAGAAATTCCTTACAGTAACTTTTTTTTTTTTTTTTTTTTTCTTTTTTACCCCTGAAGACTGACTGACTTTTCTCTTAATTGCTAATAGAAAGGTAAGGGCTTAGATGAATCCCTGTTAAACGATCCTTATGTGCCCATCATTCCTCAGAACTCTATTCCAGCAAGAAATAATTTGGTCCTCCTGTTAGAATCCTTTTTCTTCCTGTCTAATACCAATTTGAGGCTGCTAATGGTCTCAGAAAATTCATAAACTGCAGTAATAGTGTGCCTGGCCTTTCTGACTGCATCTAGCTGCACGAAAGTGTTTGTATTACCTGATGGTTGAATGGAGTTTAATAGATAACATTATCATGCTGGTCAATAAACAAATGGGCAGAAAAGTTTACTGGAGATCATGTGTTTGAGGAGAGTCAACAGAGTAATTATCTACCAGCTCTCCAAAAATGTCTTATTGATTGTGATTGTCAAAGCATCAGCTCAAATATAAGGAATTGTACAGCACTGAGCTGACAAATATCCACTCAGGCAATGCAGCCCTGCAACAAATGGCTGTGGCTATTGGCTTGGGTTATGGTTAACCAAAGTCTAGCCAAGGGGGCCTGCAGCCCCTCGCTGCTCTGTGTGCACAGTTCACAATAAATTCAGTAGCTGTATCTTTCTGAAGCAGATGGTGAAAGATAAACTGAGGAAAGAAAGCATCTACCCCCAAAGAAAAGTAATCTTTTTTTCAGCAGTCTGTATGAACAATGTTTGGATTGCATTAAGATAATATTAGCATTGCGAAGCCCTCACTGCCTGTCAAGCATACCATGTGTGCCTTATCTCATTACAATCTAAAGTAATTTAAGAAAATGTGGAATTCAGCATGCTTCAGAGTGATAAACCTGAATGGGGTGGGCCTAAGGCTTACTCGCCCTAGCCTGCTGGCTTTTAGGCTATGAAGCTCTCTGTGTACCAGATTCCCTCCAGTTTGTGCTCTCCCTCTGGAGGCATAATGTCTCCAAGGGTACGAAAATGACTTTGGCACCAGGGATAGAGCCTGGGGAAGTTTCTGAGCAAAAAGCAGACACCAGCCAACATTTCATTTCACTCAGACAAAGTCCTGAGACTGCTTCGGCTCTAGGGTCGTGCATGGTTGATGAAGAATGAGTTGGGCACAAAGCCCTGTGGGAGGTGTGGGATTTATTGGTTGGTCATCTGACTGTTGAATGCTCAGGAGGGTCCTTAAAAGCCAAGTTCACTTTATGTTTTCAGTGTCACTACAGCTCAATAAACATTTTCCACGGAGCAGACCAATAAAGCAATGACCCATGTGAAAACAGGGGCTCTCAGTACTAAGATTTAAATGTAGCCCCAAGAAGGAGGGATGCTTAATTCTTCCAGAGAAACAAGACATACAAAAGGTTATTAGCTTACTGGGAACTTTATAAAAGGAGCTAAACACAGCTGAACATGGAATTAAAGTTTTATATAAATGCACTGGATAATTAGTTTCATACTGGCTTAATTAGAGTAAATCCTTTACCCTTGCCAATAATGGTAATTATAAAGATGTTTATTCTTTAATAAATACACTTGAAGGAGAAGTGGTTCAATATTCCTCAAGTCCAACTAGAATAAAATGAGGAAATAATTACATAGGGAAACTGGTCTTGGGGAGAGCCCTGAACCAACAGAGCACAGTTCATACAAGTGGTACCAAGTGGGATATTATGACTTGCCCAGCAAGTCAAAGAATATCTCAAGCTAGTACACTTAGCTTCAAATAGACAACTTTAAATATGTTCTTGTAGAATACTAACATTGAGAAAGGGAAATGTTAAAATAGCCAGTTTCCTAATGGAATTTCAAGAAATGCCCCTGAGGATCTTGTGAGTGTAAAAGCAGGTCCTTGGACCTTGCCTGCATGTGCTGACTGGGTGACATTGTTCCTAGTGAATTGTTTGTACTCTGACTGTCAAATCATTCTCAGTTAGCTCTTTTGGACTTGCAAACATGGACAAAGCAAGCAGATGAGACTTCAATATTCTTAAAGTAATGGATTTTACGGAGTTCAAGAAATTAGTTTTTCATGTCTCCAGGTTTTAGTGTCTAGTGGTAATATGTTCAGTTCATACCTCGCTTGCTTTCTTGGAAATAGATATGAAAGTGTTTTGTTCTTTCTCATCACTATCTAAGGAAGAGGTAGTTCTTGTATAGTTATACCCAAAGGCTGGATTTTGAACAAAAATATTGTTAGGAAGGAAACTATTTTCAAAAATGTTTGTGCTCATTGCGTTTCCATCCAGCCCACAGAAGCTGTTGCAGGTCCCCTGTTTGGGATTACCAGTAGTTTTGGTATCTGGTCAGGGGAGATCTGTGACTGTAGGTGGTGGGAAAAGGGAGAACTTCACCAGGTCCAGCATGAGCTTGCTTGTTAATACTACTTTTTTGAAATCTGAAAAAATGGAGCTCTGGGTAGTTATTACACCAAGGTCTTGGAGAAGGCTGAGGGCTGTTGTGGCTGGCTACTATATTGCTGGTAACAGATTCATTTCTGGCATCCTAGCAGTGCTGAAGGAACATCCTGGGCTGTGTGCTTCTGCTAGGGTTACAATGTCAGCAACAAAAGCTATTCCCGTGCTTCCCAAACATTTATCTCATAAAACTGAAAGCCTCAGGCATATCTGAATGTTAGTACTTCTTTCCAAAAATATGGATATACTCTTTCCATATGATTGGAAAAGAGTACGTTTCTATCTCACCAGTAAATCACACAGTGACTTATTGGCAGTTTTGTATCACAGAAACTTAATGAAATGAAAGGGAAAATGGAAAGCATTCAGATAATAGTATAATTTTTCTGAAAATGCTTCCTTATATATTAACATTATCTTGCTCTTTAGACTAAAGAAAAAGCTATTAAACAAGTTTACCGAGTAGGAAGTTAGCCAGTGAATGAATAAGACATTTTCCGAATACTCTTTTGATGCTTTATGAATATGACATATGAGAGTAGTGCTTCATTGCCCTATGTGTTGTCAGCTAGCGAAGGTGCTGGAAGTTTTAGAAAAGCTGGGTCTAAGCTACTAATCTAAATGGAGTCTAAAGCTCCATTTGCTCATAAAATTCATAAAGTGAAGACCACTTGAAGGAATGGCAAATGTAACTAGAAAAAAAAAACCCTTCTTATCTTTCTGAAATTGCTAGAAAGAGTTTCCACAGGCAGAAACACTCAGCAAATTCACAGGCAGTTACATGCTCCAGGCTGGGATTCCTCAGATCATTTGCAGCCATCACTTGCAATTTGTCATACTAATTCCACTAGCTCAGCACAAAACCTTAAAATTTATCACAGAACTAATGCTATCATTCATCTCATGATCTCTCCAATCACTGCTGCCACCAAGCTAATTGTTCTGTAAGAAGCCAATGATGAAAAATTACAATCTGCAGAGAAGGGACAAGTGAATACTGAAACTTTGAGAGCATCACTTCAGTTTGGATCAATATCATAGAATTTAATTGTTTATATGGAACATTTTGAGTCTGAACAGCTGGAAGAGAATAGAAACAAATGATATTCAATCTCTGGTTTTGGCATAAACCTTTACAGACAAAAGCGTGGAGATGCAGACCTAAATCAGCCTGTCATACATGTAGCTGCATTTGTTTCCTAACTTAGATGGCTTCAGTGGCTTTTCATAAATCCAGTTCTTCTGGGATATTTTCCAGTGTTTTCTGAAATATAGATGTGTTCAACCCTACAAATCAGATTCAGAATGGATTTAATTTTTCTTACTCTTTTTGGTAGCTCTTTGACTGTGTTTAATGCTACTTAATGTTAGATTACTCAGCTCTAAAGCTTCTAAAGATTCTCTTGTGTATATAATAAACTTATCACTGTTCCCTTAATCTCCAAATTTTGGGTATTATCTAAAACTACTGCTAACAGTTTTGTAATTACAATCTAGTTTAGTGACCTGACAAAAGTAAGTAGGCATCTTTATGTAAGTAAGAATTCAATTTCATTCTCAGTGTGCTTTGTTGGCTGCCTTCCTATATATTCTCTTTCCAGGTGGCAAGCAATGTAGTCTTTGAGAGCACAAAGTTGGAATTTTGTTAATGAATTACCAGTTCTGTTTTGTCACCAGCCATGCTGTACAGAGACTAATTCAGCTGTCTGCCTGCACTTCCATCTGATTCCCTCTTACCTGGCAATCCACCTCTGCGAAGAACAAACACAAATGTCTTTTCACAAGTTCTGTTGACTTTGGCAATTAATTAAATTGAACAATCTCATTTTGATATTAGCAAAATACTCCTAGGTTTTTGAGAGCTTCCAACTCTACATGGGTTATCTCAAGTTGCTCTACAATATGTGCCAGCCAATAAAGTTTGCCAAAGAAGTTTCAATCAAAATGTCTTTTGAACAAAAAAATTTGTTTCCTTAAAAAAAAACAACAAAACAGTTTATTAAAATATTCAGGGCAAAAGCTAGAGTACTAAACAACATATCTTATATGTTGCTTAACTGCTATCAATATAGCAGTTCTAATATGTCCTGACTTACCACCTGTTCTGAACATCATATGATGATGGAGACTTGCACCGTGTCTCTCTCTTCCTCTCATCAACTGTCTGTGATGACTAATAAATGAACATTTTGATAAATGGCAATAGAAGATTTTTCTGTCTACTGAATGAGTTGTATTTCTGCCTTCTATACTACCCAAACATTAAGTAAAAATCTTAATGGTCAAAACTTTAAGCCTTTTTTGCTCTGTATTAGTTTACAGTGATTTCTCAGGAACAGAAATAATCAGAAAAGAAACTTCAGTTTCTTGTTAAAACTAAAATTATTTTTTTATTATTTTTATTTTTTAGAGAGAGAAAACAGTGAAATTATTTCCCTAAAGCTTTAACATTTTTTCATAATATTCTGTTCTGTGCTCTTGAAGCTGTATGCATTTAAAAGAAAAGTGTTTCTAGGCACACTTTTTTCCTTATGGGTAAAACGTACCAGAACTTATATTTAATGTAAGTGATTTTTCTGATATGCACAGTAAATGTTGAAAGTGAAGGCTTACATGGACTGATGAGAGGGAAAATTACTGCTTTAACTCAAGCTGCTTAGACTAAAAATATTCACTTAGGATAAAATTAAAAGTAAATGGAAGGAAAATTGGGTAATTGTGATCTCATAATACTGCAGCATGTGTATGGATTGAATAAAAAGTTTGGCAAACTCTGGAAGACACTGAGGTTACTCGGTAAACTTTTACTGTTAGTAATCAACAGTGGTAATGTTCAGCCTGCACAGTACAGAAAAAGGAGTAGAACCATTCTCAGAAGTTATGGCTAAAATACATAATTGTTATGGAATTGTTATTTATGCAGGGCCTGATTTAGCTTATGAGGTTCCCTGTTTTTCTTTAAATGTTTTGTTTAGATATTTTCTATCCCAAAGAGTAACTCTCAGAGCAGCTGGAGACACTCCATATAGATTATTTTAAAAGATAAAGTACTTTATGAATGAGAAAGGATAGAAAACCACTGTCAGGCATTAAAAACAGAACAAGATGAATTGTTAATGTTATCAAGATCTGGGTGTACTTATGTTATTATTGCCTTCAAGGCTATACCTCCTGGTAGGTGACTAGACAGGAGGAGACTATAGGGGAGACCTGGAGTATATTTTGTCCCTTTCCCTTATCCTAAGTTCAAATGTCATTGTCATAGCATCATAGAATGGTTTGGGTTGGAAGGGATCTTAAGGACCAGCTAGTTTCAAGCCCCTGCTATGGGCCAGGTCACCCACTAGATGATACCCCAGTGCTTTCATTTTGTTTTTTACCCTTTACTTTTCTCTGGAATGCTGCTCTGCAATCTTCACCCCTTCAGCAGAATCTGATGACTGTGTTGAGCCCTGGACTTCAAGAAGTTGCTTATAGAGGTTGCTTCTCTAGGCTGCCATAGCTGTCCACTAATACACTTCCTTCTGTTTTGGCCCTGCCATCAAAACCTCAGTGTTTTTCCTTTCATTAGCATCTGTCTTCTCTTTAAACGTTAAAGCTAAAACCTTTGATAAACCTCTGTTTACTCTTGCAAAAACTTGCTACAGCAGTTTGCTCTGAGACAATCTTTTTACTACAAAAGCGGTAGTTAGTCTCTTTATGCTGCTTTTTTTAGTAAAAGTACTTCTGGTATCCATGGACACTTTAAGAAGTTGAACCATGTCTTGGCTGGATTTCCATATAAAATTTTCATCCTGTGTAAAATGAAGGGCATAAAAACATATGTCATGACAAAAAGGTATGGTGAAGGCTAACCAAACAGGTCATTATTGAGTAACAGTCCTCAAGGTGCTCAAGAAACCTGTTTCTGTAAAGGTCAAGGTTACAGGGTTTAAGATTGAATATCGAGTGACAAGTTTCACATTAGTCTAATATATCCTGCCCCTTTGAAGAAGATGTATAATTGACACACATAGATGGCACATTTATGGTGTCAGAAATTTTTCTGCATGATAGTTAGTTAATTTGAAGCAATACTCCCTCAATCTCCCTAGAGCCACAGATAACTGTATTAAATCTGCCTTTTATTTTAAATACTATAAAATTTAGTATCCCTTATCCATGAATTATAACCTGGTCTCTGGGTTAACCTTGATTTGATTAAGTGGTCTTGTGGTTGCTGAAGTCAAAAAGTAAACTGGATGCACAAGAAAATAGATCACTGACACTACATGAGCCATATGTTCAAGAAAAGATAATGCAAAAGAAGCAATTTACTCCCTGAAGCTCACTTACTACTCTTTGGTGATTGAATAAAAAGTGCAGCCACCAGGTGTGTTTAGCCATCTCAAATATGTTCATGAAGCCTTTTTTTTTCAGGAGTCAGCTTCCATCAGATAAGTTCTTGTAATTAATTACTGTTTTGACTGAAATTACAAAGAAAGTACAGTGCTTCAAAGGTAAACCTGATTTTCATTGCAGTGTGTCACATAAGGTATGGTTGTACCCTGAAATTTAAAAGCATCCAATTAAGGGTGAATTTCTGTTGCTATTGGAGGAGATGGTGAGATATCTTTTTGATTAAAAATGTCATTGAAATGGATTATCATAAAAATAAAGAGGCCCCTGGTGGAGCAGGCTGTCCTGCTGCAGCCCATGGGTCCCACATGGAGCAGATCTCCACGCTGTACCTCATGGAGGAGCCCCTGGTGGAGCAGTTGGATGTGGCCTGGAGGAGGCTGCGGCCCATGGAGAGCCCCCACAGGAGCAGGCCCTGAGCCGGAGCTGCAGCCTGTGGAGAGGAGCCCATGCAGGAGCAGAGGGCCTGGGGAGAGCTGCTGCACATGGGGGACCTGCATTGGAGCAGCTCTTGAAGAGCTGCTGTCTGTGGGAAGCCCACACAGGTTCCGTTTGGGAAGGATGGTGTTCTGTGGGAGGGACACCGCTCTGGAGCATGGGCAGAAAGTGGCCCTGAAGGAGCGGTGGAGATGAAGCATCAAGGACTGTCTGCAGCCCTAATTGACTGTTCTCTGCACTGCTCGGGGAGGACATAGAAGAGGGTGGATGAGCAGAAAGTGGTTTTACTTTGTTTCTCACTGCTCTAGCTTGTTAGTAATAAGTAATAAAATACATTAATTTCCCTTATGCTGAGTCTATTTTGCCTGTGACAATAATTATCTCCTTGTTCTTACATCAGCTCTTGAGCCCTTTTCTGTTCTATTTTCTCCCCCCTTTCCTTTGAGGAGAGGGAGGGAGAGTGGTTGGGGTGGAGCTCAACTGCCCAGCTGGGTAAAACCGCCACAGGAGGACAGGACACTTGCTTGTGACAGTGGGAGCACCAAATAAAATAGAATGTACTCTTTCATTACACACCTGGCGCAGAGATCAATGTCTACATTCTCAACTGGAAGGCCATAACCTGAGGCAGTGAGCTATAATGATGGCAGAGTTGTGGTATTGCTTCTACGCTCAGTTAACATACTGAAAACTGGATTTGTTAGGTTAGAGCAGAACTGTCATGTTCTCAGCATGGAGGATGCTGAAAACATTGTTCCAGGGTGGCCGTCTGGCTGCTCAGCCAGCCTCTGAAACATGGGATGGGATGTGCTGCATTGCTCAGTTTGATTGGTTTGATTTGTATCACTGCTTCTGGAAAATGTGTTAGGCCTTTGTACTTATCAATTTTAATCATTCTTGCTTTATAGCATCCAATTCCATGACAGCATGGATTTTAGTTCATGCAAAGGCATGGTAGCCTTGAGTTATTTCATTCTCTCTGTTTGGCAAGTGAACTGTTACACTTTTGCTTGGATAACAGGATAATGAGCCAAAGACCACAGGAAAGCCTATTGATCCTAATTCAATTTTTAAAAGAATATAATTAGAAATCTAGTTGAGTTTCTCTGCATCTTGGATGACTGTGTCCGTTGATTTACACAGGACAATTATTTCTTCAAGGAAGGTTTGTGTGATGGTGTGCAGATATGTCTTATATTAAACCTCTTGGGTACCTCATCTCAGAATGAACTCAGGACTGAACAATGCAATTAAGAGTAATAAATGTTTTTCTTTCTGTAATTTTTGTGAAACATATACAAGGAAGAGATGATTTCCATACATGATCTTAAAAGGAAGGGAAAATGATTGGAAGAGATTCTACAGGAATTCACTGGAGTCTAGCTTAACTAAGGAAAAAAGAATCGGGGCTGCTGGCTGTGGGACATGATGGCAAACAACTGCTGCTGCTGGAATGGAGGGGCAAATTCTAGAAGCTGTTTGTCAGAAGTGCACTCATAAGTGGTTTCCTGTACTACCTTCGTCCTTTCTAGCAACAGAATGTTGGTTTCTGGAGCTTTAGTGAGATCCTAGTCACGATGATATATAACTCCTAGAAGCCTGGGAAAGTCGTATAATTTAGCACTGTAATTCTAATTTTCGTTTCTAGCTTACTCTCACATTTTAAGGTAAACTTTTTTCCTTTAAGTAAACTAACTAAGTTACCCTCAGTTGTTACTTGTTTGTTTTATAAATCACTTAGAACTCCACTGATGCAAAACATTGCATTAGAGCTACGTATTATCATTATTCATGAAAGCAATATTCTGGGCTCAGACACAATATATTACACAGTAACGATACAGCTTAGAGGTAACCCTATTACTTTATTTGTGAACCACCAGTTATTGCACTTCCCGTATCCTGCTTAAAGGTGGTAAAAATTTTTATTGCATGATTAAAGCCAAGTGAGCCAAACTGTTCTTACCAAACTCCATGGAGCTGGATTTATAAAAGGAGCAGAAATTCTTTCTGAAATAGTTATCCTGCATGAAGTCTCTTTTTAGACCTGAATCAGGCCCACATTTTATGGATATCTTTTTTTGTTGTTTAACAAGAACTGTATTCTCTGGGAAGATGGTGCTGAAGTTTAGGGATATGTATGCAGAATTAAAGTTGGGTCTTCAGCTTAGGAAACATGGTTAATGCTTCACTGAAAACTAAACAGCAAGGAAGAAATGCACAGAAACATTTGAAAACAGGCAGATCTTCATTTTGAGACAGGTAGGGCTTCAGAATAAAGAACACTAAGCTCTGTCTGTGTCAACAGATGCATTGGAGATACTCTTTCATTTGTATAGCACTTTGTATAGCATTATATGTTTATATAGCATTTGCATAGCAGGACCATAAAAAATTCTGTGAAAACTGACCCATGAAAATATAATCCTAAAGAGCTGGGTAGATTCTTGAGGGACAACTGATGAAGTAGGAGACTGGAGCTGCAAAATATTAAGCTGTTTGTTAGTAAGGAAGAAAACTCTCTAGGTAGGCTGGAGGGGAGTTATGTTCAATGCGTATTTCATTTAGAAAGCTGATTTAAAAACAAAAAAAATGAACTAGGTAGCTGGTCAAAAAACTTACTCTGGATTAATTATTTTTTTTCAGTGAATTTCTTATTTTATTACAATAGTATTTGGATCAGTATTTTGAGGAAAAAATCTGTCATGGAAATCTAGACTTTTCATGGCACAAATGTTGTAAGCCTGTCTAAAACTGGAGAGAGGAGTGCTTTAAGTTGTTGCCACAGGGCCTTAGAATAATTGATTTGTTGATTTAATGTCTCTCTTTCTTTTTTTTCCTTCCCAAATACTATAGTCTGGATCTTCTTGTAGTTCACTCATCCCCTTGCTATCTGTATGTCAGATGTACCCAGTGAGCACTCCCCACAATTGTATGCCTGGCTCCAGCGCACTGCGACCCATTCTGGGAGATGAACTCTGGTGAGGAAGGTCCTGGGCAAGGCAGAAAACACAAGAGCCCTGGAGTGAGCTGCATGGAGATTTAGACCTCTCTTTAACCTTGAAGTGCTTCTTCATTCCTCTTCTTTGTCTGTAAATGTGTTCAACCGTTTGTTTCCTGGGATTGTAAAAAATCTTCAAAGCATTGCTTGCTTTTAACTAAGAACCAGGCTGAGCTTTCCTGCATTTTAATCCAATAATAAATAATCTCTTATTGGCTGCCTTGAATGACACACTGCTGTATTCTCTTAATTGATTTTTGAGAAAAAAGATATGTAAAATTTTGCTGGGTTTACAGAGGACACTAGATTGTTATTTATATCATAATACCTGAGGAATGGAAGGAAAAATGTAAAATGATGCAAACTAAGTGGGGAAAATGCATGAGTTTTCACAAAACAATCTTAACAAATTTGATTTGTTTTTCCATTGTATTATCTCCTAAGCAACAAAAGATATTTCCTACAGCCCCCTCTTCAGTAATGACTAATAAAGTAGCTAATAACTTGGTCTGTCTAAACAAAGTGCAAATTTTTCCAATGAACTTGATGGTTTTTTAGGCTAACTTTATGTAAAAAGGGATTAATTTAAGTAGAAGGTGTTGTGTTTTTTTTTTTTTTTCTCCTCTTGATGCAGCACTAATTTGCTCTTTCGTACTGTGACCCATTATATCAGCCATGGATGCATTAATGGCTCCTTCAAGCACCTTCAAAAATGTCTCAAATATTTTATTTTTTCTATTTATCTGTAAATGTCTGCAAGCTGCTTTTCTGCGAAACCATAATATGAGTTCAGCCAAGTGACCTGATGCTCTGTTTTCTTGTGGAAAACGAAGCAGCTAACCTAGTCAACAGAGTAGACAAGATTGTTACAACTAAATCATTTTCTTATGGTAGTTTGGGAGATAAGACACAGGTCTGAGTCCAGGAGTCAAGGGAAGTCATGGAAGAATTTTCCTCTCCTTCTACCTGTTACCTGAAGAGAGAGATAAAGGAGAGGGAAATTATCCGAGCTGTTTGGCAAAGGGAAGAAATGAGTCAGCAAAGAGCATCTGCTCCTGTGCCTCAGGACCCAAAGTAAGCTGGAGGTAGACAAATGAGGACAGAGGGTTCAATTTTTCCCTCCTTTACTCTCCCCTGTGACTTGTATTCCACTAGCCTGAGTCATTTGATAGGTTCCTGAATCTTCCCATGTACAATTCAGGAGGCAGAAATAAGTAAGTGAGGTTGGGGGAAAAAAAGATAAAATATGATGGGCACAGGAGAGAAAGTGCAGTCTGCATCTGTAATGCTCTGCATGACATGTCATTTTTGGGACAGCCTGGAGGAGGAAAATCTGATAGTGATGTAGCTGAGAAAGGTTCTTGGAGGGGTTTAACCTAAGGCTTTGAAAAGCCATTCTTTTAACGGTGGAAATGTATTGCAGATTTATAATCCAACTGATCCAAGTTATACACTTGCAAGAGAATGCTTTCCAGACCAGACTAAAGGAAACTCCTACAGCTTCCTATCTGAAAACTTTAACTTTTTATTCATAGAGTGTTGGGGGAAGAAGTAGTGTCATAACATTGGTTGTCACCATCTCTGGTGAGAGTAGCACTCCTCACATCCTGAGTTTCCTACTTCAGGTGCACATGAGGCTGAGATTTAGGTGAATCCCTGCTCACAGTGTTAGCACTACGGTCCCTGGTACCTACATTTTGATGGGGCACTGTGAATTGAAGTCAAGGCATCTAATTTAGGACCACAGGTTTTTCTCTAAAAAATTGTGGTAGTTGGTGATGTAAAGCCTGCAATCCCTCTGGGAAGTTAAGCTTTGAAGTTTCTGCATATTGCAGTGTGGGCAAGTATGAGCTTTGCTCTACCTGAGCTACCAGCAGCCACAAGTTGTGGTACAAAGCTGCATTTCTGCCTGAGCTAACATCACCTGCTAGCCTGAGTTTACTGCCTTGTTAACTCACACAGGTTTCCATAGGTTGTGAGTGCAGATGAGAAAGTTCATATCTACCTGAAAATAAACCACATGGATATATCCTGTATCTCAATTCTCCACTTACAAGTTGTTTAATATCATGAGCCTGGTTGTAGGAGCACTGTGAAGAAATAAGTAATGAAATACTGGGAGAGGCTCACATACCATGTTAATGAGGTCATTTATACACTGTCTTCTTCACAGAAAAAAAGTGTGTGTTTTTTTTTTTTTGTATATCTTTTGGTTATGATTTTTTTTTGTTAGCTTTTTTAATTTACTCAATGCTTCAAAACAAGACTGTTGTAAAAGTAGCCAAGTTTAATCTCTAAAATGTACAGGTAACTCATAATTTATTACTCAATAAAAATAAAAAAATATGTATTTAAGAAAAAATATTTATTTCCTCCGCAAGGCCTCAGAATGCCTGATAGTTGGTAGCAACTTAAAGAAGAGGTAGTTTTCTTCCTAGCTGGTAAATCCACAGCACAAAGGAGCTTTACACAGTTTTAATCATTGATGGAACCTCCAGGCTCAACCACTGAGCTCAGCCAGAGACAAGTGTGAAAGCCACATGCAAAGCCTTGAGCGTATTTGGGAAAATGACTCTTACTGCTGCTACTGCATTGTATTAGTAATAACCCTCATCAGCAGTGATTATACTGTAGCCAGAACTGCAGGACAACCTCTGATGCAAAAAGTATATGCTTAGACTGACTCAGTTAATTTGTCAAGTTACTGCGGCTTTCATCATATGAAATGCATTAACTGTGTAGGTGGGAGATTTTGTAGCCTGTGACAAGTGTCTGGGCTCATCCTGCTGCTGCTTTTGGACAATTGTCACAGTTCACCAGGCATATGGGACTTGTTAAATATCAGCAACTTGGTTACGTATGCCCAAGACCTCGAAACAAATTTGGTGCCATGTGAATTAAATTCCTGCGGGTGTCTGATTGTTGGGGTTCTGTTTAACTATATCTTACACAATAATAAAAGTGGTTTGAATTAGAACAGAATGATTCTGACTTTACTGCTGACAGTGCCAAGATGGATGCTTCTCATTGAACTTCTTTCTTACAGTCCTTCGAAATAATGGATTCTGCTTCCTTTTGCATGCATTCACCACCCATTAAAGGATGGGGATATTAGTTTATGAGCACTTTCTAAATTATTAAAAATACATATGTTGGGCTACCCAGTGCTATAAAACATAGATCAATGAGTTACTGTGCAGCTCATGAGAACTTCTGTAGGCTGTAAGAAAAAGTATCACTTTCTGCATTTTTGATTGGTTTCTTTTGTTCTTAAGTGTCTATTAAAGTGAGAAGAAGGCAACCACATTATACTGGCATGCATGCAGAATGCAACATGCAGTATTAATAAGATAAAGGCCATTCCCTATCCAGGCTTTCTTTACTCAGCATTAGAGAAGTCTCTTTAAGCTCTCTGTATGCTTATGCAAAACAAACCCTCCATTGTTAAGGTGAAATGTAAATTAGAAGCATAAAAGACAACTTTAACTGATTGTTGGAGGCACAAGCAAAATTGTTTTCTCAAGAAGAATTGTAAGACTCTTTTCCTTTCCTCCTCTTGTCACAGAAGAAGGAAAGATAAATCGCTGCAATTCTCACAGTGAAATATCTCTGTTTCAGATCCACAAACACAGACATATTCATGAGAAGAATACAGAACTAGCATCGTAGATATTAGAAACCAATGAAAACGGGGATGGAAAAATGCTGTGGCTTATCATCTTGTTTTGATATATTTGAGTATGATCTATTTTAAAACTCAGACAAAGACTCTAAGCAAAATATTAAATCATTTTTTTTTCATTAGTTTATTGAATAGGTATTTCAAGATAAGTTTAAAAAAAAATTAAAATGAGTTTAGTAGATCTTTAATTGTAAATGGGCTGATTGTATCTGGTCAGTAGGCCAAAAAAAATATCTTGTGTGCACTTGCTAAATTTTCTTTCTAAAGGAAAGCAATATAAAGAGAAATCAAAACTTCAGTATTTTGTAAACAACAATGTTCCTCTAGGCTGTCAGGAGGCTTGAGACCTAGTGCCTGACTTTTGCAAACTATTTTGGTTGACCTGAAAATGCAGAATTATAAGAAAATAAAAACTTGACCCAAAATACTTGGGTGAAGTCTGATAACCACTGAGGGTGTGACTCTGCAGGGTGCCTGACATCTCCCATGCCTGCTTAAGAAACAACTTAATGACTCTGCTGTTATTTTCTTGTTCTAACTTTCTCCCCTCAGTTTATATCATGTTTTGTCTGTTCTTTAGAAATAAAATGTTTGTTCTAATTTTCCCAGGAATTATTCTTGTTAGAATGTCAAAGATTAACTGCTGACTGTCTTTCCTGAAGATTTCTGAGTGCACCAGTAAATATTAAGCATCTGTTGGGTAAATACAATCTGTCTAGTAAATGTTTGCCTTTACATTTCTGAACATTACAAAGTGGTATTGCCAAATTATTTAGACAGGACAAATAACTTTGCTTCAGGCATTTACTGAGGAAAAATAATCAGATCCAAACCCTCCAAGTTACTTTTAAATTTCATGTACTCACAAGGATTTTCATATCAGAGCATATCCTTTATGGTGATTTGTACATCTCCACTCAAGCTTTCCCATTGTACAGGTTTGGCATTAGTTAAATGCTCTGGGTTATACTACTGATGATGGAGGGAAGCAGATTTTGTTTGCTATCAATATCCTCTGCACTGGAATGTATGATGGAGAGGGGGTAAATTACATGCTCTCTGATACTAGTCTGTAAAGGCAGAAAATACATAATGAGCAAAAGCGGGTGGAGTATTCCCTATTGTAAGCCTTGGGACACTGGAATTTAGAGAGAGATCGTTCAGAAACATCTCCCTTTCTCAGGGGTTGTGTTGTTGCCCCAGATGAGATGGCCAAGACTACAGAGAGACCTTCCTGATCTGCATCCTCACCCCCTTACAATAAGTCAAGCTCCAGGGAAGCTGGATTCTGTACATTAGCAGAAGATACAGTTGAGCTCAGACTTGGCATCCCAAGTAGTTATTGGCCAACAGGTACAGTGTGCATATACATTGATCCTGAGCAGCTTATAAATAAAACTTGAAAAATAAGTGACAGAGTAGATGGCAGGGAAACCTGTTCAAAGAGTGCCTAAATAGCCCTCCCAATACCCCTGCATAGCTCAAGGAACATGGCAGAGAGAACTTATAGCTAGGAGCTTTGTTAATGTGCTGCAGATAGCGTATGAGGCTATGGTTCCTACATTGTTTATATTTCTTCCTAATACTACACACTTAATTGTTCTATTCTTGAGAGTAATGAAGCTGGAACATAGGATGTTTGACTCAGAATTTTAGTAAGTTTAAGGATATTCTCTCACTTAGGTGTGTTTCCAGCTTTTGCAAATTCAGAGAAAAGCAAAAAGTTGTGATATGCATGGATTGAAATTCAAGATCCTAACAAGTACAAACATCCTTGTGATGGGGTCTAAAGAACCTGTACTTTGTGCTTTGATTGGCGTGTGAGGGCTCCTGTGCCTTTGTAATGGCTCAGCACCCAATATCCACTTCCAAATCGATATATGCTATATATGCTATAACTGTGCATCAGGAACCACACCTAATACTCACCAAAAAAAAAAAAAAAAAGGGTGCTGCATCCTTATCATTCTGCTAATTTTAGTAAACTTAATATTGACAAATATAGATGTCTAAAATGACTAAATCATTGATAAGAGATTGATTTGGAGGGAAATTGCTTCCATTTTACTTATTTTACTCTTATTGATAATGGTGAGAAAATCTGAGGAAGATATTGGCATCAGTAGGGCTGCCCATAGTTATACTTTTAAACAGAAAATTGCTTTTTTTGTAGTGGTGGATGAGAGGATGTATCAGTAAATAAAACCTGGTCCTGAAAATTAGTACCTGTCAGATGTATAGACCTTTCTAACTTTTTTCAACCTTGCCTGGTCTTTTAGTCTCACTAGGAACATTTTATTCAGCTGTAATTTTAACTTCTTTCCTTTTCAGTATTTCTGAGAGAAGCTGTTTAAAATATATCTCTGGAGGTTCTTTCCCTTGTGACATTGTTCCATTTTGTTCTTCACAGAAATCAGGTTATATATTTCCTAATTAGATTTTGGTAACTTTTCCCTTTTTTCTTGAATGTAAAATTTTGAAAGGTTAGACTTTTGCTAAAAGCCTGTTTTGAAAAACCATCCCTTTGAAGCCTTATAGAACTTAATATCCTGATTTGTTATCTTTCTGGCTTCTTCATCCTCTTCACCATGGTGATAAATCCATCAGGGTACAATATAAAAATGTAAAAATTTTCCACACATACCACTGTTTAAATAAATTAACTGAAAAGCCAACATTCTAGAATTGTTTTTCTTCACTATGTTGTAATTTTTGAGCTCTTTAGAAAGGCATACATGGAAAATCTAGGTCTAAGCACTTTGCTGGATACGCACAAAGAAAATTTTGGGAATAGATATACAGAACTAATCTAATTTATATATTTCTCTTAGGATGCTTTTAGAAGCTAGGTATATTATTAGGCTGCAATAATAATATAGAACATAAAAATGACAATGAGTGGAAATGTAGCTATAAGCAAATCATCAGTATCATGATGAATGACAATGTTAGCTAGAACCATGTTAGGAAGTGCTAACAATTGTTTTGCAAATAGATAAAAATTAATGTTGTTCTTCTCAACTTTTCTAGAGTTAATGTTTTTTGTCCTTGTTTTGTTGGAGGTATTTGAAAGTAAATAAAGCATTAGGCATAAAATTGGATGGGTGATAAATGTTTCAGTTTCAACAGCAGAAGGTTTTATTGCACCAGAGCCTTAAGCATGGGTTTATAAGACCATCACTTTTATAATAATGAATGACTTACAAGCAACAAACTTCTGGGAGAAGTTCAGTTAGGCCCTATCTAATCAGAAAGCAAAGAGAGGCAGCTGTTCAGGCACAGGCAGGATTATGGGAATACAAGCAGAAATGTCTGTAGCCTATGTTTCCATTTGGAGGTGTAACGTCTGTGCCTGACTGTTCCAGATATCTCTTCTGAATTCCCTACCTACTTTTTGGTAGTAAATTTATACTAATCTGAAATTCACTTGATGGTAGGGAAAAAATATTTTGCATATATGAAACTCTCAAAGAAGCTCAAAGCCTGGTGCTAAATAATTTCAAATCACTCCTTAAAATATTAGAAGCCTAAAACTCTGCAGTTGTTGAAATGTAGCAATACTAAAGCTTAAACTAGCAGTTGGACTACCAGAAAGAACTTCAAAGTACTGAGAGGTCAATATGTTTAAGAATTTTACTGACTCTGCCAGCATCTCAAATTGCCAGTGAAACATCAGAGTCACTGGGGTGTATCCGCGTATTGGCTTCTGGCAACAGTGCTTCTTTTTAAAGCTTTTGATCAGGAAGGTTGTGTTTCTGCATATTCCCTACCTTATGGTTATATAAATCAGGAAATGAGTATGAGAGTAGAGTCTCATTTACACCAAAAACCTCAGTTACAGTTCTTTCTTGGTAGCATTCATGTGGACTTGTCCATGTTCATGAGGATGATCAGAGATCTGGAGCACCTCTCCTCTGAAGCCAGACAGAGAGTTGGAGTGGTTCAGCCTGGAGAGGGGAAAGTTCCAGGGAGATCTCATTGCAGACTTCCAATAATTAAAAAAGGGTAACAGAAAAGTTGACAAGGGACTCCCTTTGTTAGGGAGTGTAATGCTGGATAATGGCTTTAAACTAAAAGAGGACATATTTAGATTAGGCATCAAGAAATTATTTACACTGAGGGTGGTGAGGCCCTGGCACAGGCTGCCCAGAGAAGCTGTGGATGCCCCATCCCTGGTAGTGACAAGGCCAGGCTGGATGGGGCTTTGGGTAGCCTGGTCTAGTGGGAGGTGTCCCTGCCATGGCAGGGGATTGGAACTGGGTGGTCTTTAAGGTCCCTTCCAACCCAAACCGTTCTATGAAACTACATGAATGATCAAGCAAATTGTTCTGCCTTAGATAAGAGTGGTGTATTAGTCATGGGCAAGAATAGTACTGGGGATTTATTTATTTGCCAAAATTAACCCTTAGTGAATAATCCAGAGCTAATGGCAGAGAGGAAGGAGGAACATAAACCCTTTTTTTTTTTTTTTTTTTTTTTTTCTTTTCAGTTTTTGTCTGATTTGCCTGTTATTTTTCACAGAGGAAGTCTGCTTGCCTTCTCCATCATAGTGCAATTCAGTGAGTGATGTTATTACCTGGAACTGGCCAGCCTGCTTAAAGCAGGTTTTAAGGGAAAAGTCTAGATTTTCTGGTAGGGAACTTTTCTGGGAGAAGGTAATACTACTTATTTCAAAGGCACTCTGAAAATCTGGCATGCCTAGTGAAGTAATTATTCATAACATTGAAGAAGGCAAAAGTCCACAAAAAGTATACTGCTGTAATATAAAATAATGGCTAAATGTCTGAATATTTTTATTCATTAGTATTAATGACTTTTTGTATCTTTTTATTATTGTATTTCTGCAAATACTCTACTTCATGAATTTTACTTATAAAAACACACTGGATTAAATGTTAATGTTACAGTTTTCCAAAAGAACAAGGTTAAATGACCCCTTTCTCTGTAAGATTCAGAAGCCTTAATATGATGTAAGCCTTACTATGATATAAAGTAAGAAAAAGATTCAGGTGTGCTTAGCAATACTTATTTGATGTACTACCTTTTTATGATGTGTCTTATGACCTCCACTACTTCTTCACATTTTTACTCCTCACCTTAAGATGGGATTTTCAAAAGTGATACCCATTTGAGCTCAACTACCTTGTTTATGTCCCTCCCCCTGTTATGGGTAGCAGTAGAGGTAAGTAAGCAATAGTGCTTTCAAAGTTTCCTTCTAATTCTACTTACAGAAAAATCCTTCTTTTCATCTGGTGGAAGTGAGTTCCAGCTATATCACTCAAATCATGTTCTCTGAATCCAGGGCAAGGTCTAGATCATTCCTGTATTATTTGCAGCTCTGCTTTCTCACAGCAGTCCTTCCATCTCAGATGCTTTCATCAATTCTTGGACAGAACAGACATCTCTGTCATGGGCAGAAAGGATTTTGGTAGAAGTTTTCTCTTTAAGTAACTTGTGACATTAAATAATGTGCAAATCTATAGAAGCATAAAATGTGTTGTTTAATGCATGCAGCACTTCAGTTCTAAAAAAAATAATAATAAATAAATAAAAAATCAGTGTGAATGTTTACGGGAATTTTATTCCCAATGCCTGATTATCTTCATATATCCCACTATAGCCACCTCCTTTAGTTTTGGTGCTACAATTACAGACCTGTAATATGGAATCATGGAAAAATTTAGGTTGAAATGGACATCCAGAGCACATCTGGATCAGTCCTGTCTGCTCAGGACAGAGCTAGCTGTGAAGGTCCGCTTTCAGTGTTTTATCTGGTAGCTCAGATCCTCATCCAGGCAAGCTTTGTTTTTCAAAGGTTGAAGATTTCTCAGCCTCTCTGGGCTCCATTCCAAAGCTAAAGCACTCACACTGAAGTGTCTTTTTTTTTTTTCTCAATGCCTGAAGCAATTTCAGTTGCTTCAACATGTGTCATTTACTGCAGTCATTTTAGTGTAAACTCTGAGTATGGCCCATCTTTGCTTCCTTCTAATCATCCGATTAGAAGCCATAGACAACAATTAAATACTCTTTCTCACCCACCATGTTGTCCATCCCATCGTAGTTATCCAGATCATCATTGTGACCTCTGCTGGACTCTCCTCCTCCTACGGAGGATCCCAAGGCTGCACACTTCTCCAGTTCTATGCTCACAAGTGTTGAACAGTGGGTAAAAACAAACAAACAAACAAAAAAAAAACCAACACACAGTCTGGTATGCTTTAACCCCTGCACAAACATGTTGTTGACTGACTTTCAGCTTGTCCTTCAGGAATGCCGGGTCCTTTTGCGCAAAGCTGCTTTCCAGTCAGCCAACCACTAGCCTGCCTTGTCATATGGGGTTATTCTGTCCCAGGTGCAGAACTTGCATTTGCCTTTGCTGAAGTTCAGTAGGTTTCTGTCAGTCCATATCTTCAGCCGTTCCCCCTAATAGTTGTCCCACAGATTTCCTCTCAGCCCATGCTGCTCCATTTCCCTTGAAGCTTTGGTCTCCATCACTAAGTGAACCTAATTTTTAGGGCACGCCTGTTTTGTTTAGCAACCATGTTGGCAAAGATGATCTTTCCCCTCTCTCTCAGACAGGTCTTCCATTCTCTGTCTAGTTACTGACAATCGGATAGCCCTTATTGACTCCCTCCTCTTCCTAGGAAATACATGGACATCATTTGCCATTTTGCTGCTCCATCTGCAGTGGTGATACCTGGAACAAGCCCAGGACTCAATTTCTCTGTTCTGTGTAGGCTGACTTCTCTTTCTATATTCTTGACTTGGTGACTACAGTCACTTGTATAGATGCATATATCAGTCAAAGATTCTTATTAGACTTTGCACAATTTTAAGTAGTGCATTTTATTATTATTATTTTTTTTTCCCCTAGAGCACAGTTATTCTTTGTGGACTGGTAGAGTACTAAAATGTAATTAATGATGAGTGCTTATCAACAAAATATTTGTTGTTATGAATCTGCACATCTCTCTTAGTTGGTTGTTTTCCCTCATGACTCTTCCCTTGTGTTCTAATAAACTATTTGTATTTACCATGAACAACTGGTCTCAGAAAAAAACTAAGGACCTTAGTTTGAAAAGTATTACCTAGGGTAGTTTTTGTGTTGTTGTGGTTGATGTTGTTTGTTTCAGTTAGAATTTTTCAAGTATTTATAATAAAAGGACAGAGAATTTTTATCAAAGCAAATATTACCTAGAAAAGTAATTGCTCTTTGAATGCAGGTAGCTGAGGTTAAATATCATAAAGAAACAGCCGCATCTTGAAAACTTGAAATTTTAGCTAAACTACTGTTTCTAAGGTAAAGATGGATTTTTCATTGTTTGGATTCAGTAAGATCTAAAAAAAAAACTCTGAATGTTGCTTTACCTGATGTGCAAAAGTCACACTACCTTTTTTTTTTTTAATTATTATTATTTTCTTATTTATGCAAGCTGTTGCCTAGGCATGCTTTAAGCCAAAGAATGCACAAATTTTTTTTTTTATTATCTTTTTCATTTATGAACGTAGTCTGCTGATAATTAAAAAACATTTTTAGAGGCTAGTCTGAAAACAAGCTGAACATGTCTATAAACTGAAATCAGTAAGCAAGTAAAATGTCTTTATGTCTACATTTATACATCAAATCCAATCCCAATGTTTCCAAAGTACTTAAGAAAATATCTAAGTGTAAGGATTTTGTATGTGCATACAGTGTAACAGCTACTGCTGCTCTTGATAAAATATAACCATCTCTGGCATTGAGGGTTTATCTGTTTAACAGAGCATAAAACACCTTGCATCATTTTAGGATAGAAAAGTAAAGAAGAATGTCAGTTCATATGGGAAACTTAAGGAGAAGGTAGGAAGAAGAGAAGTCAGTAACTGAGCAGAAATCAAAAGCATAAATGCATATTTTTGCAAAGGAAGTTCCATGGTTCCAAGGGGTCTGCCATTTTCTATTGTTTTTAATCTTTTTCAAAACAAGAGCGTCCCTAGCAACATACATCCTCAAATCTAATGTCACTGTATGATATTTTATTTAGCAAGAACTCAAAAGGATGAACTGGCAACAACTGAAGTTAAAAATCTGTTGTGGTATTTGCTGCACAATATGGCATTCCTTATGAGTTTCCTGTATTGATCTCTTATTGCAAGAAATGTGAGGATAACAAACAACATAAATAATTTCAGATGTTCATGCCCTGTCACTAATGACCCATATCAAATACATTAGCTTCTGGCAAAGGTAGCTCTTTCTCCTAACCCAGCAGATGACTGGATAGCCATTCCAACAGTCCTGATGAATTAGTTTTAGAAAAGAATGGAAATTTCAGAATGTTTTGCTTTTCAAGTTTATTTTAGTCTCTGTTTAGTTCGTCTGTTTTTGATTCATTTTTTTTCCCCCTATGTATGAAAAACTTAATCCCCTTGATGCTGCCTCCCTTTTCATCTTCAGACATATTTTGAAACAGCTAGAGCAAAGTTTAGCTTCCTAGGTTTAAATGGATTTATATGGGATCATTCCTTGAAAATGAGATGTGGATTTGCAGATGAGCCGTGGTTGCTCCCCCGAGGTGTGTATGTCATGATATAATTCCTAAGTAACTGGTATTCGTATGAGTCTCACTTCTAAATATCCACCTTAGATATGAAGCAGCATGATATTCTTAAAAAATAGGCGTGATTTCCCTAATGAGATATGCTCAGAGTCTGTGATCACCTCTGAAAATTTGGGTCCTAGTTTAATCAATTAACCCACTAATGTAAGATGTCAGGATGTACTACTACCAATGTTATTTCAAAAAAATAAATATAAATGAAGCAGTAAATCTCTTGGTTTAAAATCCTTCAGATATATCTTTTTTTTTTTTTTTTTTTTTAATGACAAACAAATTCAATAACTAAGAGTTTTAGCTGTAGATATGAGAAATGACACAATCACACACAAAAGTGATGTAAAATTAGTTACCATTTAGCTTCTCAATATTTATGGAAAACCCACAGGAGAATAATTTTTATAATTTCTTAAGACTGCGATCTTGATAATTGCATTTGTGTTTAGGATTAGAAATATTATTCATCTGATGGTGATTGCAATATGAAAAAAATGGTGATATTCCCCAGGCTACTGCTGCTGTTGTAGAACAGACTGTACTTTCCTTCAGCAATTGTTCTTTCTATTCACACAAGTGGCATCATTTTGCAAACATCATGTCCTAGCAGGTGTTAGACACCACAGACAAGACCATGCCAGATTCAGATAGGTTACAGGACCGTGGTCCTATCAAAGTTGGGGGGAAGTCAATAGGTGTCTGGGTCATTTTACATTGGTCTTCAAATATGGTGCTTCTGCAGCAATGACTGGAGCTACCAGGGATTTCAGTTCCAGTCCACTTGGCAACACTGAATCTCCTCTGAAATATTTTGACTTTGGCCCCTAAAATGGGAACCATGTTGATTTCATTTTTTTTCTTATTTATTTTTAAAACAGTTTTAATCTAAATGCTGCTGGCCCAGATCTTTCTTCATGAGGCTGGATTGACTACTATGCAAGCCTTTCCTGGCAGAAATTTGACTATCATGTTCCTGGAAACCATCAGTGACAAAGATGCCACAGCCATCTCTGGTAATCTGTTCCCATATTCCACTACTACTATAGCCTTCCTTTTACCCTACCTTTTGAACTTAATCACCCCACATTATAGACCTACTACTTGTGTTATGTGGTGCTTGTGGAGAATCATCTCTTCTTTCAATAACGTTTTATATATTTGAAAATCTCTCATGTTTATCCTCTTTTCTCTGAACTTCAAGAAAGAAAGAAAAAAGTAATTTCAATTTGACAGTCAGTAAGCAATATGATACAATCACAGAGACTTTGGAGGACAATTAACCAGAATTGGGAACATGAGTATCTCTGACTTTTACAGATGATCTTGACAGGTTTGAATTGTCATGTGGAACTCTTGAATTGTTTTCTTCAGAAATCTTAAGCACATCCTAAATCTGATATTCAGTGGTATAAAATATGTTTTAGAAACCATAAAATCATTCTGTGATATTTTTGGAGTGTTTTCTTAGCACAAGTACATTGCCCCAGTCCACACTGTTGGCATCTTTGTTTCTGTTTTTGCCAGCTCACCATACCAGATTTATAATACCATAGGTATTTAATGAAAGAGTATAATGGCAAAGGAAGGAGGCTGCACAACCCACGTGAGTCAGGGGGAATACACATACATACTTTCTTCATTAGTGTGTCCAAACTGTTGATCTGGAATGACTATTCTGGCAATGATAAAAATATGCAGACTTTTTTTACTAGGCACTGAGAGCACTGATTCATTTTACATAGGTCTTCAAACAGATGTCAAAGAGTTTAGGTCACTAAAGCTGTATCTAGCAGTGATCTATGACACTGTATGAATACCAATTACTTCAGCTGTCAGGTTCAGAGAGAAGGATCGGCAAGAGAGTGCTACATGGCTGGCTGAGAAGTCTTGGGGGGAAAGGAGGGCGGAAAATAAAAAGTGAAGGATACTAAAACATTAGAGCCCCGGGCTGAAAACACCACAGAGGGTGGTGCTGTTGTAGCTTGGGAGAGCATGGTGCTCCTGAGGATGAACAGAAAGGTGTCACCCATCAGGGACAGATGCTGGGGTGTCTTGGTTGTGAGTCCAGTCATGATGGTGATGCAGAAAAGCAAGCAGGCAAAGCTTTTTGTCACCTCCATAAGTGAGGTGTAGGTGTAGGCTGCTCAGTGGAGGCAGAGGGAGAGGTCCATGTCCTTCTTTCCCATGCACAGAGTTGCTCCTTCCTGTAGAGCTTGTTTTCTCAGCCATTTTACTTAAAATCTGGTAATTCTGCATGTAGCTCCATAGCTCTAAATAAGAACCAGTCTGTGACTCTAAGTATTTACCATGTTAAAAAATAATTAGGCTATGTGATTAATGCTCCTTGATTTTTCTTGTTCCTTGTCAGTGTCTTTTAAACAATTATCATAGTAATAAAGAATCAATGATATGTCAGTGACTAAAATAGTGTTTGAAGAAATGAGGGCAATGTACTAATCAGATCTTCATTACATTGACACTGAAAAGTTATGACCAGATATAGGCCTTGAGCACTTGACTTTTTGTTCTTCCAGTTTGCTTTCTTTAGAAATTTAAGAAAATGTTTTTGCCATTAGATAATATTGCTTGAATCATTTTCAGCTCTATATTTTATGACAGATTTATTAGTAAGAGCCAAAAGCTGCCCTAAGATTTTGTGAAATGAGGTGCTGGCTAACTTCTAAGTTTGTTTTATCAGACTAATAATACTGTACAGATGTTCCTCTTGGATGAGGAATGGTATAAAAGTTTGGGACAACAGAATACATATAAGATAGAAAGCTGATAATTCTAGCAGCTGTTAATCCTACTCCAAGAAGAACCTATATGCTTTTTTTTAATTCTAGGTTATTCTGAAATCATGGACAAAAGTCATGCACTGCTATTCAAATAATGTGGTTTTTTATTTTTTTATATTTTTTTAAGTTTATATTTAATTTGAAATTGTCTACATATAATTTTTGTAAAATACCCTTGAACAGCATCAGTGGCAGGGGCTGATAAGGCAAATGAGTAGGAATGTGAAAGGTGCTATATGGAACACTGTAGGAAACTAGACATGGTGTTCTGATGAGTGATTTTGTATTATCTGGATCCCTCCTATTTATTTTTTTTTCTTTTTATTACGTAATGGATCAGCAAGCAATTATTCTTATAACCTCAGTTATTCCTTTCTCAGGAATGTTTTTGGCAACATTGATCTTGCTTTCTTGGCATATACTAACTGCCATACCTAATGAGCATATCCATATGCCATGACTTATATGTAGAGAAAAAGCCATCATCATCAAAGGGTAATTCTCTACCCAATGTACGCAGGAGTTTGTAGTGCAGAAAGAAGTGCACGGATAGAAGCAGAGACTCCTGTTGTGATCTTGAAATGTGGCTGCCGTTCTGTCTGACACATCATTTAAAAGTAGATAGAAGGTGATCCTACAGGGTCATCTAATTTATCTTCCTATCTTCTTCTATCTAAATTACCAAACCAATTTTTGATTCATCTCCTTTGAGCAACACCCAACAATACAGATTCTGTCTTCATTTAGCTTGCCCTTTATATTTCCGTCCCCCACCATCCCAGGTGTTGCATTTTATACCTCACCTTTGGCATAACAGGGAATTGAAGGCTGAAAGAGGTCCTTTAGGTCACCTCTGCCCATCTCCATGCATATCATACATTGCAAATTACAGTGCCAGTTTACTCGACAGCTATGCAACAAATCTGGGTCTGAAAAGACAAAACCATATCTGATCCCATTACAAATCTGAGGGGAACAATAATGTTCTCATTGGCAGTAGGATGTTAATGTAATACATTAAAATGCAACCCAACTTTCATTTTTCTTTAGAGAACATAACCTTTTAAATATGCTAATGTGCTACTGTAGCAATATATAGAAAATCTATATTCTTTAAATATAACAATCTATGTTTAAAATGTGGCCTGTAAACTGGCATGTTGCCCAGGAGAGCAGCTTATAAGTGCTCTTGCAATGACTTGAGTTCACATAGCAAGCAAGTCTTTTTGTGTATTTTCAGGAAATATCCCTGGTGTATACAGGCTGCGCCGGTAAATCATTGCTGATGAATCACAGTTCCCTCACTCCATTCCTTGCCTCTCTCACTGAACTCTTTCTTGATGTTTCAGTATTTACTTCATCAGTGGACTTGGTAGAATGCAGTGTCTATTGCTTTCTTGAACCTATTAAGCAGAAGTGCTTAACAGCAGTGATAATTTACAAGACAGAAGGGAAGACAGGCAATGGTGACAAGACTTTCTCAGCGAGTGCAATATTAAAACAAGCAAAGGTTTCACCCAGAGGGGAAAAAAAAAAAAAAAAAAAAAAAAAAAGTACCACAGCTCCAAATTGATGCAAACTTGTGTGTCATTTCAGGTCATTTTCTTTATTTATTTTTTTTATTATTTTCAGGAGAATCATATGCAGTATTTAACTTAACTTGGAGAGCTTGGGCTTGTCCAGGACTGTGTCTGGACAGTTTTCAAGTATCTCCAAGTACGGAGACTCCACACTCATGAGAGGCACAACTTACATGTGTATGGGGTACACTCTGGATGTATTCTGGAATAGTCCATGCCTCATGAGTCAATTTCCTATTTCTTTACCCATGGTACAGGGTTAAAATTAATTTTGGCCCATTCTGCTTTATCTTCTCAAATTAAAAGCTGTGGATACTTTTGGATGGTGTGATGTTGGTTTTGGATATGCTCACTGACCAAAACTAACTCTGCACCATCTGAACAGTTAAGAGCACATCAGGTGGTATAACTGCACCCCCTATTATTACACAGGTTGCAAAGGTACGTTTTGGATCCCGTGGAATTTTGGTAGTTGACCCATATTGGGATCCAATCTGAATATCTAATTTGTTACTTCCATTTTGCTGTTCAGTCTATGTTCTCTTACACAGAAAAACAATTATTTCTAGAAGGACTACTAAAAAATGCTTTTTACTGAAAAAAAAAAAAAAAAAAAAAAAAACACAACACAAGCATTCCCATTGTCTCAGGCTCGCATATTAAAACTCCTTTGATGTCTTTTATGAAGGAAATTATTAACAACAGTGATGATGTTTTATTTTCAAACTATCACTCTTACACCTAGAAGCATAGGACAAATTGAACAAGTCTTGCAATGTTTTAACAATATTTGTGATGCTTTTTAAAACAACATTGAGCATCTCAAAGAAGATTGTTCTTGCTGAGGCTTTCTGTGGTCCACACTTCTGATCAATCCCACAGCCACATTTGATCCTGAAAAATCAATCTCACTTGTTAGAGTTAAAAACATTCTCTTTGATTTCCTGTCAGCAAGTCGCATCTACCCATGAAACCTTTACCTCCTTGTTTCCAGTTTGTACTGTTTCCCCTCAAATGAGTCACAATTATCCCCGAATTTTCTCTACTGTGACCAGAGCTTCTGCATTCCTTCATCCTAACCAGTTTCCTCCTTGATCAGTCCCTTGGTATGGTACAGTTGTGTCACTGCATGCTCAGTGATGCTGGTGCCTCCTCCAGGTTGGTAAGGCTGAGAGAGATACTTCATCCAGCCTACAGCATTTTGACTAGCAAGAAAAGCCACTGGGAACCTGTAACTTCTCTTCTTCATACTAGAGCAAAGCATGTCCTGGATTTCCTGCTCTGGTAGGCTGCTAAAACCATGGTTTTGGTGAGGACTTTAACTCAAGTCCACAATAGAGGGGTAGAAAACGGTTTTGCAAGAGGGCTGACTGAGCTAAAAAGATCATTTGTTAATGATCTCTGAACACTCAAAGAATTTGCTAGAACTTCCTGAAGCTATTTCATTTGTGGAATAAAGACATCCTTTCTCTGACATCTAAATAAAGTGCAAGGCAAACTCATCTGCATGCGGAGGTTTGTTCACTTGTGAATCCCCTAAAGTCCTTCTCTAATAAAACCCAGTCATGTGGCTGTTTGCAGATACCAGCAAACAAAACACATCACAAGAGACCAAGATTTGGAATTTTGCAACACAATCACGCATAATTTTTCCTCAATTGATTGAGGCAGCTGATTAGTATTGAATAAAACCATTCCCCGATTTGTAATTATACTCTGCTTACATTATTATCTATTTATGCTGTTGGCCATGCCCTATTGTAATTGTTCACCCCATGGCTAGATGTGGCTTTGTTCTCTCCTTTATGCTATCGCCTCTTTGCAGATGCAGCCTTACAATGAGCTAGTCCTGGGTGCTCCTAGTTCTTGTTTCTGCTCAACATCTTGGAAAACTAAACAAACAAAATCAGCCCTTCTAAACCCCTCAAGGCTGACAGACAAGATGAGTATGAAATTTGCTATGTCCCAGCAGTTGTTCTGTCTACTCAGGAGAAATGCTGTCAGCTTTTCTTTGCAGTTAATTTCTTAAAAATCATCCCCATGAGGCAAAGAGGAGGTATGGAAGCTTTACCAAATAAAAAGCAAAATCCTGTGTTGTCGTCGTTTCCTGATTTTGTTCTATTTTATCTGTGGAAAGTAAAAGCACCCCAACTCTGAAAGAAGTAGGGAAAAAGAACAGGAGCTGGCATCTGATCTGCCCTATGCTAGTGAGATCATAACTTTTCTTCGCTTTGTGTACTTTATTGAAGCACTTTAAAATATAACATCTGGAACTACAGGGAAGGTACACTGACAAGTATAATAAAGCAATTTTTGACATGTATTGGCTTATCTTTATCAGTTCATGGTTAGGAGAATGCAGCAGCATTATCTGACCCTTCTTCTCCAGCCTCTTCCATACCTTCAGTAATTTTGGGATGAGTTTGTGGTGTCTGTGTTGATTTAAAAATGAATTTTAATCCCAGAATTTGAAACCCTTTGTAACTGTGGCTGAGGACCTAAAACTCAGGATGAGCTTCCAGGTGTCCATCTCTTCTCAGCAGATGGCAATGAAACACCACAGCGACCTCGGGGCAGCCCACTGCTGGGATGCCTGTAGCTGGGGGCAGAAAGCACGTCCTGATTGCGGGGAGGCATGTGGATCCTGGCATAAGAGTGAACTGTTGCTCCCGGATTTATGGAACCTGTCTTTGTCTTCATAAAATTCAGCATTTTTTTCTGCCAGAAAATATATTGTACCATGCTTTTGCCTGCCAAAGCAGAAGTCACAGTGAACACAGAGCCTCCAGCAAGTGAGAAAAGAGTTCTATGCATAAGACAACTGGAATACATTAATAAAGTATAAAAAATGAAACACACACACACAAAAAAAAATCTCTTTTGCATAGAGGAAAAAAAAAGGCAAAAAGAAACTTCTAATGTTCATTTTGACCTCAAGAAATGCCTGCTAAAATAGTTTCCTGTTCTATTCATAATTTTCTTAATCAGAGTGATTCTTTGGGAGAGGAATGCTTTTTAAGGAATAGATGAGGGCAAGGAGGCCACAGAGGCACCACAGAGTTTTGTATCTTCCTGCTTATGCAAAATGTTTTTCTGCTATTGATGCTTGCTTTTATCAGAGAATGTCTGGTTCAAACTAGCAAGGCTGCATTGGGCTTCCTAGTCTGAAACATATGCTCAGGTCATTCTTGTCACCGTTCCCCATCTCTTCACCTTGTGCTCTCTTTTACACTGCTCCCTGCACCTTACCTTTTCTTCCTGTGTTGAAAACAAGTGGGATGTGACAGGAACCCATCCTTTAGTCTGAGCCACCTTTGTGGGTATGTTGTTTGAGGCACAGTTTGGACCTCGCTGGAGAGCCTTGCATTTATTCAGTTGTGCTGCCACTTACCTGTTGCTTTCTCTGACTGATGACCTTCCATTATATACGTGATCTCTGTTTTCATTACCAAATGTGGGTCTGTTGCATTGTCACATTCGGAGTGATTATACATCTTGACTATACTCTTTCCTGATAACAAGCTTCCCTTGTGAACAGCTTCATCATTACCTTGATTTTCTTTCTGGCTTTTTTTTCTGGCCATCTCAGATTCTTAGCACTTCACTGGCTTTTTGTAAGCAGTGAAGTCAATCTTAATATGACATTCAGACATATTATTTGAGTTTTTCCTATGTATACATCAGTTGCTCAGTAACCTATGTTTTTTCACCAAGATAAAAATATCTCCAATGAAGTAATGGATCAAATTACAATGCACACAGTTTTTTCTTTCTCTGTTTTTGTTTTTTAAACGAATTTGAAAACTTTTTTTTTTTTTTTTTACAGTTAAATCTACAATCCTCTTCTCTCCTGATTTCAATCACTGGAGAAAGACTGCTTGTAAATTAGAATCCGATTCCAGAACTGAACATCTTATTTTTAACCCATTCCCCCTGCAGGCAGTGCAGATACCCTTCAACTTACAGGGGGCTAGTTTATGACCATGCTGGGCCACCTGGTCTAGGACAGTGATAAATCCAAGTACATTACCTGTGGGGAAAAAAAAAAAAAAAAAAAAAAAAAAAAAAAGGATCCAGGCTACAGAGGGGAGACTGCATCTTTAGAAAACACTGAGAGCCCAGTGATTGCAATATATTTTTCAGTGAGCTGTAAGAGCCTGTTTAAAGTCTTAGTGTCCTCATAAAGAGTCATTTCCCAGCACTCCTTTTACAAGGGGCAGAAAGAGCTAAGGAAGCCTACAACCAGGCAATAAACCACACACAGCAAAATCATTTTACTAAATAGTATGTTGTTGGAAAGGACAATCTCAGAGTGACAGGTATTTGTTGCAAATTCAGGTCTAGCATAGAAAATAGCTTCAAAAAAAAAAAAAAAAAAGGTGAAAATAGAAGTATCCTTAGCAAGTTAAGGTACTCCCAGTTTTAACCATAAAGCAAGAAATTTAACAACAACAACAAACTTTTAAGGGGCTTGGAACAGTTGCTCTGAAGCAATGTTTTCAGTCAGCTTTTGTACCGTGTAGTGGTCCCCATCTTTCAGGAGCAGGGCGAGGACCAGCTGGCATTTTTCCTTGATTAGGCAGGGTGTGCCTATGGATTTCTTCCTTTACCTCTGGCAGTGCTGGTCCAGAAATTCTCAAATGTATTTCAAGCACGTAATTATTCTGGGGAGCCCACTGAGGCTAGAAATGGAAAAGCATAAGGTAGGGAGCACCTGCCAGGCTGACATTAGCTGCTCAGCACGCTGCCAGCACCTGGGAGGCTGCAGCATTGTGGCCAGCACTGCGAGCCCCGGGATGGCCAGTGGGAGCCTGTGCATGTGGATCAGGACAGGTACAGCCACAGCTGCTGTGTAGAGTAGAAAATGATTTTGAGGCTTACCTTATACAATGTCAGCGTATAAAGTCCATGCTGGGCTGTGACAGGAAACAAATGAGCATTGGCAAGGAGAAGCTTGGTCATGGGATGTGACAGCACTGCATTAAGTGATCAGCATTAATTTTATTCTTTGTCCTGGACTTGAATATACATCACTTTATATCCTCCAAGATCCTCCTGGTATCGTAGGGACTTCCTTGAGAGGTGGTGTTTCCCCACAGCTGTAGGCACTGCTCCAGTAGATACTCCAATGTCCAGAGGCACTTTCCTTCCCAGCTTAGCTGAGGCACTTTACACCAGATTTCAACTGGAAGAACTCTATAGATCCAGCTTTCAACAAGTCTGGTTCCTGGTGAGGCAACAGCTGTGCTGATGTGGCTGCTGAAGGGAAAATACCAGGCTGCACAAATCCCTTGCCTCATGTCTGCAGTTGTCTGCGCTCTCAATATCCTGAATTTGTAATTGTTAGGTTACCAAGGACACTCAGGATGTATTTTTTTGTTTCCTGTTCAAGTGATGAAGAAAACTGTGCACTTCCAATGATGTAGGGAAGTCCTGATGTCTTACAGCAGGCACTTGGTGAGGCTATTTAGAGCTCCCTGTGCAAATCTGGGCATTCAGGTGGGCAAATGAAGATGAATGTAAGTTTTAGCAGGAGCAGGAATAAGGAGACTAACTTATGAGGGAAGCCTGAAGGAGCTTTTACTTTTGAGCATAACAAAATTATTTTTGTAAGGGAAAACAGCTCCTCACGTTAAGTACGAAAGAAACCAGTGTGGCAAACATAGGAGCAGTGCCTCAGCATCGTGGTACAAGAAGAAACAGGTAGAAAATACCATGTCTGTTTTGAAACAGCCTTCAGTAGGGACCGTGACTTGTGTGGATACTGGGGGAGCCTGGCATAACCACCTGGTGTTGGAAGCTTCTCCACAAGGAATGGGATTTGGCAGCTCCATCTTCTCCTACCCTGCACTGCCGAGAGTCACCGGCTGTGGCCTTGAGCAGACATCTGGAGCATTACTCGGGATATTTTAATTTGTAAGCTGCGACTCCAGAGAGATGCAATTTGGAAGCACTGGTGATAAGGACATTGAACCTCGCAGCTGCAGATTTCTGTTAGACAAGAGCCAAGAAAAAGGGGATGGGAGAGTTCACAAGCAAAGGAATCCTGTTGTGAGAGGAAAGATGCTGTCATATCCTATTTGCTCTTGCATGCCTATTCCTGTTAATGTGTTCCCATTGCCTTCAGAGATCAAAGCAATCATTACAGGGACTGGAGCAGAAAAACACTTAACAAGACTTTATCTATATGCTACTGCTACAACCATGCCTGTGTGACAAAGCCATGTCTGTACGTAAGCACATTTTCACTAACATATTTTGGGAAAAACAAGGTAGATTTTCCATATTTCTTCAATGAGAAGGAGTTGTGTGTATCTAGAGGATGGGGGGAATGGGGCAGCAGGACCCAGGGATTGCATGAGACAAGCTGCCCAGCTAAATACTTTTGTGGAAGCGTTATGGGCCATTTGAGTTCCCTGACAGTGAAAAATCCTAACCAACCATATTATATACACACATTTCATTGATCCCTGCTAGGCTACAGAGAAGCATGTCACAACCTAGCTCCGTAGAGAGCTTTCTAGCTAGACTGGATGACTTGTGGTTAGCTGCCATATTTACTCACCTTACATAAAGCATGCTGTGTATGAACTTACACTGTCTTTAGGTTCAGCTTTCTTGCTGGGAGGTTACAGATTCATACCAGGGTGCCTTACTGTTTGTGGATATGGGCAAATGAGCCTCAGCCTTCACAATTCACAGGACTGTATAAGTATTCAAGTCTTCTTTAGAGAACAAAAGCTCTTCTGGAGGTAGCGGGCCAGAAGACATTTTGTGAGGTTAATTAATTCCAACAGTGCTGCTAGTGTTGCAGCTGTCAGAAATTACAAAAGAACTGGGGCTGTGTAATCCTAGGGAATCAGTGAAGTATTTTATGGCTTATATAAACCTTTGTAAGAAAAACAAAAAATCAAAGTGGGGGTCTCAAGATGGCTAAATCAAAAAGCTGCTGCCGCCTGAATCTTTCCAACATCTTGGAGGTGTACCTGATGGATATCCTTCTCCCCATAAAAGTTGTACTGAATGTAACGAATTAACTTAGAGTACTTATCAGGTTGAGAAAAGTTCATAGAACACGATTTGAAAATTCACAGTCTTTTTGATGAGATGATACTTAGCATATTTAATGATGTTAGTGTTAAGTAGCAAAATCCTTTACTGACCTGAGGTGAAAGTTGTTTTAGTAAAGGAGGGGGAAGAGGCAGAAGATGTTGAGTCATGTTCCTCTTGTCAGCCCGTCTGCTTAATTAACATTGAATATTAACTAAATGTTAAGTAATCATCTCAAGTAAGTGATATGGAAATAAGCATGCTTCAGCTAGAAAAAAATCACTGACACATTAATATATTCATATTACACGGTAATGCTGTAGTGGCTTCAGGTTTTCAGGTTTCTTTCCTATCTTTTTCTATTCATACTGACAAAACCTTATTCCTGAACATCAAGTCTGAGCTTATCATTACAACATCTCTAATCCTAATAAATGCCCAGTATATATTCACCCCATGTTATAGAGGAAATAGAGCAGATTTTTTATAGCAATCTGCATGGAAACAAAAAAATTAAGCATCTGGAGAGAAATCCTCCCTGAAAGACCAAAGACCTCTTTCTTCACTACCTTGCTCATGTTTGCTGTAAGTTTTCAGAAATTACTTTGAACAATTTGACAGGTTCCACATTAGAGGACTTTCTTGGTCATGATAATTTTTCCTCTGAAATTCATTGTTTTAGGTTAGGTATCCAGAAAAAAAATGGAGCCTTAAAATAAATGTACATTTTTAAAATAGGTTCATGGTGTTGCATTATATGTCTAATATATGTACATCTTATAGCCTTTTAGCTACTTCTGTGGTAGGTTAACTGAAAGTTATCTGAAAACTGTAAGGAAACTAAACTGGTTGAGCAGTTCTATTTTTTGATAAATTATCTTTCATTGAACTTTGACATATTTGTTATAAAATTTTGTATTTTAAAATCATCTTGTGCAATTTTTACAAAATATATCTTTGTTGATTTCAGCCCAAACCCTCAGATTACAGGTTCTCTAAATTTTGGATTGTATCTAAATATCCCAATCAGAAAAAATATCGGCACAATTTTGTGAGGCATAAAGATCAACTCATATAAAAAAAAATCTTAAACTTTTGATTAATATTTAAGTTTCAATATTTTAGATGAAATTAAATACATTCATACTTAAATTTCATGCCGTCTTAGAAAAAAATAGTTCATAATTCTTTTTTTTTTTTTTTTTTGGGGGGGGGGGGGGGTAAACATTCAGAAGTTATGAGAGCTGTGGAACTGTAGGCTTCAATTTATCCAAAGCCTATTTCCATATCTGAACTGCCAAATCGTATTAAATGGTCGTATTCTAGATCGTTGGAAATATATTGCATGCATGGCCATAGCATCTACACTCCTGTATTGCATTTTCAGCTTAAACCAGGGCAATTCCAGGGCAGAAGTTAACTCAGTGTTGTTGTGCACCTTTCCAAACAATCAATAAAAGCCAAGTTAATGAGGTAAAAAAAGCATTTGGCATTGCAATGTTACAGCCATGCCTTTGACCAAACTGTGCTCTAACAAGTTGTGTTTGTGTGTTGCCAGTAGGCTGCTGAAAAAGTTTGAAGTACCTTTATCCCTCAGTCAGTTCAGAGAGAAATAGGAAAGTAGTCAGACCTTCGCAAGATCAACCATTTGCAGACCAATTAAATTAACTCTCTGCCTGGATACAAGTATCACAGGCTATTGAAAATGTTTCCTCCAATTTCATTTTATTGCATGAAAAATGATGAATTTTCAAAAGGCATTGTTGTCATCAAAAACAACCTGTTCTAATTAGACATACTTCACTTCAAGAATAGTGGTTGTTCATTTGTTTCTGGTGCCATCTGTTTTTACTGCAATAATAGACATTTCTGGGAAATTGAATATGGTAATGTTCCTTTTTTTTTTTTTTTTTTTTCCCCTTTGGTATCTTTTGTGTAACAAGAACTTATTTTAACACCCCTATCATTTAGCATCCTAAAAACAAAACAAAAAGGAGAAAATAAACCTTCTGGAAAAAAATATATCTATCTTTCATTGATAACCTAGTCTAAGTAGTTTGACCTTGTTTTGTATTCTATTTACCAAGTATCTTGTAGCAGCCAAAAATGTCATTAAAATGTCATTACCCATTTTTATTACTTCTAGGGGCTAAAGGCTCTACAGTCTGTGTACACTGTCAGCTTTCCTCTTTAGACTGATGAAGATTGAACAGCCTGTATAAGAGTGCAATTTAAGAGCAGAAATCTTCTCTTCTGTTTCTGAATATGCATTTGAGCTGTTTCAGCGGAACACCTTAATTTTAGTGCAGACTTGCACTTGGTTTATTAAATGGGAAATCTGTATTTGTCCTCCTTATTTAAAGGTATCATAATGCATTGGTACAGCCAATGTAGTACAGCTGAACTGTACTAACTTTTTGAAGATGAGCTGATCAGGTAAATAACTTAACCCTGAAATGTTTCCATTTTCCTTTTGCTCTTTGTGTGGATTTTGTGCTGTCTCCTCTTGCAAGTGAGTTCTTTTGTATCTTGATGTCTAGACAACTTTCCATGTTTTTATCATTGTTCTAATTCTTATGTTAAAATGGAAACTGAACAAGAACAAAATGTCATTGGCTTAAGGTACTTTAATGTAATAAGTTATGACTGATAATAGAAAAGGGGGCACACTGGTTATTTTGGAAAAATTTTCCTATATTCTAATGGTCAAGATGAGTAACGTAAACTAAATAATTGTCTATGAAAAACAGTCTGATTTTATGTCTATGTCATGGCAAAATGATTATATCTGAAAATTAATGGTTTTAAGATAGGACTCAGCTGGCAGACACTGTGCTGAGCTCGATTAAAGGTTAGCTCAGCCAGGCCCAGGGACTTAAAAAAAATTTCTCAGTCCTTGGCTATTTCAGGTCAATGGGTGCAGAATATATTTCTAGATGACTGTTGACTAACAGCCCAATCTAATGTCCTCTTAAGTCAAGGGTATCCCCCAGTCAGGGTATATATGAACCTGTTTGGACATTACCTGCCTTACTGCAGTTCATAGGAGCTGCATGTTTCCATTACAAGTCACCATCACTTTTAAACCTTGCTGTAGGTGCTAACAGTTACTGAACTCCCAGCTAGCATCAGGTCTTTGTTAGAAATTCCATAATATTCTAAATGCATTATACTTCTACCATTAATTTTATCTGCCTGATAAAGAACATTTGAATAAATGTAGTTAAAAACCTGATGACTGCAGAAGGAAAACAAGAAAGGATCATCTTTGTTCCCCTTTGTAACAGTAAAAAAAATCATTAGTTGACAAGATGAAAATAGACATAACGGTGCCAAACATCAGGTTCTTTCTTTGCTCAAAGATCCATTAAAGCTTAGTATATGATAGTAATTGTACTCCATTAATGAATTCCTTTGAGGAATATACTTTTATCTCTCATAATAAATGCAGTCATTTACATCTTGGAGTTTAGTGGGATTTTTATTCATCACAGGCCAGTGTATTTATTAAAAAAAAAAAAAAGATCTTGGGATGTTCTGTAGAATTAGAGGCTTCACTTTATTAGGTTGTTCTTTAAAATGCAAACCAAAATTGCCCATCAGTTTTTTCAAATATAATGTAGACTTTGAAATCCATGCTGAGACACATGAAAGGCTAGGTTTCAAAGATGATTCCAATAGACATCTGTGGCACCATGTTTTGGTATTTAATCACTTTTACTTAGATTACCAAAAATGCAACAAACAGTTTTACAGAAATTTTAGTTGTTTGAAGAACTTTGCCTGTGTACATACACATGGTTGATTTTTTCAAACCATTCTCTAGAAAACAAGATACCTTGTTTTTCTCTAAACTAGTCCAGGATTTCAAATAATTGGAGGTAATGCCTCAGTTCTCAGCTCTATGTTTGGAACCTAATGTGTGGGTTTTGAAAGACTCATTGAGTCTGTGTGACTCCTACCTCTAATTCTTGAAGGTCAGAGCCAAGAGAGAGCAGAACTGAGAGCAGCTGTGCTCTGCTGTGAAGGGATCACTGTGATTTGTTTTTCTGCATTTTTTTTTTCCTCAAAGAAAGGAATTTTCTGTGTTTTTGTTGTTGTTGTTTGTTTTGTTTTGTTTTTTGTTTGTTTTGGTCCAAGCTTGTCTCTCTTTCATTCTGTGTCAGAAATCACAAGCAGAGTCTTTCATATTCAGGTAAACTCTAATTTTAGTTTCAATTCATCTGATTATAAGGATTGACCCTTTAATGATTTCAATTTAAGCCAATTTTATTTGATTTTTCAAGACAGTTTAGACTGCCCCATCCAAAAAAAAAAAAAAAAAAGTAAATCCCTGATGTTATACTGATATGTCCATGTCTGGAGCCTAACTTTAAGCCAAATAAGTTCACTGAAAATTTTAGACAAATCTTCAAAGTATTCTTTTTTTTCCACAAACCTTATTTCATCTTCTTTATGCCTTCATGCCCTCTGCTGGATGTGAGCACTCTCATCCAGATGAGATCAGGGGCTGAGTCCCATGGCAGGTACTCAGCATCTCTGAGTGCCTGGGTTGTTCTGACCCTCTCCCTCCTTGTTTCCCCATATGGCATATTTGTTTGGGAGTGCACAAGGTTTCCACCTCTCCCTCCTTCCCACCATAAGAGCAGGGCTGTTGCTTTTTTAAACAAATAATGAAAAAACAATTTTGTTATTCTGGTTGGTAGAACAAGGTTTAGCAAACTCGGGTCACAAGTGAATTCCTCTTGCTGTCATCTACTACAAAATCCTTTTCTCTTTCAAACACTTTGTAATAACTCAGGACAAATGCAGTCAGTTATATCCCATTCCTAACTTCTTTTTTCTCTGGTATTCAACCTTGGCAGCGACAGGATTTACTAATGCAGATGAACATGTTTTGCATTTTGATCTTAGAGTGACTGGCTTCTTAAAAAATCAGTTTTTCAAAGGACAGCACAAATATTATTAACATCATCCTGTAATCTGCCCTGTCTTTTCCATCAGTTTCAACTTCTGACACCAGTATCTATTAAAAGTAATTACATTACTCTGTAGAGATGTATCTTAAAGAGATGCACGTGATCAAAAATTGCATATCTTTATCCAAAGATCTGGTTACCAAGAGGATGAATTGTTTTAGAGTAATTTCATTTAACTTTTCTATACCTCAGTTTCACAGCTGAAAAATGCGAATGCAGTATCCACTACTTGCTTCATCTAAGCTGTTGTGACACTACTGGTATGCATTTGTATAGCTAGATGTTCTGTTCATTCAAAAGGAAAAAAAATAAATAAATACCAAGGTAGACCTGAAAGTTAGACTTCACTGACTTCACTTTCCTCACACAACTGTGTGAGGAAACACACTCAGTGCACAGCAGATTATATGAGGGCATTAGACAAAGTAGACTAAATATGGGATTAAAATCACTATGTCAGGATATCTTCTCTGGTAAAATCCCTTGTTGCTTTTCTACCTTCAATGAGAAGGTTCTCTTCATTCTATTTTGTCTATTTGAGAAAATCAGTTCAGTGCAGTCTTGCAGCAATTGATAATCTTGCATCTTTCTAGTTAATGAAATGTTCTGGGCTTTGCTTCAGCATAAGTTTTCACCAACAGGGAGGAAGAAAGCCAAATAAATAACCACTTCCTCCTCAAAGAAAACAAACAAACAAACAAACAAAAAACAATAAAATCATTTACTGATTGCACTTGTTACATATATACATTCCTGTTTCTGAACTGTTTCATGAAAGGCCACCCTAAACGAGGCTGCTGGAGTTTGAGTTGCAATGTAGCTTAAGCACAAACTCCCACAGCAGTGCTGAACATCTCAGGAAGCGCTCAGTGATTCAGCGCACGCAGGAGCCTGTGATGATGATGTTTGTGCAGAGCACAACTAGCATTGTTAATTATTGCTTGGCAAGGCAGAGCTGCTAGCACAAGCCAAGGGGGGTTTCTGGCTTCGACTGCTGATGTGAGCTTGGCGTTGGATGATATTAACTCGCTCTCCCTGATGAAGTTTTTAAGTGGTATTTGTGTCTTTGCTTTGTTTTGTTTTCTCTCTGTCCTCTTTCATGCCTCAAAATTTACTTTTGTCTCTCTGTTAGTTTAAGTGCCAGTAGTTTCCTGCATCAGGATTGTTTTTTTTATCTTCTCCTTGAAATTAATGCATAATTTCTGGGGTTTTATAACAGACCAAGATATTTTTAATAGCTTCTGTTGAACAGATGGGGCAACACTACTGTAATTTTGCTCACCTTACAGTAAAACATTACAATAAAAATTCATCAGCATAAGTTTGTTATAATCTAGTGGAGAGTGAGATTAACTGTCTATAACATGAATTGTTGGTAGTTTTACTTTCAGCTTAGGTTTCTGTATTCAAAGGTGAGTGGATGATTTTACTGTCTCTAGGCACTTGAAGAAATCATGACTCAAATTAATAATAAATACAGTCTGATTTCCTAGAAAACAATATCAAAAAGGCTTGGGAATCAGACCACAAAGTAGACAGGTGTTCATTTACCAACTGTTTGGTGTTCAGCTCCGCTGCCTTCTCTCTGCATCGATTTTCTTTCACAATAACATACACATCATCACTGACAAGTCAATTCCAGATAGGAAGCCCTCATTTCCAAGTGTTCAACCTGTGTTCCTCTTGGGCTTCAGAAATGCTTGATAATGCTTGATAGGAGGAATTCAGTTTCTCTCTGAACAACCTGTCTGATTTGCTGATTATTGGGGATGCTTCCTCAATCACCAGGAGGAAAATTAACTTCCTATTTTGAGTTAATACATGATGAAATAAATGTGGGTTAACATTAAATGAGTTGGCTCTATTTTTTCCTATTTTAAGGTTAATCATGAAAATAGTTTTTCCTGTATTGCCAATGACAATGTAAATCCTGTAATATTTTTTAGGACTTTTTTTTTTTTTTTTTCCTAAAGACCTATCTCTAATTTGGAATATTAAAATTATAGTATCCAAATTTTGAATGTGGAAGGGTCACAAGTATGCAGAATTGCATTTTTCTCCTGGTATAGTCAGGTTTAACCTCAGATAAAGATTGCCATGTAGCTTCAGATAGGCACACAGCAGAAGGATGGGTAGGGAATAAGGGCACAAGACTGCCAAGATATCCCCTTTTTAAGTCAAAACCTGTGTTTTCTCATAGTATGAAAAAATACTATAGTGCTTCTCAGCAAATCTGTAGAAGAGTGCATTTTTATTAACACACTCCTTCCTTTTGTTAATATTGCGAGATCTTCTCATTCCACTTTTTTTTTCTGTTTTACCCTTTAACACAAACTCAGAGAGGCACTGTAGGGAAAGACCACTAAGGAACAGCAGGGTTTGGTGCTGACAGCTGGGGGAAGAGTCATCCACTCCCCACACCGTTCACTTGGCCTCTCATCTGGAGCTTTTCAGCAGTGCAAGAACACATTAATCTGAATCAGTGACCATAATGGGCATTTTCTGTCCACTGGGCAGGCTGCTCTCTTCAGTAGCTATTTTATTATTTTTATTATTGTTTCTACACCCCAATTATTTAAGTTGGATTTTCAGTGTTAGAAAGTTATTGTCACACTGAAAGCCCTTAATGAATGTCATTAGGGGACTTTTGAGTGAAAAGACCACCTCGGACCTCCACCTTTTTAAAGGCTGGAAATGCCAAGCACTCCTTCCAGCTCAAGAGAAAGAGCAATCAAACCCCATTCTGAAGGAAAAACAGCTGTGGTTTGCAAGAGTGGGTCAGAGTTAAACACAGCATCCTCACAAACCAAGCATACATTGTTCAAAATTTGCAAGAAGCAATCACACATGGCCTGACCAAAGAAACCAAACTGTCTTATGACAGGTCATGGTGGCTACTTTATTTAGCCAACATAGCTGAAATCATAAGATGCATGAGAATGTCATCAGTTTTTCTTCTTGATCTTAAATTGATCTTTTGATCTTGAATTGATCTTGATCTTTTCTTCTTGATCTTAAGTGATGTGCTGAAAGCACAAAGAGCACTTGGTGATGCAGTAAGTAGGGAGGATGGGTTTCCTGATACCAAACTTACTGGAACAGTAAAGAAGAGGTATTTGTGAAGGAGAGAGAATTACTTGTACTTATATAACATTGACACTGAAGTTATATAGAAAAATGCCACAATACTTTGTGTTTTCAGAACTCAGAAGTGATTAGTACAACCACACAACAGGAAAAAATCTTAGCTTTCCTGAAGATGGCAGTGCCTCGAAAGAAGGAAATCATACTTATGGATATTTAGGTTCCTCCATATTATGTTTTTTTGAGAGACAAGAAAAATCATCCCAAGCAAACAAGCAAGACTGAGATATCCTGGCAGTGACTTCAGACCACAGGAAAAAAAAAAAAAAAAAAAAAAAAAAAAAAAAAATCTGGTCTTTGATTACAATCACAAAAAAGTAGAACTTCTCAATTCTCTCTATCAGCTACAAGATGTGACTTCCTCATTTGTCATGATTTGGCCTTCAGTAATGCAGAAAACCATGGCGTTGCAGAGATCTACAGCAGAAATGTTAAAACTGGACTGGATAGACACACAAAAAGAAAGATTCATCTGTGAAAACACCAGAAGAAACAGGTTTAAAAGATGGGATGTACCAATAAACCTTGCCCTCTATGTCACATACCGGTGACCTTGTCCAGTTTTGTTTCACACATTTTTGTCCTTGTGAATATGTGAGTACAAAAGGATTGTGATAACAGTGTTTGGATTAAATTATGAATTACCTTCCCTCTCATTATTTTTGCAATGAATTTGTTACATCATTTTCCTATGGCACCTAATGATTGATTGAGTGATTGATTTGTGTGTGTGTGTGTGTGTATTAATAGTATAATTCTGTTTGGCCAGGTATCAATAACATTGGCTCATCTGGGGTCAGATTGTTATTTCTTCATCTTTCATTTTTACTATAAACTCCATCCTGGATCTGGAAAACTTTCATGACAGAATTTAGTTTAATCTCTAGGAAAAAATTCTGCTTGTCTCCAGTGCAAAACCTGACAAAATCAAAAACTGCTTTGCTTTTCCAAAATAGAAATTGTTCAATATCAGTGCCAGCAAAACAGATTCCTGATGGCAATCTGGAGCTGCCTGGGAAGCAATATTCCTCCAGCAACAAAACAACTCCTAATGTCCCAAGCCATCAGCGCTGGAGATGTCTGAGAAGCCAGCTTTCAGTCCAGGTAGCCCTACGGTACTGTGACTCCCACAGGAGCATCTGCAAAAGGTAAAAGCCAAAGGTGGTATCCCTGAGTGTATTCCCCTCATATCTGTATTTACTTCAGAAGAAATAAATAGATACTGAAGTGTTGCTGGCGTGAGTGAAGATCTGCTAGCTAGCTAGCTGATGCAGACCAGTGTGCTCCAGTGGGAACCAGAGCCCTTAATCGGGGTAAAAAATCTGTATGTTCAGGAAATTTTGGCATAGCCAGGAAGGAGACAAGGAGTTACAAAAAAAAAAAAAAAACCAACACAGCACTGTCAGCAGGTGGCTTTCATTCCAGACAGGCTGCAGTAGAGACTGGGAGCGAATTAATACAATGGGAATATAATCCTTTCAGAAGCCATCTTTATCCTTGTTTAATCATTTTTCAAACTGCCACTGATACAAAAACATCTCTGTGTGTGTGCTGGAAGTGAGAGGAAGTGCTTTTAGCCTAGAACCACAGCTCAGAGCAATATTTGACTTGAAGAGAGCAGGGGAGTTGCGTGAAGAGCTGAGAAAGCTGTTGCAAACTGTTCTTACCTGGCAGACAACTGAGGAAAGCAGAGCTCTCAAAGCACGTAACCTTTCTGTTGATTTATGGGGGAATCTCAGGCCCTTGATGAGCTGGAATGGCTCTGTGAGTGTTAGGTAAGCACTCCGAGTATCTAAAGACCTGGCCAAGCTGATGAAATGAAATGTCATAGAGGGTTGTATGCCTTTCCTCTTTAGCCCCAAAGGTTTATTACACAGAGGTATGAATTGTAGCTCTTGGTGAAGGACAAAAACCATCCTGGAAAATTAAAATGTCCCACAAGTAGAGAGTCAGAAGAAAATTGAATCAAATAGCAGGGACTGAGGAGGGATATTTGTTAAATGCAAAACCTATCCAGAGGTACTGTGCCCTGGAGGAGCAGCCACATGCATTAACCACATGAGCTCTACATGTGACCACAGGCCAGTGATTTTTTATGGAGATGAAAATTTTACTGCATCCAGTGGAAAGTCTTCTGTTGGCTTCAGTAGGACCATTATTGCATATGAAGTTGTTGCAGGCATCCTATGCAAAGAAAATAATTTACATCTGAGTTTAATTATAGCAGTTTAATACTTCTGAAGAGCTGAACCAAACAAGCTAAAAAAGAGAGAAACACTACAGAAATAAAAGATGCCAGTCAAAGCAGCTGTTAAAGCCAGAGAGAGCTCTGGCGAGGTGGGGGCTTGATGCTCTTGGCTAAGACGCACACCCTGTGAGCAAAGTTTCAGCGTTGTGAAGCATTCATCCCAGAACATTTTACAGTGTGTTATAAGTCAAATCCATACTTAAACAATGGTGTCATTATTGAAAGAGTGGCCCAGGACCAGGTGCCTTACTCCAAGGGAGAGTTCCTGCCTCTGAATCTCGTCTTCAGCTCAAGGTCAACAGCATCACTACACTTATTAAGTAAAGCTTGAGTGTCAGAACAGGCATCAGCATTTTCTGACGGCCAGTTTTGACTCTTCATTGTTTAACTTGTTCACAGTTCTGCAGTGGTAATTCTGGGGTACCTCCTTCTTCCCAAGAGAGTGGAAAGAGGAGGGAGCTGTGGCAGTGGGGTCCAGCAGAAGACAATATGCGCACTGGGCAAAGCTGCGATGCAACTCACTCTCTCAGTGCAAGGCCATGCAAGGAGAAAATGAAACAGCTATGGGTCCTCTCCTCAATGGGTTAGAGGTCTTGTAGTGACCTATTTTCCCCAGATGTGGAGTGGCAGCCCACAGCTAGTCTTGAGCTGTCTGAGGTGGTGGGTACACACTCTTTTGGGTGTTACAAAACAGGAGGACAAATGGTCCAAGCTGAGAGGTGTGGTACCATCAAATTTAGGAGACAGAGCATTTGCTAATAGTGTCCCCAGTTTCATGTTTTGTAGTCATCAAATCAAAGGGAATTTTCAGTGAACATGGAGTCAATATTGTAAGACCTGATCCATACCACAAGGTCTCTGATGTAAAATCCACTCTAGTAATATGAATCTGAGGCCTTTTTTTTTTTTTTTTTTGCTTGCAAATTACAACCTAATTACTAGTGTTGGCACAAATAGTGCTGCTGGCTTTGCAAAATTTCACTGTCTGTTGTTCTCCTAATCCATCCCAAATCAGTGTTTCTAATTCCTTCAGAAAAGTAGGAGGCACAGAAATATTTTTTTTTCTTTACACGTACTTATGCTAGGTGGAAATTTAACTATATTATTATTATTATTATTATTGCATTGCTGAAAATAAACTACTATATTAGTTCTAAGGTTTGCCTGTGCAGTGCAGTGTGTGCACAGAAAACTACTTTTAAGTTTTCACATTTTTCCTCCTTTAATTTTACACATATCAGAATTGACCATAAACAACTTTTTTTATACTATTATTATTAATTATCACATTACCTAACCCTGAAACAGGAGGCCCTTTGCAGACTTTGGCAGGGATCCTCATGCCACTGTTATGATGAAGAGATTAAAGGACCTCACTCTCTGCTGCAGCAAAAGCAGAACATCAGCAACTGGTCCACTGGGGTTGTGCAACACAGGTCAGTGCCTGGTTTAAATCCCATCTGCAGTGAGTTACAGGTTGCACTTTGCCATAGAGCATTTTTCTGTGGCATTTGGTCACTCACTCCCTTTCTTCACTGCATGTGAGGGTAGATATTTGTATTACACTCCGTGGTTGATCTCACAGAGCTCATGTCCAGGAAGGAGGGAGAAAACCCTCCTTACAGGAGTGCAATGTAGATTGTAGGAACCAGCTGCTGTAAAAATGGGCAGCTGAAGTCAATAGGAACCCACCTGTGCAAACGAGATGCAAAAGGGGGTATAAAAAGCTCTTTAGCAGCTGCTATTACTCTTCCTTCAAAAGCATGGCTTGCACAGAAAAAGTCCTTAGCTATACTAATTTCCCTGTTTAATCATTTTTATTTTTTTTTATTTAATTAGGAAGTTTTAGTTTCTTTGTCTCTAGCTTTTAATATGTTCTTTGACTATCCTTGTTTATTTGAAAACCCAACATGTAGTACAGCCTTCTGCTTTCTTGAAGACCGTGTCCAGCAACATTATTTTAATGTGGTAGTGGAAAAATGTAAGTTCATTTTAATTCTACACACGCATATTCTGAAAGTGATGAGGATGATACTTATTTCTCTGAGCTCTGCATATTTTAACCTTTTTTTTTTTTCCACCTATATTTAAACATATATTTATATATATATGTTGGTGGTTTTAATGTTGTGCATGTTGATACTAATTTAAAAAAAAATACTGTTTTTTCTGCAAGTAACCTTAAGAGTGCTATAAATTCTGAGGGGAAGAAAATTTCTGTAGGAGCAAATAGAATTAAATGTTTTAAATTAATCTATTTTAAAAGATATAGCTATGACTTATATAAGACCTGGATAGGAAAAAAAAAAATAATTTTTCACTTATATAAATTCCAGGGACTTAGGAAGGAAATAAGTTCACACTTTTTTTGCTCTTTGCCTCCTCACTGCTGCTATCCCCCCACATCTACCTAGTTTTTCTTTTCTTCAAATCAAGATATTCTGATTTATCGTGTAACTTTGGGTTTCCTTATTATGTGTACTGGTGTCAGCAGATACTGAATGTGATTTAAGTCTGCAGTGCTTGGAACTGATAAGATCAGAAGCTGTGGTGTAAAATAGGGAAAAGCTAAAGAGAAAACCTGAGCTTGCTTCATGATGAATAGAGCTTTTCTAAGAGTCTAAGGAATAGAAAAAAAGTGGAAAACTTAATTTTCTACTTGGAAAGCTGTTTCTAGTTAAGCATATTTTTTTTGATTTTTTTTTTTTTTTTGTCTGCATAATGTTGTCTTGGAGTAAAGTTAATATTGCCTGCAAATGCTTCACGCTTCCAAGATTTCAAAGATTTGATTAAGTTTAACCTTAACTATTCTGCATGCATATGGATGTTTAAAATTCTTGATTTAATATCTGTGTAACTCTGACACTATCTAAGGTATGCTTAAAATCTTAATTTCCATTCAGTGTGATGAGAATACAGGAAACTTGTAAACTTGAGTTGGTGACCGATTAGTCTGAAATTAGATATAACCATATAACCAGGAAATATTGTGCTGGTTTGTACTCCTTTTTATGAGTAGGCTTGGCAAATCTGTTGAGAAATAGACAAGAAGAAAATTTGGTTAGAGAATAGCCTCTGAAAGAGTGGATATGTCATCTCTGTCTTAAAATGCAACTGAGCTCTCTGAAAGCAAGCTGTGGTGGATATAAAATGAAAGAGCTTGTTAGAAGAAACATCCTTTGGCAGACCTAAGTCTGTTGGTCATATTGGTTCATATACATATGATTAGATACTTTCTGAAATGTGCCATATCAAGCAATTTTTTGCTTATGTATAATTTGCCTGTGTGCACCCATGTTTGCAGGCACACCTTATTTATGGGGATATTTTTGGTCTCAGGTATGATTTGATGGCCCAGCTCTCCTCATAAGGTGTTCCCTCTATCACCATACAGAGAGTAGATTTACGTGCTGTTGGGTGCATGAGCTCCCAATGCAGAATGTTTTGTCCTGAGCTCCAACACCATGCATGTGTCACTAACCTGGCCCTCGAATAGGTGGTTGTGACAACAAACCTGCTCTCCTCTCTCCTCTGAGCACCTGGGGGAGTTGGTGCTTCCCAGTGCTCACTGGGGATGCTACACCCTCCCTGAGGGCCAATCTGCTCTTACACCTCTGGTAGAGCATTTCTGAGCAGGGCACACAGCAATGTGCATATGCAGCTCAGATAAGGGCCTGAAGCTTGTTGCTGGTGTGATTAAAAAACCTTTTCATTTGATCAATGTTTGCTTGTGATGGCTAGTAAGGCTATTGAATACAGCTGATGTCTAATGCAACATGTTAAGTAAGAGATTGGAAAGTGAAGTAAATAATTAGTAGCTGATGTCCAAGAGTTGCAGTGGCTCTGGCATGCTTGTGTACAATGGGAGAGACAGCAAGTGCCTAGTGAAAGCATGCTGGCCCAGTGCTGTGAGGTGTTGCATATATATATACTTAACTTGTTTCAAAACCAGTGCATATCTTGGGGTTATTTTAAATAGCAAAATACCCTGTTTGTTGGCCCTAGATGTCTTCAGAGCTCAGTGGGGTGACTGGGGACTTGGATTTAAAATTCTACCCCATGGTTATTTTTTTTTGTTTGCTTGTCCTATTTTTGTTCTTTCACTCCTGGACGTGTACTTTCTGCAACTCCTTTGCCATTGCACTTCTTGACTGTAGTGAGGAAAAACGAAGTAGCTAACTCATCCATCAACATTCACTCACACTGAGATTTCTGTGGCTTAAACTGTTAGAAAAAAACACAAGACTCCTGTTGGGCATAGCCTGAGCTGGGTGTGGATTTATCACAGGAGGAGGTAGGGAGTGACTGACATTTGTCCTTGAGGAAAGACTCTACTGCTGCATAAGAAGAATTACCAGAAATGCCTGGTGCATGACAGAGCTGCTTCTGGAAAGAAGCAGAAGGTTGGAGAGAGAGAGAGAGAAAATGTTGAAGGGGAAGATATTTGCATGCAAACAGCATCAGTGCATCTGTGCAGATGAGGTCTTTCCTAGATTTCTTGTCTTTAGGGAAGTCTCAGTGCTGCTGTATCTTAGAGTATCTGTACTGTCCTGGGCAGAGGCTACTTGGCCCCAGCTAGGCAGAAAAATACCTGGTCTTCAGCTGTCACACTCAGTACTGTGTGCCCGCTATTGTCTACTTCTTTTGGATGTACCAGTTGGTGTAGTAAAAGTTATTGCATTTTCCTACCAACTGTGCCTTACTTTAGTATTCTAAGGAAGCATAAAGAGGAAAATAAAACATCAGTTCCTTATGTCTTAAACATCTTCAGGCTCGGCACCAAGAAATTCAGCCTCTTCATGTTTTATTCTTGATATGTCTGTTTGAATAGAAATTACTGTAATTAACTCCAGATTTCAAAATATTAACACATGGAAGTGGCTGCGTACTCTCTAAACAAGTGTCACCAGGAGAACATAGACATTACAGGACACAGATAATTCCTATTCACTAGGCAAAGGAAAATATTAAGGAACTGACAATAAATGGAAAACTAGCTTTGTGAAGCTATCTTAAATGGGAAAAACATTAAAGTAAAATGTAACCATTATACTAAAATACAAACAATTCAGCTTAATGTGGACAATCCTTATTTGATTAAAAAACAAAATGAACTCAAAAATAAACAAGCTGAACCCTGCTATTCATTATCACATTTGCCAGTTGTTGGCCTCATAAAACCTGTGGGTATTGCTCTTCTTTTTGGTGGAATGGTTATAGGAAAGCTTTCTGTAAGGCCACAACTACAAAAAGCTGTTCCCCCAACAGGGAAGGAACAGGCACTGCTGCTTACATTGTTAGCTCTGGGAATGTTTCCTTTAAGTGCAGAAGGGGCCAGGTCTGAAGGACTTCTGGGTTCACCTTGATGGGGATAAGTGATGCTGCTGTGCATTTGGACAGAGACAACCAGTGTAGCTGAACACTGCAGGTGGTGGGAATAGAGAGATGCCAGACCCTTGCGAAAAGCCTCTGAGCCCCGAGCCAGCTCAGGCTGGTCAGACAGTGATTCATGGTTAATGGCTTCAATTCTTTTCTTTCTTTCTCCATCCATTCTGGGCACTTCTTCTGGGAACCTCGACAGTAATCATGTAATTTCCCACCCTATTTGCTGATTCCAGCTCTGCGTCTCCTGCCTATTATAAAATTCTAGGGTCAGAGGCTGGTACAGAAACTATACCACCAGAGTACACCTCAGAATCTTGGACAGTGAAATCCTGTGTACTGGCCCTGACATTCATCAATTACTACAGCAGAAAATATAACAGTAGGTGATATACAGTTATGTTGATTCTTATCTGTTACTAGCACAGTTATCAGGTAAAAGAGAACAAAATGAGAAGTGGTTGGCTGAGAAAGCACAGAGCTGCTTTCCCTCATTGGATTTAATGGATAACGCTTTTATCAGTAACAAAATGTGTAGAATTGAAGCTGTCTAATATTATATGTGCTACTCAAGACTGGGTGTATGGATTCCTCTAGCAGAAGGTCAAGTAGCAGTTAGAGGAGCACACAATCGATGCTGTTAATGATATGGCCAGAGTCAGTGACACAGAACAGCTGGGAACCTCCATACCTGAAAGGCAGCAGATGATGGCTGGATTTGACACTATCTGTAGAAAAATAAAATAATACAACTGAGCTCCCTAAAGGATCCATTCTGTTTTCATATTCCCAAATTAACATATTTGGTTTGACTTCAAAATTAAAATAGAGTGTAATGTTTTAGAAGGCATTTTACAAAGGTAAAAAATAATGCACTCACTACTGCCCCAGGATATTCCTGCAACTTAGAGCTATTTTATCAGCAGAGGTATCTGAAATCTTTGTAATGGCAAGTAGGTTAGCTTATGTAGAATACTGGAACAAAACACAAAAATCATATGACAGTCTTTGCTTTTCATATTTTCATACCTGCTTCCCTCAGCAGACGGGCTCAAAAATAGACTAATTCTGTAAAGGTCCTCACCAGTGTCCTTTTGATGCAGATTTTCAGTGTTGTCTCACTAGGCAGCCATTTCTCTTTCTCATTGGATAGTTTCTCTGTTTCCTGTAAATGCTGCCTATCTAAATAATCCCCAGTCTGCCAGGGTAATTCAGAGGAGTGCAATGCCAGTCTGAGGCCACCTGATCTCGTGGAGTAATGTCTCAGATGTGAACCACTTTATCAGTTGAGCAACCACTGGCAACTACCTCGAATTCTCAGTCACCTCTGAGACTCGTATCCAGGACATCACGTGGGGGTAGGTCAGGGTGATCTGCTTTTGCATCCCTAATGTATTAACAACACTAGCTGAATGGCATTAAATTAAGATGAAGTGATAAGACTGAATATGTTTAAAACAAGGATTTCTATACTAGTTGGTTTCAATAACTGGATGGAAAACTTTAAAGATAGTTGGTGGCATATAAAAATGAACAAGTCAGGGGGAAGAAACTGTTCTTCATTTTTTTAAATGTTTTATTCAGTGTTGGTCATGGAAAGTTACTCTGAAAGGAGAGGGGAAAATATTGTTGTTTTTTTTTCTAGTCATTTTAGACAGATTAAGTTTTAGGGTATGAAAATGCAGACCAAACAATTTTAGTCTTTTAAATGAAGCTGTTAACATGATTTAATTTTTTTTTTTTTTTTTTTTTGAAGACTGGGTGTTTGTATACTGTCTGACCAGAATTATCAACAGGCAGTGTTCTATGTGTATCAAGAAAGAACTGAGTCTTAAATTAAACTGAGAAATTTAGCCTGGGTAATCCTATCTGGACCCATTTGAAGTTTTGTTGATCAATTCACATGCATAAGTTCTGGAAAACTTCAGGGTTTTGAGACCCACACAAACTAGAACAGTTCAAATTTGTTTACAGCTCTGCACCTAATCTTCTTAATTAACAGGTAGCTCCAAAAAGTAGATTTCTTTAGTGATTTGGGGGATTTAATGAGTTTTCTCTTGCTGTAGAGGTTGCAGATGCTCAATAGACTTAAAAGTCTTGGTCTAATTAGGACAACTGTATGTGAAAACATTGGCTTAAATGACTGGCTTAAAGGCATATAAAAACTCATGACACAAAAGGGCTATAAGCACAGACTTCCAAGCGCTGTGCCTCCTGCATTTGGGACAGAGAATCCTTTCCTTCTTGAAATGAAAAATGAATGGTTTGTTTCCAAACTCTCCACCTCCTTTCTGCTTCCAGCCAAGTTTTGCTCTTATTCTTCTCCACTTTAATGGCAAAACTTTCTTCCATCCTTTTTCACCATGCCAAAAATTCTTATTGAACTTGCAGCCAAGTTCTTTGTCTTCTGTCTCATACCTATCTCTATTGTTAAAATACTGTTTTTTTTCTATTTCTATTTTTTTCTGTTATCCAGGTTCTCCAGATGCTATTCCAACCTTCTCTTCTTTCACATCATCACTTCCCTAAACTCAGTATTAATTTTCCAAGTCTTTGGTATTTATCACCAGAGCTCTGAAAGGACAAGCTTTAATTCCACCTGCTGTTGCTTTCCTCATATTTCATTTTCAGTGATGAAGAGGAAAGATGCCAAGTTTTATGGTAATTCATGTCAACTACTAATTTGAACCTGTCAGTATAGCGCCACATGTTGATGTATATATACCCCTGAGAGAATCTTTGTCTGCTTATGTATTGAGGACGAGATGACAAACAGCAATGAAATGTGTACTGTTGTCAAGAACAGTCATGGAAGATCATCTGTTAATTGTTTCTTTCCAATACCTTCTGGAAAGCATTTAATAATTTGTCAGACTAAACTGATTTTTACTAGCTGATGAGCAGGAAAAAAAAATAGCTTTATCTGTACGGAAAGACCCTGATTAGAAAATTCAGGTATCAATAGATTAAGGACAACCAGGTGAATGGGAAGTACAATGAACTATGGAAAAAAGTAGCAAATTTTTCTGGTTTTTGACCTCTTCAACATGCCAAAATGTTCCTTACAATTACTTGTCTAATATTGCTTAAGATAACTGCAAGCCACGGTAGGAGCTATAAGAAAGCAAGACAAACAGATGAGTGCCAGGAAGCTTTCCTGCATTGCTGAAGTGTTTCTCCTGAGGGATAATGGCCATTGTGATCCATGGGAGTTAGTCCAGCAAATATGAATTTTCAGAAAAGCTATAGAGGAAAAGCTTAAAAAAATAATTAAAAAAAATAATAAAATAAAAAAAAAAAGATTGTACCAACAGATGCTTTTCAATCAAAATAATTACTAGTAAAAGAAAAACACCAAACCTTTGCAATGCCAAGTTTTTCATCCACCTTAATATGTTTCCAAAGGGAAGAAAGACATTTGAAATCCAAATGGTCTCTGTCAGGGGGTTACAAAGCGATAGAACAAGAGCCCCAGGCAGCAATATGAGGATTGTTATTCCAACAGACTGATACAATGAGATGGGTTTTGTTGTCTCAAGCGTGGTGTGTTTTTTTTGTTGTTGTTCTTTTTGTTTGTTTTTTGTTTTGTGGTAGATAGGTGCATGCTCTTGGATTCTATCCATACAGAGCCTCAGCACTGTTTCTGTGACAGGCAGGCTGTAATGAATTTTGTTGGTACCTAAGTGCTGAAACTCTCACTTTGTAATCATGATGGGCTTTCATTTTAAACAAAAGCTTCATCTCAGAGAAAATGAACCATAGAAACACAAAATGCCAATGAGGAGCAGTCAAACAATATTCTGAAAATCTCCAAGGTGGTTGTGAATGCTGGCTATGAAACACTGAATTTGGCTTGCTCAGTGCTGTTGAGAGGGAGAAGCTCTCTGTCAGTGATTCCCAGTGATCCAGACAACTGTGCTTCTTTCTGAAAAGCATATTTTACTGCATAATGACAAGGGGCAAGTAAGTGCATTAATTAGCCATTGGAATTGTTTCACTGTCACAGAGCACGTTGGAAGGGAAATCTTCCAAATGCAATTAAAATATCAAAGTTACTTAGAGTGAGTTTAGAGCTTTCCAGAGCCAAGTAAGTAGCGGACAACAGGGATGGATTACAATTAAACTTTGCTGCAGTGCACCTCAAGTGGGAAACTGGGGCTGTTTGAAGCTGAGAAGGGGCAATGAAGAGTGCAGGCAAGTAAGACACTGGTTGCTTTGGAGAAGATATTTGTACAGAAACTTTGAAAAATGCTTGTGGTGTCACCCTTCTTGTGGGGATACCTTGGGAAATATCAAAAGGCCAGAAGCAACCTTTGTGACCGCCCCCCCCCCCCCCCAACCCATATTTCCATGTAGCACTAGTACCCATCCAGGGAGAGGATGCTTACTAGTCTTTTCCATCTCCCTGGAAAAGTGGAGTTATAGTACAGAGGAAATGCTTCTCCTGACCCATTTTAAATTGTAGTAGTTAAGACTACAGAACTGTGCACTGCTAAACATGCTTTACCATTGAACCTCTGAATAATGGGTGAAGAGATGAAAAATCCAGAAGAGAATTATCCTAGAGTAAATGAGCCAGCACAGAAAAATCTGTGATACCTAGACAAGCAAACCACAGCTCTCACTGTACAATGAAATAAATAAATAAATGAAAACAATGCCTGCTGGAGATGTGAAGGAGTAAAATCTTTGCCAGTAAACCCTACCACTCTTCTGTTTTCACTACCCTTGGGCCTCAGTAATCAAGTCAATTATATTTCCTGTGAACAATGCTTTACGCGTCCATTAATTTATTGGCTTTCTTTTTAATATTTTTTTCCTTTTAACCTTCCCCCCCCCCAAAAAAAAAAAAAAAGCATAAACTCTGTTCATAATGAGCTTACAAGCATCTGTTTGTTGTTTTTTTTTTGTTGTTGTTTCTAATTATTCCATTTATCTAGGACTCCAAAATATCTCCTCGCAAAAGTACGTGTGTGTGTTTGAAGACCATGGAGATGGAAAATAACTTCAAGACAGAATGTTATACAATCATGAACATAAAATATGGCTCTGATTTTATATCACTTAGTGGAAGCATTTCATGTTGCAGCTATAAAGCTACTCATGCATTCTTTTGCTATCAATTTTAACAAGTAAATGAGTTATGAAATAATTATATTTACAATTCTCAATCTGTTATGTACACCAGATTGTAAAATTCTTCAGCAGAGGATTTCTATGCTTGCTTGTCTCCAGCTTTGGCTTCCATCAGACTTCAGCGCATATTTAAATTCAAGATATGCTGCAAATATTTTCTATGTCAGGAAATACGGTTGTTAAACTGTTAATGAAAATTATTGCTAATTAAAAGTTTCCTCCTTACATTGGTACTTCTGTGACCCTCTAATATTTGATCACCTCAGGTTTAATATCTCTGTACGCTGTTGCTCAGTGAAAGAACAGACTGCTGCTTTTATTTCCTTGAAGAATAGAAGTAAATTGTGGGGAAAAAAAAATGTATTTGAAATGAGTAAAAGTGTTAGCTAAAAATAATCCTTTGAAACTAAAGAAAACACATTTTTAAACATGAAGGCAAATTATTTTCATATGTCCTTGGCACTGTGTGGTGGCCAAGAACCAATTGCATACAATTTTTGCTTTCAGTTCCTATCTGGTATTGGAATAACACCTGATTCATATATAGCACCAGTGACGGATGAAATGTGGTGTTTATTATTATTGCTTAATTACAATGATTTTACACACTAATTCAAAAATAAAATCATGCATACACTTGTTTGCTTAAAAGGCAGAAACCTAATTGAAAGTAGTAAAATGTGGTAAAATTCTGCAGCAAGTGCTGCTGAGACACGAGACATGGATGCTTTGTAAATATTGCTGTTTAGTCCATATTTTCCTTGCTGTTGCCCCAAAAGACAGATGGTGTGAGCAGGAGTAGTTGTGAAGCTGGTGTCAGGAAGTCAACTGCTTTGGGATTCAGTGAACTGGGTTTAAAGTAATGGACACGAGAAACATTCAAAACACAAAACAAGCACAAGAATGACATCCTTGTAAAACAGTCCATGATCAGGTTCTGGGAGCATCTGCAGGATGCTGCAGCCTTGATGCAGAAACTGCTTGCGTTGAGTTCGGTTTAAATGCTTGCATTCGATGCAAGTGGTAAACCCTGACAGTGGTAACTAATGAAATGCAGTCTAACACGTGGTTTGCCCACCACTCTGGTTTTCTGCTATTTCTTTCTTTACTTGGAGACTTTCCCTTTGTTTTACTTTCCATCTCTTTCAGTCTTATTCTCCCCTCAGGCTTTTTTCGATCTTCTGTGCATTCTGTTATTTCTTCTTTTTCAGTCTTTCATTTGTCTCATGGTTTTAATATCTTTTTAGCAGCTATATTTCCTTTCAAGTTGTTACTCTTCCTTCTTTGAGATTATTATTTTTTTCTGGTCATTTTTAGTCTTATAGTTTAGATCCTCTTTGAACTCTGCTAAGCATGCTTTTGTCCATGTAACTTCTCTCACCCTGTCTTCCTCCCTCTTATCCTTTTCCTTTTCCTTTTCATTCTCCTGCATGATTCATTTTGTTGTCTCTACTTAAAACTCACCTCACCTCCTTTCATTGCAATCAGGTAACTCCTATTTTCTTTTGTTATGCATCAAGGTTATCTTAGATACAAATTGCATTCAATAACATAAAGATTATTTTGAATTCCGCCTCTCTTCTACCTTTTGTTTTTGTTTATCCTGTCCTGTGATTAACAAGGATGACAACTTTTCTAGCTAAAGGGTACCTGGCTATCCTTATTATTTAAAACATGTTTCACCCCTTTCAACTTGAAAACCAACCATGAGAGGCACTTTTTTTTTTTTTTTTTTGACAACCAGTTTAGGTCAATTGTGAGATTCAGGCTTTTAAGACTGAGGGAGATGTGGGGAGAACAAAAAAAGAGAGAAAAACAAAGTGAAAATTGTAGACCAATAACAGTTTTCATGTTTCCTGTAAGCCAGCAAGGATCATCAGCCTGAAGCATAGTTTTGCAGGTGTGGAGCACAAAAGAAGAAATCATTCAATTTGTTAACCTTAATTGTAAAATAAACTCTGACTTGCTTGTAGAGTTAAAACAAGGATAAGGTTTACAGTTGTTGTAAAATGGGACTGATTAACAAGGGTGGTTTAATATGTATGAAAGGGAGCTTAAGGATACAGAGGCAGACTCAATACCCTCAAATCAAAGAAGCAACTTGGGGCTGATCTAGGATTGGTTATGTGATTACTTTGGTTTTCAATCAATGTGCCCAAGTCTGACCAGGGTTCTGATCTTGGCTTTACTGAAAACATTGCAGTGCTTCTGAGCAAGTTCTAACTTAGTTCCTTGTTACATGGCATAAATCAGTGATGTGACTACATGGCATCCAATAGATGTCAGGATACATATCAAAATTTTATTTTTTTTTTTCTGCAAATGTCATTGTCAGATTCTTCCTTCAAAGTACTGTACCTATTTTATAAATATCACCTTAGGCTCTAAGACATTTTTTTTTTATCATTTCGATTATTTTTTTTGTGTATTTTTTTCCAACGTGATGAGAAGCCAGCCCAACTGGTTATTCTCTCTTTAATTTATGTAATTTGGACAGCACACAATCTGTCCTTCACTGTTTTATTTAAAATGTGACAAGGTGCTGTAGCCAGATTCTGGTGTTTTGATAAGCTGCCACAGATGTTCCCTGCTCAGCAACACAGATCTTAAACCTAAGAGTGCAAACGAGACCCTAAGACTATGGTTATCTGCATAAAAACTTGTATTATAAAGTGTCTTCACAGCTTCCATACTGGAAGTTCAGACAAAGCTGCACTGTTCCAAGCGTGTCAGATGGCGTTTTCTGTGGGGAATTCTCATGGCAAAAAATATCCATTACAGGTATATCCTTTGGGAATATTTCAATGATCAAGGGAAAAATGGTAAACTGACTATATTCCCCGCTGAGTAACCACCTACATTTTGCCCATGTGGAAAGTACCCCTGCAGAGAACCTTCTCTGAGAGGTTTGAGGCTGGGGGAATGCTGAAGCTGAAATGTCTCCAGTGCTTTCCCATGGAAAAGGCAACGCTTTTTTAATTATTAGGACAGGAAGAAAGATTCTTCCTGTATCACCTGTCTACAGGTGATCTACATTGGTTTGCTGTAGAGCGTGCATGACCAGGAAATTCATTGAGGAGACTGAATACAGCAGTATTCATCACTATATTTGGTGTCCAAATTCCTTGATTTTTATTTAGGATTGAACAATGCAGAAATGTACTTTGATTACAAGTTGATGTTATATTGAATGTAACTGTGTTGAAATGAGGAATGAGAATATCTTTGGCATAAAACACTTACAATCAGGTAAATATGAAGCTGCTCTATTGTGCGTTTAATGTTTTACCTTTTTCATACTACTTCAGTCAAATAACTGAAGATATCTGCAAGCACAACATTTGAGGATTTATCTTATAGGAACTTTAAAATTGTCTGGTTCTGTCAAAGAAGTGTGCTTTGACCTGAAAGTCCTCCATCCTAATCAGCTCTAGGAAGCTCTGCTGAACAGTAATTTCTTATTTGATTATTCTTTGCTATATAACAAGCATTTCAGTATTTTTAGTACTCTTCTGTGCCGATCGTGGAAATGTAGCTTTTATATTAGCTTGTGATTCTTCTTTAATATTCATATCCCTGTGATAGCTGCTCGTCAAGGCTTTTAGCAGAAAGCTAAGTCTGCAGTTAAGTAAGAATTATTACCACTTTCTTAAAGGGAAGAAAATAAAGATGCAGCAAGTGCTGATTTCTTCAAGGTCAGGCAAAAAGCGAGTCTGTGGGGGATGAAGAACTTAAGAGATTATAATAAATAAATGGAAAACTACAGCTGGAGTTAGATTGTCCTGTTAAAATTGTAGATCATCACTGCAGCATCACTCATGCCATTCAGTCTGTATGAAAAAGGCCATTAATGGTATCACTCACTGAAAGCTGACAGTTACCCTTTGAGGCTGACCTTTTTCTTAAACCAGCTCTCCCTGACTTGGATTGTAATGCATCAACACTTCCCATTTCAGAGAGGTTGATGTAAAGTAAATAGTCCAGAAAATTAGCAATAGTGGAAGAAACTACACCAGAAAAAGGCAAGCTTTCTATAGCTGCTGCTTGGCTTTTCTACAGGCAGATCAATGTTACTGTTCTAGTTCAGGTCAGCAGTGAGCTTTTTGGAGTAATGAATTTATCCCCATACCCTCCCCACCCACACACACTTATGTTTGTGTCATGGGCTGGTCTTTGAGCTCACAACTGGATCTTTTTTTTTGAGAAATCTAAATCAGAAGATGATTTCTATCACTAGTTGATGTCCAGTTCATTGGACCAGTCCAAAGTACATAGCGGGGGGAACACAGAGTGAGCACACCAGACCCTCCGACCAAACATTCTGCTTCTGAGATCCATCTACCCCTTCATGACGCTACACATAACCTGAAATGGATATTGAGTTTACAAATTAATTGTGTTCTACAGGCTTCTGAACTCAATCTGGTCTAAACTGGAACATGCTCAATCTGTAGTTTCTTGGTTTGCATGCAGTCATGCAAAGAACAGCTTCCAGCAGATGCTCTTTACTGAACAAGCCTTTTATATTATTATTTTAACTAAATGGTGGGTGAAAAAAACCCTCAGAAAGTTGGGCTTGAAGTCTCCATTTTGCATTAAGGAGAAGTTGGCTCGGGATAGTTATTAGGTGCAGTGCTTCATGCCTGTCTTTCATCTGACCTGTCTGTTTGTATGAATGTGTGGAGCTGCTCCAGGAGACCTGAAATGTTTCCCTTCTGTTACAAGGGAAGCTTGAGCTCAAGGGTTTAAGCATTCTGTCCTGTGTCCTTATTATGTCTAATGCAGGTAACAAGTAGGCTCTCTGAAAGGGCTCAAACTTGTATTTAAATGGTTGTAGACATTCTGTTGTGAAACATTCTCTGTGAAGCTATTAACCAGAGTTGGAATGTAAGAAATATTTTGATTCAAATACAAAAAAAAAAAAAAAAAATTATAATAATAATCAGGAGCCTGTAAGCATGATTGTGATGCTTTATAAATCAGGATTTGTTCCTTGGGCTTTATTTCTGGAAAAACAAATCTGATGTATCTACAGAAATGAGGCAAGGACTGGTGGGGCCATCTGCTTGCCGTTTCACAGCAACCCACAGCAGACCTGCCTGCTGAGCCTCTTCTGTCTCTGAACTCTGCTGCCAGAAAGGTCAGCTGGTCACCAGGAATTGGCCAGAGCTCTGTGCTCCTGATCAGCATGACAGCACGTGCAGGGCATTGATCTTGTGGATGGGGCGTTACCTCTAAGTTCTCATCACAACAGTTCTGGAGTTTGAAGGGTTATTAGTTGAATAAGCCCTTCTATCTGGAAACTATTTTACAGCCACATAATCCCCCGTGAATCAGTAATTCAGGGAATCACGTTATAAAAGTACTGGATTTCCTAATGATGTGATGAAATGGGAAGCTTAAGTAACAAAATTCCTGTGGGTGACCTGTTTTACATTCAGTACTTCAAAGCACAGAATATTTAATGAATGACTTGGATACTTTTGGGAACTGCATAAATAATAACAGTAATAGGGATTAAAGCAAACCATAGTAGTAAAGGTCAAATGTAACAGAAATTAGAAAGTAATATATCAGTCTGCAGAGCAAGACAAATTTTTAAGGTTGAAAGCATATAGTGTTTTAAACAAACTGCACTGGAGGAATTGGCAAAGATATGACAGGAATAACTGCTATTTATAATAACCACCATATATAAGAGCTGAACATGTTAAAATATATCACAATATTTTTATCTGGCTTGAGACTAATGGACCAAAGATGCTAGTAGTCAGCCTTCTATTGTGTGGGGTCTGGTTTCCCGATGCAAATGATAATTCTAACTTTTTTTTTCTCTTTATTAAATAAGGATTTCCTAGCTCTCCTGTGCATTTTTAAAAGCTGGTTGAAAGCCCTCTAGAAACAAAGGAATTCTTTATTAGATGCAAGATGAGTCCCTTGAGATGAGTTCTCAGCTTGTGCATTTGGGGGATAAAAGTCTAATAATTTTGTGCATTTTTTCTTAGTGGGACTGCCCTACCCCATCCTCATCTAAAACACCAAATGCTTAACTATCAGCTTAGTTAGAGACTTAGAAGTCCAGCAATGTATGTTTAGAGCAGTATGTTTATTTGGTTGTCTGCAGGAGGGCAGCCACAAGGCTGGCTTTGCTGTCCATACAGCCATCAGGCTTGACTCCAGGCTGATGGCTGTTCTCACACAGTACGGGCTCCCAAGTGCTGGTGTATTGCCAACTTAATATACTTTTAGCTAGCAGGCACGAGTATACGTGCCTACTGTCAGTTTGCCAGTGCTGTCAAAGCTATGTAAAAACCTGCTCTGAAGCTGTGAAGTGGGTGAATTTCAGAGCAGCCTGTGCTTTAGGAGCACTTTTAAACCCACTTATCAGTGTAGTGTTATTGACACTGGCAGACCTGCGGATATGGAAGAACTGTTGTGAAAAAATGCGAAGATGTGGTTAATTGTTGCAGTTTAGCATCATGTTAATAGATATCAAAATAGACCGAGGAGGGGGAGAACATGTCTTCTCCTATTCTGCTACATAATTCAATGTTCAATTTCTGCCACTTCTCAGATATAATTTCTCTAGTCCTTGCTGTCTGTGGTAATCCTAAATGCAAACATTTTTTGTGTGGATGTCTTCAAAGATTGATTTTGCTGGAAGTCTCTGAATTTATTCCATTACTAGAGGAAAAGAAATGTGTTGGTCAATGTTTACCTCTACAGTTAATATATATTCAATATTTCTGTTAAGCAGAATTCCACCAAAGGTAGTATTGGCGTGAACTGTAATTGGAAAAATGTATTGAATGTTGGCTGACAACCGATATTGACTTCTAATGTGGTTTGGAGCCAGAAATTTCATTAAGAACTAGCAGTTAATAATTTAAGCAATTGGCCTGTGAGAGGAAAGGAAGATATGTTGATATACAGAGAATTGTGCTGGTGCTAGCCCTGTAAAAACGACAGCAAATAAAGGAAGTCTTTGACACTTAAGAGAGTGTGGAAGGTTCCTAGGTAGCATAAAATGTCTCTGTATGCTTGAAACATGAAAATATTTGGTAATTCTCTGAATATTTTGTTTCTGAACTTCAAGTTTTGTCCAACAATGAAATGTCAGGAGATCCCAACACTGTCATGGTTGTTTTCCTCACTTTCTTTAATGAGCTATGGTTGTAACTCACATCAGTAACATTATTTTAAATACAAATTTGTACTCAGACTGTTTGAAAAAGAGTAGGAGTTGTGGTGGTAAATAATCTTGCCAGGTTATCATAAATTGTCAGTATGACTCCAACCATAATACAGTTCTACCCCATTGTGGCTTTATCCCCATTCAGTGATTTCAGCAAGTTTTGTCCTGCTGTAAAGTTGAAGTTGTGTAGATCCACCCAGCTCACACACAGGTTTGTCTGCTTCATGAACTGCACTCGCTTAGTCTTTATTCTTCTGCAGAATTCACCAAAGAGGTCTTTTGCTGCTTTGTGATCCTCATGCCAGAAAAGGCCATAACACAAAAAGCCTTCAGGCTCTGAAGGGGAACTGGAGATAAGCATGGAAGTATTTAGGTCAGAGCAAGATGCCTTGTAAGAAAAGAAAGAGACATCTTGGATAACTGTGTTCTGGAACAATCTCTGAATAACTTCCTACAAGAATGACTTCATGTAATTTATTATAGTTGCATGAAGTTAAGATCTTCAGGTTTCACTTCTATCAAACACTTGCATACTGAACAGTGAGCATTGATTTTGCCATAACTTCTCATTGATGACTTTCATCGTATGAAATGCAATACTATGCTTATCAGAACCCTCTAACATAGAAGTATATTTTTCACTATCTAACTTATCATTCCTTTTAATGTTATATTACTGTTTTGCAGTCCGTGCACATTCAGAAATGTACAGAAGTCTGAAGACCATGGGAGTTATTTTCTTTTAATATGCCAGACATAAAAAGTGGATAAAAAAAAAAAATGTTTATCACAATTCAGAGGCCTATCAATTATTAATTTTTTTACAAATCTGTGCCTTGCAATGAAATCACTAGAGTGCAAATTATTACTTTTACAACTATTAAAAAGACTATAATTCTTGCGAGAAAAGTTATTAACCAGTGCAGTTTGTTACAGAATCTAAGGAGTAATTGACTTCTCTGTGAGTAGCTATAAATATAGATTTTTAAGACTGTAAAATGGCAGCCAATTTAAAAATATTCAGAAAACAAGGGAATGAAGGGCACATGTCAGGGGATGCACAGACAGTGATACAGTTACAAGGTTTGGTTTTGTTGTGCTGTTCTGCAGTGGACTTCTGTATGTGACTTTCCCTCTGAACAGAGGGAGGAGAAAGGATATGCAGGTTTTGTTTGAGGGCTGGGGTGGAGGAAGTGAGAAGCCAGACAAAGCATGTGGGTTTTCCCCTAAAACTCACTGTCCTTTTCATATTGTATTGCAGCAAAACCTCCACCTGCTTCCCACATCTCCAAACACCTTTCCCTGCTCCTAATATCCCCAGTTCCCCCCCTTCTCTAAGACCAGCTTGCCCAGATGAGAGTAACTTTTCCTCATCTTTTAAGAGGCATTTCTGCTGAGAGAGATTTAAGGACTAAGTTTACTGTTACAGATGGATACAATTAAGGAGGGGATATTTAGAAAAGATATCTAGGTAACAAGGGCTAGTATTTTGTGTGTCTCACAGCAGAGAACCTAGCGTTTAAAGTAATGTTAGCTTCTGTTGTCCCATTCTGCTTTGTATTTTTCCTTAGATGAGATGTTACATATTATTTAATATACCATCATGGTCAGAGCTAACAATGTAAATCTTTATTCCATTCTGTTTTTCACAATTTCAGCTTTAATTCTGAAAATATGACTTATAAAAGCTTCAACACTGATACAGAAAAGAATCCCCAAGATCAAAGAGCAGGTAAAGAACACTGGAGAGTGCCTTCAAGTATTAGCAAGGGGTCTCAAGGAAAAAGGCACCAAAAACTCAGACACCTGCAGAGGGAAAAAATAAGCTGAACTATATGGGAAACAATGACTGATTATTTAGGCAAAAGCTTAATTTTTGATGGTGGTGTGAGAGAGAATACACAGGAAGAAAAAAGTTGTTTTTTTTTTTTTTTTGCCATTGTCCTGAAGACAAAACCAGAAATAATGGCATCCATTGACCTTATGTTAGAGGATTTATTATTTATGATTCTTGAGATGAAATGTAAAATAGTTCATGTTCTTCATTCAGTCCTGTGACTTGGAGTGTAGGGAATGAATTTTCTTTTCCAGTGTTTTCAGGCTGTGCTAAGAAATCTTAATGTTTCTGTAGCAAATCTAATAGTTACATAATCATCTGTTTCAATTAAGCAACTTAAATCATACCATAAGCACATAAGGAAATGCTGACCTACAATAAATCATCTTTTCAAACAGTACATTTAGATAATAAGCATAACAAAGTCCTAAGATGGATCCGATTATTTAATGAAAAGTCTTCCTGCTGAGTTTAGTTAGCTTTTGTTCTCGCTATGGAATAAAAGTGCTACTGAATTCTAGGTCGTTATTGCATCTTTCTCTAATATACAATTAGGGAACCTATCCACTGGAGTTTGATGGCAGTAACCTGTTCTACTTCACTGGAGATGTGGAGTCTAACAACTTTGCCATGTAGCAGCCAAGAGCATCCTTTGGCTCACTGCAGACAAGGAGTCGATAAAAGCTGAGTAAGAGCTAATATTGGCTTATACTGCATGAATGGTTTTCACTGCCTTCAATTTGTTTAATTCTTCTCTCCTTGAGCCATCACAGATTTTTAACATCTGGATTATTTGGTTACTTTTTAAAAATGTTTGTGCAAATAAGGACTGTTTTTGAATAGTGAATGCATTCAGTGTTCCACTGATTTTTTTTTTTTTTTTAGGTGGCTACTTTTTTAAAGGGTTCTTAATTATTTCCTACATTCAGTATCCTGTGACCCTTGTAAAGGTGATGTGAACAATTCATTATTGCATGTGCCTTGAGTTAAAGAAAATATTTACTTGTTTTATTCTATCTAGTGTTAATAATTAACTCTGTTATCTAGTGTTAGCAGCTCGCAGACAGGACATCCAGGGCAGGGAGCCTTACCTAAGTCTATAAACAAAGTGTTTTACAGAAGACTGCCCTGAAACAAGCTGAGCCTGCAGCAAGTCAAATTTGAGTATGCAAAATATTTGAGATGCTCTTCTGTGAAGTGGGCAGTGAGTGGGATGGGAAAATGTGTGTCTGATGGATGTATTTTGATAATGAAGGGACAGGAATAGGACTGTTGGATTAGGATGATCAGAAAAGCTTAAAGAAAGACATAAAAATGTCAGGGAGTATCAACTTTGGTATCTGGGAGACTTGCAGATGCTGAAGATGAGATGCTGCTCCTTGTCCAGTAGAGTCTTGATGGGGCTTAGGGGCAAATTCCCCATGTTGGTCCCTGCAACTCAGATTGCTTCGCTCCTTGGCTCTCCTTTACCTCAGAGAGAATCGGGAAAGAATTCAGTTTAGCATCAGAGAGACATGAGCCCTCCAGACGGGCTAAGGATTAAGGTAGTGTGAATTATTCATGTGCCCTAGGATTTCCCCATCCCTAAGGGACACAGAATATTGAGAAGACTATGTCTTTATGTACCATGTCTGGTACACATGTCTAAACACTTAGGGAATTTGTGTCATTTAGCATCTCACAGGGTTTAGTTCTATCACGGCTTGTAAAGTCTATGTGGCATTGGTGTAGGAAGGTCTCTTCAAGCCTCAGGCTTTTAAAAAGTGGACTAGGTTTACTACCCTAAATGTCATCACAACCAGCTATTTATCAAAGTGCCCTACGTTGCTCACTGGAAAGGCAACATGCTATGGTATTTGCTTTCACTGGACACTCTGAGAAAAGTAAATAGCCCAGAAAGAAATCAGTTTTAGAAATTATTTAAAGGAAATAACATGAATCTGAATATACCCTTCTTGTATTATTACATTATGATAAACATTAGTCCTGTACAGGCCATTATTTAATCATTAACTTAATGTCATCAGCTAATGACAATTTTCAAGAAACATTTATGCAGCTACCACATGATTTGTTAGACCACACACTTATACACATGGATAAAGGATGCAATTAAAATGCTGACAGAGTTTTCACCTTTGCAACAAAGCGTTGTCAGCATCTATCAGTCACCCAACAGCATATGTTTACTTGCTGGTGGAAAACAGTTACACCCATATGGATGTTTGTTTCCTACTAACCCTAATTTTGCCCTTGGAATGAAGCTAGGAAAATTTCTGTCATAAATCATTTATGCTTGCAATTTCGTCCCCACCTCAACTTCCTTCCACAAAAGGCAGATTTTGGTAGTACAAAAGGTGTATGTTTAACATATGTCACTAAAAGGTGGATATGAAATGGCTTGAAAAGGAATATGCATCACAATGTTGATAACCCTCTAGCAAAATTTTCATGCTGCATTTATTTTTCACTTGGACTTTGGACTAAAATTTGTTTCAACAGCAGATGTATCAGATTGCAAAATTTATTACCCTTTTCTGCAAAACAAGTATTTAGATTTTTTTTCTACAAATACTATATGTTTTTAACAAAGAATTAAGGAGTAATTTAATCTTATTACATTTTATTATAGGGAAGATGAGACTCACAGTAGAAAAGATACAAATTAATTAAGCAGAGCTGTCGGTACTTGCTTCTTGGGACTGCTTCAGAAGATATGAGTTCATTTCATTATTTAAGGAAAGGGTAATCCCAATGAACTAATTAACATTTACTTCACTTATTAATAACAAATTACAGTACTGGCACAATGTACCTGGAAAATATTATATATTAGTTCTCCTTCTATATGTCTGCTAAAATTTCACGTATAAAAAAATGTTAGCTATAGTAAATTCCCTTTGCATCCCTTGCCCCTCCGTGAATTTCTGTCTGACTTTTGGAATTAAAAAATGTTTAAGCACAAAAGAGTTGCAACTCACTTTGAGTTGTTTAAGAAATCTAAATCTGCTGTTTAGCTCTCATAATGGACTCTGTTGACTATTCAAAGTCAAATAAAATTACAATAGATGCAAATTCAGGATATCTGCCTGTCACCAGTGGGTTTTAGAAAATATCTTGAATGTTATCACCTGTTATGTTCTTTCCTGGTGTTGTCCCTTCTGCAAATCATTACATGATTTTGTGCTTATGCAAGGATGATGTTTTACAAGTAGGTCATTCTAACTTTTAAAAGCATTTGCAAATATTTCCAGAAGAACATTTGGGAGCTGCTGGACATCTTGGAATGAAATTAGAAGTTTTAAGTTCATACTCTTCATATGTAAATTATTCCAAGTCACCATATTAAAAGAGTCCTTGACGGCTATTTTGCAAACAACTGCTATCACATATTGTGTGTGTGTTATTTTCAGTTTGAGATCAGAGAACATAAGAGTGTTCTCCCAAGTCTACTGGTGCTTGCAGCACAAAACTGAGACAGGACAAAGCAGAAAAGCTTACAAGGTCATGGGCCAAATTGTCAATACAGTATCTTTCAGTAAGAATAATTGTTTTTTTTTGAAACTTCACCCCAGCAATTTAATAAAGTAACCCCTGCTGCTTGGGGATGTATAGCTCCTGTTTTGCTGGAAGGTTAAGAAGCATTTCTAGGGTACTTAGATTTATTTGCACGTTGTTGTTGGTCCCTCATAAAATGCTGGTTTCTGGAGGGATTGATTGAGAAAGCCATTCCTTTTACTCTGCTACCTATCTGCAGGAGAGCAAGCAGAGAGATGGGGGCTTCATCTGTTCCCTGCTCTGCAGGTTGTCTTGCCTTTCACAGATAACTTATCAGTATCACATCTAGCTCACATATTCCCTGATTTCACAGACTTAAGGCAAGCTTTAGGCCATCTCTGTTGCCTGTCTCATTGCCTTCTCAGCATCTCCTGCCTGCAGGGCAGGAACAGAGTCCCAGAGCATGAGGCCGCTGATTGTTTTGGACATCAGAGAAGGCAGAAGACAAGCCACAGAGGCAGCCAGCCAGGCTGGCTTTCATTCCTCCCATCGACTGACTGGGAACCTGTGGCAAGGCAGAGACAGGGGAAGTCTTAGCCAGCTCACCTGAATTATCCTCTGTTTCTCAAACAGTGTTCTGAGACATTTAGCAGCTAATCTCAAAAAGAGGTCTTGGATTTTGCTTGGCATCCTCGTTATAATGAAATAACGTTTTTTTCCTAATGCTCTTTTCTAAATTGTTGCATTCTACATCTTCAGTGATGAAGAGAGGGAAGGCAGTTTCAGAATAAATCATTAGGAATTTTTTTTTTCTTTTTTAAATAAATAAACAAACTCTTCCTACCTGCTCTGTGTGTGGTAACTCCTCATGCTGTCATTCTATATACAGTGGACACTGGCCCTAAATGTGAACTGCGCAGAGGCTTTGGATAAGGATGTCTCTGGAAGTGATTTGGATCTATTATCTTTGTTGGCCCTGTTGCTCCTTTTTGGAAGGCTATGATGGTTGGACCAGATGATCTTGGAGGTCATTTTCAACCTTAGTGATTTTATGATTCTATGATGTTGTCCACTAGCTAGAAACCTTCTACCTCTAATCTCAGATTTGTGCAGAGAGGTTATCCTTTTTTGTTCTTGCTTATATCAGTGTTAAGACATTGTCTTGAGTATCTTCTACTCCCCCTCTTAAACAGATGTTCCCTAAAATATTTATAGGCAAGGCTAAAAAAAAAAAAATAAATTCCCATTTTCCTTACCATTTCCAGTGTAGGATTGAATATTAAAAAGATAACATACATGATTCAGCTTTCATGGCAACATAGAGAAATTAAACTGAACATCCTTAAAATGAGCAGCTATGAGTAGAAGCCTGGACTGGGAGTTAATGTGCTATTAAAGTTTCCACTCCATTTTGTGTAAAAATCACAACATCAAAAGAGCGAATTTCTATTTCTACCTGCTGAATTTCTATTACCATATTAAAGCAATCTAGATAAGCTATAGAGACATATTTTTATTTAGGATAACTTAGTTTCTTAAAGTTTTGCATTTTACCAGTAATGTTGCAGAGTGGACTTTCATGGGTGGATTGTAACTGAGAAGCAACTACTCATCAAGAATAGTAATAAATGCAAATGCAGTTCAAAATATCCCAACAAATCCTGAAATGAGTTTTCTGAGATGACTAAAATGTACAGTAAGAATCTTATTTATAGTTCTGGAGTGTTTACAGATTGTCATCTGTGTGAGAAGGGGCTTGGTAGGTTTTGGTGCTGGCTGCTGGCAGTTCTTAGTGCTTTCTGTAATATATTCCCTGGTGTCATAAAGTCTCAGTAGTCTGAGGAAAGCACTGGGTTCCTGGGAGGAAAGTGGGACTTTTCAACTGAATTTGATGCTCAAGCATGTTGAGTTGGTTTTCAACTCTGATGAAAGTTAAAATGTTTTGCACTACATAAATAACAATAATGGCAAAGTGTTTGCAGTGGTGGGCGTACTTGTACACCTTAAGAGTGCCATTTAGGAAAGAAATTTTAATGAACTAATTTGTAAGTTAGAGTAAACATCAGGGTTTAAGTGAGGTTTAAAAATAAATTCAATTTATGTCTATTCTCATTATAGGTGCTAAGAAATGACAAATGCCAACATGACTGTACAGACATACCACAAGGGATTCATTTAGGCAAACAAGGCAGTCTGAGAACACTTGGAAAACAAAATTTCCAGTCTGTTCCAGTCAACAGTAAAAGTTCCTGCTATGTCCTGCAAGATTGGGGAATTGAGGTTTTTAACCTAATGTGGATCAGAGAGGTGGCTGTAGTCCTCCCTATCACAGTGAGCACTGCCTTGGAGGAGAAGAGTATGCAGGAAGAGAGGATGTCTTACTGAGAAAATGTCCTTGGAAGGAATTTGCTTTCTAGAAGAAGAAGAAAAAAAAAAAAAAAGATGTTTAAAAGGTATTCTGAGTTTCTTAAGCTTCTGTTCCTTATAGTTATCTGGTACTGCCTGGTGGTCCCTAACCATGAATACTGCACATGCTCCTCCTTAAAGACAGTCCCAACCCCAAAAGTGCTATTTGCTTATCACAGTGAGGCATTTTCAGCCATTTTCTGAAGTGAAAAATGTGATTCATTCAGACTTTTGGGGAAAAAATACTGTAACTGATGATGGTGTTGAGTCTGGGACAGCACCCTTCACCCTCCTTCCACTCTGCAGCAATGATTTAATGTGTGCAGGCATCACAGTGACTTCTTGAGCTTCTTCACGTATGTGAGACATCAGGCAAGTTCATGAGGGGCTGTAGTTAATAAAAAAAATAAATAAAAAATAAAAAATTGGTTGTCAGCTTTTACACACATAGGAATCTTAAACTGAGCATCTCTCAAATCTAAGCCATTTCTTTCCATCTGCTTAAAACAACAGCATCATATCAAACTTCTCCCACTTTCACATGTGGCTCAGTGTCGCTGCATCTGTTTCATTATAAGAGCATAATGATGAACACCATGTTCATCACTTTTTTTTTTTCTTGCTGAGATGACTTTTTATATACATTGCTATTACAACCATAATACTAACAAGCAAACTGTAGGATACAATTACAGTAAGCCTCAAGTTGTTTCCTCTGCCTGACTGTTTTGGTGACAAGACAGCAATTTCTTCCTACAATTACATTTCTTGCTCCCTCTTAGGGTCTGTAGCGTTCAGGCACTTTTTTCTATGAAAGCATGCCACTTGCCTCTTAAATCAGTGGCTGCACTGCAGCATCTCGCAAGACTGAAGGAGAGTTTGCAATTAGTCAAGCTGATTAACTTGAGATGAGATGTTAAAATGACAAATGTTGCATTTTTATCATTATGCTGATATGGTTGGTGCAAATTTGATTGGTGGAATAAGAGAGCTATACTCATACATCTTTATTTACCCCTACACCTGAGTACCCTAAAAGCCTATAAAAATAATCCAGAGCTTTCATAGATCCTTGTGGTGTGTCTGAGAGTGAAGTTCAGATGATAGCAGTCCAGAGCTGTAGCACATCACCCTGCTGGCATCAAACTCCTGTAATACAAATTCTTGTTCTCCATAGCTTTGGCTGCTTCCTTCTGAATAAAATCCTGCTTCAAGGTAAATTTCCCCACATGCACACACACTTTCTCCCCCTTCCCTTCCTCGTCCTCATTTTTTATTTTTTTCTTTCATGATGGAATGGGTCTTGTTTTCTCTTCTAAATTACTTGTGGGCCAAGAAACCCTCAGCTGACTGCTTTGAACTCCCCAAAATGCACATTTGAAGTTTTAACAGAGTTTCTACTGCACTGGGAATAGTGACAAAAAAACAGGGCCTTTTGTGGACAGAAAAATGTTGAGCCTTCTGTTGTAAATACCTTACAATTTTCTGTTTAGGGAAAACCTACAGAAGGTGATTTCATATCTTCACATGGAGGCCAGCCCTCATCTATCTGTAAATCATCTATCTGTAAAATGAGGTGCCGTTAGCACTCTGCCTGATAGTGCTATACAAATGTATCCAATGGAAATTCATGAATTAAGTCTTACTGAGATATGGTCTGAAACTTGGTGTCCTCTGCTAGCCTCGGTAGTGGGATTTGGCCTGGGTGCTGCAGAGCCGTGCTCATGGGTGAATGCAGCTTGCTCTGAGCTGTCTGCTCCCCTGGAAGTCCCAAGTCTCTTGCTTCAATGATGCTGAAGAAGGGAGCACTTCCAATTGGGAGGACATGGCTGGAATACACAAGGTATTCAGACAGCTATTCAGGCATGTTTCTTTTTCTCTGGTAACAACTCAGGGCAGGCGGCAGCTGTGGAGATAAATACTTTCTTCCTGCTCACAAAAGGCATTGCAATTTGTCCCCACAGGGAACATGGGTGTTGTTAAAAGTATTGTTAAAAACTGATGAATCTCAACAGATCACCTACGTGTAACATTCGGATATCCAGGAAAAGAAACTGAAGGAAGGTTTTCCTAGTGAATGCAACAAATGCTCATTGACCTTGGATACTTTCATCTCTGAATAGCCAGCGTGTGCCCTACTCTGTGCAGCATCCTGCCAGGCCAGCTGGCTACTCTGCTTGTCCCTACAGAATAGGATGATGTCCAGTTTTCCCTATGGTTTTAGGCATGAGAAGTTTTGTTGTTGTTGTTTTTCAAGCTGATGCCAGAAGGAAGAGGAGCCATGTGTCCTGAAACAGGACTGGCCAGAAAGCTACACTGAGTTTAGAAGGCAGATCATTTTTTTTTTTTTTCTCGTGGCATAGGTTTTTCTTGGCTGTCTTGGGCACATAAGCATTCAGGGCTTCCACTTTTAAGTCCTTTCCTAAAGGTGATATTGCTATAGACACAGTGCACATCCTGTATGGATTATGATACAAATGCTGAGAGCAGTTGTATTAAAGTGCCAACAAAGTTATAAAATTACTGGGAGTCTAAAAGAATGCAAACAGCATGACTTCTGCACCTCTGTTTTGTACAGCCTACTGCATATAATGAAACTGCAAATGGGGAAAGTGTGTGTCCCAGTTCTTGCCTGTCTTTTCAGCCCTTTCAGAGTAGAACAACTGCACTGCTACTTAAATTCAGCAGCACTGGCTTAAGGTCAGCATCATCTCTGCTGCACAAGAGGCTGTGGGAACACATTTCCTTTGGTGTTTCGGCTGCTTGACAGACGTGAACAGTGGAAACTGTATCGACTCAGCAATTAATAAAGTTGTCAAAGGCAGACAAGTGGGGGAATACAGAAATCCTGCTTGGGATTAATGAGTATGGTGATCCAGAGGGCAAATCTTTCCAAATGAACAGAACAGCTTTCTGGGGAAGAAATTTTGCAAAACAAATGCACTACACAACTCCCGATAGATGCACAAGGTTCAAATTCGGTCAAGGGGTAGTTTGAGTGAAAAGAAAGATGAAACTGAACTGTCTGTGCTCTGCAGTCAGTCTGGAGGAGAATGAAGTGTGCTGCTTCCATTCCTACAGCCAATTTAAGGCTCGGTTTGATAGAGAGTTTCTGTTGGCTGCTGGAATTCTGTTAAAGGAAATAGGTTTGCCCTTTATCTTTCACTGGGTCCAGCACACTTAGAGAGATTAGTTTGTAGCAGAAGACTGATTTCCAGCTCAAAATAAATGTCAGACTGGAAACGGTCTTTGTCATCCAATCCCAGCCATGCCAACGCTGGGCTTGAGATGAGAAGAAGGGATGGAAGAACCATCCCTCAGAGTCCTGCGAGACTGGAGGAGAAAAAGGTCTTTGTACCTTTGACTTGAGGTTTATGGTTATCTGGATTCACCTTTTGGCTTTCCTAGAGGCATCACCAGCGAGTCGTCAAGGTGGTTACAGTCTGTAAGGTGGAGGTAGGTAGTAGTATAATAATTTTACCCTTCAGTGGCTCTCATGCAGTCATCAAAGCAGTTGTATAAATCAAATTTTTGTCACTGCATAAGGCTGTTCTGATCCTAAGCAGACCCCAGTAAATGGAGCATCTCTGAGAAGCGACATTGCTGTGTTAGGGCTTTCTGCTGTAAGGGTGACAGCCAATGCATCTGTACGGGTCAAACCAAGGCAGATTACAGCTCACCATGGTTTGTGTGTTACAGGGGCAGGGGGGTTCTCTTTTTCTTTCTGTCAAAAGAGTAAAATATTTTATGAGCAGGCAAAAATAACTGTCCAGACTTTATGAAGCAGAGGCAAGAGGATTCCTGCTAGTATCCCAGGAGGGTGGAGGACATCTTGCATAGATTGCATAGGAGGACTGGATAAGATCTATTAATGTCATTGAAATCCCATTCAGTCTAAATGGTATTATAGAAGTCATGCTGGGTTAAAAAGGAATAGACCTTACTGGTCTTCCTAAAAGCTGTTCTGGGAAAATCAGGTTTGTCTTGGGAGAAGCTTCCTTGTGTCCAGATATGAGTGGCCAAAGTTTGCAAATCTGTTCCTTGTGAGTACGAGGGGAAAAGGCATTAGTGAAAATGCTCGTCAAAGGGGACCATAAGGATGGACTTTGTTTCTAGCATTTTAAATTCTTTGATGTGCTTAGATTAGCTTTCATTTGAGGACAGTAGGAACTCTAGGTAGCACCAAAATTCCAGGAATTGGTGCTGCAAAGAAAACAGTAAATATGGTGAAAATATTGCATCTAGAAATTCAGCAACTGTAAGATTGCATTACTGGACCTTGACATGGTTCATATGTGTAAATTCATCAGAAAGTTATTCAAACATGCCATCTATGCATCACTTCATCTGTACATCATTTCATTTTTTTTTAGCATTGGCTCTAGAAAACACAACATTCATACAAGTTTACAAACCTGAGATTGTTCTGCCACACATTTCAGTTGCTGATATGCAACTTTTGTCTTTACCGAGTAAAATGAAAGAATGAAGTATAAAAGATGATGTAGTTCTGATTTTATGTCATCTCCATTTTCATTCTCCCAAGAAGGAAGCAATTTGGAGTAGTGAATGTTATTTCCCTTTTTAAATTCACCATCCACATGAAGTGGATTCCTCTTTTTAAAGATGGTTCAAGTGTAGAATTTAGTATTTGTGTCACTTTATTTTTGGAATTCAGCAGAACTGACTATTGAGGCAATAGACATCAAACTCCTCAGCCCCTCATAGACAGGACAAGTAGATAATACTTGGACAAAGATTCAATGGAGACATCAGGTAATCTTATTGTACACATAAAAGCTTATTGTTATGCAGTGTTATGCTGCCATAGCAAGTGACAATGACAACCTCATACTTCCTCTTCTGTGCTCGAGATGCAACTGCCAAAGAGTGGTTTATACTTTCAGGAACAAACTGCTGGGAAATTACATTTTTTTAATGAATCATAGAGCGCAAGCTGGAATGTCTGAAACTTAAATTCAGTTTCTATTCACACATTTAGATAGATAAGATACAGATAGATATCATCTACGTAAGATTTAGATAAGATACATTCTAACTAAATTTTCCTTTCACTATGGAAATCCCTGTAGAACGTGATTAAACTTTCAACTGATTTTTGATTCAGGACTCATTTTTCAGTTATTCTATTTGTCTGTGGTATAGCACTGCCTAAAATGCATTGCTTTCAATTACACCAGCTGTCTGAAATTGAGTGAATCAAAAATGGTTTTATATAACTTAATAAAAATACTAGTGACAATAGTATTCAATAACAATTGACTACAAAATAACTATTAATGATTTACTTTCATGTTACTTGTCTTGCTCCTGTTATATGTTCTGATATGTAGAGCTGTCCTCATAAGACCGTATCCATATTTCTTTGTTAAGTGCAAAGTGATGGTGATTGCACTACAGAAGGCCTTGTGACCATCCTAAATATAGTGAGAAGTGGCATCATAGTCGGCTTCATAAAATCCAGTTCACAATTTCAAGGGCAGCTGCTTGGAAATTCCACTCAAAATTATTTCACTTGTATGCATATTCAACATGGGTATGAAAGGCTGTCATGTCCATCTCAGGTTTCTGATGGTGAAATTGCTTTAGATTGAAACGTAGAAAAAAGATGAAGTTATATTTTATTGACCCCCTTCACTTGCAGCCTGAGCAAAATAAAGATGTTTCTAACAAAAATAATATTTAGTTGTCTGAAGAAATTATCAATTTTTCAAATGCAAGGTTCAAATGCTATTTTTAACACAATTTCTTTGAATTCAAAATATTTGAAGCTTTGTTTTCATGTTATTGTCTAAAACCTGAAAGCTTGATATTTTTTCCTGACAGTAAAAATATATATGTATTTTTTTCATAGTAGGTAATATTATGAAAATTATTTTCCTCACTCTTCTTAATAAGCAATCAATTTTTTAGTGCAAACTGACAGGGGAAAAAAAAAAAAAAAAAAAAAAAAACAACCCACTACTCAGCCCCTGGAATGTGCGGTACCGTGCTATATATCCTGCCTGTGGTCTGAAAGATTGTGCTGTGATTTCTTAATCCTATAAATTATAGCTCTATACTGTTGATCAGTTTAAATATAGATGCGTGTGTCATCCCCACAGCATCATTGATTAATTCCTTCTCACAAGCTGCCTGATAATTACAGAAATACTATCTGAGTATTAGGCAATAGCAGGATATATTTGAAAGCATCAACAAATTAATGCACGTTTGCTGCACTGTGGTACATGAGCGTGACCTCTTTCCTTGAGGTCCACTGAGAGACACTTGACAGCTGCCTAAGACCTACCATGAGGTCACTGATTACCTTTCATTAGAAATGGGTTGATCAAATTTTGGTTATCATCTTTCATGCAACCCAATAAATACACGAAATCATGCTAAACCAAAAAGAGCATAAACTCCTGCTTCATGCTCACTGCATCCTTCTTTCATAGTGAGACTGTAATTTTCTGTTAAACGTAATGTTTCTGCATATATGTCACGTATCAATTTAATTGTCAAAAGTTAGAAATTATTGGCATAATTTCTGACTTTTGGGAAATTTATGGGGATAATGTTAATCTAAATATTGTATTCTTCAACTTAATGAAATGGAGAAATTGGTTAAAATTAACCAAAGATACAGTTTAATCCAGAGGAGGATTTTTTCTTTACCATTAGTGCTTTGGAAAATACTAGAATGAGACTTTCTAAAACAATTCATGCCCTGAAGGCTACCCTGGCTAATTTTCAATCATTTTTAGGAAGACTCTCTTCTGAGGTATGAGGAAGAGATATATTTAGTTTGCAGTCAAAACGAAGTCTGGAGTCTCCATATGACTTGTGATTTTATCCAGACTGTAGCCTTAGGGCTAAGAAGCCCCATAGCTTGAAAATGAGATCAAGCAAATCTGATCTTCCCTCATGGACCTTCACCTGAGCTAGGAACGGCAGAAACTTAGAGAATCTGCTACTTGCACCTTACACAGCAACTATTTAACTATTTCAAAGGCTCACTTAAAGGGAACTTTACTTCATTAAAAAAAAAAAAATAGTTATATACGGAACATAGTAAACTAAAACTCATGAATAAGAAATTAATACTTTTCAGCACGTGTTGCAAAATATATAAGCAGAATATACACTTAAACTCAACAAAAAAAAGACTTCTAATATCCAGTCTTCTCAACTGTACTGTATTAAGAAACAGTAACAGATGGACAGTCCACATAGGACTTTTCCCCCAAATGATTCCCCCTGATCACACAGAACAATCAGTCATAGCTGCCTATATGGGTAGGAGAGTAGGGGGAGGACAACATATTTGCCCTAGCTTTTTAGAAACTTTTAATTTATCACTAGTAGGTGTGACTGAAATGGTCCTGATCCTGGTCTGACCCTTTGGTCCTTTATCTGTTCATTTTCTTTCTCCTTCTATTTTTGGTCTTTTTTTTTTTTTTCCTCCCCTCTGTTTTTTGGCTGTTAGAAAACACCTATCATATAAGAATGAGAGCAATAAAGCACAACAAAACCCAAACCAAGCTAATTATGAAATCTTTTTTCTTTTTTTCTCAAGCGTGAACTTGTGGGGATAGATTTTTAATATACTCAATCTTTTGTTAATTAGCAGATGTCATTGCCTTTGAGGAGCCCGGGTGGTGTACAATCAAAACTCCCAAAGTCTTTGGAGGTTTTTTGCAGATGGCTTTGAAAATATATTCCTACAGTGACCAAGTGGATCAAACTATGTAGGAACTGAAAAGCTGCAAGGGGGTTCGATTGCTTAATCAAAGAGATGGATAGAAATTGCAAATGTATGAGCAATAGCCTTTGGGAAAGACTACAGTAAATATGACAGAGAGCTGCATGTAACTACGCTGACAAAATCCACTTTCCTCTCAGTGAGGTGAAGAGACAGGTCATCTTGTTAGTGCAGTTACCTTCATAAAGACTACAGAATTGATTTTCTTTATATTGTGTTCTCCCAAATTAAAGCCACATTTTAAATCTTAACTCGTACCATCTTAGAAATTAGTTCTAGCATCTATCTGTGCCTGTCACTGCCACTGTAATGTCGGTTAATTAAAACGGTCATGGCAAGGGAAAATTAAAGATGTAAATATCTCAAGTTTCATAGCAGTTGCTGTTGTGGAAATTTGGAAGCTTTGTTGACAAGGCAAAAAGTTTTCACCGAAACAATTAATTTCCTTGCTGTCATCCTTTTTCAGCCGAGTAACACTGCTGAGGTTACTTAATATGATAAATATGAACAGGTAGGCTGCATTTTAGTAAGACAAGAGCAAATGAATCAGACCTTGTTTCCAGGCAGCATTTTTTTTTGCTGAGAGTGATCAGCCAAATGTGCACAGCAGGACTGTTTGCACCCTGAACTTTCATGGTAAGTGAGGGGGGGGAAGGATATTAGAACTGCTTGTCTTCTTTATGGTGCCTTATGCAACCATTTTTCTCATTGCACCTGCTTTCTTCATTGCTGGTAAGAGAGAAAGGAATGGATCAAATACATCGTTGCAGTAAATCCACTGATGTAAGCTCACATTAGAAGACTTCATTCTTTTCAAAGACAAAATTATCACAAGCAGTAAGGAGGGGTTTTGTGTCACATTAAGTCTTTGTGAAGGAGCCAAGATTCTCATACTTTATTAATGAGGATTTTCTTTTGACAGATGTGTTTTGTATCCCAGTAGCTGCAAGTGGTTTCAGTGTTACAAGGACTTTTACGGGAGATGCTGGGTTACTTACAGCTAAACAGTAATTTTCAAAGAAGAGTTGATAAGAAATCCACAATGCACGAGTTAATGAGAAGGTTTTTTGCTAAGCAGCCTCCTGCTGGTTGTGAATCCTTTCATTTGAGGGAACGTGGGTAGGGCGGCAGACTGGGACATGAGAGACTCGCACTTTCTTCCTTGCTGTGCCGCCACTTTGTTGGGTGACCTGGATGAGCTCTTCATTTTCCTGTGATACACATTTTCCTACAGCACAATCAGCATCGGGGTGAAGAATTAACCAAAGCCAAACTTTTGGTATTTAGGGAACTGCTGAATTTTGAGTTGAGACTTGCTTCATATAACTGGGCAGCATAGTTTTCCATTTCTGCTTCAAAGAACCCCATCCTCTTCCTATCCCTCACATGTCTACTGGTATTTGTGATCTATCTGCAACCCATAAGTGTTGGCTGTTATTGGATCTTTTTGCACGCTAAAGTTCCTCAGACAGTGGCTCACTGAACTGACTAGGATGGATATTGAAAAATTGCAAATCAGATTGTTTTCAATCTAATCAAAGATGCAAGAACTCATTTTGCTCAGTAGCTCTTCTGAGGACTGATGAGATCAACATGAAAATTAGATGAGGAAAAAATGTTGCTGAGTAACAATAATGTACTTTTCATTGAACTTCCTAATGGAATGAGGAACGTGCTTAATTATGTGATCCCAGTGGTAATATCTGACATAAACAGCTTTCTAATTGGTTCTCCTCTTATTCATCCCTGCCACCATCCTCATGTAATTTCTAATCTTGCTAAAATAATTGTTAAATTACTCTCCAACATTTAATGCATAAATAAGGATATGAAGAGGGCTACAACAACATATTTACAATGCCAGCATAGCTAGTCTCATCCACTGAAAAAACACTTTCCTGTGAGGCACATAACTGGTCCTTCCAAATTTTTAAAGCACACAAAATAAAGCAAAAATAGAAGAAATGTAGTACCATTGGTGTGTGGGTGTATGAAGAATGGCTATGTTTTGTGTTGTTTTAGTTTTTCTGTAAATGAGCAATTATCCCTTAGTAAATTGTAGCACAATGGATTAGACGTGCTTGTTAATGCCATGTAAAAATCAAGTCCTTGAGATTTCTTGTGTTCAAGTTAATTTAGAAAGGATTACAAAATACAAGATGAAGTTTCAGAATTGGCTTTCTTCCTTAAAATTGGGCAAGAAATTATGGCTGTTGGCCATGCAAATCATAGAACCATAGAATATCCGAGTTGGAAGGAACTCATAAGGATCATCAAGTCCAACTCCTAGGTCCCTGAAGGATCACCCAAAAAATTAAAAAATCAGGTCATGTGGCTGAGAGTGTTGTCCAAATGCTTCTTGAACTATGGCAGGCTCAGTGCTGTGACCACTTCCACTTCAGAAAATTATCTGAAATTTGAATCAAATTCTGAAATTGAAAATAAATTTACATCTATCTTATTTGTTGGATTTTATGTGCCAGTAAGCAGTTCTGTACCCTTGAAAGTCAGAGGACTTGTCTGCTGGAATTTAAGACTTCATACTTAAAACAATTTTGATGAATGCAAAATAGTTATACATCTATCTGATTTTTATAGCACTTAGTGCAATTGCCTGAAAGGTTCTTATTTTAGGTAGTAATACACAACATTTACTAACATAGATAAATGACTGAAAAATCCTTTAAAAGGAACAAAGGGCAATCCTATGCTTGTAAATGGATGAATAAATGCTTGTTATTTGAAAGAAAAACTTTCATGATTTATGAAAATAAAAAATAGTAATAATAATCATGATTTATGAAAATAAAATGGAAGATGGATGGGTAGGCTCCAGTAGTAGGGACCTCAGGAGTGGGATGTCTCTTTGTGCCAGCCATCCCAAGCAGTCAGCAAAAGGACTATCTTCTCTAGGATGGAGGTCTTTATTATTCCACAGTGTCAGAATTGAAGACTTGACCAAGAGTGAAATTTGGTTTATAGTTGTTGGAAAATACAAAACACATTTTTATCTATAACAGTAATTGGAAGTTAAGGTTTCTCATTCCTATGATTTCTGTCCCAGCAAGGATGCCACTCATTAAGTCTATTTTTGGAAATATGGCCTGAGAGAACTGGCTTAAAACTGAATATGTTCCTTCCTTCCCGATCTCATGTGAGTCCTACTTTTGAGAGAAGAAACAAAGGAAAACTGAAATCATGACCAGTATTTGCAGTACAGGAATACAGAGATTCCTTTATGGTAGTATTTCAAGGTAATAAAATGACAAGGAAGAGACAGAGGTATATTTTCAAGAGTAACAAAATTCCACTTATTGCCAATGGATTTTGAATTATTCGTCCACCTTCCACTCTGGGAAAAAAATGACTTTTTAAATTACCTTACTCAATGTCACTTTTAAAGGTTGCTTCCACACAAATTTGTTGTGAAAAATCAGATGTCATGTGCTTCTGAATACTACATATGAAAAATTGCCGCATCTTTGTGCATTCCTCTATCAATTCCCCATAAATGTAAATTCCCCCATGCATTCATTATAGATCTACTCTACGACCCTACAATGACTAAAGGTTTAAAAAATAAAAATATAATTTCTCAATCTTTTCTGAGCTTTTTCAACACTGATTGGGCTATTTCAGGTGAGCTTAATGAAGAGTGGAAGAACATTGTGTATCCTTGTAGAAGTCCTAGATTTCAGAGATTTCTATTTCCTGCATTGCATTGCAATTCCCACTTGAACAGAGATCATACTTCTGAGGCATGAGATGTCTCTAGCTGATAATACTTCTAGAAAGAATTTCACACCAACCCCTCAAGGCCTATTTTTTGTTGTTTGGTTGGTTAGTTTGGGGTTTTGTTTGTTTCCTTTTTTTTCGTTTTGCCTTTTTTCTCATTTTTTAAACCCACCTTTGTTTTTCTTCTGTGCTGAAGAGTACAGTCAGAAATGGAAAGGTAAATAAAATCTATTACGCGGATATTGCCACGGTGTGGAGGTTTTAAAGGCAATTTCTCATTTGGTTGAAGCCAAGCTGTCTCTTCTACGTGTGAGAATGTACTCAGACAACATCTGTAATTACTTTTGTGACATCCCTTGCATGTTGAGAGAACAATATTTTATTTTAAAGGGTTTTATTTAAGAAGGGGATGAAAACATTTTAGAATATCACCAGTAAAGCTAATATCTGACTCTCTCTCCACTACTGTTACCAAAGGGGAAAAATAGATGCATACTGCTGATGCCACAGAATGTGAAAAAGCATGTGCAGCTCTCAAACAGGACTGGGAAGGAATACATTTTAATTCATAGCTGGTAAGGCAGGGGTCAAATTTCTATCAGTATTTTTTTAAATGGACCTTTCAGAAGATGATTTTCATATATATGCATACATGGCGTTCATCTATTAATAGATACAGTATTTCAGCCAAGTCATTTTCTACACTGCAGACATTTAGAAGAACAGGACAATTTATATGTCAAATATGATGGCTCTTGTGAGGATTTTTACTTCTGCATTGCCTTGATCAGTGACCATAAAACTTGCTTTTTCAGCACTATTTCAAAGTCAGATCAAATAATTACTGTGCGTACGGGAAACATTTACATAAGCTCTCTAAAATCTGCAGTCTGAACAGTAACACACCACCCTAGAAAAAGTTCCAACAATCACTTGATTTCTCTGTAACTCAATACCATGTGAGAAAGCAGTCAGGTGTGGAAAGCAATCATTGCAGGAGGCAGCTTTATAGAAGATAAAAAAGATAAAACCCTTGTGATTGTCTTCATTCCCTTGATCATATGTTGTTCCTCTTTTTTTTTTTTTTTCCCATGGTTCCTGTACTCCACTATAATTCCTGTCAACCCCACTTCTTTCCATTTCTTATGCGCATGATGTTTCTGTAGAGCTGTCTTTACTGCGTAGCTGTCATCATCAGTGTACCAACTTCAGAAGCTGATATTTTTTTATGTATTTTTTTTTTTTTAATATATATATATTTGGATATAAAATATCCAGCCATGGAGAATAACTCTGTTTGTAGCTGTCAAAAATCTGGATATTTTATTCTGCTGCTGCTGTGCAGATTGCAGAGATTATGGCTTTGTTCTGCCAACTATATTGACTGCTGCATGATTTTCTGATTCTTCCAGACTTGTTCCTACATGATCATTTTTAGTTTTATTTAAACTGGAAAGGTGACAAACCCCAAATCAAGCTGACCAGGAGCTCTGGGGCACTTATGCCTTGTGTTCCAAAACCTGCAACTTGTTAATAGTTCTTCCAGAGGAAAAATAAATTGTGGCACAGGTAGAGAATCGCAGATCACCACTGTGCCAAGTACAAAAGCCTTGTGCATTCCAGATTTTTCCTCTAAGTGCTACTTTTTGCTTCTATTTACCTGCAAGTCTTTGGTCCTCTATCTAATATGTATCAGTATGCCAAAGAGATCAGAACATTTTCCAGGACTTTTTCAAAAAAAAGCAGTAAGAATGAGATGACTGATTCTTCCTGATTTTCACCCTGCTATTTGATCCTGAAAACTGTTCCCCTTTTAAGAGTTTTAATTCTTCATTCACCCATTCTCCGGATCGTTTATTGGCATGAATATCTATTGCATGGTACCCTGCATCCTAAGCACAAAACTTCCATGCTGATCTGCAGCAGATGTGTGTTCAGCCAGACCCTGAACTTCAAAAATTAGTCATCAAGCCAGTAAAAAAGCCCAGAGTTATGTTAGAGTGATGGGAAATTTTCATTTCCCTTCTTAGGAAAAAGCTAATTTTTGAAGTCAAAATCAATGAAACGTCTATTGGATGTGGATATCTGGGACTGGCATTCTCATTCTGGAAAGTTGCTGGGTAATTTTTGAACTTCTGAGCTGAATGCATTTGGGAAAGGAGACACGTAATTGAGCCTTTGGTAAAAAACGTTTAATTTTGCATAAAACTGATAGGGTTCTGCGTGCTAAATATTTTGCACCATCAGATTAATATATTCATTTTATTTTTATTTATTTCAGCAGAATTCTGAAGTCCCAGCAATTGAATCTCTTTCATCAATATCTGTTCTTTAATCGTTTTCTGAAATTACAAAACAAAATACAAAGATCCCTAGTAGGGTATAGAGTTAGGCTGGGGTTAAATGAATCTTGACTTCAGATACATTCCCTTGGGGAAAAAAAAAAAGAAGAAAGAAAAAGAAAAAAAGAAGAAAAAAAAAAAAAAAAAAAAAGGCACTTGATTTTAAATAACAAAGTCATCTACACTAACACTCAAAGCCAGAAGGAGCATATTAAATTCCATCTATATCTGGGGATGCTTTGAGGTGTTTGAGATGTTTCCACCCCTTCGCTTTAGTGCAACTATAGAAATACCTGAAGTGGTTTGTTGCACAGCATGCTTTGCTGAATAGGATTGTGATTGCTCATGCCTCTTTGCTGGAGGGGAGAGTTTTCCTGAAAGAGAGCTCAATTCTTTACTGATTCTGAATGCAAACCCCTCAGCCTTCTTTCTCCTTGAGAAAAGACAGTGTCCTGTCATGTCAAGCGATGGGGTACATGTCTTCTTAAAGGAATTACCTTCCTGTATGGTTTCCTTGAAAACAGCTGTACCATATCTTTCTTTACATTTGGTGATCTCAAGCTGCAGGTGCAGAAGGGCGGTTTGTGTTCAGATGAGCTGTCTGGCATTTGAGGATGTTCCAGTCATGGGGGCAGAGGACATGGCATGATGCTGTGCATGTTTTTCGCTGTCAGCCCCAGATCAAGAAGGAACATTATCTAGGAACTTAAGAGAACTTAAGCTTTAAAGGTATGGCCTAAAAACCAATAGTGCTAAGGTAATAGCAATGTAATTTGTAAGGCAAATATAATTCTGCCCAATAGCATATATGAATTAGTTACATATCCTGATTTCAAACTGAATTTTGTATAATGAAATCTAACAGCACATAGGCTAGAATTGTGGTGGCTCACTGGTGGATCCCAGGAGCTCCTGGAGCTCTAACTTAAGGCCATGGAAATTAAAGAAGTCCCAGAAGCTTTCAGGGGATTATTCCTGCAGTAATTACTATTACATAAAAGAGAAATCCAAAAGAGAGACTATGCATATATCTTTACCTTGATCCTGCTTTTTCTAGTTCAAATTCACAGCATGATTATTTAGAATCATGAGCCTAAAGCTATGTAAAACCATAGGTCTTGTTATTTATTTAATCTGAAGGGTGTTTTTTTTTGTTGTTGTTTTTGTTTTTTTCTCTAATGGTTTTTATGATCACCCACTACTTCATTCTCTACACGTACTTCATGAGGACAACCAGAGCTGAAGCTGTCTGGAGCTGAAGTCTCTCTTACTGGGTATCGTATTTGTTGGTGAGTGGACCAACAGATGGACCCCAGGAATCACAAATAGTTTATCCAGTGCACAACTCTTCCTCCCCTCTGACATCTTATAATATTCTTATTCTTTTCAGCTCTTCCAATGACCCTCGCCATTGTTCACAAAGCTCTTCATCATCTTCTTTTTCTCTCTCTGATGAATCTTCAGTAAATACTCAGAAAGGAAACTGATGCTTCCTGATTTTCACCCTGCTTTTTGATCCTGAAAAACATTCCACTTTTAAGATTTTTAATTCTTTCACCTATAATTTTGTTGACACAGGACCAACTTCCTTCTTTGTATCTCTCCTGGTATCTTCTCCTTACCTTCAACTGCATTAAAATGCATTTCTTTCAGAGTCAAGAAAATAAATAGAAAACTGTGAAGAAAAGCATCTGTTTCTGTTGTTCCGAAAACATGAGTAGCAGCAGGATGCCAAAGGATGCAGAGTAAAACCACAGAATTGGGTAAAAAATAATTAGAATTAGTGAGGTTAACGGCTGCTAAGGATTCTGCAAAATGGATCTGTAGATCTTGGTGTCCTCAAATGGTGACAAAGAGAAAGGAACAAAAAAGTCCTCTATGTCTCTAGATGACAATGATTCATCATCTTTAAAGCTGAGAGAGACATTTGTGGATGAGAAGGTTCTGAGAAATAAGAAGTTCCAATAAAATTAACCTAAAACACGTAACGAGCAATGTACTAAGTTTCAAGAGCAGATTTCTCTAGAAAAACATTGGAAAAGGCATCATCTGCAGGTTGTTTCTTGAGTTCTTGCTTGTACGCATTGAATTGTGACTAAAAGAGAGAGAGAAAAAAGGGGAACGGCGCTTGCAGTTTTTAATGTGGCATAGTGACAGTACAGCATTGCAAAGACCTGCAGCTGGCATCACAATCATGCCAACTTTGGCCACCTAGTGGCATCTTTTTCACAATGAAAAATAAATACACAATTGCCAGCCATTTCTACTTTGAAGACATACACCCCTCCCACACCGCACAATGTATGTCAAGTACAATTCAAGAAACTTGCCTGGAGCTACTGGATTCTGACTGTCTTATTAATGCTGTGGGACAGAAAATGTTCGTTTTTTTCCAGTTCTTTAAGAACACATGGGAGCCAACCTCTTTCTCTTTCAACACAACTGAATAAAACAACATGAGCACACGGTGCCTTCTGACTGCTCCTGGGTTTTGGCAGGGATCGCCACATGCAACTTTAAAGAAAAGGCAAATGCTGCTGTTCCAGTTTAACTGGAAAAAAAAAAAAAAAAAAAAAAAAAAAGGTATTATGCTGCTTTGCATCTTGATGCTTGCCAGAGCAAACTCGCAATGTTCCTGTTGTGGGACACATCAGCTTTGATGGCATTACCAAGTATATGTGACAACTGGAGCAGGCCCAGGCTGGAGTGTGGGCTGTGTTACAAAGGACGCAGCACCTCAAGGTGCAAACTGAATGCTTTACATTGCTGCTGAGGCACAGAGCAGCAATGTTGTGTTTGTTGTTGTTGTTGTTGTTGTTGTTTTTTGCAGCTGGGTTGTTGCTGTTGCCCTTCTCCATTTAAGAGGTGAGTTTAGAGCAGAGATGACTTCAGAAATTTGCTGGGTCTGTTAAAAGGTTTTGCAGCATCCGTGCATCCAGTGAACCTGCACAGAGGGGTTTCTTGGGGGACAGCTGGATACCTTTGAGGTGACAGCTGGCCCTCTGTGCTGAGGTGATTTCTGGTGTCCATCTGCACACAGGCAGCAGCCATGTCTTCTCCTGGAGCCCTTCAGCAAGGGCAGACCAAGGGCACCCTTTACAATATTTAGTTAGATAGTAAGAAGTTGTTTTGTTTGTTTGTTTGTTTTTAATCCAGGAAGAGACAGTTAGAGACCTGCTCCTCCATGTCACAAGTCCATGGGACCAGATGAGTTCCACCCTAAGGTGCTGAGGGAGCTGGCGGAGGTGATTGCCAAGCTACTTTCCACCATCTATCAGTGTTCCTGGTTATCTGGAGAGGTCCCAGAGGATTGGAGACTTGCTGATGTGACTCCCATCTACAAGAAGGACCATAAGGAGGACCCAGGAAACTACAGGCTTGTTAGCGTGACCTCGGTTCCAGGGAAAGTTATGGAACAAATCATCTTGGGTGAGAGCACACGGCACCTGCATGGTATCCAGGGGTTCAGGCCCAGACAGCATGGGTTCACGGAAGGCAGGTTGTGCCTCATCTCCTCAACCTCATCTCCTTCTATGATCGTGTGATCAGACCGGTAGATGAGGGAAATGCTGTTGACGTAGTCTACTTAGACTTCAGCAAAGCCTTTCACCCACCCACCCACCCACACACCTCATTATGGTTGGAAAAGACCTTAAAGACATTCAAGATCATCTGGTCCAACCATCCCTATCACCAATGTCACCAAAAAAACATGCCCCTGAGTACCACGTCCAACCTTTGACACAGTCTCCCACAGTATTCTCCTGGGGAAAATGGCTGCCTGTGGCCTGGACAGGTATACTCTTCTCTGGGTAAAAAACTGGCTGGAGGGCTGTGCCCAGCAGGTTATGGTTAATGGAGTTAAGTCCAGCTGCCATCCCGTTACAAGTGGTGTCCCCCAGGGATTGGTACTGGGGCCTATCTTGCTTAATATCTTTATCGACAACCTGGATGAGGGGATTGAGCGTACCCTCATTAAGTTTGCAGATGACACCAAGTTGGGAGGTAGTGTCGAGCTGTCTGAGGGTAAGGTGGCCCTTCAGAGGGATCTGGATAGGCTGGACTGCTGGGCTGAGGTGAATGGGATGAGGTTTAACAAGGCCAAGTGCCGGGTCCTGCACTTTGGCTACAATAACCCCATGCAACACTATAGGCTTGGGTCAAGTGGCTAGAAGACTGTGAAGAGGAAAGGGACCTGGGAGTGTTGATCGATGCTCGGCTGAACATGAGCTGGCAGTGTGCCCAGGTGGCTAAGAAGGCCAATGCATCCTGGCCTGTATTAGAAATCGTGTAGCCAGGAGGACTAGGGAGGTGATCATCCCCCTGTACTCAGCTTTGGTGAAGCCACACCTTGAGCACTGTGTTCAGTTTTGGGCCCCTCGCTACAAGAAGGATATGGAGGTGCTCATAACAATTTAATTTTATGAGGTGCTCATAATTATGCTCATAATTATGAGGTGCTCATAACAATCGATCTCTCCGGTCAGGACCCAGAACTGCCAGTGCTGCAGCAGCGACAGGAGCAGGGTTCCCGCACACGCCCAGCCGTGCTCCTGCTCCATCTGCTCGATTTCACAGAATCACTGAATTTCTAGGTTGGAAGAGACCTCAAGATCATCGAGTCCAACCTCTGACCTAACGCTAACAGTCCCCACTAAACCATATCCCTAAGCTCTACATCTAAACGTCTTTTAAAGACTTCCACGGATGGTGACTCCACCACTTCCCTGGGCAGCCTGTTCCAATGTCTAAAATTTCCAGCAGCAGCTGCATCATGCGAGCCTGCAGCTCCTCTGCACGCTGCTGCATGTGCGCGGTTGTAGCTGCATCCAGTTCATCGCCAACTTTCTGTGTGCTCTGAATTAAGCCCAGGAAAGCCAACGCAAACAAGAGTTCTGAAACCATGGTCTGCAAGAGTTGAGAGAGAAGGGTGTCAGTGGGGCTGGGTGGGAGCTGGCTGGCAGCTGTGTTAGGTCAGAGGTTGGACTCGATGATCTTGAAGTCTCTTCCAACCTAGAAATTCTGTGATTCTGAGTTTTAGAGAACGTCTTTGCCAACTTTTCAGGCATCGGTACGACTGAAAGTTGGAGAGGCCGAGCCTCATCCCCCAAGCACTGCCGAGGGCTCCCCCGGGAGGGCCTTTGCGGCTGGCTGTGAGGAACGAGGAAGATTTTACCCCGAGCAAAGTCTCCTGCTCGGGGCCAGGGACAGATTCGGGATTTCTGCTAAAGACCGAGAAGCGCTGGCCGCACACCGGCAGCCCCGGAACGGCCTTTCGGCAGCCGCAGGGTGGCGGCGGAGCCGGGCGGGACGGACCGGCGGCGGCTGCGGCGCTTCCTGCGAGCGGGGCCGGGCAGGGCCGCGGCGCTGTGGGGCTCCGCGGGTCGCCATGCAGCCCTTCACCGTCAACATCAAGCTGGCGGCGAGGACCCTGACGGGAGCCCTCAGCGCGCCCAACAGGGGCGCGGCGGACTGGTAGGGGGCGCCGGGACCCGGGGGGGGGAGAGGGGGACGACGAGGGGTGGCTGCCAGGTGCCCTCCTTCTTCCACCCCTCCGAATTGCTCGAGGAGGAGGTGTTGGTCTCTGGGTGTCGGGGAGAGCAATGCCACAGCCCCTGGAGGGAGGGTGGGTGTGTGCCAAGCCCTCCAGGCAATGCCCTTTTGTGGGTGGAGCTGTTGGTGCTGCAACAGCCCATGGGGAGCTGGTGGCTGCTGCTGCTGCTGTTTCTGGGGTGGTTTGGGGCTTGAGGTGCAAAGGCCATCCATGCCTTGGTGTTTGGATGCGTGGCTCCGAGCGAGAAGTTCGCCCAGCTGTGCTAGGAAGCAGTAACCCAGTGCTGCTGAATCCTACGGGGACAGCTTCAAATGAATTGGCCTGAATCCAGTCATTTTGGAAAAGTGTGACCTGTGCGTTTGGCAGCTTGCAAAGCAGTGAACGCTGAAGTTCTTGGAAGTTTTTAGAAACTTAATACCCTTTGACTGTATTCGCTTGCTCACTGTTCTCACCATATCCATGCAATTATCGTCAGAGGCTACATTAATCCTTCCTCAAGTCAGACTGCATCAAAGACTTTTTAACGATTCCTGTAGTTCTTCACATGCTTCCTCCCCCCCATGCAATTATATAAAAGCAAATATGCTCCTTACATATAACATTTGGGAATGCTGTGCATGTATTCTAGTATGATGTTTTAAATTTACAGAAGAGGATTTTTATAGACGGACACAAACGTGCTTTGTGGTTTTCATAGGGAATCATCAACACACAGTTCAGCAGACAGTGCTGCAATCACATTTTATAATGCTGCTGAATTTTATGTTATTAAGTAGTTTTTAGTGTTTGATATTCATGTCTGGTAGCATACATTCATCTTACCAAAAAAACACCAACCAACCAAACAAAACCTCCACCTCGCTCTTGATGTGAACAAACTGCTTTCTGTTGATTTTTGCTTGTTTGATGATGGTGTGTGCTTTTCTAGGGGCTGGCAAGGTTTGATTGCGTATGGATGCCATTCCCTTGTGCTGGTAGTTGATGCCAATACTGCCCAGACTTTACAGGTTTTGGAAAGACACAAAGCAAATGTTGTCAAGGTGAGACGTGTTTTAAGGTGCATTACGTGATTCTGCTGTGTATCTTATTTTTCTAAATGGTTTTCAATACTCATAATTACATTGCACTCAATTTTCATGTAAACTCTGTTGTAAAGTACCCATATTTAACATGATCCCTCTTTTATGGTGAAATCAAACCACACATGCTAAAATTTGGGCTGAGGTCAATGTTATACTTTTAGATATATAAAAATATATTTGAATCTTAGGAAGGAGGGGTTATTTTTCCGTTATCACAAAGCAAAGTTGTGTAGTTAGCAACAATCACAGAACACACGGCACTCAGTAAATCAATACCTGCCATGCCTTCTGGCATGTGTTTTGGCAGACGTACACTTAACCTTATTTGTCTTCAGGCTAGCCTTTAAAATGAACAAGACATCAACTCCAATGTCTGTAATCATGTAAAATATATATATAAGTAAGTGGTATGGAGGCAGCAGCTATAATGATTATTATGTTTTAAAATCTGCACTTAGCTTAGATAACAAGTTGTAACGAAATACTTCTTGAGCCACTTAATGCTAGCATTTTCGCATACTTAGATGCATTCACTAGTTTTGAGCAGTAATGCTATTCCAATAGGAAACCAAGTGTTGAAGTCCAAATAGTTTCTGTATAATGTATAAGATAATTTTTCAAATTACTCTCTGGTGGTTTGTTAACAGAAATAGACTGTAAGGAAATGACTTCTTGTGAGGAGAAAGAATGGAGAACAATTTTGTTCCACTTTAAGAAGTAGGAATTATTGTGAGGTCATAATCATTGTAGATACCTTTATGTACATTTCTGAAAAACTTTCTTTGAATTCTAACTGCCTCTATTTTTTTGTTGTTGTTATGAATTTATAAATGCTAAAAGCATGTATAGGCTGGAGGGGAAGTGTAAAAGATCTGCTGTGTCTGTTTGGCTGTTGAACTCTTGAACTCTTTCTAGTAGAGATTCATGCCAGCAAACATAGTCTACAAGGGATCTCCTCCACTGAAACCTGTGCTTGAGTTTTGAAAAATTTCAAAACATGCCACTTTCTGTAACAAAAAGAAGGAAAGAAAAAAAAAAAAAAAAAGCAGTTATGTCATTTTCTGCAGTTTGTTTGGCTAATGTTCTTTATAGACTTCCTGCCATTTGTGTGTTACAACTGTGTCTGGAATAGGTAATGGCTCTGCTGGAAAATGCTCCACGTTAGCTGTCATTATGGTAGTCCTGGCTTTTTGGGAGGCTGATAAATTTGTACGGAGTGGATTATACCTGACTGCTTTTGTACCTGTACAAAGAGTACTGGAAAGGGTGTTTTTACAAAAGAAAATGTAATTATATGAAGAATTGTTTGGTCTGTCACCAAAAAAAAAAAAAAAAAAAGAGTACTGAAATCTACATTTATGTCTGTTTTGCTGAATTAGTAAACAGGGTTAATAAGGCTGTAAATTAGGTGAGATAATTTCTGAAAAAAAAAATAAAAATTGCCTGTGGTCCCTGTTTCTGACCAATACTGCTACATTTGAAGTCAGGGTAGAGAGGCAAAATGATTTCTTTTAGCAGAGGAGCAGGTCATGTGTGGGGACTTTGTTGGAGCAGAGTGACTGCAATGCGAAAAGAGGGCTCGTGGTGCTAGAGAACAGTAGGAGCTCTGTTTAAGACTGCTGGTGTGAAGGCCTCCTTTTCATTGTTCATAACCTGGTGACAGATCTGCCCTTGGGAACTGATGTTTTCCAAAATTGACACTTGCTTCAGAGAAACATATATTTAACCGAGGAAGAAATAGCTGTGTAGATTTCAACAGCTGTGTAATTTTAATACTACATAGCTACATGCAGGCACCCTCAAGGATAATTTTATTTTGAGCAGCAGGGAAGCAGGAGTTACAAAACTGAAATCTGCAGGTAGAGGAGACTCTCCCAAGAATTATTCTGTTATTCCAGTAGAAACGTGCTTTGGGTTGTTAGCCGGAACTCTTTAAAGATTGCTTGCTGTGCAGGTTGTTTAATTTATTCAGCCAAGCTTTTGGGATGCATACTGGTAAAACCTCTGACAGGGATAGCACAAAGGTGGCTACAGTGCCCTGAATGCAGTTATAAATCTAACTCATGTTGTAAAGTTAGTGGCACCTAATTATAATTGTATTTTTTTTTTAAGTATCATGATTTCAATACCTGTGCAAAGAGTTGTGTTTGCCCTAACACTTTCTCTGTCAGGTACTTTGATGTTCCAGCTGTCTAGCTGCAACATCATTTCTGTAGTATATAAATTCTCATTACCTTACTATTAAGGTTTATTATTCTGTTAGTGTCTTCATTCTCCCTTAGGAGTAGAACTTGGCCTTTAAAGTGGGTAGCAAAACAATTCTGTATTGAATATGTAGGGAAGGAGCCAGTATTATCTATTACATTCTCTGGAGACTTGTAGATGGAATGTTTCGAATTTCAGGCTACATCATTTACATCTGTATTGCCATCTTCTTGCAAGCCAGTGCAGTTGGCAATCCCAAACCAGAAAGTGGGATATGAAAATCCGTTTTGGTGACATCCTGAATAGGGTAAAGAAGATAGCAGGTGCAGTTTCTTCTAAATATTTGAGTAGACTTCTAATATTTGTAGTCCATATTTATGGATTGTTGTAGTTTATCTTCAGGAACAAGGAATACTGATTTATGTAAATTTGAAAATACCATCCATGCTGACATGCATCACAGTTGTAAGATATCTTAAATTCGCACGACTGATATATGTTTACACAGATGTTATTAACTGTTGTTACCCTCTTTTGATGAATTAATTATTTGTTTATCCATCTGAAAAATATTTTGTATGATCTTTGTTATATATGCTTCCGTCTCTTGACTACTTTTCATTTGTATCTTCAGGTTAAATGGGCTAAAGAAAATTACCATCACAATATTGGGTCTCCATATTCTTTACGTTTAGCTTCTGCTGATGCTACTGGAAAAATAATTGTATGGGATGTGGCAACAGGAACAGCGCGTTGTGAAATACAAGAACATGCAAAACCAATTCAAGGTAATGATAATGCATGATGTTTGAATGGAAGTTCCTTTACGGAGCATCATGTACAAGTCAATCACCAAGGGCTTGTAAACTGTGCTCAGTTCTGATGTAGAATTTTACAGTCAGTATTACAAGCCTGTATGTTCGTCTACTCACTTTTTTCATAAATGTAAAAATGTTTGTTCTTTGTAAATGTTTCCCAGAGAAATGCTGTGAGATTTAATCCATACAGCAACATTTTTTTAAGATCCGATGAAAACTGCTGGTCTCTTTTTATTAGTATCATTGACTGGAGTAATAATGTTTATGGTGTCAAGTATATCTTCCTATTTTTGAGTTGGGGATGTAATGCAGCTTGCATTGTGGCTGAATATTAGTCCCATCTGTTGTGCTGTAGTATTTTGTTGTAAGTAAAAGTTACAATTGTGTAAATATACTTTGACAATTATGTTCATTACTACTGATTAAGTATATGAGCATGACAACATAAATCAGAAGGGTTTCTTTTTTGTGCATGTGTACAGTTTTCTGATTTGTAGGATCAGGGCAGCTTTTACATGCGCGGATAGCAGTTTTACAACATGAAAAGTAAAATGGAGAAAGAACAATATATTGTGCAAATTTTAGAGTAGATGACAGTTTTAAACAAGGTAGGTTTCACGCATAGTTCGAGTTAGTTGTATGAAGTTTTGACAGTGAGTATGACAGACTTGAACTAGGCTTCAGCTGCAGTCAAGTAGTCCCAGTAAATGGGAAGGATTAACGCAATTGAACAGTTGAGAGAGAGGAAATTTTGAGAGAGTATAAATAACTGTGTTTTGCGTTCGTTTGAGAAGACAATTCAGTGGTGATACTTGCTGCTTTTGATTCTGTTCTGCGGATGGTAGCCCAGTGCTGATCGGAAAGTCTGAAAAATAGGCAGTAAATTCTGCCTGAACAAATCTGTGCAGCTGGATATTTGAAGATTCTTCATCTTGTTTCCATGAAAAAAGATCATGATCTCATTCAGGGATTCTCGGTGTATTTGTGCCCAGGATGTACATATTTTTTAAATGCATACATTTTACAAATCTCTACAGGACGTAAACAAAACAAATGAATTGAAACCAAAAAGAAACCAGAAGAAAAGGAGAAGGAACTATATATATATTTCATGGTGTAAGCTACAGAAGATCTATGCTTGCCTGTGCTACATGTAGAAATATCTAGAAGCCTGGTATTGAGATCGAGTCTTAGTTGGGCTGATGAAGGATAGAGAGCGGAAAATGTAGCCACTGGCCAGGTATAACACAATTAAGAAGATACGGAAAAGTAATTGTCTTTTTTTCTTGGTCTTTTGGTGTTTATTAGTAAGGTGCCATCCATCAGATACTCCCCTTCATTAGTTAATGTCTTGCACTTCACCAGTGAAGAAGTTGAAGTAGTGGTTAAAACTCACAGCAGGGCATCCAAGTATCTAGGTTTAATTCCTGCTTGCATCACACATCCGTTATCGTCTTTACTGCTGCTTTAATGAGTGCAGCTGTAGTTGAGGATAGTACTGTATTAAAACTGTTTGGTTCTAATTACTTGGGGTTGGCACTTTTCTGTGTACTGGAACCACTCATAACAGAGCTGTCCAAGAGCTAGTTTGAGTTAGAAAGCCACGCTGCTGTGGCTGGACCACTCTTGTTACCTGAGCCGCTGATGTAAGGGGACTGCTTCCAGCACCAGGTGAGCTCTTTGTTTAGCTGGAAGGGATAAGTCCACAAGTACAGCAGCATCTGTGCGCTCTGCTGCATGTTCTAGATTTCCATTTATTGCCACTGCTGCCCACACTAGCAATATATTTCCATGTTATTTCTGAAGTATAATTTAGAACGCTTTGTTTCTAAAGAGACTACCACAATGAATTTCTATAAATAATTTATTTAAAAACTTGCAATGATGCTTGTGTCACACACGCGTTTTGTCTTGATTTCTACTACTGGAAAACCCACTTTGTTTGTTTTTTGTTATACTTCTGTTTCTGTGAAGCCCATGAGGGTACGTACAGTATTGCAGTGCCCTGTAAGTCTAGTAGTGAGACACTGTATGTTTATTCTTTCCACTGCAGTTTTTTTTTTTCTGTTTATTTCTTCTTTTTTGTGTTATAACTTGCATTTTATTTATCAATGACACCAATTCACTGAATGTTTCATGTGGTTTTCACCATGCCATTTGAAGGTTTTTCTATACGTGAAGGCTTTTCAATCTGCTATGCTATTGGGTAACAAATAAAGTCATATGCAGTGGAAATAAAGTTCTGTTCTTTCATCAGTCCTTGGTTTAATTTAGCAATAGCTTTTAACAAAAACAGTTTCTTTTGCTTTCCATCTGCTTCTGAAGCCTCTGGCTATTTTTTTTTTTACAGGCGTGTAGAAAATGTGCAAATAGAGATCAAGCACCAAGGTGATCTTCTGGTGCTCTCTGTGTTATCTGCAAGAATGTGGCAGGATAACAGCTGGAGCTTCACTGTTTCAATAAAAAGAAAATCAGTGCTTCAGTGTAAGGCACTTGTCTTTATTTGATCCAGACTCTACCTTCACCTGGGAAGCAGTTAACCATTTGTTTACTTGTAGTGTAACTACAGGTAACAGGTTCAGGACACAAATGATTTTATTTTTATTTTTTAATTTTCCTTCTGAGACCCATAGAGAAACACTTATCAACTTTCAAAAAAAGGTGAATTGTTAAAACAGAAGAATGACTTAGGAAGGATTTTTTTTAATCTTTCTTTTTTTTTTTTTTGATCTTAATATGTATGGATATGCTGTAGAGACACCGTGACTTGTTGAGGCCATGCTGTGGTAGGAGCTGGACTCGGGGGGACACTTCATTGCCTGTCTGGCCTGTGTAGCATGCATGTAGCTCCAACACAGTTCCTTTCAAGTAACAGAGGTAGCTCTGTGTTCTTTTGTTCACTTTTCATCTTATTCCAAGTTTGATTTCTTTTTTTTTTTTTTGTAGAGATTTATAAATTTACCAAAAATTAAGACTTGGGTATGGCCTTCATTTTAGTTTAATAGACAGTTCTACTTTTCCCACCTTATTTTTCCACCTTATTTTTGCTTGATGAGAATAAATTTACCAAGATGATCAGTGTATTGACCAAGATGATTAAACAATATATATTATTCCACACACACACACAAAATAGGTATAAAAGTTATTAGGTAAATCACTACTTTTGGGGTAACAGACCCAACCCATCTCCAAATGCAAAGGGCCTTAATTGTTCCAGTACACCTTTACCAGTGTAGTCACCTCTGATTCTTCTGGCTGATATATCTAAGTTAGAAAGCATAGGGTTTTATGCTCATTTAGCTTAAATGTTTAGATGATGCTGAGTTGTGATGATTGGCAACCATGCCTCTTCAAACTGACCCTAGTGTTTGAGGTTGTATTTCTATTTTTGATTGTGTATTAGAGTCATTTTACACCTGAACTCAAGGCTCTTGCTAAGAAGTATTTGAAGTGGAGAAAACATTCATTTCCAGGTCACATACTGAAACCACCCGTCTGTTAAGTTGGGATGGTGTATGATTCTTTTCATTGTGACTGATGTGTTTCTGTGCAATACAGCATGTTTTTTTCAGATAGGAATTTCCTGTCTGAAAACAACTGACAACCTTCAGATAGGTTGTGGGTGCTGTGCTTGTGTGTAGACATGTATAACCCAGTGCATTGCTGCTTGTTAAAAGTATAAATTGAGACCATAAAATGAATTTATTTTTTAGAATTGTGAAATAGAAGTACCTTGTTACTAACAAGTTGCTAATCATTTCTTTAAAGATGAAGTGTTACAGAAGAATGGTTTCAAAATAGAACTATTTGTGAAAATTTATTTCAATGTTCAAGTTTTCTTCTTTCTTTTGACAGACATGCAGTGGTTGTGGAATCAAGATGCTTCTAGAGATTTACTGCTCGCAGTTCATCCACCTAACTATATTGTACTGTGGAATGCAGACACAGGCACCAAACTTTGGAAGAAAAGTTATGCAGAAAATATCCTGTCTTTTTCATTTGACCCCTTTGATCCATCACACCTAGCTTGTAAGTTTTTATGTACAAAATAGTAAGAAAGGACAGTTTTAGTTTACCATTGGTTAGTTGGAACTAGCAAAAAAACAAAAATTCTCTATGATAGTATCAAGAATCACAGATAGTTGTGTTGTAGTACCATTAAAGTTGGAGAGGAGCTATAATGGAAGGAAAAAAAGGCATGCTCGAAGAAATACAGCCAGGGAGATTGCAGGTGTGACCTGAATATGTGTGACCAGGAGAAACCTTAGACTTAAATCTTAAACTAGAGGTTGTGACATTAAAGTAATCGATTAGTGAGATTTATGTTATTAATGCCAGGAAGAAATTTCAAAACAAAGACAGGAGTCTTCAGCCAGTATAGAATTTGTCTGAAAAATTATGTCATTGGGGTGGGGAGGGGAAAAGTGCCCATGAATAGAGAATACAACTTAAAGATCTGAAAATATATGTTTGTGACTTCATAAAGAAGATGGAAAACGTGGAGACAGGAGCTGGGAGAAGCTGGATACAGAGAACTATGTTAAGCTGACATAAAACGCTATAAAATAATTGGATGCTGAGAGTGAATCCAATGAGATGAGAATAGACCCAGATAAATGGCGTCTTCAACAGAAAGGTTTTTGTTGAAGGAAGAATGTGACCATCGATTTCCGAAAATCCAAATGTTGAGGGGGGTGAGGTGCACACATTCACATTTTAGCAGAAAGAAACTAAGATAAATGTGTCATTGTTTTTTCACTTATCTTTATCACTCCTGATCTGCAGAAGACAAGTTGCAGTTTCCAGTCTTTGTAGGTTTTATTATTGTTATTATTTGCCATACCATTCAACCTAGACAGAGAGCTTTTCGATATAAACATGTAGTAAAATCTTGGCTATATCTTTACAGCTCAGCTTTATGCTGCCACATAAATGATGTGCTAACAATTCTTTGAGCAATGCACTTCATGAGAACAGAAAGTGGTTATATAGCCAACGTGGGCAACTCCGCCATTTACATTATGAAGCTTCCTGAAAAATAGTTTATGACAGAATAACTATACTGAACAAATCTGAAGGGGCAACCCAGATGTTTCTACAGATAACCTCCCTTTTTTATTGTTAATATTTTTAATACAGATTTAATTTTGAAATAATTGTGCAGATTTTCGTTAATAGTAGTTGACCATGTTCTGCTCTTTCAGTAGAAGGTTCCTGTAAGATAGAATTTTCTGTCTTAATGTATTAATAATGCTATTATGATTTCTCCTCACCAAAATTTTGTTAAAATAAAACGCATCAACAAAATTGAAGATTTTATTTTGTAAAATTTGTTTTTCTTGGTACAGTGCTCACAAGTGAAGGAATAGTGTTCATCTCCGACTTCTCTCCTTCGAAAGCTCCTGCCAGCTCAGGGAAGAAGGTTTACATTTCTAGTCCCCATTCCAGTCCTTCTCACAAGTTGGCTGCTACTACAGGGGCCAAAAAAGCCCTTGATAAAGTGAAAATCTTAATCAGTAATGAAAAACCAAGGTAGGTAGCAAATATTTCTTCTGAGGTAATGTTTTTTTTATACCTATGTATTGTATAGATATTATTAGGTTATTATTATATTAAATATTGTAAGATAATAATATTTTTTTTTTAAAGAAAAAAGTTTATTTAAGGAATAGACAGACTGAGAATAGTAATTTCTATTCTTTGTCTTCATAACTCTGAATTTAAGAACATTGTAAATTGTGAGAACAGTCTCTTTGGCTTCTAGTAGTTGCATGCTTTAACCTTTGTTTCTTAGTTGATGCACCTTAGTTTGATTCAATAGATGTGCCCTTTCAAAAAACAGTTCCTCATTTTAGTTGCAGCTTGCTTTTTAAAACATAACTGTGCTCTGTGTGCCTATATTATATTTTCCTGCAGGTGTTCAGAAACATCTTTCTTGGGGGAGAGATGGGTAAAAGATGAAAACAGGATGATGTAATTCATTTTAATTGTGGAATGAGAAAGGAGATATTAAAATATAATTTCTTCAAGTACTAATACCTGTGAGGAGCTGTTATCCCAAAGTAGTTTGTAATAGTGCCATAACAGGCATTTTTTAAGTTAAGTGTATAAATAAAATTTATGTGTTTTATGACCTTTTAAAACCAAAGATGTTGCTTTTTAAGATTTATTTTTTTAAGAACTTCTTGGCCTTTTTTTTTTTTTGTGGTGCAATTAGTTTTTCCTTTCATTTTTACACTTCCCTTTCATTTTCACTTTTAATTTTTGTAATAGTAGTGACTAGAACAGACTAATTAGAGTATATTGTCAGTTAGCACTTGACACGAAACTTTAGTGCAGGTTTGAAATTTATATTCTATTTTAATAAGCTGTATTGCAAACTGAGGAGGAGACTTAAAGATATGTTATTTGGTAATCATTTAAGAAATTAAGATTTTTATATTAGCTTAAAGATTGTGATCTTGTCACTTTGTGTTCTGTGATGCTCTATCTGATGTAGTACATCAGGCACCTGATTTTCAAATATTGGGACAGTACATATGCTGCTGCAACCTTTTGTATGCTCTGTGATAACAGCATATCACAAAGACACTGTTTTTTGTATTCATCCAATTGTATTTTAAGCTGTATATTAATATTGCCAAGGGTATGATAGTCATTTCTTTTATCTATTCCTTTCTCTCTAAAACACCACAAAATACTAGAACGGGAAAAAAAGGAAGAAAAATTGTAGCAGCAGTGATTTATCAGGTTTTATATTAATTTAGGGAAACTTTGAGGAAAGAGGCGCAGGAAATTGCCAGAAAAGTGATTACAAACAGAAGGTGATTCATAGTCCTAGGGAAAGGAATGAGAAGCAAGAACCGTGTAAGAGGGATTTATTGTATGGCAGAATGAGATTAAAAACAGACAAACAAAACCCCTTGAAAGGGATGATACGTTAAATCAGTTAAGAGAGTTTCTGAACTGAACACAGTACAAGGATGATTTTCTTCAATGTGTTTTACATACAGTTCATTGCATTAGACGTTCCTAATGAACCCCTTTACGTTGCAGTCTATCACCTATTGATCAACAAAACAATGAACGTTCCTGTTCTCTGCTTTCTCTGAGTTTTAAAACTGGTGTTTTTGATAAGCTAGTTCAGTTCATTTCAAAATAAAGTAACACACATAATACAAATTTGAAGGAAGCAGTATTGTTAAAGGTAACTGCCATGAATACCAGTAAATGTCATGGCAGCTAGCACGGTTCATAACTGAATTGCTTTCTCTTTGCGTTGTGCAAGAACTATACTTGTACAATTTGACTCACCCATTATTTTAAAAATTACTCTATAATCTTATTTGGACAAAAGGCAACAGTGTGTCTTTTGAAGGTTGGTGATGCTGTTCATAGCTGAACTAATTAAATAGAAATCTATAGTTTCCGAGTGATCAAAATGGGGAATGCTAGAAAGAAAAGCATTTGCACTGTTAATTTTATTTTGAACTTCAAATATTTGTTGATACTGAACTTAATTAAAGTTGTTCTCCTTTTCTGGACCACTTACAATTTATTTTTTGACATTTTGCAGTGCTGAATCTGTAACACTCAACGACTGCCTTCAGTTGTCATACTTGCCTTCCAAAAGAAACTACATGCTATTACTGTATCCCAGAGAAATTCTGATCCTTGACTTGGAAGTGAATCAGACAGTGGGTGTGATTGCCATTGAAAGAACGGGTGTGCCTTTCCTACAGGTAATGAAAATTTGATAGGTGTCTGTCATCGTAATGGTTTATTATGATCATTTACAAGTACATGACTCATGGGTAGTTGTATTGTGATGAATACTAGAAGATGCAAAGAAGTTAACAGGAGAAATGTCCTCTGAACCAAGCACTGTTTAATTTAGTTTTCTGAAGTCTGCTGCAAACCCACTTCATTTTGTGGTGTTACAGAAGTTACCAGTGTGGAAATAGTGCTGTGGAGAAAGGACATTTCATTTTCTTCTGGTTAAGCTGTTTAAGCTAGGGACTTTGTGAGCTGATTCACTAGTTTAATTTCAGTTACCTGATAATAAAGGTATTCTGGTTCATTTAACAAAAAATTAAAAAAAAGCTGTTTTGACAACCTCATTGAATTCTTTGGTTTCAATGCATGGTTGTGTCTCAGGTGGGATTTGAGTAGTATGGTTTCCAAGATTATTAAGAGCCATGCTGTTTTCCACAATAAGCTATAGTATATCTTTACACTTTGATTAAGATTTGCAAAGTAGTCCTTAATAATGAGTTAAAAATATAATAATTAATCATAAAAATAGATGATGTGCAGCTCTTGCCTTTTCTTGTTTTTTTTTTTTTAGTTGTTTTGTTGTTGTTGTTGTTTTGTCTTTCTTTTTCCTGTCACTGATTCTTGACTTTGCTTTAGTAGCTATAGAAATTCATTCAAATGTTGCCTTAATGGTAAATTTTTTGTGATTGTCTTGAATACATCATGAATATTATTAAATTACAAGCATATTTAGCAAAGAATAAAATATTGATAACATAATATGGTATCTGTTTGCCTAGGTAATTCCGTGTTTTCAGCGTGATGGGCTATTTTGCCTACATGAAAATGGTTGTATAACTTTAAGAGTTCGCAGACCTAACTGCAGTATAACTGGAACTCCTAATGAAGAGCCAGGTAAGTTTTGTGCCATTAATGGCCAGACATTAACTTTGAGGCATTTTAGTCAATACTTCAGCACCGGTGTCAACCATCATGCCTTGTACAGAATGGTTAATTGCAAACTTTCCAATGTTCTTTCTCTTAAGTAAATACATTAAATTTATACTGTGTTCTACCAAAAATTGTTTTTGATTCCCCTGATACCTTATGCAAAATAAAATATCTCCTGAAAATCCTTTCATCACTAGATATTACTCTAATTAGGAACTGCTGCAACACTTAAATGTACAAGAAAGTTTTAAGTACAAGATCATTTGTTTTGACCTTTAAGAAAAAAAAAAAAAAGTGTTTTGTGAACATGCACACTGATTTTTGGAAGTCATGAGGTCAGTTGTAAGAATTGAATTTAGAACTACTAAGCTGTGGGCTTCAATTTATATTAAATTCTAAATTATTAAATGGTTGCCTCTTTTATGAATACTAAGAATCAATTTTAATATAATGAAGGAGACAGGAAAAAAGAAGGTAAAATGTAGTTCTGTACAAGTAAATAAGTGACGTTTTGGGTTAATTTCTTTTTTATTATTTTGTTAGTTTGCTAATTTTTAGTGAGCAACATCATTACTTTTACAAATAAACCGAACAACATTTCAGTTGTGGAGAAACAGATGCACTTTCTGCGGAGATATAAAACAGTATAATTTTTTAGATTTTTGCAAGGTTCAAGCAGAGTAAACCCCTTCTAAAATAAAGTTACTCTTTGAGGAAATTTTCAGGGTCATGTGTTTTGTACAGCATAATCAACGCTGTGTAGTCTCTGGTTATGTTTTGCTTATTGTGCTGCAGGAAGCATGTAGATCTCAACCGAAGAAGCTCTGTCACTCTACCATCTTACCTCTGCTGAAAGACTACATTGCATGTTTTCTGTTTTAATTGTTTGTCATTTCTGGCACATTGATGTTACAGATCCAGACCCAGTTCAGGAACTGACTTACGATTTAAGAAGCCAGTGTGATGCAATTAGGGTAACAAAAACAGTTCGGCCGTTCAGTATGGTGTGTTGCCCCGTGAATGAGAATTCTGCAGCTCTCATTGTCAGTGATGGCAGGGTAATGATCTGGGAATTAAAATCCAGTATTTCTGGCAGAAATCTGCGTAACAGGTAATGGGATTTATTTTTCTTTTCTGTTACATTTACAAATGGCACTTAATTATATTCTGAAAGTAATGGTATTGTGCTTCTGTGCGTGATGTGCTATACATGTGTATGAATGAGGGGAAGAGGTGTTTGGAATAAGGAAACAAAAGATAAGAATGAATATCACATTATTTTGGGGGAACATTTTCTCATTTGGCTTTCTGCAGACTATATAATTTTCCTCAGAAATGAATCCCTCATTTTCAATCACATGAAAGGACTATGAAATTAGTCTGGAAAGATTATTTTCTTAGCAGGAAGAAGGTTTTTACCTAGATTTGTGTGAATTTGACACAAAGCATTATGAGTGCATAGTAGGTGTCTTGAATATGTCTGTGTAAACAATGAACAATTTTATATGCCAAGTTTTTAGAGTTTTAAATTTTGAGCAGTCTTTAAAAATGCTGTATGGAGTAGTATATTTCTTTGAACACTGAGTGCATTGCAGTCATTTTGCTGTAGTTAAGCTTTAATATACTATTGGGTAATATAAGTAACTTACTGTCATTAACAAACAAAAAAATACAAAATTCTTAATATACTTTTAAATGCTACAAATACCAGATTTTCAACATAGATACTTTTGTTGTTCGGTGTTTTAACATTTTTATTCTTGCTAAACAGCAAGAATAAAATGCTATTAGATGGATTCCTTGTGCTGCATAGCCAATAGAGCTGCTTAGGATCTATATGTTGCTGAGTTTTACTTCTTGGATTCCTAAGCTCATTTCTAAAACATTGATTTTTGTCATGATTATATAACGAGGAAAAATGTAATAATACTGTAAGAACCACTGAGCCCAGAAGAATCTGGATATGGTTGGATTGTACTGAAAAGTAAACCATATTTCTAGTTGGCAGGGAGTCTTTAACGGATTTTTAAAGAGTCTTCCTGTAGTAGCTCATGATTTTGCTGGGTTTGGTGGTCTTAATTAAAATTTGAAGTCAAAGTCTGTTAAACTGGAATTTTGAAGGAAAAGGCTTTGTACACACCTTAAACTGAATTTTTGTGTACAGCTGTCTGCAGTCAGTAGTCTTTGGTCTTTGCTTATCATGGGGGCCTGTCCTCAGCGCAGCTGGATATAATTCATGAAGGTTGCAGGGGCTGTTTGAATCCCTTTCAGCTATGGATTCTACTGGAACCCAATCACACCTCTTGGGGAAAATAACTCCCCCAAAAAAATTATGCATGGTAGATATCTCACAAGACTATTAGCATAGGTAATGTTTCTGTTGTAGCTTTATATACAAAAAGGCAGCTGTTTCCTATGTTTAGGTGAAAGGCTTTGCTTCAGTTCTAGATACCATTAACTGGAAGCCATATAAGAATTTTTTTCTGAGCAAAAGTTGGGTAATCTGTTCTTAAATGTCAAAATATTAATGAATGTTTCTTAGCTGTATTCCCTAACATAGCTCTAAATATTAACAATGTATTGAAAAGCCTCCATGTAAAGGTTAGGTACACTTCAGAACAAGGAATACATCTGCCTGTTTTCTCTTACAAATATCCGTGTAGGGAAAATTAAACTTACTTTAAAATATGTACATCTTCATGTGCATTATCTCCTGGTAAATGTTGGGAATAATCTTGTCAAAATATTCTGCAAGTAATAAGCAGTAAATATACTGAATGAGTAACTTGGGAAAAAGCTGAACTAAGGGCTTGAGTAAGCAGGCCATCCAATTTGCTTTAGGAACTTGTTTTCATTTCTTTTACAGTAGTTCAAGTGCATCACCTTTGTATTCTCCAGTCTCGTTCTGTGGAATTCCTGTAGGAGCATTCCAAAATAAACTTCCTGACCTCTCACTAGACAACATGATAGGTAAGAATATCTTCTACTAATTACTGCTACTGGTTTTTAGGCCTTTTGAATCCTTGTATGTTTCAGCTTACTTAAGATTCTATATGTTAGAATTATTTTCTATGCAAGTGAAGTTGTAATTCTGAAAGAAAGAAACACAGTTCTCATTTGCTAAAACAAAACAAAACAAAAAAAAACTAAAAGTAGAAAGAAAAGGACTCTTGAATCAATTCTGGAAGAAGATTGAAATGATTCCACTTTTTTTTTTTTTTTTTTTTTTTTTTTAATGTTAGGAAAGAAAGTTAGTATTGCAGTATTGGAGAAATTTGCTGAAGTACTGCGTTCCAAAAAGCTGTATCATACTGAGTTCAACAAGGAGAAATGCCTCATTAATAAGCTTTGATATTTTGTATGTTTAGGTGATTCGTAATTTTTGTTTTATAAACTCCTGCATGATAACTTATTGTAATACCAGATTAAAATTGAATACTAACAAGAGCTTTAATTTTTAAGCAGGGCAAGGGACAGTTGCCGGAGAAGAACAGTTAAGAAGTTCTTTTCTGCAAGAAGTGCACCTCAAATTTTTGCTGACTGGACTTCTTTCAGGACTTCCTTTGCCCCCATTTGCTATCCGCATGTGCCCACCTCTTACAACAAAAAACATTAAACAGTATGAGCCACTCCTTGCTGTTGGTAAGTATCTTGATTAGCTTATTGATTGGTCTGCAAATTATATATTCTAGATTAAATACAAATATAGTATTAACAAAGGAAAAAAAAAGATCTAATTTTGTTCTAATTAATCACAAATAGTGACCCTTGTATTAGTTTGCATTGAAGATTCATAGAATTCATTTCAGATTCATTTTCCCTGCCTCAAGCTAAAGAAATGCTACCTGAAAATGTACAATATCTTAGCAAGATTGTGTTTATCTTATCATCATACCTACGTTTTAAGATTTTTATATAAGTTGCAGCTGCTGTGAAGCACAAATACAGGTGAAATACAAAGATTAAGAAGCAAATAGGTAGGTGTAGAGAGCATTTAGAGCAACGTCTGTAGCATTCTAAACTTAAGGTACCTGAATGGCAATGGTTTCCATTGCTGTGTTTAAATAAAGTTGATGAGCGTAAAGGAAAAAAAGATGAGTAAGTCTTCCCAGTGTCTAATAGAAAATCGTAACTTTAAGTGTTTCAGGAGGTATTTGATCTACTTGAAGCTTATAGCAACCAAGTTACTAATTTGTAATTTGAGAAAGGTTGTTATTTCAGGGATGAGAAAGCAGAATTACTTTAATGATTTGGTAAAATCTACATATGATTCTCCACTGGGATTACTGATGGATAACAGTTAATACTCTTCCTTGAGGCATTTGCTCTTCTTGAGTAATCAAAACAAAATCATTCCTTTCTCCTGCTACTGTGTATGTTGCAGGGAAAAGGAAAATCAATATATTATACAATAATAATATACGATTGTATATTATACAATTATACAAGGAAAATCAATATATTTTCTATAGGCTCTACAAAGACAGATTTCAGGGAAATGTCTTGACTGAAACTGTTTTTCCTGTCTGCACAGAATTTTGGAGGGTATAATATTTGGTACTTAAGCACTAAAAATCAAAATACATTTTCGACATTTCTTTACAATAGTTAATGTGGAAAAAAAGGAGAAATAGCTGTAAATCCTATGTTTTCACTGAATTATGAAAGACAAGAATAAAAGTGGTCTGCATATGTATTTTTTTTTAAATAATCACTTTTTGTAGGTACAAGTAATGGCTCCGTCCTGGTGTTTCATCTCACAAGTGGTCTCTTACACAAAGAGTTAAGCATCCATTCCTGCGAAGTCAAGTAAGAGTTTAATTCCTACCATAATCATTCTGGGAGACAAATTTAAAACATCTAATGTTGAAGAAGCAATATGGGGGGTCTTGTTTCATTGTTAACGACATTCAACTAAATTACCTGTTGAGTAGTCTAACCTGCCAGTGTTTTTGCTCCATGTAACCAGTAATCCATGTCAAAATCAGAGTGAAAATTACATTCAACTCTAAATATTTAAATTGTTTCAGTGCCTGCTGATCTAGGATGCATATCAGCTACTTGCAGTTTCTTTAGTACGCTGTGGTACAAAGAAGTCTTTTTAGCACAAGAAAGTCTATTTCAGGGTTTTATTTATAGTCATGACTAGCACATTATGTTCTTTGAAATAACTCTGCTTTGTACAGCAAAATTTATTTATTTCGCTCACTTGTGTATGAAATTTCTATTGAGACAGATGTAACTGAGGTTAAAATAATTTTACCTTAAAAAGGTTTTAAAGATTGAATACAGGACTCAGTATTTGTCTATCCTAAGTAGGAACAGAGTAAGTTGTAAAGCTGTTGTATATGTTTGGAATTTTTTTGTTTACACAATGGCGTAATTAGTGGCAAAGATATTCAAGATAGTCCTGGCTAGATATACATTTCCAGACAGGTTTAAGTATGGAAAATAAAATTATTATTTTTAATAGTAATATTAGTAAAAATTTATATCAGAGTCGTGGCATGAAGCCTTCTTCAGGCTAGCGTCTTCATTTTATTTTTCATTCTACAAAAAGATGAGACAAACGGGTGTCTCAGAATAGCTAGATCTAAGAGAGTTCATTATGTAAACCTGCTTTGAATCTACCACCAAAATCACAGAAGCATATTTGCACATAATTTGGTTTTGTGGTGTGATTAGTAGGCACTAATCCATTTGAATGCTGGTTGTTTTTTCTTGTTTCATGCCATTAACTACTTAACAAAGTTATTTTATATTCTGTTATGCAGACTAGGTGGATACTATTGCTTTTTTTTTTTCCACTACAGTGATTATAGAATTCAAAATTAAAACGTCTACAAGCACTTCACAGATTTAATAATGGGGAGACAGAAGGAAAAATACTTTTGAAAATAAAAAAAAAAAAAAAAGATTTTGTTTTTATCTTTTATTTCATTTAGGTTCCATGTATTATTGGAATTATTTTTAGTGGGTACTTTTCACTGCAAATTTTTTGCAACGTTTCAGAAAATACTGAAAAAGTTTTTTTCAGAAAAACTTTCAGAATACATTGTATTCCTAGCAACTGTCCTTGCACTAATGGTAATTTTAGAATAAAAAGTGATTGTGAATTTTGTTTAATGCTCACAGTCATAAACTGTTACCTATTTAAATCTTTTAAATACTTATTTTAGTTTCTTTGTCCAGATCTTAGTGGTATAAGGACTTTCTACATAATTTTCACAAGTTTAGGGGAATGCTTTAAGCAATGTAGAAAATGGCACTGTGATTTTTAAAATTAACATTCATGGAGTGCAATGCTTTTTCCTTCAGTGGGAATTTTTGCTTTACATCTAGAACGTAGATAAGTTGCATAATGCCTCTATTTCAGTTTTAACTGAAAACACAGCTTCAGGGAACTCCATTATTTTAGTATGATAATACCCTGGAATTGGAACTCAATGCCAACAAAATTTTCAGTGCCTTATAGTTTAAGACAAAAATGTAATAAAACTAAGGATCTTAATAATGGCAATTGTCATTTTTATGTCAACTGTGCTAAAATATTGACCAATAAGATGTTTGGATGCTAGCAATTATGACACTTTTTTATGACACTTTATTTTGGTAGGAGATAACGTGGTCACCTGCTGATTTTTTTTTAACTTTATTTTGTTTTTTAATCAGATCTCTGCAGATCTGTATTGTGTTTAGGAGGAGAGAGAATAGTTTTTCTGTCCTAGATAGTTCATATGCAAGAGTAACCTTGAATGCTCATTTTGTCCATGATTATTACTTAGCCATTTCCCTGTTTCATTAGAACTGTGTGGGTGAATACTTTTCCTTTGAGTTCAATTTGCTTTTTCTTAGGAGTACAGGGCAAGAAGAAGCAGAAATGCTTCAGAGCACATGGAGATGGAAAGTTAATCAGGCTGTGCTAGGAGCATAAGTGAGGCAAAAAACAGAGGGAGATCATAGCATGTGTATGGGCTGGAAGAAGCTGTGAGCAAGAGGTCAGTTTGTTCCTTTAGGATACAGAGAAATGTAATTAATTCTTAACCATCCAGTAGCTAATCCTGTTACCTGTTCTGTCTTCTAAGTGGAGCAGTCTACATTTTTTATAAGCTATTGAGGTAAGATAGGTGATGATAGTACATGTTCAGCACAGAGGAAAACATATGCATCGTGTACATAAAATGCCTGTGGTGCAGCTCCTTGGTTGCTGAAAGTGGTGTGTTTGCAATGTTCGTTCCCCTGTAGGTAGCAATAACTAGACCAGTACTTTTTCTCTCTCTCTCTCTCTTTTTTTTTTTTCTTTTCCTGAAGCTCAACAAGCCCAAGGTGGCAACAACCTTAATTTTTAAAATTAAAATCTCACTGACTATAACTAGAATGCTTATGGCCTGCAGGCAAAACTTGAGAATTGCTGTGTTACATCCAAGTTTTGACAGCTGAATTGAAGATAATTCTCCCTTGGGAAACTGCTTTGCAAACAGTCATCACCTTGGAAAAAAAAAAAACACTTTTCTCACGTAGAAAAAGATGAATGAAAAGTATCTGTCACTTCTGCCATACTTTACACTTAAGCATGTTGGTGTGCTAAACTTGTTTCTGTGCTTTTGTAAACGTGCATCATCTGACAAGTGTAAGCTTCATAGCAATGAAATGCTGCATATTCAGAGTTCAACTCCAAAGCTGTCGTTACAGAAAGTTGTGGGGAGCAGGAAGTATAAATGGGTTCAAGAAGTGAGTGGGCTGTGAATAGCGTGGGAGTCTTCCAATGGCTTTTAAACAATCTCTGCAGCTCAGGAACTCTCCAGATTGGTACCTAGCAGGAGCTAAATGGGTAGACCAGAGGGAGAGCCATTGCTTACCCTGGAAATGAGGCGCCTCTCTTAAGAATTTGCAAATACCCAGAAAGTCAAACAGGGCATGGGTGAGATTCACTTTAAACCTGATGCTCTATGGCAGCTGTAAACAAGTCCTCAGATTTCTAAAAGGATCTTGTTGTGCTGTTTCACAGGTGCTGCTGGATAGTTATGTTTGAAATCAAAGTTTGATTTCTGTTGGCTATCTTTAGGAGGGCTCTGAATTTCCAGAATTAGCATGTTACCCATTGATTATCAGGAATGGTTGTGAAGACTTTACTTTAAGATGGTGAGATTTGTAAAATCTTTTCAAATAATAAAAAAAAATAGGCTGCAGTGTCACATGTGATTGCACTTGTGGATTTCTATTAAATCTTTCTTGTAATGCTTCAATTAATAATTGAGTATTTCTTGTTTTCATTGAAGTTACTGGTTGAACTTTCATAGGTCCTAGTGGGAAAAGAACTGGTCCTAAATTTTTAAACTTTTCTTAGGACTTATGAGTAATACTTCACATTTTTTTAAATAGCTTGATATAAGAAAAAAAAATAAAGATAAATATGACTATAACTTTGTATGTATAGAATATTATGGGAATGCTTTTTGCATTCACTAATAGACATTGCATTTAGGAAATTTCTACTTAATATGATTAAGCTGGATTTCTTGACAGTAAATCATAAATATGTCTCATATTTCAGCTATATTATTGCAAAACAGACTGTGATTTTACGAATGATGTAACTGAAGACCTAGCTGTCTGGAGACAGTTTTTAAGTAATCTGTGTTTGAAAAATTTGAGGAAAACCTAAAACCTTTTATCCCTGTTAAAATGAACTTGGGCACAGTCTCGGTTTTCTTTCAGATTAGTTCTTGATTTAATTAACAGGTAAAGCACTCAAATATTTATGCTGGCATGAAGTGTGTGTGGGCAATGGGGAGGGACAAGGCTGTTATGTTTTGGAACAGTACCACCTAGCGTCGCTCTCCATCCTCCTGCTGCTGCCTGTGGTATATCTCACGAATTTACAGAGTCAAGAGTTGCTGACATTAGGTTATAGACATCGAGACTTTACATTCTTGTAACACTTCAAGGTATTTCAGTTGCGGCTGCTGTTGTGTGATCTCAAAGAGCAAAAAAAAATTTTGGTTGTCAGTTTGTTTCTGATAGACTTTGAAATCTGTTCAGGGCCTCCCTTGTTTTATCACCTTTGTTTCTCCTTTCCCTGGACTGCAAGATACGTATCTCCCTGCCCAGCTATCTATATGAATATTTTTTCTTTTCTCCGTGCTGAGTTACTTGATGGTTCTTCCCATCTGGTAAATCACTGATTTAATTAGAGCAGTGTCTTTAGTCTGCTGTAGTGCTAAGTATGTGAGGGTTTTTTTCAGAAAAGTTACCTATGTTTCTAACTGAATATTTTATTTAACCAAAGAACCTAAATATCTGCGTAGTCCTAAAAGAAAGCTCATTTTAATTTTCTTTGGTAACTTTGTTATTGTATTTGTATTGTAGTTATAAAAGTGTACCTCCTTGTATGCTTACATATAGTGTTTCCGTGAACTGTAGAAAATTGCTTCTATGCCATTTTCAAATTGAAGGATAAGCATGAAATAAAAAGCTGTTTTTCAGTCTAGGCTATTTTGTGACCATTTGACTATTTCAGCTAATATGCTCTGTGTGCTCTTTTCTGATGACAGGGGAATAGAGTGGATAAGCTTGTCTGGTTTTATTTCTTTTGCCACATCGACACCTAACAATCTGGGGTTAGTAAGGAACGAGCTGCAGCTGGTGGACCTACCAACAGGTTAGTAGTATTCTCTGAGAAATCTGTACGAGAGGCTGACACATTTGCTAGGGAGTCACAAATAACAATTCTTACTACTTTTTTTTTTTTAATTATTTTTTTCTGTTGTTATGATAAAATAGTAAAGAGGAACTTAACCCATTGTGCTCTTCCTTGTGAAAACCACATAATGTGGTAATGAGATTTTTTAGTTCAGCATGGTTAAATATTTCTTTTTTCTTTCAATGTCATTTCTGTGATCCAGGTAGGAGCATTGCATTTCGTGGGGAGAGAGGCAGTGATGAGCCAGCTATTGAAATGATAAAGGTGTCTCATTTGAAGTAAGTATATTGTAAACTTTTTACTGTGGTATATGCAGATCCTCATCGCTTAATAGAAATAACAGAAATACCAGGAGAAAACACTTCAGATAGGATAGACTAATATTCAGCAGCATCAAGAGAAAGCATACTCAAGAGAAAAAGCTGTATTTCTGTAGTTGACTTTGTCACACACTTTAGAATCCAATCACAGAAGATTGCTCTACTTTCTTTTATAAATGTAATTAAAATAACATTGAGTTTAATAAAACAGTGTCTCTACATTTTCAAAGTTTTCTCTTTGCAATGAAGAAAAAACAATAACGTTGTAGCTTGTATAGAATTTTGGGGGGAATTGTGTACGTGATCCAGAGAATTTAGGAATTCAGCCATATAAGGTCTTGCCAATACATTAAAAATCAAGAACAGCAGTCGACTTAGATCAAGAGACCATAAAATGATAAGTGAGAACAAGAAAGTATAGTTTATATGAATAGAAATTAATGCAGTTGAGAAGAGTACATAAACTACAGAGCTTGTTTGTATTTTCATGTTACATGTGAAAAGTGGGAGACTGAAGGTGTTTTACTAATCTAGCCGTACAGCTGAAAGGTCTGAAGACATGACTGACAAATGGTTCGGTGTAAGAGGATTTTATGTTCGTTTATCACTGGATTAGGGAAGTGCGTCTGGAGTAGAGAAATAAATCCATCCAACCTACAGACTTGGTATGTCTTACTGATAGATTTGCAGTCATCAACTCATGCTGAATATGGCTGAATCACAGGTGCTGCTGCTTTCTCTGGATTCCTTCCCTTGCCTCCTGTACAGTAATTGAGCAGTGCCACCAACCTGACAGAAATTTCTAAGTCTTTTGGTCTTCAAGGAGGACCTTTTTTCAGGCAGGCTTTGCACGCAAGGAACTCAAGAAAATCACAAAGTTTGGGTTTGGTTTTGAACCAATTTAATGTACTCTGTACCATCTTAGTTTTTGAGGTGTTTTGTTTGCTCTTTTTTTTCCATATCAGAACTTTCTGAGAATGCTGATAGTAAAAACGTGAAGTAAACTGCTAAAAATTAAACAGAGTGATTACTTCTGATGTAATAAATTCTGTGTTTCAGGCAGTATCTAGCTGTGATATTTAAAGACAAACCACTGGAAATCTGGGATGTCAGAACATGCACTCTACTCAGAGAAATGTCTAAAAACTTCCCTACAGTGACAGCTTTGGTAAGGAATAGTCTTTCTTACTGTTTGTTGAATGTAATTTGTTGAGATAGTATAAAAAAATCTATGAACAAATCTGTATCAAAATGTTATATATATAGCATATGTGTAAGTGCTTTCCCCCTTTTTCCTTGTCTGGTATCAAATTTGGTAAGAGAAGGAGATACTTGACAGATACTTGGTCTGCATTTTTAGGGATGGAGGGATGTGTCAGAGAAAACAGTCTTCATGGAAATCATTATAATTAACAGAAAGTTCCCCAGTAAATTCAGGGAGTAAACTTATGTTTGTATTCTTCCTGAACAATTTTTCACAGGAGTGGTCACCTTCTCATAACTTGAAAAGTCTGAGAAAGAAGCAGCTAGCAGCCCGTGAGGCCATGGCCCGGCAGACGGTTGCATCAGATACTGAAGTTAGCAGTGTTGAATCTTCTGTTATCAGGTATTTGTGATTCAGATTTGTATGTATGAGTTGTTTTTCCTCCGTATGTTGTTATTCTACAGAACAGAATATTTTTGAGCTGATTTTTGAGTACATGCCAGGTAAAACAATTGTCTGGGCCTCCCTTTAGCATTTAGGTGTGGAACTCTGATTTACTGCTGAGTGGGAAAACCAGTATACCAAGTGGGACTTGTGTCTATTGCAGCACATTAGTTACCTGGTTCTTGCAGTAAAACCTTTATTGGCCCTCTGAACTTTTCCATAAGTGTATAAATACGTTAACTGTTGTTTCTGGTAAACTGTTTTGTAGAAAAGGTGTTTTGTTTGTTTGTTTGTTTGTTTGTTTTGTTTTGTTTTGTTTTTTTCCTGCTTCTGTGCATTAATTAAGGAGAATTTGCCTTGTAATTCTGATTTCAAGAAAAAAAGACTTGTGTCTCATTGTGTTCTCTTTTAAAGCTTGTTACAGGAAGCTGAAAGTAAATCAGAACTGAGCCAGAACATTTCTGCCAGGGAGCACTTTGTGTTTACGGATGTTGATGGGCAGGTTTACCATCTCACAGTAGAAGGAAACTCAGTAAAAGATAGTGCAAGAATTCCTCCTGATGTAAGTTCCAATTTTCTATATGATATAGTTCCAAAATTATGGAAAAGTTAAAGAATACGTTTTCAGATTTATTATTTTTGATGTGCATAAAATCAAGTCTGACACATGGGCATTTCATTGCAATAAGAGATAGAGAAGCGATTTCCACTGTGTTAAACCTAAAATTTTTCATGAGGATGACTGACATGAAAAATGCTTACATTAAATATAGAATTCTTTCTGTTTTAACTGAGAAGCATTTGTTGTATTAATTTCATAAAATATATTTATACGTTAATGAAATACTAATGTTGAAGTATTTGTTCCTGTTTGGCTCTATTAATCACAATATTTATTCTGCTTCTGAAATGTTTCCAGGGAAGTATGGGTAGCATTACATGTATTGCCTGGAAAGGGGATACCTTGGTTCTTGGAGATGTTGATGGAAACTTAAACTTCTGGGATTTGAAAGCTAGAGTATCCAGGTATGAGTGCAAATTAAGTCTGGTAAGCATGAGATGATGAGTGATAGAATGGTTTTATTATTTCATCTTTGTCCTTCACTGTAGGAGATCATCTGTGGTGTATGAGGGGAAAAATGCAAGGACTTCAGAATAAAATTTCAGAAAGTGCCTACTTTATTGCAGTTCTTTACATTTAATCTTTTGTATTTTCAGATGAAGTAACATTTTATCAAAGTTATAAAATCAGCTAGATATCTTTCTCATTAGGTTAAATCTGCAGTGACTTCTCAAAATGTTAAGTATGTATTAATTTTTTCAGGCATTTAATCTTATTACTTTTCATGATACTTTGGATAGCCATCTGTGTCTGCGTGCATATTATATATGGATTGTTCTCCTCATTCTGTACAATATCAGGATGTGTAATGTTCACAAAAAGGATTTAATTGCCCACGATGTTAGGTATAGAATGATGGATAAAAATTCTTGTGCTATTCTGTTCTTAGGGGGATTCCTACACACCGAAGCTGGGTGAAAAAGATACGTTTTGCCCCAGGGAAAGGAAATCAAAAACTTATTGCAATGTACAATGATGGAGCAGAAGTTTGGGATTCAAAAGAGGTAAACATTTGTTGTGTTTTGTTATGTGTTTTTTTTTTGAAAAATACACTTACTGCTTCTGAAAATCAGGAAGAGTCAGGGATTAAGTTTTACCTTGTCATGATTTCTTGATGACAATAATAATAATATTTCCATGTTTTTCTCTGAATTTCCTCAGTGCTAAGAGTAATCATGCTGTATGGTTGTACATTACATCTCTCTTAACTCCATGTTTTGCTCTAGAGCAAGTGAAGGGAAACAGCGGAATGCTGATTGCAGTGGAGGCTTTCTTAATATTTCTTAATATTTCTTAATATTTCTTAATATTTCTTAATATTTCTTAATATTTCTTAATATTTCTTAATATTTCTTAATATTTCTTAATATTTCTTTATATTTCTTTATATTTCTTTATATTTCTTTATATTTCTTTATATTTCTTTATATTAAAATAGTAACGTTCAGAAGGGTTAATATTACAGAAGGGTTACAAATTTTCTAACTACTAGTTAAAAATATAGTTCAGGTTTTGTTTATCTCTGTTTTGTTTATGAACAATTAATCATGATATTCCCATAATGCTATGTTAACATTACGTCTAAATGTTAATATTATGTCTAAATATATTTCTAGGCAAGGTCAATATTTATCAAGAAAGTTTATGAGGAGCATAGTTAATTGATGAGATGTTGCTTCTGCCTTATGGCTTTATGTTAGATTAAGGGATTGGAATTAACAAGGGAATGTACATTTTTACCAATTTGCCAAGGAAATCTTATTTCAGAAAAGATGACAAAAAGACCGTTATGCAGCTGTTCTCAGAAGAAATTTTTCTTAGCTCTCTATTGGAAGAAAGTACTGGTTCAGGGCAACCAAGTGCCATACTTCAAGGTTTCTAAATTTCCTACTCTCCAGTGGAGACCATTGTTAAAATGATTTATGACTAACTTCACCTTTTATTGCAAATTTTGTGGTATGCCTCCTGGGCATGTGACAGAGTTTTACACTGCATGATGGAGAGCCTACTAAAAATGAAACATATCTCAACTTTTCAAGGTACAAATGGTGAGCAGTTTAAGAAGTGGAAGAAATGTCAATTACCGAATCCTGGATGTAGACTGGTGCACTTCAGACAAAGTGATTTTGGCATCAGATGATGGGTGCATTAGAGTTCTAGAGATGTCCATGAAACCATCATGTTTCAGAATGGATGAACAAGACTTAATAGGTATGTTGATTTCTTTTTTGCTGTTGACTGTTAGATAATTCATTTTGAAAGTGGACAATAAAAATGTTAAGCAATTTTAATAGAAAACAGAGTTGTTAAATGCAGACAATTAGGTATCCCTATAGCGTTTTTCATAGTTGCAGCCAAATTTTGTAGGCTTAGGACATGTGGGTGTTTTTTCAGTACCAGCTTAATCTCCCAAGTAAACTATAATTTTTAATATCTTACTTGGAATATAAATTAAAAGAATAATATCTAAAAAGTATCACTGAAATAGGTTACGTTATTTTGAAATATTTGATATGTCAAAAGTCTCTTCTGATATTTCCAGATATGAAAGGAAGTTTGTAGACTGATTCATTGCCCTTTCATAGTAGATTTTCCTACTGACTTCTGAAATATTAATGCTGTTTGACATTTTTTGTCATATGTTTAAGTAGGGAATTAAGTAGAGAATTGAAATACTTAAGGTACTTTTTTTTTCTTTACCTTGGCAGTCTTAAGGGACAGACAAACTATGTAGATAAATAGTAAATGCAGGAAATTATGAGTTAGAGAATACTATTTTTAAATCAGGAATCAGTTGAAATAGTTGTGCTTAGAATAGTTGCTATTCAAAATGAGTAATGCGTTGTCTAAATTGCTATTATACTTGTTATACTTGTTAAATATCTTTATTCAAAGTAGTGTCAACTTTCCTCTAAAGATCGGCTTAATTACACAGTTCTTTGTTTACCTAAATGATAGTACCTTAAAGATGATTTCCACACATGCGCAATTCTGTTACTGATCTGGAAAACTCCAAATGAAAATTAAAACCAAGTCCTTGCCATGATTTAATAAATTACAGTTTCTTTCTGGTAAGCTGCTGGTAAGTAACAACTAAGAAACCTTGCTGGACTGAAAATTCTGTCAATTGGCATTCTTTGCTTTACTTGTGACAAACCACACTGGCAGTAATAACACAGACTTGCATTCATGCTTGAATATATTTGCACAGAATCTTTACTTAAATAACATTCCAAAGATACACTGCTTTCTTCTACTTCTTATTTATTTTGTTCAGCTGGGGGCTTAAAAACAAGTTTCAGTGTTGTTTTGTAAGCTGACAGGTTACTTTGATTAAAATAAAATATTTTTATTTCAGCTGTCAAACAAGTAATTTGTCATGTTGTTTCTTGGACATCAGAAATCACTTCTCTGTAATATAGCTGTAGCTTTTAGGCATTTAGCAATATCTTCTTACAAAACCCTCAGAAGTTAATATATTGCAAGACTTAAAAACAGCCTGCTGGCATCTGCCTAATGCAGATGGAAGTTTTTCAGTTTCATATACCAAAAAGTGTTTTCCAATTGGTAGGAAAAAAACAAAGGAATTCTGAGTTTTAAAATGAGATTTATCAGAGTAGGTTATCTCCCAGTATAAATAATAGCACTCTCTACCATTCTGTTGAAATATCAATATATATGTAGTTTGCTCATATTACCAAGTTCTCACATATCAATTGGATTAATTCTTACTCAAGTGGGATTTTTTTTTTAAACCACAATACAGTGTAGCATTGTACATTTTTAGGCCCTCAGTATTTAATTAACTGACTTCCATTTGTTAGTTGAAGTAGAGATGTATTTTAATGTTTGCAAGTTTATTCTTTTAGTAGTGATGATAGCTTTTTAAGTTCAGCTGAATGCTCAGTTTGGGACCTACAATTAACTTTTTGGCCACCCAGATAAGAGGGAGAGGTGTTTCTGGGTTACAGTTTGTTCCATTTCGTTGAAGTTGGTTATCACAGGAGAGTGACCTGGGCACTTGACCTCTTGAAAACTAATGTCAAAATAAGGCCTGTCTGCTCTGCAAGGAGTGATGGGAGAATACTTGCACAGGATCATCCTCAGAGTAAAATGAGATTGAATTACAACAGTCAGTTTCACCAAGAAGCATCACCAAACTGATGAAGACAAAACAATATTGATGAATAAATAAGTCTTTGGTATTGTTACCCAAGTCCCATTCTTTCCAAGGCAGCTACTCCAAAATATTCTTATTTTTTCTGATTCTTTCAATAAAGTACCCTATAGAAGATTAAAAAAGGATGAATATGGTCTGTATGTCCTTGAGCCTGATCCCAGAACAAAAGGCTGGGGTTTTAACACAGTAGTCTTAGAGTACTTAAGAGGTTCCCTTTCTTTAGAGAAGGACGTGATAGATTTTGAGGGCATTTGTTAAACACCTTTTCTTTTACTGTTTTACTTTCAGCCCAGCCAACTGTACAGGTTCCCTTGAGCTTGTCTAATCAGGTATTGCCAGCAAATAATTAAATTGCCTCATTATTGTACTACTGAGGAATGTGGAGTTCTTTCCGTTTTTTCTGGTGTTCTAAATAACTGCTTTTGTTGTGAGCATTTTGGTCAGTCCTGCCATGCCTCATTAATCTTCTTAAAGCATGTAGATTCTGGCTATGATGCAGGTAACAACAAGATTCTGATGTGGAGAGCTATGGTGTGAGGTGTTTGTAGGAAAACATAATTTATCACAGCCTTTTTTATCAAATAAATGTTCTGTAATGTTGAACTATAAAAATTTAATGTTCTAAAACCAAGCACGCTGAAATAACGGTATGCCAGGATTAAGGTTGCCTGTGATTTATGTGTCCTGCCTCTATACTGCTATATCTTTTAATTACAAAACCACATCTACAGGATTCCTACATCATGTAGTGCATATGGGGTACAGGGAATTGCTGAATACTTATTTAATAATGTAACTGGTTTGTATGTGTTTTACTCCTAAGTCACTGGGTAGCATTTTTTATGGATCATCTAAACCTTGTACTGAATACAGAATTACGGACTTTTAAATTTGTATGACACAGATAGTAATGTAATTTTCATCTTGTTTCTTTGCAAATATAAACAGGTATTTAAGCTCATAACATCCCTTTGGGGTGATAAGTATTAACCCTCATGGTATATTACAGAAGCTTCAATTGCAAAGTAAAAGTAAAATGTACATTGTGGTATATTTTGGTATAGCTGTATGTATCTTCAAGCATGCCTTTGTAGTAGCAGTAATTATCATGTACAGCTGTACTTAATGCCAGTAGATTGCATTCTAGAAGTCTACGACTAAACTCGATATAGAATTCTGAAATGCTCATTTGAGCATGGTTCATAACCCTGTACCTTTTATGAAATGTTGTTGCTTGAGTGTAACAATAAGCTTTTATCTCTAGTAACCCATACTGTGGAGATGACTGTGTGACTTACGATTTTCTTCTGGTGCTTACAAACAAGGTGGTACATTTTATGGTTACTGAACAGAGTATTATTGCATGTTAGCCACTTAACAATGAATCTTTTCCTTTTGTTTCAGAACCTGCATGGTGTCCCTATCTGCTTGTTCCAAGGGCTTCATTAGCTTTGAAGGCATTCTTGTTGCATCAGCCGTGGAATGAGAAATATTCTCTAGATGTTATGAACATGTAAGATGATGTTTTTTTTGAATCCTGCTCCCACATCTTTCATCACTGTTGTGCAAATAACTCTTGGGCAACCTTCCTCACTCTTTGGGATTGTCAGAAAGACAATAGATTTGCTTTAATAAATAGAAAAGGATTTAAGGTCAGCTGTTGTGTTTCTTTCAACATTCAGGAGCCCTTAGCTATTGAAAACTGATGTCTCCTTTACGGTATTGCCAATCTTCCATGGTTATTTACAGGTTATATTACTTCAGAGAACAGTGTGTTCTCTTCATGCAAGAAGTTAATTTAAGAATAGTTAGAGTTGCTTCCCAAAGTCTAATTGAAAGTGGCTTATCTGATGTGTAATGTAAAAGGTATGTCGTTACTTATAGTGAGCCATGTTTCACATCATAGTGGAAGCACCTTTCTTATCCTTTATTGCATTTGTTTACTGTTGGTTATTAGTGAAAAAAACCTGTAGCTGCAATAGTTGCGTAAGAATATGCTCAAAAGATTCTGCAAAACAAGACAAGCAGTATATAAGAATTGCACTCAGCATAGGTAATAAACATAAAAGCTCAAATCAAATATTCACTTATTTGATACAAATAAATATGAATCATATAGCAAACAAGTATTTGACCATAACAGAATGGTAGGTCGTGGGACCAACAAAAATGAGCAAAAAGGAGGAGAAGGAGGAGTCAAATTCTTCCAAAATCTTAAGAAAAGGATACGTGGAAATTCATAATGCCTGCATGCGTTGCAGTGAGGATGAGATTAGTGCTAGAAGGGCTAACCAATTGCATGTGCTAAGATAACATACTTTGTAGAATAAGTAAAACAGAAGAACAGGGATGAAGATAAGTCTGCAAACAAGGAATCAAAAACAGGAATAAGAAGTTTAAGGTGTAAAGGAGAGTTGCAGTACGAGAATGTAACTGCTGAGCCTTCAGTATTAGTTATAATCCTTCAGTATTAATATAAAATAAGAAAGTGATTTAATAGTGGGCTTGACGTTGGCATATTCACTAGCGTCAAGGGTAATGAATAAAAGAAAAGGGGGGAAAGAAAAGATTAGTTGCACCAAGTGAAGTTGAAAGACAACAGTCTTCAATTACTATCATGAAACTAGTAACTAGACAAAAATATTGCAAAAAGGCTTTCCTTAAAAATGTGCTGGATTGTTTCTACATATGTTCTTATGTTTTTTTTGTCTAACAATAATGCACTTAATTTACAAATCATACTGTGAGCTTGGTAGTAATAGAATGTTTTGGTTTTTTTTTTGCAATCCAGAGATTATCCAGAGAATGAAAACGTCAAAAATCTGATTCAAGAGCAGCTGAATTCATTGTCAAAGTAAGAGCTTTCCCATTTTAGTAAGGTATCGAATTCAGAGAAGGAAAAAAAAAAAAAATGATTTTTTGCCTCTCTAAATGTAAGCTTTGAGTAATGACAAATTTTATTTTAAATAGCTAATTTTTATGTCAACAAATCACAAAAGGTGATGCTTTATTCATTTTATTGAGATTTTAAACATTTATTTTATCTTATTAAAAGAGAAGCCATAATACAGAAACAATTTCTTTTAATAGGCAAACTATCTCAAAGTAGTTTGTTAAATACTGACTCAACAGTCAAAATGTAGTGTTCTGAATATGTATTGTGATTGAAGTTAGTATTGATTTTTTAACGTTAGCTTGTTGTAGTAGTGTTTGCCAACAAAAGATTTAGAGATACAGATTCATATTGATATGTAATTTGTAACTGGACTGTTAGTGGTTGTAGTTGGTTAGGCAATACTCTGTGATGTGTGGTCTTTTCTTGGTTGTTGCTCTTCTTATATAGAAAACAGATTTTGGCATTCCATTTAAGCTATGAAAATTTTATTTGAAACTTTTCCATTTTCCTCTTTTTCTTTCATTTAGTAGGATGGACAAAAATAACAATGTATTTTTAGCCAATCTGAAAAATATATAGAAACCCCAAATTAATGCACTGCATAATTACATAATTATTTGTAATTAATTTTGTAATTTGTAGAATCAGTGAAGATTAAGTTACAGCTTTGTATACACCCTTGTGGTTGTTTCCATTATTGCAAGAATAAGGTGTTCCTGACAGACTCACTGTTGGTATTTAAACAGGTAAAGTGGCTTGCTGCTTGAGATTTCAGACATAATTGTTCTGATAGATACATTTTTTTCAGTTCACACAAGAACAGTTTGGTTTGTTTTGTTTTGTTTTAAAACAGATAGCATATATTATGTAATAAATTAAAAACAAAAATACACAATCTTGCACAGCATTTTACACATTACTTACATCTCTCTCTTTTTGCAGTGACATAAAGAAACTGTTGCTTGATCCAGATTTTACTCTTTTGCAAAGATGTCTCCTAGTTGCCAGGTAGCAGCTATACCAAATGTTTCTTAATAAAATCCTGATCCTATAAATGCATATGAATTTGTTAAAACTTAAGGTGTCAACTAATTCCAGGTTAACTCAGTGTAATTGCTGGAGTACTTTGTTACATGTGTGTTAGAGTATTTTTCAGGACTGAAATTGAAAATTTTACATTGTGGAGACTGTGTTTTATTTGCTTGTTGGATGTATCTTCAGTCAGTCTTCATCGTTCTTTCATAAATGCACTTCTTACATAAATGCTGTAATGTAACTTTATACTTGTACAATGACCCAAGGCATAATTCGGAACTTCTCAACACAGAATATTGTAAACAAAGAAGGGCCTATTTTTTAATTTGAAATGCATTTCTTCTGTGTCATTCTTCTGCCTAAACTGTAGCAAATTTTAGTCTGTCTATATTCAGAGATATTTTTTCAAACAATTATTAGTAACTATATTGTAGTTTAAGAAGGATATTAGTGATTAAATGTAAAATAATAATTAAAAAGAATCCACATATTTGTAAGCTAGACGTTCAGTGAGTTTATTTACTGTTGTAAATGTTTTTGGCCAACCTCTTACTTACGTAGCTTGCTGAATGTCATGGTATAATCTTTTCCTGTTGTTTGTACCACTGATAATGCAAAATACTTGTGCCCACAATAAGGCATTCTTTGGAAAGAGATATTTTAAATTTATAACAAGTTTTATGTGAAAAATACAGACATATTTCTCATGCTGATTTCTATCTTTTCAGACTGTATGGAGATGAATCTGAACTGCATTTCTGGACCATTGCTGCCCACTATTTGCACAGCTTATCCCAGGAAAAACCTGCAAAACCAACAAATGCACCTATCCTTCAAGAACAGTTGGTTAATCCATTGGATATATGTTATGACATTCTATGTGAAAATCATTACTTCCAGGTATTTCAAGGAGTTAAAAGTAAACCAAAACCAAACCAACCCAAAATTTAATAAGAATGTGATAAGAATGATAAAGCCTCAGCATTGTGGCTTTCTTATTATCTTAGAGCTTTTCTTTGTACGTTTAACTTTATAATAAAACATACAACTCTGAATGAAATCACTCCCTATTATTTAAAAATAGAAAGTTCTTGGAACTTCTAAAGAACTTCCTTATTTTTTTAATTGTTCGGTTCTCTCTCTTCTGTTAATATTATCTTTTTATTAATATTATCTAATAATATGTTCTTCTGTTAATATTATTTATTTTTATTTTTCATGCAGAAATTCCAACTTGAAAGGGTAAATCTGCAGGAGGTGAAGAGATCGACATATGATCATACCAGGAAGTGTGCTGACCAACTTCTTCTCTTGGGCCAGGTTTGTGGGTAATATTTGAATTTTTTTTGTCCTTCTCTGTCCTTCTCTGTCTGTTTTATATACTTACCCTGCTCAGCTAAAGTTATGTTTGTTTCAACTGATGTGTCTTCACCCAATGCATAGTTTTTACTGTCTATGCATTATGTCTTAATGCATTACATTGCAGACGCAGTGTAACGACATGATATATTGTACTGTTTGGTGGTACTTTCTTCTGACTGTACGATTTTCATGGGAACCCAATAAAAATCTTTCCTTGCACTTTGTGACCAGAAAAGAAAAATTGCATTTTGAGTTGCCCAGAAGTAACTAAATAATAACAGTTTTGTTGGTATAATTTAGTCTGCACTTAGTATGCTCATTTTAAGTAATACTGGGTGTGTCTAAGCTACTCACTGAATGGATGAGCCTGATATAAATAGGCTGAACTTAAACTACTTCTATGCTGCTGTACATTTGAGCACGTCACCAAACATTATATGTAAAAGGTGGCAGAAATACTTAGTCTCTACTATCTGTAGATCATCCATAAATGCTACTGTATTTAATCACTGTGCCGGATTTTAATATGTATTTAATGTGGCTTTTCATTATTTCTGTAACTAAGCCATCGCTTTGATTGACCTCACCAAATTGACCTCTCTAAAAGTTAGGCTCCTCATTATAATGAAGAGGCAGAGTGATTCATGTAATATATTAATTCTATTCAGAGACAGTTATCTGTAGTTGGTGTAACAAGCCTCCCTGGTTCAGCTGTTTATGGAGAGGCAGCTACTGTAGCGTAGTTCCAAAATACCAGGTATTAAATCAACCTTTGAGATCCTGGCCAGTTTCTATATCTTTACAGTTATATTTCTTCTGCTTGTTTTAAGGGCTTCTCTTCATTTTATAACTTTGCAAAAGATTCTGTAAACAAGGAAATAAATGTTCTGAATTAAACGCTTCTTTGGCCCCTAATAGAATTTTTAGGCTGCCATTAAGCATTATATTCATAATGAATGATTAAGTGCTGTCCTCCCTGAGGATGCTTTACTGAAATAGAACTGTAATCATTACTACTTTGGTATATATATCTGTAGTCTGTTTTTGAATAACCTTCATTGTTATTCGTTCCATGTCCTAAAAGGGGTAAAAGACTGTTTAAAAGTTAATATCTTGTGGTCAAAGCTGTTGTTTTTTTTCTCTTGCCAGACTGACAGAGCAGTACAACTACTGTTAGAAACAAGTTCAGAGAATGCCCATTACTACTGCGATTCACTTAAAGCTTGCTTAGTAACCACTGTCACCTCATCAGGTCCATCTCAAAGCACCATTAAATTGGTAGCAACCAACATGATAGCTAATGGAAAGCTCTCAGGTAAAATGTGTGTTGAATTTTTTGTTTGCTTGTATATTAGCAATTCTGATCGTTATTAAGACCAGTAATGCAGCTGGGAGAGGAATAAGTCCTTTTGTATAATAGATCTTGTAAGCTGCATGTGTTATAGTATTTTCCTTATACAGCATTCAACACACAAAACGAGTACTAACTTGGTTATGAAGCTCAACTTCTTTTGATTAATTTTCATTGGCAATTGTTTTTCTGGAGTAATTATCAACTTTTTGTTTGCATGAGAAGAAGCTGAGCATGTGAAACTACATGTTTTCCACTCGCCTAAGTTAAAAATTATTTAAATTCAGTGTCTTAGTACTGAAGCTGAAATACAGGTTTAGTTTTCCTTCCAGTTCAGAACTTGTTTCTTGCAACTACAGATTAATTTTGCTTGATGTAAGAGATGGTCTCAATATGGTGATTGACCAAAAAAGATACTTTCTATTCTGTGGACAATTAACACTAAATGGTTAGAAATTACAGTATGGACAACATTAAGATAAAGGATTATTTATTAAATTAGTCTGATTTATACAGATCATTATCGTTTTATGATGAGAAATCCAGTGAACAGCTTGTCATTTGCATTTAGAACAAAGGTAAATGAGTGTTTTGCAAAGTACTTCTAAGCTCTGCAGCCCAAGAAAAAGATGTGGTAACGAATACCCATGTTATATAGATAGTCATGTGGTAGAATTTAGTTTTTCAACATCTTCGTATGCTAAGAAGTAATATAATAGAGATCCTTTTACTGGGGATGAGTGATCTGCTCGCACTATATAGTAACTCTTTTTTCCCCTTATTATATCGTCTATTTTCTATTTTCCAGAGGGTGTACAGTTACTGTGTCTAATAGATAAGGCTGCTGATGCTTGTCGCTACTTGCAAACGTATGGTGAATGGAATCGTGCAGCATGGCTTGCAAAGGTATGTAATTTCTCAACTTTGTGGTGTAGCATAAATGACCTGCCTAATATGCGTAGGTATGAAGGATGCTGAGGGTGTTCAGTTAACTCCAAAGTTAAATCAATCTGAAGTGATATCATCAGTTCTTTCTGTGTGCTAAGCTATAACAAGGCAATCCATTTAGCTAGCATTCACAGGTTCTTCAGCCTTTTGTGACAGGATTGGGGCCTAAAAATGGTTGGAATACAGTTTTCTTACTTTTTGACTTACGAAGTTGCATATATGCACAGCAGCACAGAGTTCATTGTGAAAACCCATTCTGTGAAACTGCAAAAACCCATTCCTGGAAATGGATAAATAATTAGGCAATGATTTTGTGCTGAACTCGATCTAGCACGTGTACTGATTTTAAAGTTAACACCAACCACATATATTTGCACCAACTTTTGTTTTACTGTGTCAAACTTATTAAAGTAGAAATACCTAGACTTAACATTAATACTCTACATTAAATTATGTAATGGACAGGAGTCACTATGGATTATCTTTCCATGTGCCTAAGAAAAGTTTCTGTTGTTTCTCCTGCAGAAAGTATGGAAAAAAACATTCTCAGATTTTCTAAATGAATGATTCCCATTCATAGGAAAAATAAAGAAGTTTTGTCCTTTAGTCTTCAGTAGATAAAGATTCTTAACTTCTTAATACTTGAGGTTTTAGTAAAATCTTGCGGTAAAAAATTATGTTAATGACATTTAAATGTCAGAGGACCTGAGTGGACTTTTTATATCTATATAATTTTTCTTTATTATATTTGCTCAAGAGATTAGTATACTTTTTAAAATAAAATTGGTAATTTAAGATGATTTTGCTTCTGCCCAGAGGACTGAAGAAAGTGAAACAAAGCTCTATTTAGCTCTATTCAAAATTGTCTTTTCCATCTGTTAAAGGTTCGTTTGAACTCAGAGGAGTGTGCTGATGTGTTGAAGCGTTGGGTAGATCACCTTTGCTCTCCACAAGTCAACCAGAAGTCCAAAGCCATTCTTGTCCTCTTGTCACTTGGATGCTTTACAAAAGTTGCAGAGATGTTGCACAGGTAAAGCTGAAACAAGACAATCTGTATTTTGTCTCGTCTAAATCTGATATTTGAGCATTTGTGACTCAAAAGTCACGGGGAAGAGAGAGAGTCTACAGTTTGATTTCTGACATTTGTTTCTATTTTAGTGTGTTTTTCTTTAATTAACTTTAACCTCAGCAGTGTGTCATTTCTGTGGGCTTGAACTGATCTTTCTTCTGCAATTTCAGGAAATACACTGGCATTTTAATTTACTGCAGACTTTAAGATTGCTGGCACCTTTTGACCAAGCAGTAACAATTTATAGTAGCTGTGATTATTTCTCAGTGAGTTGAGCCTCGATCTTTCAAAATTCTTACATCAAATGTCAGTTTCTTGAATGCAAGGAGGAAGGGGGTGTACAAGATTCTTGGTAAGAGAGCAGTGCCAGAGTAATGGGTGCAAGGGGAGCTCAAGTCAGTATATGGGAACAGTGTGGGTTGTTCTTACGTACTGCCCAGGAGCAGTGTAGCAGCATGAGAAAATGAGAAAAGCACTGAGAGGTATCATGATGTAGTGAACGCTTAAGGCACAAAAGTGCAAAGAGCAAGGTAGAACAATACTGGGAACTGAGAATAGTCTGTAATGGTGTATAGTAGTGTGTAATGTGGCAAAGGGGCAGCTAAATTTTTACAGATAATCCGTGGTGATTATCCCTGGTACTGATCATCCCTGGCGATGTTCAGAAACCCTGGTCAGCACTCAGTGCAGAAGAGACTTGCCACTCCAGAGCTATGTGCAAAGTTTTTGAAAGCCTGTGTGCAAGTTTTTTGATGCAGTGTCGTGGAATATTTTTCCGTTTCCTTGTCCTAACAAATTATTATTTTCTTTTTCTCCCATTTTACAGTATGAGGTACTTTGATAGAGCGGCTTTATTTGTTGAAGCTTGTCTGAAGTATGGGGCATTCGAAGTTAATGATGATACAAATATCCTTTTTCTGAAATCCTGTTTATGCATTTGTGTTCTTGCAGACAATTTTATGTGAACTAATGTTAGATGAACTAATCTGCACAGGAATAGAAGATCCTATTTTTGTTTTACAGGATGTGCGCGTTACAGAATTTTGAGGAAATAAATGAAAATGAATCACTTGCATAAATCTGTAACACCTTTTCCTCCTGACGCTCTGTGAGGCCAGTGACACTGGAAAACAAACAAAAAGTAAAAAAGAAAAAAATTAACGTAGGAGAGAAAAGAACAGATGATAAAATGATCTTTGCAGAAGTCAGACATTGTTACTTTAACCAAACCACTGATTTTACTATATAGTCTATCTTTTAAACACTAGCTCAGGAAAAAAAAAATACCATATCTATGGTATTCTTCATTACAGTCTGCATTTCTAACCTGGTGTTCTGGAACTCTGAACATGTGCTCTACCATTTTTATTTAGGTATATCCAATAAATAATAACACTTACGTAGATTATACCTGATTTGTGTTTTATGGAGTCATCACTGATGTCAACTTGTAAATTAAAAAAGCTAATAAGTCATTTGGATAACGCCAGATGCATCTAATTAGTGACTACGAGTTAATGGTTTAATTTCTTTCACAATTTATGATGCATTACGGTAGTGCTTATGCTTATCTGAAATTTTTCTGTTTCAGTTTATAGCACTTCATGCATTGTCTGATAAATACTAATATGCATTCAGTAGTAGAATTTAAAGCAACACTTTTGTCTGTATTTTTGCTGAAAAATATTGGATTCGCGCAATTAGCACTTTCATCTTGGGATTGCTAAGGGGTAAGTTTGAAGAAAAAAAAAAAAAAAAAAGAAAGTAATTTTATTTTTTCATGTTTGTTTTCCTTAATGCTTCATTTACATAAACTGATTCACGCTGTATATGCAGATTATGCCAGGAGCTTGAAGCTTCTGGGCTTTAAGCAAGGAGCCATTATCTTCGCCTCAAAAGCTGGAGAAGCTGGTAAAGATTTACTGATGGAGCTCAAACAGCCTAAAGAGGAAGTGACACAGGAGTAACAATTTTACCTTCACTGTTAAGAGGAAACTTCCTATCAAACTGGGTTGTCTATCAGGTTGATACTCCACTGTGTGAAAGCGAATTTTCCCTGGAATCGCTGTAATAGCTCACGTGTGTGATTTGAGCAAATGTTGTTAAATTTGTGTGGAGGCAAGATTAAGAACTGCTTTATGTTTATTTTTAAATTGTCTTCATTTTCAAGAGAGGGGAAAATAAGGCTATGATAAACAAGAATATATTCAACTTCTTCAACTATAGTACAAATCAAACTTAAAAATATGCTGAAAGAGTTCTATACCTGTGTAAAAGTCTACTCCATTTACTTCTAAAAATCAAATCTTTATAATTCTTCACTACTGTTGTATTTATATGTATAAATAATTCAGTCTGTACTGTAAAAATATAAATATATTTAAAGAATAAAGATCACAAAACATGCTGTTCTTTACTGGAAAGTCATGGATTCTCAAATCCAATTTTTCTCTTTAAAATTGTTGTTGTTCTAAATGAGTTCATTCTGTTGTCATTTTCATAACTGGTTGGAATGGAATCTTTTAACAAGTTTATTTACAAAAGGCTCCTCACATTCCAATTCATGAAACGTCCTTTTTTTTTTTTTTTTTTTTTTTTCCAATTAAGTCATTGTTATATTCTCTATTGTTCTGAAGTGTATGCTCCCTGCACACTTTAGGGATTAAGTTCTGCCTTGTCTTGACTGGTTAATGGGATCAAAGAATAGGAAAATAATCCTACCTCAAAAGCAGTAAGATAGGCTCCTGCATTTGGGAGGCTGCTGATGCTCTCTCCGCAGTTACTCTTTTATTTGCTGTTTGAATGTCTCATGAATTAACAGGCAGAAAAAGTATTGGATGAAGCCAGAATCACTGGATTTAAAATTACTTTTTATGGTAAACACATCTCATGGTCCAGATACTTAAGGATGCCACCGACAGCATCTCTCTTCAGTTTTGTGCCAGTATTTCAGCAGAAACAAAACATCTTCCCACAGTATTGTAATGTTTAAATGCTTTTTTTCTTTTTCTTTGTTGTTCTTTGTTGGATGTATCTCTTCTATTTATTGAGATTCCACAACTGAAGAATGTATGCTAAAGTTAAATTGCACTTGCAAGTTGAAGGCTGTGGCATGTGAAAATTAGTCTTGGCTAAAAAAGCCAAGTCTTTAAATGAAGTTGTTGGAGCTACTGAAGTTTAGTAATGGTAGTGAAAAGAATCATATCCTGCAAAAGGTTTCCCCTTTAAATGCAATTCTAAGGCTTTTCTACTTAAACTAATAGCGTATTTGATTCTTCTCATGTTTAAATATTTGTAAAATGCATATTCTACCCTCCTTCCTAGAGGTGCACCAGCTTCATTACATCTCTTTAATTCTGTAAACGTTTTAAATCTAAAATGGGATTTCTGATGAAATTTAAAAGGTTAGGAATTTCAAGAATGACAGTTTTTATACAAATGTGAGTTTCATTGCTCTAAACGCAAAAGGAAATGTTTAAATCATAATATATCTTACATAGGTCCTACCACATCTTACATACATTATAAAGTGTCTTATCCACTTAAGTGTCTGAATAAGTCTCTTAAGACACTTACTCAGTGTCTTATTACTGACACCTGTGTAGTTACTCAAGCTTGATAAAATAAGTGTACAATGAAATTTGCCTTAAGTATTATCTTGTGAGCAACAGAGTTAATCCAAATTAACTGTCATTATCAGTGGGCTAAATATTGGCTCACGTTGAAAACTGCAACACTCCTCAATTCTTAGTCTTGTTTTCAGGAGCAGTACGGAGGGACAAGGTCAGCGTAGAGTTAATGTAAGCACACACAAACTTGTTCTTTGACAAATCGCATAGAGTCCCTTGTCAGTGGAACTCTGGAAAAAAAAATATCTGCTTTAATACGTGCTCAGAGTTACGAATCTGATCTAACATTTTTAAAAGAAAAGCATTGCAAACGCCTTTTGATACTGAATGTTTCTATATACTTTTAAGTGTGAAGGTTGCAGAATAATGTGTTGAAACCTGTTGAAACCTTTGCAATGAAAATACAGCATAGAAGTGGTTGAAAAGTTTATTTAGATAATAGTGTAGTCACACAATAATAAAATATAAAAATAAAACCCCTTTGTAAATCTGTGTGTCTTTATTTAATACAAAAATGTTATCTGTTGCACTTGGATGCTGATTGTGTAATTGTTATTTGCCATCTGGACTGGAACAATGTTCAGGGCTAGTTTTAGTAGAGGAAGCGATCAACCTTTGTATTAGTCCCACTTTCCATAGTAGTGCTTATGAGATGTTGGCTTTCAGTAGTACTAATTGCCAACCTTTACTAGTAAACAAAATACTAGTTTGGGCTAAATTAAAGCGGGATATCGTCTGTGCTCTCAAATCTTGAAAAGCATGGAAATAAGTGATTAAAGCAAAGTAATTCCTTTCTGCTTTCAAGCTATCCCACAGACTGCCAGTGCAAGACTCCCTTTGCAAAATATGAAATGCATTTAGCAGTGCTGAGATCCGTATCAATGAGCTCTTCTTTCACTTTTGTAGTTCAAGAAACTTTCCTTTTAGCTCTTAGGATGCTTTTGTCACATTGGCTTAGAAGTTTGGTTTTGTTTTTTTATTTGTTTTTAAAGTGCAGATAAACATTTGATGTATAATTGGGGTCGTACAAATAAAAAAGTTTCTAATAACTATGATTTTAACTCCCTAAAATTTTGAGAGTTTAACTCCCTAAAAACTTTGAGAGTTTTCCTTGAACAACTGTGAATAGCTCAAGAAGCAGGTAAAATTTATAACCTGCATTTTCAGGGTTTTGCATTTTGAAGCTTCTGCCAACGTTGAAGTCTTAATGCAGCCATAATGATGGAATCTGTATTTGACCATTCTTAGCAATGGAGAAACAGTAGAAGAAATGAGTTTCAAGTTGAAACTAAGAGATTGTTTACTCATCTCTTTGAACATGAGTCTTAAGTGAAATAAGCTTGATTTTAAATTATGTGAGCAGATTGTTTGGTAGTTATTTTAAGATTCATTTGTGAAAGGACAGGACCTTTGTCCATAAGAAAGGAGCTTTTTGAACTACATCTTGGGTTGTCTAAATTGAGAAATTGTAGCTGGAGAACATCTTAGAGCATGACTAGTGGTGGTTACCCCTTTCATTATATTACGTGAATCATTTTAGACTTGTATGACCAGTGAAAAAACATGCATGTAATTGAGCCTGCAGGTGTTGGAGATGCAGAAGCCTTCATCTGATGAAGTATTCTGAAATGTGCACATCAGCTGTGTGAACCTCATTCAGTCCCGCAGTGTCTTTTCCTTTCTAGATCTGTGTTCCCATTTAGCTTGTGTGCTTACAGTCTGAGATTTATGGTAAATACTGACATGGGACTCTTGTGGTAGTACTTAATTTTAAAAATCGAAATTATTTCAGTCTTATACTGGATGTACTAAATCTGGATGTAAATAAAAAGTCTAGAAAAATAGCATAGCAGCTAAGGTTCAGTACAATCAAGCCCTAATTAAAGTTTTACTTGGAGCATGGTGTGCCTCACAACACAGTAAGTGTATGTAAACGAATAACATTGATTAACTGTGTCTAAAATTGCCTAACTTGGATCAGCTCCTGAGGTGCTTTTCAAAAATATATATATATATGATATACATATATATTTATATGCACACGTCCATATATAAACTATATAGGAAGAATCTATGGAAAATGAAAAAAATATTGCATGGTATAATTTCTTTTCAATAAAATTTAAATCAGTCTGCCAATTTATAGACCTTGCAGCCAGATAGCAGCTTATATTGCATAACAAAGAAACCTAATCCAGAATGATGATGTGTTCAGTGTCTGAGTAGATATTCCTGAGAGGTAAATATTCCTAAAAGGATTAACATTAGAGATAGAAAACTAGGATGATCACAGATTTTTTAACAAGAAAAGCGTTTGGTTTAGGTGATCTCTGCCTTCCCAAAATTGTATTCTAAAAGCTCAACTGAATGTGTAATTGCTGGGGGGTGATAAAATAACAACATGTTGGTAAAGAGTACTATGGTGTTGTGTTTTTTTAAAATTACTTTCTCTGAAGAAGTCTGCACAATTTTGATATTACTGTGAGCCCAGTAAGATAACTCATTACAGAGTTCAGGGGAAAAAAAAAAAAAAAAAAAAAGTTTTACCAACAGATCTGAACAGTCGCATAAAATTCTCTGGTCACGTTGATCCTGTCCCACTGTAGTATCTTTGAATTGTGACTTCTTAACACTAAGTTGTTCAGTTTCTACTTAAACACTGAAGATGAGTCACAGCCATGCTATTTTCTAACTACCTCAGCTGCTTTTGCTAGAAGGCAGCAATTTGAAGCAGAATTAAAACAGAAACAGCTGAGTTTGGAAGGTGTTGGCATGCAGCGTAGTTTCCTGAACAAGGCATTGGTCTACTGTATGAGGACTAGTGAAAATTAGAACCTACAATTCCTGCAGGAAATCAGAAAAATCAGAGGAGAAAAATAGTTAAGCTTGCATTGGTTGTGCTTAGGCTTTATCCTGCAAAAAAAATTTCACACATGGAGCTGTATTTGAAAGTGAGAGGATATCAGAGAAACAATGCACTGAGCAGAGATGATGCTGTGGAAAGAATCTCTTCCCCCTTATTCAGCGAAGGCAGGTGGTGATATGGCAAAGCTCAGCATAAACTTGTAAGAAGAGGAAAAACTAAGAAATTGGGAAGGAAGGAGATCTTAACTCTTGAATTTATATTTCTTTGAAAGCCCTTTTTCATAGTGTCTTGGGAAAGCAGTGTTTTAAAAGGCTTCATTTAAAATGAAGAAACGGGAGAATGGCGAGATACGTGTACAATCAGCAAATAGACACTGCTTATGCATATGCTCAAGGTATAAAACTGCTTTAAAGTCAGAGGCCTAATACAGGATTAATCATAAGGAGATTACTTGTCTTGATGACAAGTCTTGACTCAAAAAATGTGCAGGATGTCTGTCTTTATGGTTACCTGATATAAAACAGGTTTATTTTATTATTATTATGGGTAATAATTATTGTCAAGTACCTGTGTTATTACCTTCTCTAAGTTTCTACATCTGCCACTTTTTAGACACATTTTATTGTTTTTGGTTTATGTCTCTAATAATTAAGAAATTAATCTGATGTTTTATGTTAAACTACAGCTGGAAAGTTTTGTTGAAGGTTTCCATACAGGTTTTCTGCAGGCTTTGTATCCCTTGTCTGGGTTTTCCGTGTAATTCCTTTCTGTGCCATCAGCAATAGCATTTTTTTGCCTTATGGAAAACTACCCAGATTGCTAATGTAGGTGTCATCCTCCAAGATCATGGCTTCAGTCCCTTCACTGTGCTCAGATAGTCCTTGGTCACCTGTCAACAAGTTGGTTTTATGGTCTAATTTCAGTTCTCAGCGGAGCTCCAACTCATCAACTCGTTTGGTTTGATTTTGGTGTTTTCTGTTGTTTTTTTGTTTGTTTGTTTTGTTTTTAATATTTTTTCCCTCTCCGGAGAGACTGGGTTTTTCTAATTAAAGAGGTCAGTGACTTGCTGCCTATCTGTCACTCTGCTCCCTGGTTTGGGGCTGAAGGCAGGCTGGGCTGAGCCGCAGGCCGAGCTACCAGCACGTGGCTTTTGTCTGGTAGGGCCTGGTCTGGAGTGAGGCTTGGCAGAGCTGCCCTGGTTGGAAAGGTTTCAACCCAAAGCCAGAACCACGTGCTGAGGAATGGTTTTGCTCTGTGTCCACATCTACGCCAAGCCAGGAACACCCTGCCATTACTCTGCATTTTCCACTGAACTAGCTACGTCAGGTCTCTTGAATGTAGATAGCATAAACTAGTCTTCTCCCTTGACAATTAGTGACAATAATTGCTCCAAATGCCTTTTCCATTCTACTCTTAATTCTGACATATCTTGGATGACTTTGGCTATATCTAATGTCTTTTGCTTGAATAAAGGAATTTGCAGTGCCCGTATTCTCACCTAGGATCTGTGAGCACAGGGCTAAGCCTGGCAACCTGGAAGAGTTTTTGGGTGCTCTTTTGCATGTGTGCTCCTCTCTGCATCCTCCTGCTTGCTTTGCGCTTGTGTTGGGAAAAAAGCTGAGCTGGCTAGATAATAATGTTTTCTGTTCGTTTGTTTGCTCAGAGTGTTTTCTGTTTTGTTTGGCTTTTTAAGTAATGTTCTGCTGTGTCAGTCCCCTGATCTGGTTAATCATACACTTACAAGGGGCCAAGGCACAGAGATAGCAACACAGACATGAGGGTTTGGAGTGAGGGTAGCCTGGCTTCAGGTTGCCTTGAAACTGAAAGTTCTGGGGAGAGAAAAATACATGAAAGGTTCGTCTTTAATTTTGAATCACAAAATTTAACTTAGAACATCTGTATTTGAAGATACCAACAAAATCATTTGCACTGCAGGTACATACATCAGATGTGTCCCATCAGTAGTTAGAAATCAGCAGAAGGTAAGAAGTTGAAAGCATCTGAGTCTTTTTTACCTTACCGTATTCTTATTTCAGTAATTTCTTGCATCTGCAATTTTAACTGGTATCTACAGTAACTGAAGTCTTGTATCTTGACTTCCATTTGCTTGCAAAATGTTAATCCCTATAGCACACAGGATTAATTTCATTCTGAGTTCTTTTACTTTTTTATTCCTGACACTCCAAAAATGAAGTTTTTGTTCCACAGTCTCTAGGGACTGTTTTTCAAAATACCAGCCTTGTTTTATATTGTTGTTGTTGTTGTTGTTTTCCCATGTTACACAACAGAATAGGAGCTGCATCAAAATACTGTATGAAACAGCTCATTTGTCCTCCGTTTGGGAAGAGAAAGCAGACAAAACAATTTTCCAAACTGGAACAAAATGGAGTATTTTATTTCTCCCTTCCCTTCAGAAAAATATTTCTTAAATACTTATCAAGCCAGAGAGCCTTCTCTTTATGACTGTTTCTTCCAGCTCTATTCTGTGGTTTACCTCAGCATCTGCTTTCTTTTTCCACTCTCCAAAGTTATGCCTGTTTCTGATTAAAAACAAGCTGAAAGGCAGATTAATGCATTGCAAGAAAAAGCAGCCTTGCTAATATCAAAAGAGACCAGGAAGGTAATTTGTCAGAGATCGCCCAGTCCTGGATATGGTGTTTTCTGGTAGCAGCCTTTTCTCCCAGTAGGACTAGGCTAATATATAGGTTTTGTATTATTATTTTACACCACAACTGTCTCATCAAAAAGCCAGGACACATTCTTTGAACCCAGCTGAAATCATTTGTTTATCCTTCCTGACTGCTTTGCAGGCAAATTCCCCACCACAAAATGATTTGCAAATGTATTCTTCTCTTTCCCACTCCACCACATTATCATTTTTTTATGAGCTTTAAAAAATGTTTGTATTTGTCTGAAGTCTCACTGCTTTGTGATAAACTCTTGCATGTCCTCAGCTTTCAAACCCAGGAGGCAGTGTGCATAGACAAAATAGATAAGTTTACACGCTTTTAAGTTGTATATTGTCTTGCTGGATGTCTCGTTGCAGAGCCTTCCAATATAGGTTGGTATCTGGATAAGATCCCTTGATAGGATCCCTTTCTCCTTTCACCTTGTTTTCCCTAATCCTCATACTCCTCCCCACCCCTCGGGGCACAAGCAAGTCACCACTGAAAAACACAAAATGTGGTATTTCATTAAAATCCTCCCAGGAGAGTTTCCAAAATCCTCCCAGTTTCCAGCTCATGCAGGAGAGGGCAGCAGAGCTCAGGCAATGGACTAGCTGGGACAGTCACTTGACCTGTGAAATAATGCGACCCCAAGGGGTGTTTTGAACTTTCCCACTAGGAAACATTCACACGCGTTCAGTCCTTCCGTGGGGCAGCTCCAAGGAACAAACCGAGCAGGAGCAATCGGATTTTGGTGCAATGTATAACCAGCTGCTTGGAAAGGGAAGAATATTGAGGCTGTCCAGGCAACCAAGGTGTAAGCAAGGCACCAAGGTGTAAGAGCTGGGCTTGTTTCTAAGCATGAGGCCACCCCCTCGCTTGAAATCAGCTTTGATTTGATGTGTCAGAAATGCTGGAAAATGCATTACAAGTACGATTTTAAACATTACGTTGCATCTAATGCAGACAGGGTAAAGTTTGTTTTAAAATTTGTTATCGTAGTCAAGTCTGGTTCACTCTATTTCTGTGTCAAAGGACTGTCTCTTAATTATCCATTATTTACAATAAAGGGGAGATTTTGCTTTCTAGAAAATACCGAGAACAGACCTGCACACAAATTGCAGCAAGTGCATCCGATGCTCAGGTGATGAAAGTAATCTGTTTCTGTGTTTATCTGGAGGATCAGAGGATGCTTATGCCGGTAACCCAAGGTAAATTGTTGGCAGCACTCCTGCGAGGCAGCACAGATCACAGTAGCTTATTTTATGTGTGTAGGAAGAAGAGAGGAGCATAGAAAATTTACAACAGGAAAAGTTCTCTCTGACAGTTTTAAAATTTATATACCTCAACAAGAGCAGTTTTAATTCAGTAGGAAACCATCCTTGAATTTTCAGCTGGCAAGTTAACACAGATACAGATTACTTCTTTTGGTAGAAGCATCAAATCTTTATTGCTAGTGATGAGAGGCCATAGTGGTTCTGACTTGCCAGACCCAGCTCAACAAAAGACACGGTTTTCTTTGGAAAGAAATCCCAATGGAGCTTTCAGTGGATGGTGGTTATGGGGAGGCTTATTCTGAATGCAAAGCATCTCACTTGATAGTTCTTCAGCTAACATGGACAAAAGTGATGGGAAAGCCGGGGCAGTGAAGAGCCTGACATTGAAAGTACTCTTGCCTTTACCTTGCCAGCATCTCCAAGAGCTTGGGTCATCCTCCAGCTTCAGAGATCTTTCATTTCCTTGTCCTTTTCACATTGCAGGATCATGAGTTTGTACCTTGCATGTCACTCACACAACTTGTCAGGAAAAAGCATAATTTACCAGAGATAAAACAGAAGAAACGCTCTGTGGAATGTCTTTACACAAAAAGGGCTTGTGAAAAGATAATGACATGAAGATAAGTATTGGCTAATGCTTTGTTTGAATACAAATGACTTATCTTATTGAAGCAATTCTACTTTAAAACACAGAGCTGCTAATACCCACACCCCGAAGCCAGGGATTGAAGAAATGACTATATAAAAGGAGCTCATGGTCCTTATTGAATTGGCCCTATCCCAACAATTAATTCACCCTGGGATCCTGCTTGGTGTCTGCCTGAAGACCACAGGATGGCAGCATGCAAGAGCATCACTTGGGCGACAGCTGGCCTCCGCTTCTCTTGCTGGAGTTTTGTGTGGTGTGGAGAGGAGAGGTACTCCCTTGCCCCCCGGTTTGGAAAGCTGTTTTGCCTCAGCTCTTTGCAGTGGTGGTCATTTTTCGCTTGTTTGCCCATGACTTTGAAGAGGCAGTAGATGCTCTGAGCAGTAAGCAGTGCTGAATCGTCTGAAGCCAGCTCAGACTGATGGCAGTTGCACTCCAGCAGAAGAATAAATTGCTTGTATAAATAAAGATGATGTAAACACAGGTGATGTCAGGAGAGCTCCAGCCCAAAAGCTCTCCTGGGTTCCCTGAGACAGTCTTTTCTTAGCTCTTCTCTTACAAAAGGGCTAAGAAAACACTTTCCTTGTCCTAGCCTTAGCTGTGATCCCAGCAACCATGCTGGGGCACAGGGCTGGGCTACATCAGCTCCCCTGATCTGTGCTTGTGGGCCTGCATATTTTGGGGGTTTTGTCATTCATCTTTGTATGAATCGGGAGTAGCTGCTCTGAAAGAGTCCATTTCATTTTCTTTTTAAGACATGTATTTCTGGCTACTTCTTGTCTTGTAGGTGAAAACATCCAGAGAGGCCTTTCAGTGGGCTTATTCACAGCTAAGTCTAAATCTCAGCACTCACCATCAGCTGCTGGGAAGGCCTGATAACTCATGAAGGCAAGGCTAAATAAAAAACGCATTACTGAGACTTCCACAAAACTAATTAAACCAAGTCTGAATGCTGTATCTGATGCCTGATGCACAGACACCTGAGCACTGCATAAAAACCTGCAGACCCCAAACAGGACTGTAGCACATCACAAAGGATGGACCAGCTGCTGAAGCTCTGGGAGAGCCGTGGTGAGCAGGACAGCTCACAGGTAGGGGCAGGTCTGCAGCACCAGCAGGAGTAAGAGAAGAGAGTTGGGGAATGGTTTTGCTTTCTTTATAGTCCCCATACTGATTTTACTTGCTCAGCCTCAGCGTTGCTGAGCAGAAGAAGCTGAACTGATTTTCTCTCAAAGCAACTTCTGTCTGGTTGGTCAGGATGGATGTTGAGGGCAACTCTGGTACTTGGGCATCTTGTCTCCTTTGGTGGGTTTGCGAAAGGGCCTGTAAATGTAGGACACATGCAATTTTTTCTTGCAATGCGACAGTAGGATGTTTTGCATTATGTTCATACGAACCAGCACCAAATCCAGGACCCACCCATCTAACTTGGCATAATGTTCAGAATAGTAATGACAATATGGAAAAAGAGAAAAAAAAAAAAAAAAAAAAAAAAAAGACATCTGCACATCTGCTACTATTTTATATATCTATGTATTTTTGGCCTTATAAGAGTAAGAATATTTTCATGGCATATTTTCATGGCAACCAAATGTAACTTCTGGAGGGATACATCCTTGCATATTAAGTATATGTCTGTCTTTCAACATGTGTCACTGACTTGATCAGAACAAAAAAAAAAAAAAAAAAGAAAAAGAAAAAAAGAAAAAAGCCCAAGTTGTTTTATTTCAAAATTTCAGCATTTACATTTTTTGTAGAGATATTTGACCAGTTATGCAACCATTCAAAATAATAATAATAATAAAAAAAAAAGTACATTGACAAAACAGTTCATGTTGAGTACAGCTCTCTGTCATATAGAATTTTCAGTGAGTTATGTCAAATCTATCTTTATCTGAACTTCTTTGAGAGTAAATAATCCCTAGAAAAGTGTGTTTTCCTGGGACTGCTGTTGGCAGCAATGGATTCTCCTCTTCAGGGGCTTGTGGCAATATTGCCACTTTGGAGGACTTTGTATGTGTATTCATTTGCCAGTCTAAAGCTTTTTAATCAGTACATTGAGAGTAAGCAAGAGATTTAGATGTGAGCTGGACTCTGTGGTTCTTATGGGTCCCTTCCAACTCAGAATATTCTGTGATTTCAGATATTGGCCAACTCAGTTTATATTAAAAAACACATGCCACTTCACCACTAACACAAAACAAAATCAATATTTATGAGGCAGGGATATGGCAGCATTGCATTGCTCCAAGAGTTGCTATCATCCTTGGTTAGGTGCCAAAATAAGCATGAATAAGCATGGCTGGAGCTAAGGACAGTGACAGTTTTAATGTTGTGCAGCTCAGAAACTATCGTAGCTAGAAAGAACAGAGGAATTCCAGTAGCAGAAGACCTTCCTTTTATTCTTCCTTCTTCTTTTTTTTTTTTTTTTTTTTAAATATAGTACTTTATGAACCATGACTTAGAAATGATATAGTTTCAGTTTTAATCACTTGTATTGCTGACTGTTGACTCATCTGTTTTTCAGGATCCCATTTGTTGCTACTCATGTTTGTGTTTTGTTTCTGTTTTTGTTTTTGTTTTTTCCCGCCTGACATACAGTGGTGCTGGTTTCTTATTTATAAGAAACTTGTAAGGCTTTCTGCTGGCATATCTTCCCCATTCTTTTCCTGTTGTAAAGTCTTCTAAATCATAACATGTTTTCACACAGGAATGACTCACATTGAGAGGCTCGGTTCCCTCCAGAACTTTTTCTTCTCATCAGGGCTGTGTAGGGTTTCATCCCAGACTGATCTGTCCTTAAGTTCTGTGCTTCTTACATACCTAACTTTTGAAGATGGTTTTCTTCTCCGTGTCTCAGTGGCAGAGGGCTTCATGGAACTAATTATCTCAGAATGAATACCTTGTTGGGATTAAAGGCCTCAATTAACAGCCTTTTGGTTTTGTGATTTTTTATTTATTTTTTTAATTTTCTGTGTGTGAATCATGGGCTGTTCTTTAACTTTGTATTCCAAATTTTCATTACGAAAAAAATGGTTGTTTTCTCTGAATAAGATTGTTACAGGTCCTCTGTGGGATTCCAGTTCAGGGTTCAGTTATAAAACTGAGTGAAGAGTTAATTGCTTGGGCTCAATCCCATACTATTGTTTGGTCCTCTGACTCAATAACGAATATCTTTAAGCTGAGATAGCTGATGAGAACATTGAGGTGAATAACCTACAAGAGAGCTTTTCACATTCACTGTGATGCATTTCCAGGATGTAACTGAGTGTAGCCTTACTGCAGCCAATTGTACACCAGCTGAGGATCTGCCCAAAGATTTCTTATGCACCACTCCCTCACTAAATTCATTCATGCTAAGTTATTCAAAGAGAATGATGTGAAGGGGGATTGTGGAAAAGAAAAAGAAAAATGGAAAAAAAAAAAAAAAAAAAAAAAAAAAAGGAGAAAACAAACAGCAAAGCAAATTCATATTTGCTTTGAATGTTTGTAGAAAAGGGTTGGATTCTTTCCTGCAACTTTGGCAGGTTCTGATTCAGCTCTGGCAGTAATTATTCAGAGCGGAGATGGATTTTGTATGAGAGAGAGAGAGAAAATACACATAATTCCCAGGGAGTCTTGACAGGCTATGCAATTAAACTGATCTCTGACATCTCTGGACAGTGGGAAAGGATCAAAATGAAGTTCATGTTTGATATATATAAATTCTTAAGGTCATGGTCTTCCAAGGTGGGATGTGATTCTGCATCTGCCCCACAGTTGCTGGTTAGGCAGGAGGTCGTCTTTTAGAAAGATGCCCAATCCAAATTTGGAGCCTTAAGTAAAATTACAGCTTCTGCTAAAAAAAAATACATGTGCTGTATTTCCAGAGTGAATCAGCCAAGCCTCAGCTCTTCGCCATTCACCACGACGCCGATCTGAGGGCATTTCTGTGTGTCGGAGACGGAGGAGAGCTGCTGGAGGCTGGCCAGGCCCCGGCCCCCACGCAGGGCTGAGCAGCTCGGAGCTGGAGGTGCGCTGTGGGGGTCACCCCACTCATGAGGCTGGGCCGACTTGCTTCCTGCCCATGGGTCATGTGGGCACGGTGGGGTGCAGACATGTCCCAGGGTTTCACTGCTCTCTTCCCCTGACTGCACAGTTTAATCGTTGTCCACTACAATTCTCTTCAAAGTACGTGGGCTCTTTTTGAAGACAACACGTGGAGTGAAATTCAGCATTTCTGCTGCCTTTGTGTTACTGAGATATTCTGTTTCTTTTGAAGACCCCTGCTGAAGTGCTGCATTAGAGTTTTGCCAAAAGGGTTGCCAATCTGCTTCCCACTTAGGCGTGCTTTCAGGAAAGCATCATTTTACTGATGTCTGTCTGAAAGCTGAACTGAGATTTTCATTGTGATCGTATTTCAGTTTCTGAAAATCATTTCTGAGCTTCCCAGCAGCAGTGATTCTTTCAGTAAAGACTTTCATCAAGCAGACTTTTGTAATATCAGGCATGTTATCTACCCAAAGCAGAAATAAATTCAAAACGTTTCCCATGCTGGTAGTTGATAGGAGTTGATTACTCTCACGTGTCCTTAGTCACACATTCTGGTGGCATTTCTAGACATGAATAATAGTTTGGTTTGTTATTTTTCTAATAGGTATCAGTGGTTAGAATGGAAGCTAAATTCACATGTGCTATGTTGCTCTCCATTTCTGCATGCTGTCCTAGCACAAGAAGCTTGCTCAGAAGCAAGAAGCCTTCACTCCTCCCCTTCTGTTCATATGTTCAGTAAAGAACAAAACAAACTTTCCAGCGATAGTTGTGACTGATATCTATAAGGAATGTGTTTCCCTGTAGATATTGTTTACAGACTGCTTAATAGAAAGCATGAAGTTTTTGGCATGGTGCATCAAGGACTTGCTTTGTCCTATGCTATCAAGTGAAATACAGAACATGAATTCAAACTGAAATGGAAACATTATGGAATCATTAGTTATTGTTGATGGAACTGTTTTTGTTTGCTTTTTTGCTTGTTTATTCTTTTGTTTTGTTTTGTTTGGTCTTTGTTTTTGTTTCTTTGTTTGAATGCAGAAGCTGTCACCTCTCCTTACTGGTAAATCCTAAAACCTAATGCTATTTAAAGCGTCCCAGTGTGAAGAAGTTTAAGTTCTGTAACAAACTAGTTAAGGTAAGAAAGCATATATACCTCCATATATACCTCCTGATATGATGGTGGGAGAGTAGTGTTCTTGCTACCAAAATACCCAGAGCTGCTGAGACAAGTTTTCCAGAGCTGACCAGATGTGAGAAGGCTGGTAAGACTTTCAAACAGACATAAAGAAGGTTGACTTCCTGAAAAACAGGACAATTTCACTAAAAATAAACAATAGAGATCATTTTAGTGCAAGGTAAATTAAGTAGCTGGATGAACAGAAAGAGCACAGAAAGCTCTTCTTGTGTACAGAAAGGCCTGACTCTTCCAGTGCTGCCTGCCTACATTTTAATTTTTATATTTCTGAAAAGGTAATAAATAGGAATTTCAACTAAAAAAAAAAAAAAAAAAAAGGCAGTGGGGAGATTCTTGCTGCTATTTTTTACCTTATAAATCCATTCATATGTACAGGAGCAGTATCATACAATCAAGAGGCATAAACAGATGAATTAACCTTAATGAGGTATTTGGTAATTTCATTTCTGGATGTCTAAAGTTTATTAAACTTTATTGCATGACAGCAGGAAAGAAATTATAAGAACTGCTGCTTACAAAGCCTTCACTCCAGAATTTTACCTTGTTACATGAGGAAACAGAAGTAGTCTTTTCTGTCAGGGATGTTCATAACACAATGTGGGTTTCCCATTCATTGTAGCAGCTGCTGTACTGAGCAGCAATGTTTGCTGTCCATAGCTGTTTGATGTACAGCATTATGTTTTATATTTCATCTACTAATTTTCTATATCTTCAGACTTCTTTTGGTCTAAGCAGACTAAGAGCTTTGTAGAGAGCTTTCTGGTCTCTTTGACCAGAAAGCGATTCTTCCATCTCAATTTGCTAAAGCCTCATGTGTTTATTTACCATCTTCTGAATACAAGTTATTTCCTTTTACATTGTGTGCTGTAAAGTATTCATAACTTCTGATCAGTTCAGAAGCCTGCATTTCTGTTGACAGATGTTTGTTTGACCCTGTGGTCCAGATAAAGAAGTCATCTCTCCTGTAACCAGACTTCATCTGGAGCAAGCGGGTCAGGAGGTAAAAGCTGAATAAAATATTTCATTTTCACTAGGACAGGCAAATTGTTTGGACTGAAATTTTTATAACTGCATCTGATTCCAAAAGCAGACCTTACAACTGAGATTGTCATGTTTAGGGTGGGACTCAGTCAAATGAGGACACCAAAGGCAAGTCAGCAGCCCAGTGGTGCCATGTACCTATGAACACCTGACAACTGAGTATCTGGCCACCAAACACCTAAATCTCCTAAAGTTTTTGTTTCCACATTGCATTTTTTGGGAGCAAAAATTCACAGATAACCTTTTGGTTTTCCAAACTTAATGATTGTTGAGAATAAGTTCCTCTTTTCTTGACATTCGTAATTTAAAATCCCCTCATTTACCTCTCTCTCTCCCTACATTTTCTCCAACAGCCTCTCTGCAGCCAGGATAGAGACTCAGGCTTAAAAACTATTATACCTTTGCTGACTCAGTATATCAGAAAAGACCTAGGCAACATCTGCTTGTGATCCTGTAACCAGATCAACAGACTTTGAGCCAGCACTGGGACATGAAATTAAGGTAGGGAGTACAAGGCATTAGCCAATACTATTCTCATCATCTCCAGAAGTTTCCTCTGAAGTGGTTTATCCACACTCCAAATTGGATCAAGCCAAAAAGGGAGTGATAGCTTTAAGGCATACACAGTGTATATTTAATAAAAGGAAGCTTTCAAGAGAGGAATGTATGAGCTAATGCAATCCAAGAGCAAGAGTAACTCATGCTTCAACAAGTAATATGCATTTTAGTGTCTGTAGCTGATAACTTGCCCCTACTTGTCAATGCTAATTATCTCCTGCTAAATGAAAGTTAGGCTCTTAGCGGTCAAGAGATTCAATGCTTAAATGAAAAACTTCTTAGTTGCCAGCTAATAAGTTTCTACATGTGAGGGATATGTAAACATACTTATTTAGTACAAGGTCAGTTGGTGCACAAGCTCCAGCTGGATAGTATATGTGTGGCAAAGAAGAAAAAATCAGAAAACAAGACACATTTCAAATAACAGAGCCAATATAACATGGCATGTGATAATATCTTTGTCATTGGGCATTCTGAAGTAAAAATTGCCATGGCAGATTTTGTAATCTATGCCAAAGGTAGCTTTTTTAAAGAAGCAAAGACACACATATGCTAGGAACAGCACATCTGGATTGTCCAAGTCCAGAAGATTAAGTGGCTGGCTTCTCATGGACTACCATTTTCTGTCTGCTTTAAATATTTTCACTCTCTGTATAAAATATGTTCTATAGTGCAGCTTAAAAGGCATTGCCTTCTGAGTCTCAGCTGACATCAAGACATTACATTGTGTCCAGCCATAAACTCCTCCACACAGATTATACATCTCAACTACTAAAAGCGTTTGTTTAAAAAAAAAAAAAAAAAAAAAAAAAAGGCATGCTCCTGAGCTGGAGGAAGGAATGATGAAAAACATTTTTTGGCTTTTATAAAAGATGTATTTGGAATTAAAGCATCCCATTGCAACGGTTATTTGGAAGCTGTGGCGAGGATTCATGAGGTCTTGGAAACCTCTTAGGATGGAGACCACACAGCCTCTTGGGGAAACCTGCTCCACTGACCTTATGAAGAACATCTTTTCTATTGGCATGTTAAGCCACTTGACTTTGGATATTTGAAATCATGAAACAGATGTAATCCCCAATATTGACTGGTACTTTGATACTCTTCCATTTCTGTGAGGAGACATGACTCTCCATTTATCTTTGGAGGCAGTGCTTTGTCACTAGACCATTCTATTTTGGGAGAGGATTTATCCAACCTATTTTGATGGAGCTAATGCAACTAAGAACATATATTTCTGTGAAGTGAGTAGAGTTGTCTGTTGGTTGGCCCCTTGTTGAAGAAAGCGGACAGGAACTGTTGCTCGTGTTTTGCTTTGCAGTATTTCATGTGGGGCATGAAAGCAGGTGTGCTCCGCTGATGCCTGTTAAGTGGAGTCCATCAAGCAGGGTAGGAAAAAAGAGTAGCTGATCTGTAGTGTCAGGTGGAGCTTTTGCAGTCTAGTCCCTGTCTAGACTCAGGGAGCTTTCCTAAGGACTTTGGTTGCCTTCACCATTGCAGAACAACTGATCAGGGTTTCAGAGGCTTTAAGCCTGTACTTGCCATGAGCTACCAGCTGTGACTTTTGGCTAGGTTATGGACCTCACTGTCTGGTCTGTACTGGGGGCAGCAGAGGAGAGTTTTGCCATTTGTTTAATTTCCCATGCTGCAATAGTATGGCAAAAGACAGAAAAGTTGCTCAAACTAGGTTTTAACTTCAAACACAGAAAATAGCTGAAAAGCAGCAAAACCATGTTCTGGAGTAGCAGTCCACAGAGCCTTAAGTGTTTGGCATGCAGTTATTTGACATTTCAATAGGACTCCTCACACACTCCAATTTAAGCATCTGTTTAACTGCTTGGCTGACCAAAGCCAAGAACTCTGAATGTTGTATAATCACATCTCATGTTGGTACCTGTACAAGTATGTATATCTTATTGATGCTGGATGTCTGGAAGTAATTTGAGCTCTGTTGATAAGTCCCTGAGGTTTGTTTTCTCTCCTCTCTCTCACTTTCTTCTTTTAGAATTTAGCTTAATAGATCATCTATAAATATCAGTATCTATTTGTTGGTGGGAATATAGGAGGTAGACATTTTGAGCTTATTTGCTTTTTGATGCTGACCAAGAAGTGGCCTTAGGAATGACATGTATGTATCCAAAACATGACAGAATTCTTAGTACCTACCAGTCATTAGGCTATGGCTATTGATTAATAAATTCTTTGAGGAGGGTGTATTTTTAACGTAAAGAATCACAATCTAATCATATATTTTGGTGCTCTTTTCCATGCATAGTAGATAAAGATTTGTATTATTTTTTACATGTTAAAACTAAAATAATTGCCTTGTTCTCTGACACAAACAAAACTGTTGAAAGATCTTAAGATATGCCATGGTAATGGATGTGTTTATGACTGACTTTTATCTGTAAAACTTGACCAGATAGGAAATTAAGGCTAATGTTTTAAAAACAGAGAAAGAAAAGAAAAAAAAATGTTTTTTTTTTTAATTATTTTTTTTTTTTTCAGAGAAAATGCAATTGTAAATGCCCAGCACTTTGTCTCCTTCTTCTCTATCAACACATCTGCTATAGCTTGGACAATGCCATTCAGAATTTATGCTTGCCTTTTCCGTGATGGACTCATGACTACTGCATCAGCCAAGAGGTAGGTGAACTGGTCTTTCTTGCCTCCATGGCTCCCAGTTCTCCCAAGATTGTGTTGTTCACTCCAGGCTCTTGCCTGTTCTGTGCCGAGATATCATCCACTTCAGTTGTTGAAGCTGCATGGTTGCACAAACCTTAAAGAGCTAAAGGGAAAGGAGGAGACAGACTTTTGATCACAAGACTTTGGCAATACTTGTTTGGTCTCCATTGCTGTTGTTTCTGTCAGATGGAGTCAACTTTCTTAGAACTCTTCCAAAAGATGTAAGCACAGTGCCTTGACCAGTTAGGCAACTATGGTAACAGGAGTTTAGATATTTTACAGATTTTCATGTTATGTAATTCACCATTAACTAAGGACCTAATTTCTGCAAATATATCTCCTACACGGTATGCTTGGTATCAGTAGTAGTCCCATAGAAAAATGAGTCTACAATATATATTTGTACTTTCTAATAATGTATTAGCATGGACTAGTTGGTGCTTGGTTTCCTAAAAAATTTTTAAGAAATTGCTTCTCTATAAAGCCATGTTAAGGCAATTCATATCTTCAAAAATATTTGAATTTCTATCTAAAGCACATTGTTTTTTCAGAGAGGTACTTAACAATTGGTATGGCATTGTTGTGTCCATGCATGAATGCAAAAACAGATGCCCAGCATTTCTGTATGCATGCATGTGATTAATGTACTTGGGATCAGATAGTGCTGCTCTTAACTGGACTGAACCTAACTTTAATTTATTTTAAGCAAGATTCTCAAAGAAAAGAGGAGCCTGGCATGAGGAATAGGGAGAGGGCACAGAACAAAGCCCTTTACCTTCATCTTTCTTACAGATGCCTCCAGAGATTCATTTTATTTTGACTATGATGGTGAAAACAAATTCACTGCTTATGCAGGTTGAGATCTTATCAGACAAACTTTAGTACAAAGTGCAGTTAAAATTCAACCTATAAACCCCTGGAAATAAAGGCTTATAAGGACATTGCTGACAGAATGTTTAGTATTGCAACAGAGTGGATGCCAGCAAGGTCGGCTAAAATAATCTTGTTTTTTAAGGTAAAAATTTGGATCTGTTTTTTACAAGTGATGTCTTGAAAATAGAGGGAAAGCGTTACTTAGGATGACTCATAAAAGTGCTTTAAAAATGCTGTTAAGATTTAAGGCATAATGTAGATCCTATAAATCTAAGCAGCATTCTTTCACTGGGAATGACTGACTTTTATGAAAACTAGGGATTATAAATCAAGAAACTGAATAAGGCGGTGCTCTTTTTTTTTTTTTTTTTGACATGTAGATATAGATTATACATTAGGTGAGCCCTGCCTTGATGCCTTGTGGTTCCACAGGGGCACACAAAGTAAGTATTAGTCTCCTGAGCACCAGTTTTACTTTATAAAAGCTGGTAAGCAAAAATATAGTGTAGCGTTGCTCCTGGGAGAAACATTTTTAGTGGTTCAGGAAGGGAAATGTGTTGCTCAGTCCTCAGTTTTTTGCCTGCCTGTTCATTCATCTGCTGTGTAGGACTCTGTGTGTATGTGCATTTTGAAGGAAATGCTTTTATTTCTGAAAGCACTGAAACTTTCTGAGCACAAACTATAACAAGGAGGACAAACGTGCAAGCAAGCACATGTACATACAGGCACGCACCGTTTTCAGTGCTCAGAGCTTGCTGTTTCTGAAGCAGTTTTCAGAAGCAGTTTCCATGCCAAACTACTCTTCAAATCCATTAAACATGCTTAGGAAATGCCAACAGCTTTCCATCACGCTATCACAAATATATTTGACCATTTGCATCTTTGGCCTACACCTAATTTATTTCTGTGTTGTGTCCCTGTCTCCACCCCTTAAGTTTTGGGCATGGATTTGTAGGGGATGCTCCTCAGCCCCAGGCCCCTTATCTGAGCCATGAGCAGCCCAGTGCTCGCAGCAGCCAGCTTGCTCAACCTGATCTGCTTTACACTTCCATGTTGAAACAAGGAGGGCTCTTTGTGGCTGAACTAATATAAAACATAGCTCAACTAGATGGCTGACTTTTAAAGAAAGGGCATCTATCACTTTTATGTGGCATTTCAAAGAAGAAGTCATTTAATAATGTTGTAAGACAAAGAAGGGAGTCTGTTTTAATGTACAACTAGCCATCTAATGATTAACTTCTCTTAATACTTAACTGCCTCGTGGTAGAAAGAAATAACAGTACCATGCCATTGTTAAGCTTGGTATTAAGGAGTATGTTGTGCTAAGGTGATGCAAAAAATATGTGCAGGTGGCCTACAATAGTATGTGATTTGGCTCAAAAACAAAACAAAACAAAACAAAACAAAACAAAACAAAAAACATGCACAAGTGATACTTGAAAGCATGTAAGTATTTAAAAGGAGGAGGGAGCACTGGGTGCAGAGCATGACTTCCAAGTGGAAGGCTGTGTCACCTTCCCCTGGTCTCCAGGTCCAGTGGGGGAAACCCTGAAGATGAGGGTATGATGGGAATGTCATACTTTTTTCACGTTTCTAAGCCAGCCTTATGGGCAGATACTTCCTTGAATATGTGTTGATTTGCATAGGATGATAGTTATTTTCTCTCCATTTCTACTTCCCGGAGAACTGGGAAATTTATGTATATTCTTCCTAGCTGCTACAGAAGTTGCAGATAAACCTGTCTTCAGACACCTAAGGATGTCTAACTTTCATTGTTCTCACCCTTGACTCATACTTTTACTGAAAAATCTATGTTCCTTCATATGTCTAGTTTGTTTTAATGGAAGCATTTGAAAATGATGAAGAACAGGACTTGCTAATGTATGGCCAGTAAGTTGAAACACCCAAGATGGATTTCTTATGGTAACCATCATAATATGTATTTTCAACTGAAATTGTGTAAAAGTGAGGTAGTTGTAAAATATATATATATATATATTTATGTTGTGTTTAAGAAACTGCACATAGTAACTTTGTGCCTGCTGTGGTTTATCATAGCAGCAGCACTCACCATACATCTTAGCTGTGCCCAGAAAGTACAGTATGCACCATCCATTGAAATCCAAACAAAAACTGAAAGCTGAGTGCCCCCGGATGGAGATCACCTAGAGGCAGTTTGATTGGGTCTTGCTCTGGGTAGAAGGAGTTGTTTTCTGGACACCATCTAGACATGGCATTTTGGACACTCTCACCATGATGTGCTTGGGAGGGGGGTTGATAATGAGCTGTCCCTCTTGCCATTTGAAATGGCAGCCTGGCTCTGGCCCATTTACATTTTGGCCTAAGCTTCTTCAAAGGTGTTTGAACTTTCATGAACCCAGCCTGTGTTCAGGACATGGGACTGTGATCATTAAACACTTTTTCAATGTCTCTAACAGCTTTCACCCAAAGACCTTAGGACACTTGAATGCGCTCATGATTAACTGCACACTCTGCACTCTGTCCCAGTAGAAAACACCTGGGAAAGCCGTGTCAGCTCTGAATATACTTTCCCAACATGAGGACACAGTAGAGCAGGACCTGGACTGAAATCTAGTTTAAAATACTTCAGATGCTTCAGCAGTTCTACATTTTGAGTGACCCCTTTTCTTTATCATCTTTTAAATCATAATAACCACTTCCAAATTCTAGATAAAACAGAGATATAGTGCAATATACAACCAAATCTGTTTGATGATTATATAGCAAGATGAAATATTGATGTATAATTTGAAGACCTTGCTTCCAGCATTTTCTTTTAACATTACAGGATTTTAGAGGAGAAGAAAACAAAGAAACTTTCCTACTGCAGCATATGATGCAGAAAAATACACTGAAGAGTAAGCTCTGCTGCAGTTTCAGGGTAATGGTTGTCAGGTAGGTGTCACCAATATTCCTTTTTGAATCACTTCAATTCACCCAAGTAGAGAGCTAGCACTGTGTTTGTGCTAGCTACCATGCCTTGCTCCAGGGACTTTCTGCAGCATAAGTGGCACTAAGGGACATGGTTTGGTGATGGGACTCAGTAGGTTGATTGGATTTGATGATCTGGAAGGTCTTTTTCAGCCTAAATGGTGCTATGATTTTATGATTCTATAAAGAAGTCCTTGCCAACTTCTTGAAAATCAAAACTGTATTTGTCTCTCCAAACCACAGGTGATGTTTAGATGGTTAGATGGTGTTTTCTTTCTTTTTTCTCTTTTTGGGAGGTAGTGAAGGAAAAGGAGTTGAGTCTGTGATGTAGCCCAAACTGCAGCTGATTTTGCTCTCTGTGTAACTGGATTTTGTGTCTCAAAATATCTGAAAGCAACTATCAACACTGATATTTAAAAGTCTACTTCCTCCTTTCAGTTTTAGGACATAGCTAAGCATAAAATCACAGAGTTGCATGGCCAAAGCTTTCTGCCAGCTTTTTTACATGACTGGGATTTTATAGCGATATCACACTTAGGTGTGACTGACGATTCATAAAAAAAAAAAAAAAAAAAAACAGAAGTTAGAGGTGGAAAAGACTGTTAGGTCACCAGCTCCATTTCCCTGCCAGGGTGGGATATACTGCAGGTGTTTCTGCTCTAAGACTTGCAGAAGTGCTGTGCCAGTGCTGGTTGTCATTAATTATTGTATTTTTGAACCAAAGACCAAGTCCTTGGGGTTCTGAGCACCAGCTTCCTACAGCAGTGGGAGTCCCATAGCTGATTTCTTCCCAGACCTGGGACATCACCATTTGAAACACGATCTCCTGTGATCTTTTGTCCAAAAGACTGGAAGACAATAAAGTGCATGAATGAATTGGGCATAGTTTCTGTGACTGGTGAGAGTTAGACAGTGAGCTGTACCTGCTCTATACGATAGCTTGGACTGTCTTTGACTATTTTTAAAGTCAGGGAGGAATTTTCTTCTGCTATAGCATAGTTCATTCACAGTTAAGTGTGGTCTTTCCCTCCTTAATATGTAAGTGCTATACAAGTCACTGGGGTCTTTTATTGTGATATTTTCTGCGAAGGATGTTTCAACCTATTCATTACTACCTAGATATTACATTTTGCTTGAACTTGTAGAAGTAGGTATTTTTTTCCCGTGTTTGTATTTTTTTTTCTTTTTTTTTTTTTTTTTTTAAGTAAGAATGGAATTCTTTTGCTCTTTTATGAGACTCTTAATGTATCTGACACAAAGAAAATAGAATTAAAGCAAATAGTAATTCAGTTTTTACCACAATATGAAATCCTGTTTGCTCTCTCACTGCACATCAAATGTTGACATTAACTAGCAGATATGCCACTTCCATGCCAGGGTTTCATTCCTGGAACATGAGATCAGACTGATTCTGTGAAAATAAATATTAAAGAAAACATGCTCAGTAAAGTGCTCAGCTCATAAAGGCCCGGTGCTAAGAAATCTGGGCAGCTGCCTCTACCTCCTCTGAGGCTTGCTAGCTTGCAGCTCTTACTTCCCAAGATGTGTTACAGTTGTATATTTTGCAGGTAGCCAATATGATCCTATTTCTGTTTAGAGTTATACAACTTCAATTTCCAGTTCCCCCATGCACCAAGCACTGTTTTTGGAATGAGCTCTTTTCTAGACACCTCAGGTATCAGTTCTTTTACTATTTTTCAGCTGCTTCCATTTCATGATAACCTGGAACTTCCTCAGCTTGCTTTGTTAAAAGGTGGAGACTTGTGAGGTTGGTAGTGGTGGTTGGTTGGTTTTTAGTGTTTTTGTTTGTTTGTTTGTTTTGTTTGTTTTTCCTTGTATTTTCAAGCTTCATAAGTTCCATAAATAACCTTATAATCAGATGTGTAAGTCTACTCTTTCTTCAGAGGTGTACAGAAGTTGAATGTGGCACATGATTTTGCCTGATCTTTGGAAGATCAGTCTTTAGGACATATGCAGCTAACATACTAATAAGAAACTCTCAGTGTTTCCCCTGAGCTGACTCTCTTGTCCATGGAGCAAAGACTGGTTCTACATGAGGAAAATAACAGCCAAATTCAGCCTTTGGCTCTAGGTGGGGACAGTAACAACCAAGTCCATTCAGCCTTTGGTTATCACCTTTGAATATGTCTATTCTGATTAATTGGACCCATTTTCTGTTGCCCTTCTCTATTTTCTTTTCTATTGATCTTCTTTCCAGAAAGAGAGATAGAAAAACCACAATGTTATAGAGAATTGAGATGGCCAGGTGAGCCTGGACAAAGAGAACATCTCCCTCACCACCATTTAGTAAACACTACATAGGAAGTTATAAATTTCATATTACTATATCATCAAGAGATCCTAGACAGGCAGAAGCTCCGTGATGTTAATGCAGTGTGCATCCATTCCATCTTTTCTTTGAAGATTTCCCAAATTTAAGCCTACCCTTCAAAGAGCTTCCCTGCAGGTAGAACCTCCTCATGTTCAGTGATGCTCTGTGAGTGCTCTGTGAACCAGCTTCTTTCAGGATCAGGGGCTGAGGAAAGACTAGATGAAAACAGGTAAGTGAGTAACTGTCTAATATGAAGAAAAAGGAGAGGGAAATCCTCTTCCCTGTGGTTGAATTTAAAGCTGAATAGGGAGTTCTGGGTTGAAAGGTTATAGAGAGAATTATTTTTGTTTCAGGTGGAGTTCTTGTTGGAGGAAAGTGTTGAAATGAGAGAGGTTTGGGGTTAAGAAAGTTTCTATGATCAAGTAACTGGTAGCTGAAAATTTACATTAAATAATTTCACCAAAACTAGTGAGCAGGGAAATTAATTTCCTTTCAAAATGATGTGGCAGAAAGGCAAAGCCTTGGGTTACAGCTCAAACAAAAGGAAAAGGTAAATGCTTTGCATTAAATTCCTTGTGCATTTCATAGTTTTACAGACAGCTTTGAAATTTATAGTGTAGATGCACTGGTTTGAAGTACAAGCTCACCTTGCCTGACCTCCCACATAACACCAGCCTTTGAATCTGACCCTGTAATTTCTGCATCAAGCACCTCACTCTCTGAGCTATAACATGTCTCTTAGATATCCATCTAGTCTTGACTGGAGACTGAATATAAAGGAAATCCATCACATCCTTAGGTAGCTGTGTTTAAATCACTTAGATAAGCCTGTATATTTAAGGCTTTTTCTGAAGACAAGACAGCAACAAGAATTTGCTGAAGAGGCCAGCACTCGTGGGAGGGTGAGCATCTGCAGATCCAGCCACTAGGTTCATAAAGCTCAGAAACAGGGGGAAAAAAAACAAAGTGTTGCTCTAGGTGCCACAAAATATAAATGTAATGTTGTTCTGGAGAGGACTTAACTTTGTTTAGAATACTTTTTTTTTTTTTTAAATGGCTTTCAAAGACCACTGGAGTAAGTTCTTGTTTGATTTTCAAGGCTGATAGTTGGGAGACTACACAGTAGACTCCCAGTGAGAACTACAGTGAGAACTGCCATTGAGCTACAGTGAGAACAAATTAAAACCACTAAGAAAAGGGGGGTGATGTTACCTGTGAAAACAATTCTATTTGTTTTTATACTGCCTCTTTACAAACCAGCTTTTTTCTGTCCCAGCTAGTAAAAAAAAAAAAATAAATAAATTAAAAAAAAAAAAAATTATGACAATATTTCACTTATGCTTTTGTCATTGGGCGACTTTCAAGGGTTTATTTTTTTGGTTAGCTGTAGCATCCCTCTGTAGAGAACGAAAGGAAACACATTTCTATCTTGCTGCTCCCTGTACTCTGTGCACTCTGCGTGGTTCCTCAGTCCCAGAGCGCCTGCCCCTTGCCACTTGCTTGCTTGTATGGGAGACTGCCAAGTGGTCAGATTACACATCCCATCCTGAAAACAACAGGCACATTCCTTCTCCTCCTTCCTGGAAGACAAAGTACCCCATGAGCTTTGTGAGGCACTCTCCATCACTAAGGTTATTACCCCTTGCATTAGGAGTTGCCCCACCCAGCAGTTATGCAGTGGCTCAGGTGAGGTTGCACAGCATCTTTTTATTTCATGATGATGATCTCCCAGTGATGTTACTCTCTAGTATTTACAGACATCAGCCCAGATTTATTTCTTTTTCTTTCTGCCAGTATTTGTCAAAAATTACAGCCACAGTTTCTCAAAACTGAGCATGAATTTTCAGGTGGACCCATTTCAATGGCACTAGGTGGTATGCTTTCTAATTACTGAAGTGGTATAGTTCTTATCAAAGTCTGAACAAATGTGCTGACTTGAACCATCCAATATCTTTGTCTCTTTATATATATATGTATGTATATAATCTTCTGATATGTTTTAACATGTTGAGGAGGTTTCTTGTCTTTCTGTGTTCTTTTATCTCCAAATCTGTACTACAAACCCCTAATATTCTTTTTTTTTTTTTTTTTTTCTCCATTCTTTTTCTTTCTCCCACATAAACCTTCTGTTCCTAGCACACATCAGTCAAAGTCTAAATTCCAGACAAAAACAACCTGTGCATGTGGCTGCAGGGTGCAGCTGGGGCTGGGTGGCAGCAGCCCAGTGCTGAAGTTGCCTTGCGTGGTGGTGAACCAAGGTGCTGCCCATGCCCCAGCTGCTGTCCATCACTCCACTTGCTCTATTTTCATTGCATTCTGCTGGAAAGAGTTTCTGTAAGGTATGTGCTCATTCTGTGGAATAAGTCTTGGGTGACTCATCCAGAAACAATAATAGGATTTCCTCTGAGGGGACAAGTATGTTCTTTTCAATGACACTACTACCTTTGGATAGCTGGTTACACTTTGTATTCAAACAGCCTTAACTTATATATTGCCCATACTATTTTTTTCATGTCTTTCATTTGTTGTTCCATCAGTGAGATCTGTGGAGTTTAGAACTGGCTTTTCAGTAAAGCCTGTTCCATAATCTCTTATTAGATTTGTTTTTACCTGGTTTAGCTTTCCCACTGATAGCTCTTTGGTTTCTTTGTCTTCTGCTGTTTTTCCAATTACAAACATCCAGAAGAGATTTAGCAGTATTTAAGATGACTGAGGTAACCCCTAGGTTATATTGTTCCACGTGTTTCAGTGTTCATCTAGACCACTTGAGCACTACATTTGCTTACATACTTTAGAAAGAGCTGTTCCACATTTTTAGTGCATCTTAGGACAGAAAGACCACTATTGTTCATAAATGACTGCACCAGCATCTGAAAGCTATTCTGGCTAATTTAACTACAAAAGTACAATGAATCTGAAAAATATGAAGGAACCTTTCTGAGGTTCAGGAAAATCTCTTTCAAGGCTAATGAGATTCCCTCTGCCTCTCAGAACACTTCTCAAACAAGTGCTCTAGTGTGTGCTGGTTTTTTGTCTTCCCTTCTCCCCCCAAGAAGCCTCTTAAAAGGGGAGTGAGTGGGTCACCATCAGGTCAAGAGCCTTTGGTTATGAACGCTACCTTTCATTCACTTGAATACACCCTGCATAACATTGGGTACAGCCTTGTGGCACCAGTCATTAGATGTGAGGTAGGGCGTTTATGGATGACAGAGTCAAGTGTTTGGTTCTGTGGCCCAAATTTCTATGCCGTGTATTATTTCTCCCCTTCCAGCCAAATTCTGGCAAACAATGATGCAGATCAACTTTCTTATGGAAGTAGAAAGTGCTGTATTTATTTATCCAGCAGTTATTTCAAGTTACGTATAGTTTATCCAGTGAGTATTTCAAATACAGATGACCTACACCTTGCAGGTAAAAGAACATTTTCAAAAGCTTCTAAATGCTTCTAAGTAAGGAACTAGAACTAGAGAACTAGGCATTTTATCATTAAAACACTCATTATACCTAAGATTTTTTTAAAAATAATACTTAAAGTTTATCTTTCTTACATGTAAAGTGATTAATATGTCTTGTTAGTAGCCTAGTTTCAGGGATATAGGCATATAGGTTCCTAGCACCTGATAGTCTGGTATGTGCCTACACCCATTTAGCATATGCAACTCTTGTTAAAAGTCTGTTATTACAACTACAATACTAGAAATCATAAAAGACTTTGAGAATTTAAGACTGCTATGCATAATATACATAGACAATATATTGACTAATTGTCTAATGTGCTCTGTAGAATGCTTGGCTACAAAGCTGTACACTTCAAGGAATCTATTATACCAAAATATATATATTCCTTTTTTTTCTTTCTTTTTTTTTTTTTTTTTTTGTAGGTAATGGAGAAAAACTGTATAGATTGCTGTCCTATGAAAATTTTAGAGAATTGTTCTTTCAGGTCAGGAGCATACACAGTAGAAATTAAATTTATTTCACTAGACATTAACTGTTTAAATGTTAGTAGTCTATTTCAAGCTAAGTAACAGTCTAGCTTAGACAAAGGAGAGAGATAGACACCAGGTATAAATTATTCCCACCTATTCATAGATGGCTGCCTGAAGACAGGCAGGGTGGGTACTAAAGTACTCATTAATCTCTTTTCCTGCATGAGAAGCAGAGGACCTACCATGTTGTTAGGCAGAGCACTGGAAATATGAAGTAAAATGTTTATTTTCCAAAAGCAATTAGGTGCTAGTGAGGTTCTGCCTGGTTTTGGGCATTGCTTCTAAAGGAACTGGCTAGAGCTTGGCATGTGCTAGCCTATCCAGTGTATGACGGTATTAAAAAATAAAAGCATTGAATTTGGAAGACAGCATCCAAACAACTCCCAGTGGTGTCTAAATTATATCTTGGAGGGAAAAAAGAGCAACATCAACATCAACAAAAAAACTTATTCTGATCCTACAATAAAATTAACAGAGCAAGATAGATTAGTACTGTCCATATAATCATCTGACTTCCAGTTCCCTCCCAGACCACTTTGCATGTCTGAGTTATTTGCTCATGTTAAGAATTCAGAAACAAAATATGTTCAGCCTCTGTCTACTTTAAGCTGGATGTATCTGAGGTCTGTTTTTCTAGGTCCTCCTTTGATCACTTGTTTTATTTTGATGGCTCAACAGGACATCAGTAATTATTAGGGAAGCAAAATGAAATTAAATCAAAGGTTTTCCAAAAGGTTATGGGAACTATGGACTCATAGCACAGGAAAGCTTACCAGATTCAAGTCAACGATACAGTTTGTGACCACAGAAGTGTTTTAGGAAATTTTCTCTCATTTGTCTTAATTTTATGTATCACGAGGTGCTTAATAAGATGCCATATGTAATGCTTAAGTGACCTGCTTCTACTTTTACAAGTGCAATTACCTAAAGACAAGCTGGGTTTTGTGCGGTTTTCTGCTGGGATGTTGAGGAGACGGCAGGTGGTAATGCAGCCGGTGCCAACTATTACAGGGCTGCCCTGCTGGAAAGTGAAGTGGAGGTGAAAAATGTTACCACATCTCTGGGTCACCTTTCCCCTCTGAGCCTCCCCCTCTGAAGGGAAGCCTCACTGGTCAAAGGCTTGCATTGTACCCATGACCGATCTAAATAACATAAAACATGCCGTGGTACAGTGTGGGTGGGCAGTTAAAGCTAAGGCAAACACACTGCATTGCCAAGCAATTTATTTTTTTTAAGCAGTAGGCAAGATGCATTTCAACAGATGCATTTCAAAAGAAATAACCACAAAGATATGGGAAACACCTGCAAGCCTCTGTTATGCGGGAGTCTCTAACGTGGGGCCCAGTGGGAGTGCAAAGCCCACCTGTAACATTTCTGCAGAATTGTTGCACTGGCAACTGCAAAGCAGGGGAAAAATGCATCTGTTGATTGGGCATATTTTGTTTATGAAAATGAGCACGAGTTCATACAATTCTCCCTGTAAATGTTATGTGCAAACTGCCTCCCCAATATTAATGGAGTGTGAGATAGGGAAAGGGCCAGAAAGGGTTGGTGTCCCTGCCAAAACAGCCCAGCATGGCACACCTGAACCCAGCTGTGTGATACCATGCTGGCATTTTACTTTTTGTATTTTAAGATTTCAGTCTCAAGATCTACTTGCTAACATCCTCACCGAGACATCTGTGACTCACAGATGTCAAACTGGCAGCACATTTTCATCAAGCAAACTTTGCCTTGGCTAGTTTCACTTTTGTCTTGAAAATATCATCACCTTGAATGAGGAGGAGACGATCATCAGGAATAAGTAACTCTGATATATCAACAAGTTTATAATCATACATAGATTAAGGCCAGAATGGAATATTATGATCATCTAGTCTGACTTCCTACATAGTACAGACCAGAGTGAATTAATAAACAATAGCATATATTGTAGTAAGACATCCATTTAAAAAAAAAAAAAAAAAAAAGTGATGAGGAAACCATGCATGAGAAATCTCATAGTGATTGACTGCTATTGAGTACACGTCACCTTTCTTCCTCTGAGTTTGTGTAGCTTCAGCTTCCAGTCTTTCAATCTTACTATGATTGCTTGATATCCTTTAAAAATATCTATATATATCCTCTAATATCACATTTTTTATCCTTTTTGCTCAAGATTAAGGTCTAGGTAGTGACAGGTCACCTCTGAGGATTTAAACGGACCTAGCTTCTATAATTATTCCAAATTTTCCAGAGGTACCTTATTTTTGCATCTGTCTTTTGGCCTCTCTCCCTTGTTTCAGTAACAGAAATAGTAGACAAAATTCTTCCAGATTTTGCCTTTTAATTTCTCATTCCCTCTACTTTTCTTTACAAATTCACCCCTCAGTTCTAACATGATTGTCAGAGTGGAGCTAGAAACTTGCAGAAACTGGGAGCTGCCCTATGGTCCTGCATATGACAATGCTACTAACTTTCACAGCTGTGCTCTTTCTGAGGACACCTTTCCAGCTGGTGAGTTTTGGTGAGGAGCAGCAAGCATGGTGAGGCAGATCAGCCTCTGCTGCAGCTCTTGCATGATGGTGGAATAGAAGGAAAACGGGGCAGCCCATTCTCCTTGGGATCCTCTGTGTCCTGGTCCTCATGAGCACAGCCCAAACTACAAATGGCAATTCCCTGAAGGAGCCCAGTGCCAAGTGGGTCCAGTGCTATGAAAAGGTTTGACTTAAATCATCTACCTCTGCTACTACTCTTAGAAAAATTACCCAGTCACTTACAGTGCTAGCTTATGTTGTTGTATCCCTATAAAATCCATCACAGAAGTGGTCTGAAGTCATGGCAGTAATACAACTTGGAGCCTAGAGGCCTTGGACCACATAGCGTGTTTGTTTTGTCAAGGACCTTTTCCTGGACTCCAGCTTCAGGTTCTAGCATGTATTTGTGTTATATTTTACAACCCTGCATAGCCTGTCTCTCCCCCTGGTCCAAGCAAGCTGGAGGTCATGTATCCACGATTGGTATGGGAGTACCTCTAAAGGAAAAAATGCTAACAGTCTGGGGTAAGAATAGAATAAGATTATATTTTTCTACAAAAAAAACTTTGTACTTATGACCATCCCCCCCCCCCAAAAAAAAAAAAAAAAAAAAAAAAAAAAAAAAAAGCTATAAAAGTTTATAGGATATACAAAAAAAAAAAAAAAAAAATCACATCCCTGCATCAGCTGAAGCAGCTAATCTACACCTTTATAGGCTTGAACAAACACCTGGTGAAAAGTCTCCTGTTGGATGAGCCCCAGCATGTGGTTCTTGTCAAAAAACTACTGTACAGATTTCACCATCCTGAGACATTGATATGTTTCCTCTGTCTACTTACAGTCAGATCTATTTACTTTGGTCTTTAAATAACCTATTGCTGTTCTTTAGGGGGTTTTCTCAGTCCTGTAGAAGTAGAAGGCAACTGGGGTTCTGGCTCACACATTGTGAGTGAGAGTTTTAAATATTCTCATTGTAACTTCTTTTTTAGAGAGTATGACCCAGAAAATATCAGGCTTTACCTTTGTTGAGCTCTCAGTGATATGTAGTAGCAAACCCATCTTTTTAGTGCTGAACTGAACAGGTTTGGTCTAGAAATAATTGCAAGGCAATAAATAAGGAACCCCAGGATGCAATTTTCACATTTGCTTCTACTATTTTACATTTTTTTTTCTCAGCAAAAGAAAGATCTCCTCCTTTATTGGAATAATATGAAAAATAGAGAATTGAAAAGCCAAAGAGATTATCTAAAGCTGAGGGGATGCTTACTAACCCTTTGATTTTTAAAGGCTTAAAAATATGAAGATCAAACACCTAACCACTTGAAGTTTTCTCCCATTGGTTGTTTTCATAGTCAGAAATCACAAATGGATATATCTTGATCTTTCATTGTAAGAAAGAGAAAAGACAAGATATATCCCTTCCTAAATCCCATATTGTGATTTGAGCAAAAAATTTCACCATCTTACAGGAGTCAGAAAATTTTTCTTCTCAAAGTTTTCTATCTCAGGTAGAGTTCCCACTGCTGTTATTTTATAAAAAGGTGTGCAGTGCTATGCACCTGTATCTAGTAAAACACCACTGAATTTGCAGTCCAGAGGCTAATCTCTGGGATGTCAGAGGTGAAATAAACGTCCTACTGGTAATGGATTTCTTCTTGCCGTCCCCTCTGGGATTATGTGACTATAGGCAATGTTACAGTTGCAAAAAAAAAGGCAAATCAGGAGAGCATAATAAGTCTATAATAATGATGTAAAGGAAATAAGAATATTAAACAATTAATTTTCCTCTACATTTCAAGGATTGTTCTCAAGTTGTAGTCAGTGACATGGTGAAGATCCACACTGCCAGGGAAAAGAAAGTTACAGGGAAATGTTGTTTTGCTCATGGAGCACTAATCATGACAGTTTGATGGTTGTTCTGCCTTAAGTCTCTGCTTACCTTGACTCTACTACTTAGGTTTTAGAAGACTGCAGAAAATGGTGGGTTTAGGTTCATTACAGTATTCATAAGCAGAGAAACTGCTGAAAATGTTTTCAAAATTCTTTTCATCTGACACATAACGGATAAATCTTGGATTAATGGATCATTAATATAGGATGTCCCTGCAGCCACATATTCTGTTCCTTTTCTACTGGCAAGTTATAGCATGATAAAGGTATGAAAGAGCAAAAAGCTTCTTTTCTATCTTGCTTGGAGTCACACAGTAAAGTGCTGGAATACCAAGCAAATAAAATAAGGCCCATTGCCATCAAAAGCCTGTTCTGCTGGTACTGAAGACTGGAGATACGTAAAGAAAGGTCATTTCTCTTTGCATAGAAATTGATGGTTTTGTTATGTTTATCAAATGAACAAAATGCTCATGAGCCTTAACTAGAGTTTAAATTAAAAATCAAATCAAATCAAATCAAATCAAATCAAATCAAATCAAATCAAATCTAAAGTGACATTGGAAATAGTATAAAATGGCTAAGAACTTCACACTGGAATCTGGGTCCTAGTTGGTGGAGATCTAGTTTTCTAATAGTCAGAGTCTGGATATTACTGGAAGCCAGGCATGGAGAAGGCTTGCCTTTCTCCCGTCTCTCTCTTCTTTCAAGGGTGACAGGTCAATAGCATCCCAGGGCATACTGAGCTAATGCCAGCAGTATTTCTCCTTTGTGGATCAAATAGAAGAATTGGAATGAGCCTTCCTCAAATTCTCTTTCAGGATCTCCTCCAGGCAAAACTTTGAGGTTTGCATAACTCTGAAAATCAATCTGCCTACTTTGGCAATGAAAAAGAAGCCTCTTATTTTTGCCAAGCAAAAATATATTTCTTCTTAGTAACATCTTTCATTACTAATATGTCATTTCTCTTTCCCCACTCCCTCCCCCTCCCCCCCCCCTCCCCAACCTCCCCCCTCCCTTTTTTTTTCTCTCTTGCTGTGATTTTTCCCTCCTTTAAGGACATTTTTACACATACTGTTTCAGGCATGCTGAGGCAAGAGTAAGTTCTATGCAGTAGTTTATCAGAGTGTGTGAATTTGGTGTGGTCAAACAAAACATTTAACTTAGTGTTCTGAATGCATAGTTGAAAACTGAAAGATGAGATGAATAAATGGAAAAATCAATTTTCCTTCACTTCCTGAAGTACTCCCAGAAGCCTTGCTAAGTACAATCCAAAAAAAGAGAAAAAGAAAATAAGAATGTCACTTTGCAATTAATAAATAGAAATATGTTTTCAATACAACATTGCCAGAATAAAAGTAAAGCAGCTATCATCTTCATTTTTGATCAAGGCAAAGAATTTTTGTAATGCTTTTCATTTTCTCATATGAAATACTATGTTTAGTTTGGAGCCCACGACAGCCACAAGGATGTCAAGATGTGGTACCTTCTGCCATTAGAACCTTGCAATAACAATTAAGAAATCTTAGATCAGGACCTCCAAGACAAGATCCTTTTGGGAGTTTCAGGAGACAGTTTGTGTCTCAAACATAGATATTTATTTACTCCCCCCCCAAAAAAATAAGATGCACATATGTCTGCTCAGTGATCCAGCTGTGTCTGCTTCTTGCAATGGCTCTTGTGGTGGGTTCTTTCAAAATTTCCAAATGTAGCAGGCGCTATAATGATAATCTCAAATTCTTGGCAATTTTCTGTGTTCTGGTGTGTTTTGAAATATCACAGATATGCCCTATCTTTAAATCCAAGATGTCTAGAAATCGATCGTGCTCCCCTGACTCATGCTTTAATCTTTCGTGGAAGAGGAAAGAGCCTCTAGCTGTACATTATGGATTTAAATCAAGACAAGTTCGAGGGGCCATACAAAGAGGGTAGCTGCTAAGATAGGTTAGAAAAAGGTCAGGCTGGATCACATCGATCACTAGTTACAGCTTTAACTACACAGAGGAAAATCACCAAGGCACAATATCAGCAATGCACAGCTTTCATCGCACCTTTGTCAACTCTGTGGGTGATGGAGTACAGGTTGTAAGTCCTTGATGTTAAATATGGTAATGCCCCATGGAGTTAAAGTTAATAATAAAGAGAGGAACAAGAGAACACAATGTTGAACAAAAGGGGCAAGTTGAAGTGATTTATTGGCAGGGCTGAATTTTTCATTATGATGTAATGGAGAAAAAGTTTTTTAAAACATCAAGAGATTTTATATTTTTTAATGGCTAGACATGAATTCCTAGCAATGAGATGAGTAGACAGAAGATGTTCTTCTCTTACATTCCATAATTATTCCAGATTGAAAAGTATCTATTCTATTCTGTGTTCTCGTCAAGCATTTACTCTCATAAATTAAGCAGACAATAATCACCTACAGCTCCTCAAAGCTTTCTGTTCCTGATTGATGTCATTGTGCTTAATTCATCCTTTACATCGGGGTTAAGCCTGGCTTGCTTCGTTTTAGTGCTGCCCCTATTATATTTTCTTAGTTGTTGTGGTGTACAGATATTTTTTAGGACTAAAATAGAGACATATTGAAACAAAAAAGAACTTGTGTAATAAGATTTGGAGAGTAGTCTTTCTCTCTTGTTTGAGTAGATCACATTCATGAAGAGAAACTGTATTAAGAGGAAAGGGTTCACTGTGCTAGATTGTCTTTTAAGGAGTAAGTAGAATCCAGAAACAGATTTTTGGCGTATTGCATTACAAATACAAAGCATACCACTCCATACAAAGAGATGATATGATTTGGAACCTATCTGTACTATTAAATTTCTTTTTTTTTTTTTTTTTTAATGAAAAAAGATATTTTCATAAGTGGAAAATGCATCATTGACCACACAAGACAGAATGAATGTCTATCAACTTTAACTTTCCAGTCCATAGTGACATTAACTGAATTAAAGATATCACTTAAAAATAAAAATAGTAATTTTAAAAAAATCTCATTTTTCCTACAACCGGATAAACCTTAGGATGTACAGTTGTGTTCATTTTTGAGAAGGTAGTGGTAGAAGGTACATTGACACGTAGCCCATTTAAAAGCCAATCTTGTCAGCTGTTGATCATACTAAAACATTCATGGGGGCAGAAGGTGTAATCCAAGTTCATGCCAGGCCCATTTGGACTTCTCTGGAACCTGATTTAAGCCTAACATTACAGAATGGTAGCAAAAGAACAAATTGGTTTAACAGGATTCACCTCAACCATTAAACGGATTTAGGCTGTTGTGTAGGAACTTCCAACTTAGCCTTTTGATTTAAATGATCCTCTCTACTACATTGAAGTTGTTGGTTGTACCAATAGCTGTTTTTCTTGTTATCCCTGTGGAGTCATTGTAGAGGAACATGCTTGCATTCTTGAAATTAATTCATTTATTTTTTACTCAGTGCCTGTGTATTTACTTTTGTCATTTAATAAAGGTGAATTTGACCAGAGGAGTCATTTTTTCACCTCCAAACATCGCTGAAGCTGAGTTTACAGTCCAGTAGAGAAGATGTGGGTAAGTTTTATCATTTGCCACTTCTCAGCTGGGCTTCCTCATTTGAATGGCTAAAAACCTCAGGCTAAGCAAGTTCATTTTATGGGGGTTATAAAAATATATCCCAGTAAAACAGACTAATTGTTCCATCTCTTCTGGACCGTGACCACCAACTAAAATTATAACTATTAAGGAGATGTGATTTACATTAGCAGCATATGAGGGTGTTTTTTTTTTTGTTTGTTTTTGTTTTTTTTTTTGATTTTTGTTTTTTGACTGGAACGATTGTTCATTGTTGTGCCTTCACATAACAATAAATGAGAAAGGATATAGCAATTAAACTTATCAACAATATTGCTGGGAGAGATGAAAATCAAAACGGCAAAATAATATCCCTTTATTCCAAATCCCCAACGGAAATAAATTATGCTAGCAAAGTTTGTGTTTTGCTGTAATGTTTACACTGCCTTTGGGTTGTTAGTCAGCTAAGCTTTGCTGATGGGGCAGGGATTTCTTTCCTGTCTTCTTAACCAATAAAATTGTGCCAGCAAAACCTTCATGTGAAGACAGGATCTAAGTGACATATTTCAGCTGAATGGTCTCAAAATGTTTTCTGTGTGTTTCAGTCTCACAAATGGCCCTTAAACACTAGTTTACCACAGCTGGCTATGTAACTGCATTAGATGGTTCATTGTTTTTATACGTAATTATGAAAACAATAGCAGCATAACATACAACGAGAACCTTATTCCTCCAAGAAACTCTTTCAAATATTGTATTACACATATACTTTCTCTTACTCTCTATTTTTCAAATAACCATTCTTGTTTGTGGTAATTAGACCTGGAAAACACCAAGAACTACAGACTTGCGAGTTCAAGTGCAGTGCAGCAGAAGTGGAATTCTTAGAGATGCACAAAAGGCAGAATAATGGCAACTTTAAAAAATAATTATATGGCTGGTATTTGTTGCTAAGATTATTTTTGTTAAATAAAGAAGAAATAAATAAGTTTCAAGAAGTAATTAGAAAAAGAGGTGGATGGTGGTTTTTCTCAGTGGATCCTATTTTGTAGGCCTGTGTTTTCAGCTTTTAGTATTCCTCTAGTCCCACTTTTGCATGTGGTATTATGGGACCATTTACATGTGAAATGGGACCATTTACATGTGAAAGCAGATGCTGAAATTTCCTTGGATGTTTAGTCACCTTGAATTTTCCTAGGAAATAAAGTAAAACTTTTCATGTGTCCTTAATCACATTTCAGTAATCCAGGACTATGATTCAGCTCTTTTAGGTCCACTGCACACCCTGAGTGGAATAACCTCATACAGACTTCTGTCAAAACATATGGAGATAATACAGTGGGAAGTGGAAGGATTAGCGATAATCAGCCCCTTTCATCCCCTCTGAGAGTGGTACCAGATTCGTCCCCCACTGGAGCTACTTAGATCATGTTAGACAGCATGCCTGACTCTAAAACTACTGAGCTTCTGCAGTCCCGTTGACTCACTTGGAAGTGTAAGTTCTCAGCTGTCTTTCTCCAGACATCCAGATTTCTCCAAAATCTGCTGCTTGATTCCACAACCCCACCCTGAGCTAGTGTCCTCAGACATGGTCACCTTGGTATAATGACATTTCTAGATAGAACACAGCCTTCTGTCCACTCCTCCCCAGCTCCCTCTGGCCAGTGGGACTGGTTGGATTCAGGCTCATCCCTGCCCTAATTTACTTGGGGGTGTTGAAAGTTAGGTGAAAACTGCCGGTTTCACTGAGAGTTTCACCATGAGCTCCTCAGGCACAGAGGATTCTGATTGCTTCCTCTGGGTATTTTGCACCTAACCTTTTGTTATAGTGAGCCACTCCTCAATAAAGGTTTAAATTAGCATGTCTATTATTAGATTAAGTGTATTTGTCTTAGGCTAAGATGGGACAGTTAATAATTGTGCAGTAATTGAAACATGCCTTTGACATCGCCTTCCGGCTGACTAATTGGATAGTGTCTAGTTGTTCACTCTCACTATATTCTCTTCAGCCTGAAAGGTAACTCCCCAACAGTATTAAACTAAAACTAAATTGACCTGTCTCAGAAACCAATGCATGAGTTCATATTTTACACTAGAGACATTTCTTAACAAGTTAAGTGAATAAGGTAAAAGTTTGTGCTTTGGTGCTTGGTGGAGCTCAGTGACTTCTTGTGTCGCCCAGGGTTCTGAAAGTCAGCTTTGCTGCTGCTTTGCTTTTATCATAATTATTTCCATCAGACAGTATGGATTTTAGAGCCCTCCGTATAGGAATACTAACATTATATTCTCTCACCATATGTAAATGAATATGTGAATTGAGAAGTATTAAAATTAAGTTATTGAGGTAGTTTAGAGCATGTAACACACCCTCCATAACACTATTTATAAACATAAAGAGAGAAGTGAATGGCTCAGTTAAAACAGCCAGCTGACTATGTGGCTTACAACATATAAAGCACTTCCCTCATAATGTTTGCATTTGTGGGAATATTTTTTTCCTACGCTTTATCATGCATTGATTTTAAATGACTGATCTCTTGCACAATAGCCTGTGTGGCCGTGATACAGCTGGCAGGCAACCTAAGGCATTCTTTATTTTTTAAATAAATAAGTTAAAAGCAATGATTGAAACCATGACTGTGTAAGTCAGGTTATTTATACTATGTTTAATATAAAGAAATCTATAATGCAAATTTGAATTCACCTACAGATCACTGTATCACTTCATCCATTATTCTAAAAATGTTTCTGATGCAAAATGCTAGCTGACTACCCATGACTTTTCTTGGAGGGCCAGAAGAGGTTTTTTTTTCATTGAAGCCACTTGTTCTTTTCCTAAAACTGTAAAGAACAGGACTGCATGTTGCTCTTTATACATGCAGATTACCTGAATAGTTCAGAGATCAACACCTGCATGAATTCACAGCTGATGTAAATCAGCAAATCTCCATTGCCTCCTATCTAGATGCAATGTAACTTTTGGAAATGTCAGGCATTATTATCAAAAGGGTAAACAAAAGATTAGCCAAGATCCTCAGTCACCACCAACTTCTTGCAACTTCAGTGGTGAAAATCAAACCCCCTTTATGCAGAAATTTCATGTAAACTTAACTTGAAGTATGATTTATTTTTTCACTACAGTAATGGTATAGCCATGTCAGATATACTAGAAAAAAATATGAATGTATTTATAATTTCAGCAATATATATTACTTAATACAAGTGCTATTCCAAACATGCTGCATAAATCCACACTTCAGATCCTTGCAGCTGAAGCAATCCTAGTCCCCTGGAAGAAATGGAAGTCTTGGCTAACCTGAGCATATCCTGTGCCTCCCAATCCCACCCTTGGAGTGGGGTGAAAGGATTTCAGAGATTTACTGTGGCAACAAGCCTAAGCCCATCCATTTAATTTCAGAACTATTTCCCTTTTTACAAAGGGAAAGCACACAGCTTTTCATTGTGCATCACTTTGTGGAGTATAACCCCTCTTGATTAAGGCAATATATAAATGCAAAACTTCTGTACCCATGCCATTGACTGGTTGTGCTGATGGTCCATCTGCTTAATCTGCTACTGCTCATGCTGTGATCTTAAAGGCTCTCCATCATGTGACATATTCAGGTTAGGTTAAATTTATATCTCAGTTTGTTTCAGGCTGAGATTTTTCATAGTTTTTTAAGGGTTTAGAATGCCAATTTCCCTCCACACTGAACTGGAGTAGATGTGAAAATAACATTTTGAATTCAAAAAGGATTTTTGTCACTCAGCTGAAGCATTTCACTCACTTTAACTAAAAACTTCCAGTACAAAGACTGTTAACATATTTACAAGTGGTGTTTACTGAACAGATGCTGCTCTCACGTGTCAGGAAGAAAATAGGTGATAAAATTCCTTTCACTGAATCAACGCACAGTTAGTGCAACTTTGGGAAGGAGTGATAGATTCCTTTGAGTCCCATAGTGCCCTTCCCAGCACCAGCTGCCTTTCCACATGTAAGAAGCTATATAGTAAAGACCCATGGGCTTTCTCTTGTAAATCATGTTGATTTCCATCTCTTAAAACAAGGCTAATACTTGGTTGAAAAATCACCTTTGTTAATAACTTTTTTTTTTTTTAAAAAAAGGGGGGGGCTTACATATATCACCTCTTGGTTGAATGATAAAGATGGTCTGACTGCTTTTCTTTCTGTAAAAGTTATTTATTTGCTCTCACCTCTCCATGTTTCCATGCAGTTATTGGAGTCCCTAAGGACTCCAATATCTGCAGCAGGCAAATAAAATTTCTTCTCTTAATCCCTGAAGCTCAGCAGCTACGTTGTGTTTCAAACACCTGGAAGGCAAGAACAGGTGTTGTCATTTTTCTTCACCACAATTTATTTTTTTTTTTCGGAGTTATTAATAACTAGAATAGTAGAATTCTGTCCTTGCATTCTGAGTTCTTTCAGAGCTTCTGGATGGTCCCAAATTATGTAAAATTTCAGTAGGGACTGTTGTCTCTTCCATGAAGGTGGCACTGGGGACAGATAAAAGCAACTCCAGAAAATTGAACTTGTAGCCAGATGGGATACCAGCTGGCAATCTTTTTTAAAGTTGTCACGGGTGAAAGATGAAAAAGGAAAAGAACAGAAGCTCAACTAGGTATAACTTCAACCTGCTGCATATGAGGTTTTAAAAGTATGATTTACTGATCTCATTGTAAGAACCTGCATTAACTTTTCTTCCTGTATAGTAGAACTCGTATGTGTATATACAGTGCTACTACTTTCATCATCTAACAAGAATAATTTATAGATTAAGGCCTGTATATGACTTTATTATACAGTCACCAGCTTCATGAAGCACTGCCTGCTTTGAATAAGCATTATCATCCCATGGAGGCAACTCACAGAATGATAATTAAATCCTCTGGTCATTTGCCAATTACCACAAAAGTTCTTTGTCACACAGTAGGACTATGTGCTGTGTAACTGAGCAGCCGAGGGTTTGTTTTGTATATTATTTTCCCTGTTTTGTTGCCTTTGGCTAGCACATTGCTTTTGACTGCACACCTACACTCTTTAGTAGAACTTGATATGCTGTCTGTTTCATGCTCGTTTAGTTCATGATAACGCCATGATTAGTATTTGCAAGAGCAGTACATGCCAGGAGTGAGTTAATGCTTTCATAAAAGATATAAATTAATCAGAACAAGGCAAGATCAAGGTTACTTAAAGTGACTTGGTGTATTGACAGATGGTTAACATAGAATGGGGACCATGTTAATTGTTAAATATGCTGATCATTCTTTCCAGTTCACATCAAGCTAAATCCAACTTTCTGGTAAAGGAATTAATTCAACGTCATCTTGCATGGCAATACTCCTATTTTAATGTGTGGGAGTTCCTAATCTTCCTCTCTCTTCCCTTTTGTACACATTCTTCCTTTTTTTTTTCTTGAGATAGTAAATGTCGTATGAAGTAACATGAAAGAATACACTGGCTACTGCTCCTGCTTTGCTCCAGACCAGGCCTGTGATCTCAGCATGTTTCCCTAGCAAAGCACAGAGATATTCCATCCCTGCAATACCTCCAAGAAACCATTTTCTTGGGAATTACTACTTAAGGGACAACAACATTCCTTGCCAATTAATGTGACAGCCTAAGTCATTATAAATTCTTTGAACTTCACAAGAATAACAACAGATGTAGTTGAATCTTTGGATGTCTCACAACTTGCTACATCCAAGTTTAGGACGTGTGTTTTGGTGCAAGTCCACTAATATAATAGTAGGAAATTATTTAGCTATAGGTACCTAGAGCTGTTTCCTTTTTGGACTACAGATGTTAAAAGTGACTGCAAAAAACTAAGTTATGTCTTTAATTTGTTTTAAAAATAAAATGCTCCTCCCTACCTTTTAATAACTTGATACCTTGTGCTCTTTCCAAAGTTCTATAAATGGCTTTAAAAAGAGAACCCTGAATCTGTGAAATGTGTCGCGTTGATTTAACATCTGGAAGTACTCTCAGGGCTGTCTATGCTTGCTTTCAAGAGAGTGAAAAACTAGGCTGTATGTATGATTTCTTAATATTCATACAAGGAAAACCTAGTAGCAACATTGCTAGTAAATAAAATATTACATTTTCTACACTGGAGGTTGATGTTTTAATGTTTGGCTTTGGGCATTTCCTGACAGTCTGTTACTAATGCAGAATGTTAGGAGTTATTTGTTTTTACTTTGTAACTAGAGGAGGCAATCTAATGCTCATTAGATAATCTTTATTGGACAGTCTCTGCTGTATTTATACTGAATACTCTTATTACATGCTTAGTTCCATTTATTTCATCTGTTAAAATTAGATATTTCCACTCCATTCAAAAAACATCCATGTTCTTGGCTAGCAGACCCAGAATTTGAAGGTAACCATTAGAAACCGTTTCTAAAGCAACTTTTTATACAATTTACTATTCCCATCTCTTCTATTCAGGAGTAAGGATTCACAGAACACGTGGTACCAGTCCCCATGCAGAAAATCAAGGCAAAGGACACCCTAACAACTGCAACTTTAAATAAAGTAAAAAACACAGAGGTAAGAAAGTGAACATACAAACATTTCATTTTATATAATAGAATATGAAGATAAAAAAGCTCCACATTTAAAGGTCTCTTCACAAATTACTTTGAATTGTTTTGTTTTGTTTTCTAACTGGCTGCTTTTGGGCCTTTCTTAACTAATTAAAAAAAAAAATAGAGTGAGAGAAATAAAAAGGAAGTTTAATCCCCATTTTGACATTTGCCATGTACTCCCTGGATTTACAGGCTTGTGTTTCAGAGTGCTGTAGTAACAGACCAGCTATACAGAAGAAATTGAACATTAGTGTGCTCACAACACTGTGACTTGAGGAAATTATTGGGGAAAAAAAAAAAAAAAAAAGGGCTTTCAATTAAACTTTCGAAGAAAATGGGTAAATAATTGTTTAGATACATTTGCATAGAAAATGCCCAGAGCTTTACACAGAAGGCATTGAAAATTCAGAATGTCTACTTTTTATGTAAATTCTGGGTTATGTTTTTCTCTCTCTCTTTTTCTTTTTTTTTCTTTTCCCCCCTTGGGTGTGCATTTATTTGTTATTTGGTTGGGTTGGTTTGTGTGGTGATTTTTTTTTCTTTTGATTGGTTGTGGTTTTGTTTGTTTGTTTGTTTGTTTTCATTTTTTTCCAGCTAACCCAATAAATACAAAACAGAATAAAAATTAATTTTAATAGATGTGCTCCATTCACAGAACATGCAGCCCGTAATGCGTACACTGGCACTGCAGTGGTGATGGGCATCTTTGAGGAGTTCCTTTTCACATACATTGTTTATTTAGATATAAATTGTAGTTCTCACAGATAAATGGATGATAGAAACATAGCCATCTCAGCTTTTATTTTTATTTTTATTTTTATTTTTATTTTTATTTTTATTTTTATTTTTATTTTTATTTATTTATTTTTTTTTTCTAGATTCTGCTAAAACAAATTCAAGAATACAGTCTTTGATAACTATGTGCTCTTGGAGAAAGCACCAAGATCAAATCAGTGAGATAAAGGATACTTAAGCATAGGAAGAGAATAGCATGGACATAAAGCAAGCTTCCAGGCAGACTTGACCTTCACAGATGTACGCTGAACCTCCTGCTGGTTGCTGGACACATAGAAATGACCCTCAGCTGATTTCACAACAGCCATCAATCAGATCGTGCTGATGTTCTTGTGTTACAGTTTAACTAGTGACCTGAAGAGTGCCACACCATCAAATACAAGATCTCACCAGGTCTATGAGGAATTTCTTCCAGTAATTCCTCCAGAAATGGAAGTAGTGGTTCAGGATCTCATGACCTACACTGTGAACTTAACTCATATCGTTACTGAAAGAAGTTTGTTTGTAGAGATTGTTTTTGTATTTGTTATTCCAAACAAAGGAAATTCTTTGTTGTTTTCTTTCACTGGAACATTTTCTTGGAATATTCATTTGTATATTTTTACTTTCTTTTTGTTTGTATGTCTGTATAAGGCATGGAAGAAATTTCAAAACAATGTATGAACCAAGCTTTTCCTTCCCAATATGACATGCTAAGCTTCAAAAGACATTAATCTATCTATGTGTACTTGATACTCTAGTGCTAAGCTAGCATTCTTTGGAAGTGGCCACAGATACAGGGTTCCTGAGTTTTGGGGTGAGTTTTTGTTTTCTGGTGAGGTCCTATGGTGTGAAACTAACAGGAGCTTTCCCAAGCACCCAGAAAGAGCCTGACAAGGGAGTTACTTGTGGTTGTTCTATTCCTTCTTGAATATGATGATACAAATGCAGCATTTCATAACAGTGCACATGAAATGCATGTGATGAGAATTTTCCCAGTTCATGCATATATCATACAGGGTCATGGGAGGGATTTGGATCCTTTATCACATGCAGACGCTGCAGGGTTTGGTAAAACAGTTTCACTTTGAATATGAATGTAAATGTTCTCACCAAATTCTTTTCCAAATGAAGTCTTTGGACAGAATTTAGATGAGCTAATCCTTGTAAGTTATAACATATGCTATACCAAGTAGAATGTAACATATTAAAACTTTGGAAGCCTGTTAAGATCCATGACATTTAACCCAGTTTAATTTTTTATTATTTTTTTTTTGAAACAGGATTCCTCTTTTATGAAATAACAGCAAATTCAGCTTTTCCAGCGTTATGCCTGTGTGTTATGGAATCATCCATCAGCATGACTGATGGTCATCCAGGGCTTCATGAAAGAAGCTCTAGCAGTTATTGCTAGCTCCTGACTTGTGAGCAAACAGGCATAAGTCAGGAGAGTCCTGCTCTGTCTTTGTATCACGTCAGTTAACTCTACACATAGGGATATAATTTAACACCATAGCCAGAGACTTTGGTGCACTGCTACCTGATCTGACTAGTAAGATAGCCTTTTAGCTGGAGTGTAAGACTTTGTGCCTTGTGTCAGCATTATCTTAGGGCTTGCTGCACATTTTCCAATTTCATAGCATGGTTGGCCTTATACATGTATATTCCTGAAAATAATATCAGCCAGAGAGTAGACTTTAAAGAAAACCTTTTTTCTAGATTTCAGAGTCTGGATTCAGTCTGGAATCAAGGCAGAAGTAGCAGCAGAACAGAAAGGTTTTTATTCAGTCTAGAAAGAAGTTTATTCTTAAACAGTGGCCTACTCTTGTATCTAGAACCTATGTAGTTATCATAGAATCGTAGAATATCCAGGTTGGAAGGAACCCACAAGGATCATCAAGTCCAACTCCTAGGTCCCCAAAGGACTACTCCCAAAAAATAAATAAATAAATTCAGACCATGTGTCCAAACAATTCTTGAACTCTGGCAGGCTTGGTGCTGTGACCACTTCCCTTGGGAGCCTGTTCCAGTGTCCTACCACCTCATTATGGTACTGTAATTAGGACTTTTGTTCCATTTTATACCACACTGACCCCTTAATTAAAGGTGTTCAGCCAACAAAGGAAACTAGATTTTTTTTTTGTTTTTATTGTTAAAAAAGAGGATGCTTATCTCTCAGTGGTCATTTAAAAAAAAAAAAAAATGGGTGGTAAAATAGAAGAATACTGTACTCTGGAAAGATGACGAAGAGAAAGGTTCCTGTAAGGATAGAAACACAAAGCTAAAAGACAAATTCAGGTAGAAATAAGGTGCCTATGCTACTGTTTTGCTATATCTATATGTCCCTTGTATTACTATACGCAGAATGCAATTGGTTGCAGAACCTTCCCACAGCTGGGTGTCTTTGAAAGGCTTAGCTGAAGCAGTTAAACAGGATAATCCAATAAATGGAAATACCGAAGAAGGTGCTTTGATGTAATAATTGCATCTTGGCTTTGGTTATTCTTTTTTTTTTTTTTTAATTTTTCTGCCTCCAGTCCTGAAATCTTACAACATCCTGCAATTCATGAGCATCATATCTCTAAGGAAAGGGTACTTCGGATGAGTGTGGCTGCAAGAATGCACTAGAGAAATGGAAGACAGAGAGTGCTGGAGACGACGAATGTTGAGGAAGATGAAAGCACAAGAGCCTACCATGGTAGACTGCACACAGCATCCTGTTTTGTGATACTCTGTTCCAACCAGTCATGGGGAGGTATAATATAGCTTCCTGATTTCCATAATATTACTTTCTACCAAGTAAATAAGGATGAACGGCTCTTCAAAGTATTTGAAACTGCATGGTAGAGTCAGCCACAGGTTAAAGCATTCTCAGCTCACCGTCTGATCTAGCTTGAGGAGCAGAGATAGAGTTTCTCTGTAATCATGAGGGCAGTGAACGTGTCTAAACTCACTCACATATAACTTCAAAGCTGATCAAGCAAAATCATCCAGGATTTTGTTCATTATAAATGTATCCTAGTTTACTGAGCAATTAGCAATTCACTATTTATGTGTCATCATTCAGGAATTCCAACATGCCTTATTCTACAGAATTTTGCCTTGTGTTGGATATAGGACCAGTGTACCCCAGCAGTGCCACCAGCTAGTACTGAAAAGTTCAGGGAGTGACCTTTCAGAGAGCTTCTTCCATGACCCACTTTGAATGCTCAGACACTATCACAAAATCCCTGGCCATTTCCCACCTGCTGTAAACGACACTAAATATAGAGCTGACACAACAGTTTACTAGAAAACATAATTACAGGGCCATTTTTCTTCAATAAATTAATGTTAAACAAAGGTTCCATTCAAGGAACAGATGGCAAATACCAGGTAATACAGATTAAGCAACGTTGGCAACAGTTGATACATTTACACAAAGCACAAAGATAGTAAATGCTAAGTGTTCCTTAAAAATATGCTTGAATCATGAAAAACAAAATCCTTTCATGGATCTGGTTCTAAATTTGTTCAGATGCAAAGTACTTCAATGAGGCTGGGGGGCAAAGGGCTCCCAAGATCTCTGCCTATGAACATGCAAATTCCACTCTAGTAAATGTGTTGATGGTTTCCTTATAATTTATGTTTTTACTAAGTTATGATATCAAACATAATTTGCTTGAGCAGGGAAGTCAAGTGATTGGAGCACAAGAATGACAGCTGAAGTGTTTGGGCTTTTCCAGGGGAAGTAACTTCTGTCTTGAGATGAATACAGCAAGATCTCGTTTGCCCAAGAAATAACAAAGACTTCAGCCTCCACATAATAACAACAAACTGTTGTGTGAAGCAGCATACTCCCCACGCTTCAGCTAAATGTGTAAACACAGCCTGCATCAAAATCCTTTCTTCTTCACATTGCTGATATCTGCTGAATTTCTATTTAGTTTCATGTGGTATCCATAGCCTCCATCAGTGTAGAAGCAACCAAAACCCTTTTTCTTGCATTGCCTTTACTTTCCCACAGGTCTGGATGGGGCTGGTAACGTTTCAGTCCCTGGGATTTGGATGAATGCTTTAGGACCAGCCTGGGAGAGAATTTCTAGGAAAAGTGCAGCAGAAGGTATCCCTGTTCCCTTGATTGGCTTGGCAAGTGTCAGAAATATGCTTGTTAAAGACTCGTTTTTCCCTTTACATTGTAACAATATCCAGGGGAATACCCATAATTACTTAGAAAAGACTTTTGATATGAATTCAGCTGACCTATTCTCTGTCAGACCCTATCCCTACCCTTGACACCAGCTGTGGCCAAGTGAAAGAGACAGTGGAAAACAGGCTGTGGGGGACTGAACCACAGTGTTGAAAAAGGCTATCTGCTACATAGTTGGATCTTCCCAAACTCGGGAAACATGATTTCAGGCTCCCTTGGAGCCCTCATGAAAGAAACTCAAAGAGCAGCAGTGACTCAAGTAGGGAGAGCTTGTCTTTTCTGTTTGTTTGTTTCACCTTTAGTCTGCTTCCCTCATTTTCTATCCTCTCTCCCTGTCTTTGTGTGTGTTTTCAGGTATGTAAATGTATACAAGTGTACTTATACAGACAAAAACTCTTGCTTTGAAATTATTATTCAAATATCTGGGGAGCAAAAGCCAGTGAATGGATCTTATACACTAAAATAAAATAAAACTAGACAAAGAAATGCTGGATTTATTACAAAACTAAAAGCCCAAAGCAATGCATGAAAACCAATTTGCTTTAACTACAGTAATAATTCTTTGAGGCAGATTATATGGGCCCCTTACACATGAGTTACACTTCAATAGTTAAATGCAACTCAGTCTAGCAAGGAGATACAGCTCTGATGTTTGGAGCTGGTAAACTCCCTTGCTAGAAAGCACATCTCTGAGAATCACCACACAATGTAGCAGCTACTTTTTAAACACACAAGATCATAGATTTTTCAGCTACACATTTTTGGATTTTTAACTCGTGTACTTTGAGCAATATACAGACATTGTTTTCCAAAATAACTACAAACTTGCTTGTTGCTTGCTTCCCTTGATTTGGTGAATTCACCTGGGTAACATCTAACGAGCAAGAAAAAATATATAATTTTGGCTAGTAGCTTGAATAAACATCCCTCCCCATCCAGGCTACATAAACATGTTGGGTGCTGCCTGCTCTAAGACACCTTTACTCTTTCTTAGGCATTTGTATAATCTACTGCAAGATGTCAGAAACTTCAGAGGTTCTAGCGCAACTGAAAGTGCTAACTCCAGAGGTTTAATGTATTTTTTTTCTCAGACTCTCTCTCTCTCATGTTCCACTTGGAAAGGAATTTTACCACCATTTATTTTATTTAAGCCCCACTTCAGAATGAAACAGGGTTATCACTCTCCCAGTTTATTTTTTCCTGTCCCATCTTTGTTTTCTGTCCTTTTGGAAGACTGCTTGTCCTGTTTTCCCACTTGGCATGCATACAGTAAATTTTTTAGTTGCCTTCCAGGCTACAAGGCTAAAAGGTCCCAGAGGGGTTGGGTGCTTGATTGGAAAGACACAAGCAATGTAGAAACCCTACTCCTCTGTGTTAGAGTTAGCAGAAATGTGTATTGCTAGGATTTCAAAAGGAAACTACAGTGTCATAGGCACCAGTTTCCCAAGAGCTATCTCTAATCCCTTCACCTCTTTTGAAAACTCCCAGTTTGTGCATTTGACATCATGACATCCTGGCATAAGTACTTTATGAATAATTGTAATGGTCTGAAAGACAGCTTGTGCTACAGCTTTGCTCATAAACCATGACACTGGTCACAAGTCCTGCTGTGGTCACAAGCTGTGGGATTGCACACATTCATCACAGCAAGTCTCTTCTTAATACCATAAGCAGCAATGTGGAGTGTTGCTCTGGGAGATGTATTCTCATCTGGAAGAACCATATAGATAGCGAGAAGTAAATTAAGGTGTTTATTGTTAAATTATACAACAATTAATGAAATAACAGCAGTTTACAAAGGTTACATAGATTTAGTTGGTGATTCTTTCAGAAATTCAAAGCTGTTCTGGAACTTTCTCATTGCTAGGTTTAAGTCAAAAAATTTTTAGGATAAAAAAAAAATAAGATATTGAGAGCCTCTACTGAGAAAAAAACCATTCAGTTCAGGATGGAGATTTTGCTAGTGCTGAAAGAGACCAGAATAACTAATCCCACTCCTGGTTAGAAGGAGGGTCAGGGACACAAATTTTGTAGCATAAATAGTTATTTCTAGAAACTAGAACAGTTCCAGAAGAAGAAATTGCCAATCCAATAGCTGAATACAAAGATGGTAATTTGACTTGAACCCATGTTATTACAGCTGTAATCTAACAAGGTTACGGTTGTAATCTAACATCCTGCAGATGTACATTACTCCAGTGACTGCATCTTCATGGAAATCCTACACTGAATACATGTACTTCTAATACTTCACATGCTAATGGGTCAGATGTTAATCAGCTAAATGAGAAGACCGTTTGAAATGCCTTATCAATGTATTGCCTTTGAAGTAAAGAAACCAAAACTAGAATTTAGGGTAGAATTGCTTAAGAACTTAGCCAACAACTTATTTACATTATTATTAATGGTAGATTAAAAGGGACAGTCACACCCAAATTGAGCTTGGCACTATATACATAAATAGAAAGCCCAAGTACCTGCCTTAATAAGCAAACAATTGGAAAGAATTTATTTCCTCATCTCTTTATTTCTTGACAACAATGAAAGTTTCAAATGTAGACACTGAAGATTTAATTCCCATCTCCAGTGCTAACTATACTGATATATACCTTTCAGTGTGCCTTCATGAAACAAGGAAATGTTTTAGATTTATAGTTAACTGAAAAACTACTGATGACACATTGACACAAGTAATTCATTTTACTATCTGTCCTAACATTTTTTTTTTTTTTCCTGACAATAGTTCTTACTGGTATAAGTATTTGAAATTATATGTTGCAATAGTTAATTAGTATGTATTCCATATTGTCAGCCAGGAAAGTTTCTGACTACCTGGAAACTCTTCTTACTGTCCTGATTTTAATCAATTTCTGTTTGTACACTTCAGTAGGTTTTATTAAAATAAAATTTCTTAGTGGAGATAATCTGGTAATTTCTTATCAAAAAAGGAAATCTTCCATTTCTCAATTCCTAACACAATTGTTTCACTATATTTTGACCAAGGTTTTAGACACTTAAATTGGATTGCAGAAGAATTTAGGTGCCTAATTCCAAGAACTGGATGCCCCAACTCTTGCATGGGCCTCCAGGTGTCCAGGATCAATGTTATACTTTGACAACTGACTGGTCATTTTGGCCTTCTCATTGTCTGTGAGAATGAAGAGCAGAGCTCTGCCCTGCTTGGGAGCAGCAATGCATGATCAGCTGTGATACTTCAATCCTGAAAGATCCTGTTTTAGAGCACAGCAGTGTCAAACATTGTTCTAGAGAAGACTGGCATCCACTGTGGACTTTTCCAGTCTAACTGCAGTTATCGCTTTGACCAAGTTCTTCACAACAAAATGTTTTAGTGTTCACTAATTTTAGTGTATGTCAGATTGCTGAGCAACTAGCCTAAAGTCACATCGAGTTGCTGATGTAAAATAAATAAATAAATAAATAAATACAACTTTACAGCTTCACCTGTAGGTGGCAAGAACTATGGTTCCCCACTTCATAGCCCAGAGCTGTGGCCAGCTGTTGGAAATACCTTACCTTCCTCCTGCCTCTGACACACAGCTTTTTCTAAGGCTTTGGCTGCACAACATTTATGCTATTATTTGTAAAAGTAAAACTTTGATTATATCATGTGTTAGAAAAAAATCTTAATGAAGCTACCAATACCTTCTAGCTAAGCAGACCTTTGTAGAACCAGTGAGCATATTTCTCTGAGATTTTTTTTTTTTTTTTAATTTGAATTACGCTGGGCTCTTTTACTTATGACTGCTATAGGAGGTATTTGTTCTATGGCATTTATTTTTTTTTGGCAATCCACAGCTTCTCTCTGAGTGTTACGCTCATTTTATGTGTTCAGACTTTCCTGCACATGGAGTGCCAGCCTGGAAACAGGCGTAGCATCTTGAGCAGCAGTATTTGAACCAGCTGTGTGCTACTGCACAGGTGAACAGTGAGTGGCACTGTGCAAAGGCTGCACCCTCCCCACATGTCCCCTTCCCAGTTAGCTCTGTGACTCACAGGCACGTGCTCCTTGCTGTTGCAGTGGGCCCGCAAGTCGATGCAGAGACGATTTGCCTCACCCAGTCAGATCCCTAAATTAAAACCAAGACTGGCAGTACATCAAGTACCAGAATGTGTTCCAGGTTTAAGCAAATGCATAATGGCAGGTGTACAATGGAATTTAGGTCAGGCAGGCAAAAGTGATCAACAACACTGAGCCACAGGCTCTAACTCTAAATAATCAAGAGACCAGCCAGGGGTTAGTCCTGGCAATTGAAGTGGCACACTAAGAATAATTGCATGTTCGGAAAAACATCCCCTTGGGCCTTTATAGTCAACCCAGATCACTAGAAATGATTGTGATAAAAAGCATAATGAAATAAACAGGGCTGCTGGTATCTGCCAGAACATCCTTTGCAATAATCCAGGCTCTGCAGAAATGTTATGGAGGAAGACTGAAGGGTTACTGAAGAACTAAAACATTGGAAAGTACAACTACTTTAATAACTGGGATGCAGATATTTTGAAAGAATCCTATATAAGAAAAAAGGAATCTTACACATTATCTTTAGCAGAGCACTCAGAGAGGAAAAAAAATAATTCTTAATTACTATGACTGATGTCAAATATTTTAAAAGAGTTATTTGGAAAATTGCTGTTTATTTCGTGCAGGTGCTCAGTGAATCCTTTGCAAGAGAATGAAGATATCTGTAGAGATCTAAAACACATAAAGGAAATATCCTTAGGGTTAAAAAGTAGGATGTAATGTAAATTATTCATAGCTGGAAATTAGTAATTAGTCATTCAGTGACAGAGGAGACAGGAAGCCTAGTCAAAGTGTTCATTAGGAGGTTCTAGTCCCCTTTTCAAGCAGGCTGTAAAATGATAACCAGAGTCATCTGCCAAGGAAAGCCAGCAACACACCCAATTAGGGAGAGGTCATCCTGCAGGACCAGGCTGCAAGTCAGAGCCTCCTATGTCTGTGTGAAGAAAGCTGTGTCCTCCACGAGCCCAGCAAGAAACTAAATTAAATGCTGCAGACATTGCCCATAGTTGAGTGAACAGTGAACAGGGAGTCTTCTGCTCCTTAAAAGATGTTCCTCAGCTAAATCTGCGGGGTCACTTGCTTAGGATCATAGGAAGCTACAAATGTATGTCATTGGAGAGTCTCTGTTTAATGCTGTTCTATTACTGCCTTCAAGCACAATGGGGCAGGGGCCATAGTGACCTAAGAACAGTAAGTATTTATTAATTATGGGGCCCACATGCTCTCTGGGAACTCAAGATATCTGCTCCTGGAAAGTAAACAGTTGGAAAATATTCAGCTCAGTAAGGAAACTGGAAATGTATGGCAATCATATTGTAATGAACAGCACCGAATGAAAAAGGCAGTTGTTTTTTTGTTTTTGTTTTTTAATGATTCTAGATGTTTTAATATGTTTACTGGAGGTTTTTACCTAACTAACATTCACTTGCCTTTATGTAGTTTTTTTGTTTGTTTGTTTTGTCTGTTTGTTTTGGAGGGGGACTTCTTTGGTAAAAATTTTGAGGTTTGAGATAAATAAACTAGAAAATATAATGAAACTAAATAATTTTAATATAAATAAATAAATAAAAACATTTAAATAAACGAACTCATCCCCAAAGCATTTGCAACTTTTAGGGCTAAATTTTTTAAAAAAGTAAGTTTGAAAAACATGAGTAAAAAAAAAAATCTGAAAAGTTTTTGTTTCAACCTGAAAAGGCACTTTTATTTTAAAAAATAATAACATATATAGTATGTAAGTTCATTTAAGCTATTAAAATAAGTATTAATAATTAAATTAATTGCAACAGTTTGGTTTCATAGGCTCAATTTATGCAATAGATTTAGAGTGTTATGATATTTCCTAGGGGATGAAACCTCCGTTTGAATTATCCAACAAAGGAGCCTGAAAGGATCCCACAACTATATTTTAGTGTTTTCAATAGTAAATCTGCTATAGCCACTCTAATTTTACTCTGTGTGCACAATATTAACATGGGCTTCACCCTTGGCTGCTATTGCTTACAACTTGAGAAGCAGGAAAACTGAATGAGGGTCGACTGCATGGTTCTTAGTGCGGGAGGAAATTTAAAAACTGTGTGTATTTGTCACCTGCAAATTCTCAAAGCACTAGGTAAGGGCTGAGCACATATTTATACCATGATACTTAATTAGGGCATTACTTATGTAATCTACTTATTTGGTAGAAAGGCAAGCCATAAAGATACTTCTCACCATACTGTGTATAAGCTGTCTGCATGTCATACATGTACAGCTGAAGAGAAAACGTACATGAGGTCAAGGGCAATTATAGTATACAAGGAAACAGCGTTAAATTAGGGAACATATCTCTAGGTCAAGAAATGGTTTTAGCGGAGTTGAAAAATGAGTGAAAGAAGATTTAGGAGACACAAATAATTATCTAATGAATTTTTGGCATGTGGACACTCTCAGGATAGAATCAGTCAAATAGCTTATTTGAACTAAAGCTGGCCGGTTTTTGCTATATGAGTAGCATAGCAGTAAGAATCATTTTTACAGGCCAGAGGGAGGAAATTAGAAGATTACATATAAATCAACAGAATTGGAAAAATGTAATAATATAGTATTCTGACAAATACTGTTTTAAAATACATTCACTTATTTAAAAGCTGCATATACCAAAGCTGCATATAAACTCACAAGCTACCAAGAGTTTGAATAAGAGACTCTGGGGCTTTACTCATAAAAATGTGCTGACATGGTTGGGTCAATTTTTTTCCATTAAGTTTAATGGTAGAATCAGAACGTACATCCATGCATGGCTTGAAAAGAAAAATGTCCAATTTGTGAAGTCTGGTACCAACCAGTGAATGAGATTAAGAGAATGTGAATTTAACCTAGGGAAAGGCTCCTGTTTTTCTCCCATAAAAATGAGTGATTGTATTGTCAGTAGCAAATTTAGTGCTATTCTAGGGAATGGTAGAACTATCATGTTGCATGCCAATGCAAAGCTGTTTACAAACATAGACATATTTTCTTCCTCCTAACTTTATTTTCTTGACTGTGTTTATTCTGAAAACAAAAATGCCACAAAAAGTGAGAAATAAATGCAATAAGAGTCAAAGAATTATCTGTGGTCAGCCACCTCAACTTAGCAATTTTCTACTTTTTTTAGTGTAAATGGACTTGACCACAAAACTCTAATTTCATTTTATTTACCTTAAAGACTTCTGGGTATGAAGAGCTGGAGGTCTGTTTCTGACCTAGTCATACCCTTTGGGTTCTGTTGAAAACACATAGGCATGTCTAAACAAGGACAGACCACTCTTTTGAGACCAGGTTGGTCTCAAACATAAACCAGCTTTGGTCCAGAAGCTGGGTAGCCACTTTAGAGGCTCCTTGCTTAAGGCATCTGTATTGTTTCCAGAGATGTAGTTTAAAGCTGACTAGGTCAGAAGATAGGCAAAACCATCACTTCTGCACCAGTTCGTGTAGACTCCCTTCTAGCAAAAAAAAAAAAAAAAAAATAATGGATAGGAGCTATTATTTGTGGTGTCATCATTTTTACAGCTTTTGGTTCCTTCATAGCCCTGTTCTAATAAAAAAGTTTTTATTATTTTCAAAGGAGAAGGAACAGAATAGCAAGTTCATAGTGAATTTATAAGACCATACACACTGCTGTAAGGACAGTCATTTATTTAAGTACCATGATGCTAAAATAAAATAAATTTTCAGAACAGCTTTAAACCTGGGGAGATGATTATGATACAGTCCTTAGTAAGATCTAAAGATCATTCAGGCATGTAAACAATGGTCCTGTGAAGTACAAATGGGGACTTTGGCAGTTAGATTCCCTGTATCTCTACAGAATTGCATACAGCCAAAGGGATTATCTACTCCAGCATTCATAAATCTTTTAATCCATATGTTCCTGAATGCAGTTACTCTAGTAATGCTCCTTTAGAATCTCTTATCAGAAATATAACAAAAAGGTAGATATTATTCTCTGAGAGTGATGCCACTAACCAGAAAGCCCTTAGAACATTTGCACTGTAAAAAATAATTTTCCAGAACTTATGTTTTGTCAATTCTGTAAACATTGTACATAACAAAATGTACCATTCCTATGAGGGAAGTTATTGAAATGGCAATTTAATGTCCAGTTCCCATAATCTAAATATTATATCATGAAGGTGTAACAAAGCTTGATAAAAAGTTGCCTCAGGCTTTTTATGTGTTGATCGTACCCATGCAGTCATATATCTCCCATTTCCCAGTGTAGAATTATTCGCATGGGAAAATTGTGAGGTGATGTACTATTCTGGTCACCTGAGACATTTGTTCTTTACAGTAACTGGAAAAGATCTGAAGCATGACAAAGTGGCAATCACACAGTAATCATTCTCAGCTCCCACATGGGAAGCCATCAGATCAGCTAGGACTCTTCTAGAAAAGAGGCAGCCAACAAGGGTAATGACAAGGTCTATAAAATTGTGAATGATGATATTGTAGATGCTAAAGGTTTACACTGGTTTAAGAGGAAATTGGACAAGTTCATGGAATAGAAATCCACTGAGGGTTATTAAATCATTGAAACCACATCTGAAGCTGAGAGCAGGGAGAGTTTGAGTGAGGAAATCATCTGTGCTTGTTCTCTTGTTGCTCTTTGCCTATGGACATCATCAGAGGGAGTGCTGTTGGATAGTCAGATTGTCAGTGTAACCCCTGTCCTTAAAATTTTATGTGATGAAAAGCTGTGGAAACTGCTATCAGTTCAAGCCTTCATGACTAGTATGACTCTCCTGCACAGAAAGTTTTATATATATATATATATATATGCATAAACATGCATATTTATATAAACATAAACATGTTTATTTTTATAAACATATGCAAATAAACAAGTTTATATATATATATATATAGCTAAATATGTAGCTATATAGATATATATGCAAAGCTGTTTACAAACATAGACATATTTTCACATGGGAAAATTGTGAGGTGATGTACTATTCTGGTCACCCGAGACATTTGTTCTTTACAGTAACTGGAAAAGATCTGAAGCATAACAAAGTGGCAATCACACAGTAATCATTCTCAGCTCCCACATAAAATATATAGATATATATATATAAATATATATATTTGGCAGTTAGATTCCCTGTATCTCTATAGAATTGCATACGGCCAAATATATATATATATTTATTTATTTATATAGAGACATAGATAAATATATATAAACTTGTTTATTTGCCATATCACTCTCAAATTTTTAAATGGGTATCTGAACAAATAAACAAATAGGCTAAGATCTTGTTTTAATGTGCAAAGTTGCAATTTCACTGGAACTGCTTTTGAAGAACCAAAACAAACAGCAAATATTTTTATGAGTCAATCTGCTTAAATGAAAATAGTACTGAGCTTTGCATATTTTGCAGTCTCTGCTTCTTTGATCCCTGAAGAGAGAGGTTCAACCATTTGCCTACTCTGAAATAGGACCATGGGAAAAGCTGATTTTCATAATCCAGTTATGGATTATGTTCTAAGCATTCTTGAGTAAGTCATTAGGGATTCTTGAAGATTCAGATGATATATTAATACAAATGATCACTGTAGGAATACTGGATGGTGTTACCAAAATCAAAACTGTTGCATGGTATGAAATGCAGGTTTGCTCTCACTGCAATCAGTGACAGTGACAACATCACCTTTGGAGTTGCACAAGAGTCTCTGCACAATGCCTTGACAAGGGTGAGGCAGCTATCTACCTCTAGGGCACTCCAGGCAAGAGTAGAAGGAGAGATTTTAACCTCAGACTTTAGCGTCTACCCACACAAGCCACAAGCCTAAGGAAGGACTATGTCGGAGAAGTTACTTTCACTTCAAATACAATCACAGATAAGATGAAAGTTAATCCTTCACTAGGGAGGGATGCTAATGAATTGAAATTCTAGATAATACCAAGAAAATGTTGGCTCCGGGAAAATACAATGGGTGGGCCAACTGCTTACTAATGCCAAAATCAAGTACAAATATTTAAAGACAAAATCATCTGGAAATTACAGGGATAGAGATAAAACAACTAATAAAAAGAGATGATTTGTACCAAGATAGTGACAGAGGTGGAAAAGCCCTCATTTTATTGACTGTTCTTATTAGAGCTATAAAATGCAAACGCTGTGCACACATGTGTCTGCCATCTGCAGGGGCTGGCAGCCTGCAGGCTGGCTGCATGGGCAATCAAATTTTCACATTATGAATGATAAGAAAGCAATACAGTGGCAGAGGTGGCTCACGACATGCTCTGCCATGCAGGTGGTGTTTACAGCTAAGCACCTTTTTGGAATGAACTCTTGAGGTCAAAACAATCCAGGGAGTCATTTGAGCAGAGAGGCAAACAATATTAAAGTAAATATGAGCTCATTGTAACCCTGGCTGCTCAGGCCGTTGTGTTTATGGCAGACTTCCCAAACAGAGCAGGTCCCCTTTGTAGTCCTGCAATGCACCTGCCACTTTTACAGCACAAGCTCACACCTCTGTTTTCACATTGGCAATTCATCTGCATGCCCTGCTCGAATTTGCAGGTTGGGCAGCCAAAGGAACGAGCATTCAGATTCACACTTAATATCATTTAAATGCATTGCATAGCAGAGAAATAGATTTAAAAATTACCTTGTAGAAGCAAAAATCAGGTCTATTTAAAATAACTTAAAAAAAAATAGGATGCCATGTCTTTGAGAAACAGTAGTGTACATTGAACATTTTATAGCTGTTACTACCGGACTGGAAAAAAAGTTCAATATTTGGCCTCAGCTTTCAGACACAGCTATGTTCAAAGATGTGTTACTCAGTGAGATTCAGAGCAGACCTTCACTGGAAAGCTGAATTTGGACACACCGTGTTTGGTGAGATCAGCTCTGTAATATTATAACTCAATTTAAATATGTGAAAAATAGATGGAGTTGAAGAAAATCACACCAGCTGCCTAAGTGAAAGTGACAGCTGCCCAAGTGAAGGGTCTTTAACTCTGAATACATGATTTAATGCTGATTTAGAACAGTGCCCTGCAATGGTATCAGAGTTTGTGTCTATTAATACTGACCAATATCTAGTCTTTCCAAATGAGTTAATTTTATATTTTCTTTGTTTTTGTTCTGTGCAGAGCTACAGTTAACAATAACTTACTGTATTACCAGTTTCTGTACAGGCAGAAGGTATTCCTGGCTCTTACATCTTCTGCAATGCATCCACCTTCCCCTTTATTTTTATTTTTTGTATTTGTTGTTGTATTAATCAAAAAGTGATGCTTCTCAGCAAGCAAGCTGTGTTTGCAAAGCTCACTGAGCAAAAAGTTATTTTAGAAAATATTTATTTGTGAAGATGATATCTTGTTGTGAATATGACAGAAAACTCAGAAGTGAAAACCTAAGAATTTTGAGCTTTCATGATTATTTTAAAGAGGCAGTTGCTTAGTACTAGGAGGGATTGTTGCTCTGTTCACTATAATTGAGTGCAGTCAAAGACCTGACTCAGCAAAGTATAGCTATCAGTAAGGAAATAGCTTATCTGCTCAAAATGCTGTGAAAAAATACAGTGGCAAGACCACGGCCGATATTTTTAGATACTTACTATAGAAAATAAGTGCATGGGAAAGATATGAAGTAAATGATGAGGAAGACATTTGGGTCATCTTTTAACTGAATCAAAAGCAGAATTTTGTGTAGCTAAAGGTCAAGGTTGGTAAACACATTCAGCTGCTTAGTATCAGGGAACCCTTACTCATTTTCTGTTTGAAGGCAGCAGATAAGAAAAATGCACTGCCAGCTTTTTCAGTGATGCTAGATCCTTAAAGCTGCTTTTCGACACAGATGGAGCAGAGATGGAATAGTCCCCTCTTTCTTTCTAATAATAGCTATCATTTGTAGGAATTAGATTTCCCAGGGTACTTCACTACTTCTCATATATATACATTTACATTTATATAGTATGTGAAAAAAAATTATGTATATGTATGAAAATGCCCATTTAATATGGACTATTCAGTACCTCCTTCAGAGGGCTTCCTGGGCTTCATGCTGCACTGCAGGACAGAGTGTGCACTGCACGGCTGCAGGGATTTATTTCAACTTGCACGGCAGTCTGCTGTGAAATTTTGATTTTTTTCAGTGCTCAGTGGCTGTTCCCAGCAGGAAATGAGGTTTATGAATGCTAATGATATATGACTGAAGCCCACTACACAGCTCTTTTCTCTCCACTGTGGAGGAAGGCTCATCAGCTCTTTGCCAGCATAGCACGTCTCCTTCCCCCACGGGCTTTAGAGAAAACCTCAGTGCCTGTGTAGGATTAGCATTAGGAGCAGCAATCTATGGAGCCTTCTGGGGAAGAATTTGCCCCCTCCAGCCCAAATACATCATTGATAGAGTGTTCCTGCTGTGCCAAGGGGGTGTTCTTTGCAGTCCTACTCTCTCCTCTCCCAGGCATGCTGGAGTAGCACCACTGCTCCACACAAACTGCACATTGAGGAGGTCTCAAAGGACATGGAGCCAGCCCAGAGGATACAGATAAGGATGGCTTCATGGCCACCGAGCCTGTATAGGATGCTTGGTAGGGCATAAAGCAGGCTGCCTTGCAAGGGCAAGAGGTGCTGCCCAAAACATAGTTTGAAGATATAGATAAAACGACTAAAGTAAAAATAAAATACGACTTATTAACCTTATCTGACAAAGTTTTCCTGGGTTTTGACTGTGCATTTATTTAATCTTGGATAAAACTGATATCTATTTTTTCCTTTTATGTTATTTTATTTTATTTATTTTATTTTATATTGTACTAAACCATTTAAATAGGTTTCCCTTCAAGACGTACTCATGGAAAAGTCCGCTGTGAACATGCATGATAACAAAAAGGAAAAAAAAATAAAAATAACAAAAACAAACAAACAAAAACAGGTTCTGCTTTCAGATTGTTTGATAATCTCATCTGCCTTTATACAAACAGACCTCACAGGTACATCAGTCTGAATTCTGGTTTGTGCCTCTGAGAACAACTGGGACAAATAGAGTTCTCATGTGATAACTATTTTTTCCTTTCATGCACAAATACTAGTTGATACTAATAGCTTGACTTTATCTACTTGAAAACAATAGTTTTTGATAACTTTCTTTCTATGTTCTTATATGTCACTGGAGTTTTGATGAATTCAACAGCCACATGACAGCGGAGTACAAAGGATACACTGCTCTCTGCTAAAGTCAGTGCTAGAAGACAGCTACTGTTGACTTAAATGAGACAGAATTTAAGATTACATTGCTCATATTTTTAAAAACATATCTGGGTCTAACTAAAAAGGTTTGTACTACTATAGAAAATCTGTGTGTTTTCTTTGATACTGATTTTAATTGCAGCTAATTAGACTGTTTGCATACCAAATCTGTCTAAGGATGAGAGACTGATGATATCTGGTAGATGATACATATTCCAGCTGTTGGAATTATGTGGTGTCTGGAAATTAATTAAAAAAAAAAAAAAAAAAAAGAAAAAAAAAAAAGAGAGAGAGAGAGAGAGAATGAAAGTAACAAGATACTTAAATTAAAATGCAGTTCAAATGTCACAGTCATTTAATTCAAACTGAACCTACCTAAAACATTATTTTATCATGTTCCTTTTTACCGTCTCCATGAAAACCTTAGTGCACAAGTGTTATCCTTTTATTGTTAAATGACACTTTTTGAACCAGTCATGAGTACTTAGTGGTTTAACTTTGAATTGCCATGCTTATTTGTTAAGTCAAGAGTACTAAGTAAAGTTTAAGCTCCATATAATTGAACACATCAAATTATATAGGCATGAAAATGAGACTTACAATGGAAGTGGCAGCTGATGCTCAACTGAAATAGATATGTTGGAGTAACTGTTATGTACCTGATTTCTAGTTCTTTAAATGAGTCATTTAGGCAGGAGTTGCCAGCTCTGTAATTTTAAAAGGTAAAGGTCAAAAATCTTATTTACAAAAACACGTTCCTTGGTTATTGCATATGTATCTCCAGTCAGCTTTAAGTGTAAGTAATGAACCTGAAAATATTTTAGGGCTGATTAAATTAAAGTGAATTTCATATTAAAACATGTGAAAACACACCTACAGAATAAATAACAAGCCCCTGAAGGAAATTTAAATATAGAACAAAGTGATTAATACTCTAAGCTGATGAATAATATAGTTTTATAAAAAGCAGACTCATGAATCAGTTTATTAGCACCTATTCCTGCAATCAATCCATGTGGGTGGGCCTTGCAGCTGGAAAAAACTTAGCTGACATCTCTCAGCCTCTGTGTGGGTGTAAAGGTTCATGCACACCCACACACGGATGCAACTGCAGAACAGGGACTAACCTTTTAGCCCTCTTTAGTCATTCACATCTCAGTTGGATAATGCCAAAGAAGGTCAAATATCACTGACCTCAGTGTGTGTGAAGACTTTCTGCCAAGTACAAGAGAAATCTATAAACAACAAACAAGACTTTGCTCATATTCTCAGTCAATTTGTTAGCAAAAACAAGAAGTTATTATGACTCGCAATTGTTTTCCTAATTTAAACACATTTTTACTTATCAGGTACTCAGTGTGTGAATTCTTTTAATTGCACATTTTAATAAGGAATATTGGGAAAGCCAAAAAGGTCAAAACAAGCTTCTTGGAGTAAAAACTGTTGTTCTTAAAAGCAATTCTTACTGGGTAAAAAATATGATGATTGAGAGGTCAGTGGTGCTAGGGCAAGCACTAGATAAGCCACAAGCTATTTGAAGTAATGCTTCCTTTGATCTGCCAGGCCTTTCGGTACATAAGGAAATCCAGTTGTGTCCCAGAGGCCTTGATAATCTTCCTAATGATATGCTTAGGATGCTTAAGGTTGAGGTTAAAGAGGCCTTTCAGTGCAGCTTGACTTGCGAACTTTTGGTACAAAGAACTGACCTTCCCCTCAAAGATATTTGCAAAGCATCAGCTCACATTAGCAAATGTGTGGGCAACTGTACATGGGAGCTCAGGCCAGAATAGTCACGTTAAAAAGAGAATTTTTAGATTAGCTCCACCATACTTGAGGATTGTCATAGGGCTTTGTAAACAAAGTATATTAACAAGGAGGAAAATTTTAAAGTCTTTAGAAAAACAGGAAATCAAAGAGTTGATTTAGACAAAATCTCTGAAAAGTAGTACCAGACAGGGTGGTGGGCATAGCACAGATGTACTTGGAAAGACTTGAGCATCTATTTTTTTAGGTCAACTTTTAACAGTACCTTAACATTCACTTAAAAACCTGTCACACCAGGATAGTATCAGCAGTGACCAGAGAGGTGACAGATAGTGCACGCAGCAGGGCAGAGTCAGGGCATAAGTTGCAATGGAAATAAGACACTGCTGGTAGCTGCTGGAACCAAAGAGGCAAAATGATCCAGGCAATTGGTAGGAAGCACTGGGATATGTGGACTGAAGGCTGGCAAGCCACACCGTACTGTAAGAGGGCTGGGGAGCAGATGCCCCCATATACAACTGAAGCCAGAGCAAATTCTCTTCTCATGAGCTTGCTGGTGCAGCTCGCTTACTCCCAGCTTTTTCCAAGTGGGCTTTCTTAATCAACCAATTAAAAAAATAAAAATAAAAACTAGTATGGGGCTTGTGGTTCAAATTCTTGCTCAAGAAATAGAAAGGCCCCTTTCTTCACCTTCCTCTGCTGGCAGCACCTGCAACCTACTTGCTAGTTTGTGCCTTGTGGAGCAGCCAACCACGACCCTGAAGAAGATTAATATCCTTAAACATATGCTAAAGAATCCTGTTCAGATACTCTCACTTGCCCAAAGACTATTTAGTTGTTCCATGCAAAGCAAAATACTTTTAACGTGAGAAATTCCCCACTTCAGAAAGCCATACATTTCAGTGGTTAGGGCTAGAGCATGTCTGTGGGAGGTCAGTGTTGAGTCACCTCAACCAAAGGAAAAAAATGTTCCTGGGGTTTTACATTGCAGGTAAATTTACATTACTTTAATCAGTGGTCTATGGGAAATGGCTGAAATACACATTTTGAATCACTGCTTTGGAATTTAGGTGTCCTGGCTTTGCTATTGCTATTGTTTATTTGGTTTTGTTTTATTTAGGGATTTGAGGCACTACATTCCTGATGGACGTACTAGTGTTTTCATCTGAAATGACAGTGTGACATCCTTCTTTCAGCTGGTGTGGTTTTATATTTGATTGCAAGTGAAAGTAGTTTCTGTAAGAGTGGAGAAGTCTGAGCAAATCTACACATGGCTGACAGGCAGGGAATACTCTGAAGCCTGCTATGACTGCAGGCTGAGGTAGGTATCAGGCTTCTCCATGATGTTAAAGCTCAGTTTCCATATGTACGAGAGCAGGGTTGTAGGCAGTTTGGAAACTTCACTGATAGAAGGCCCAAAACCTAGAAAAAATAGACAACTCCAAATTTTACTAGTTATTTAGGGGTATCTAAAACTGTAAGTCACTGCTATGCATGCGAAAAATCCAGATTCAGAGTTTCCACCACACTTGTTCCAGCAACACTTTTAGTATTTGCTTTCAGAAGGATTACTTGGAAATTTTAGCAGAAATACAAAAAACGTTCATCCTTCTTGTTTGCTGCTTAGGGAAATCCCTCCTAATAAGCAAACCTGTGTCTACAGTCAGTAAAGTAGCATCTCTTAAAGCTGTGACATAAGTTGTAATAGGGTAAATACCCTTTCGTTTGTAGACTTCAGGGCTAGTGGCATTACCAAGACACCCTTTCGCAGATTCAGTCTAGTGGGAAAACCAGAGGACTGTAAGTTCAGAGAGAGCCCCAAAATCATTAAAAGAAGATGTGAGAGGCCTGTTCTTATCCAGGGCAAACACTTCTTGCCTCATGTTGAGCAAGTTTCTAAGGGCTAGCTCCGTGTAAACAGTCACAGACTAAATAGGGCTGCTAAGTCAAAAGGTGAGATCATGGAAACCACTCATCATTTATTGCCTCACCTCAGAGGCCTCTGAACTACACGCGCTGTCACTTTTTGACTTTAAAAGTTTCCTCTGGTTTTGGACCCTTTTTGCAAACCCAGGATTGCCTCAGCCCTGGCCCAGCCAAGCAGCCAGGCATGTCGTCCACTCCACCGAGGCTCTGAAGGTAGACATTCCCCACCTCTCCCCGTGAGGCCTCAGGGAGGGAAACATTCCCAGATTACATCTAACACATGCTGATACATTACTCTGCTCAGCCAACAGCCATACTCGAGGTTCCTCTGAGTTGTAGTTCTTCCTCAGCCATCATGCTTAAGCTGTGTGAGGACAAGACAGAAGTCAGCTTTCTGTGTACTTGAAGGGAGAGAAAGGCAGAGATCTGGAAAACAAAACCATGACATTAGGAATTGATAGAAGAAGTGATCTGAGTTATTTAGCACCTAACATCAAGGAGATTTAGGTGCATACAATGATTGAAGGATAATCAGAAGGAACTAGTATCCATAAGCAGAAGTTAGTCAGAAGTTAGATCAGAAAATCACTGTTAACTTCTACAAATGGTGTTTCTCTTTGAGACACTGGGAAGGACCTGAGAAGCTGCTTTAGTGTTTGGCTTTGCTAAATGCAAGACTTTAATGCTGCTCAGAATCTAGCAGCTCACACTGTCTTGGGAGTGCAGTATCTGTAGAAACCAGATTCTGAGCATTTCAGTTCATCTATTTATATGCAATTGACAGCATGTTGAAAAATGATAGAGAACATGCCTTCCAGAAGTTTTACATTTATAAAATGTAAAAATGGAAGCTTATTAACACTCTAGTTTCCTCATCATTATTCTTTGAGGCACCTCTTGTGGGTCTCAATGTTTCAAAATAAAAACTGCCACCCATGTGGTGGTACCAAAAAAAAGGAATTTCTTATTTACTTGAACCAAAATTGATTCTCAGAAATATATCTTTCTGTTGTGTATGTCATAAACTAAGCTAGCTATAATTGATGTTTCACAGACAGATATAAGCATATTTCTACCCTGTAAATTATCTCTACTATAGATTGTTGTTGTCCTTGTGGCAGTTTCTGCAGAGCGCTTGGGAGTCAATGCAATCACTTACTGGCTCCCACATTCTCTGGGGAGCATATGGTGCTCCGTGTTGTCCATATGCCTGTTTCTCAGAAACGGCGACTCACCCAGAAATGTTTGGAAATGTTTATTTGTGTGTATGTATATGAACACAGAGATAAGTGTGTGGGTGCATGTTTATATATTTAACTATGCAGAAGTAAACTTTCTGGCTGGAAGTTGGCAAGGGTCAGTTGAAAGTGCTCTGTTGAAATGGTGGCTAAAATAATAAAAAGTCCTTTTTGTGTCCTCACAAAACCAGTGCCTCATTGACACTGTTAAACCATGTAATTTGGATGGGGGTGGATATATAAAGGGGATAAATATATAAAGAATAATATTATATATCCTAATTAACTGATCAATAAAACAAAGAATGTGCATTGGGAGAAATCTTGTTTTTTTTTTGCATAAAGAAAAAGATTTTGTTGAATTTAAAGAGGAGCAGGTTTGACCCAGAGAGAAAACAACAAAGAAAGAAGGAGAGCTGGAACACGCAGATATGTGCATTACCATAACATAACATGTAAGACACAACAACCATGGCCCATGCATCCAGAAAATCAAACAAAGGAGAAAAGTTCAGAGAGCCTTACACTGATGAGGATATGCACTTATGTGGTCAGATGGGAGGTCTGAGTGCCATGAGGCTGCCGGCATCTAACACCAGCTGAGGATCTGAGTCACCCTGGGCCAGTCACATGAACTTTTTGTGTTTCATGGAAACCAAAATGAGCTAGGCAGAACCTCGCTGGAAACGAATACTGTAGCTAAGAAATGTTTTCCAAGTCAGCTCATGAACATAAAGATTCCTCTGGAAAGTACCTAACAGAGCATTTAGTAGAAGGCGCTTTCAAAAAACTCCAAAGAAAGTCTTTGCAAAAGTATTCTGATGTTGCTGTGAGCAGTTTGGTGGCAGCCCCCTGAAAACTCTGTTCCCAGAAATCTGAAGCTTTCAAATTCCAGTGAGACCAACCCTTCAGAGATGCTGCAAAAAAAGTTAGTATTTTCTGAGATTCTCAATATTTTATTAAGCCCTAGACAGAGGAAGCCAGAAGAGAAAAAAAATCTCTGTGTAAATGTTTGGTCCTACTGAAGTCAATGACTAATCTTGTACCAAGTTCTGTGGGCCAAGATTTCTTCCTGTACTTTTAGTATGTAAAAATACGTTACCCAAATTAAATTAGAACTTCTCTGAATTCTGGTAATAATAATAGCAATCTGAGGTAAGTTTGGGAAGAATCAAATTTGAATGATTCATAGATTCAAGTACTATTGATCTTCCACATTAGTAGTTAGCCTCTGCTGGCATGCAGTTACTTAATTCTTTGTGTATTTATGATAGTTGCATTGGCTGTTTTTAAGTGCTATGTGTTTCCATGCTTGTAAGTAGTATAGACTTAGAGTTTATTTACACTGGGAAGTTTTAGGAAGTATGTAAAACTGAGCTGCGTAATGTGGAACAACTGTTGTGCAATGAGTATGCACAATTTCTAGTTAAGTTTCTTCCATCTGAAATACTCTGCCTATGCATTTAGGGATTTTTTCTTGCTGCAAGAGTATACAATATCTGCCAAAATTTCTTGAATTCTGGATCTTTGGAGTCACAAAAAAATGAAAAATAAAAATCCCTACTCCATCCATCTGTTTTTTACAAGTCAGGGCTGTTTTGCAGCACTGGGTCAGTAGGGTGGAGAAAACTGTTGAGCACTGTGAGCCAAACAGCTGTTGCACAAACCAAAGTGCTGCAGAGAAGGGCTGGTAAGCAGTGGTAGATGCCAAAGGTGCCTGTCCTCATAGGAAGGCCACCACTGGAACACAGCTGGGGAGACTCTTCCTGAGGCCAAAGGATGCATTTCCCAAGGACAAAGAGGAGCTGGCATTCTGTGTAGGGCTGATGCAGTAAATGTGACAAACAAAGGGGCTGCAGCTAAAAAGGAAAATAGGAGTTCCCAAAGGAGCAGACAGAAAAAGAACTAAGTATGTAAAAGACCTTGAAATGATGAAAGACATTAATGGAAAGTGATGGAAAGGGGGAGGTCACAGGCACATGGCAGTTGACAGGTGAAAGCTGATTTCCTTTTGGGTTTCTGTTTAGTAACAGATGTGGCAGGAAGTTCCAGCAGGAAAAAAATCTCGCAGAAACCACACCAGAAGTGTTGAGAGGTGCAGGCAGAACAGTGTCTGTCACAGAAACAAAGGCAATATTTGTATGCTTTGAAAGGGCAATCTCTGATATACATGACAAGAAATGTAAAACGGCTCTTTGATTTGAGCCACAGACAGTCTGACAGCTTTTAAGGCACACGAGATTGGATCAGACCCTGTGTGATACAAGAGGTCTCCTAAGGGAAAAGCAGACCTGGTTTGTGGCATCTTGGTCGACGCGGGCTCCAGGCAGACCCCAGGGGCTTGCTCCCTGCAGAGGCAGGCTGGGACTTCTCCCTTCCCAGCTGACACAGCAGGTAGCATGCTAGTGTTGTACATAGGGATGAATTACAGCAGCAAAGGTAATGCTGAATATCACCACCCCAAAACTGAGAACAAAACCAATGGAAACATCATCCACCTCGAGTCTGACTGTGCTGCTCCTAATCACCCTTCATCTCCCCCTTTAGGAGAAAGGGAAATTTAAATTTAGGGGGAGATGAAGAGAAATTAGGAGGAGCACAGTCAACCTCTGGGACCCTTTCCTTACCCCTTCACCTGGAAGTCAGATTTCCAGCCAAGTACAAAACTGAACTGGGAGTGCTGCCCAGCCACTGCCTGCTTTGCCAAAAGCTGGTACCTGATCTCAGCTTCTCAGATTTTGTCATCAATGACATAGGAACACAACTATAGTAACACTAGTGCCCTACTTCTTGGGCTACACCATGATCCCTGTAGGCTGCTGTGCTACTTTAGAGATCGGTTTTAAAAGCAGTAGGAGACTTGGTGACGACTGGGAGAAACAGCAAGCCAGTTCTAATTGCCCAGGGTGACATGCAGTTATATTTAAACATCGTAAGGCAGCCCAGCTGGGATTTTCTCACCAGCATTACATGTCTACAATCTCCAGCTTGAGGGCTACAATTGTCTAGTTTATATTTCTGCTTGTCAGACATAAGCCTGAGTGTGTTCCCTAATGCCCTATGCCAGAGAGGGACAGGCGTGAATACAGAGATGGAAATTTCCCAAATATGTTTGTCGTAAGACCACGTAAGTGGAGAGAAGTTTGGCCCAGTTAATAATTAATAGCACATTTTTTAAGTAGAAAAAGTCATCCTGTTTGCTATAATTCATTGTTACAAAATGTGATTATATTCTGTTGAATTTATGAGGGAAATCCTCAAAGCTCTGCTTATTTTTTGGTGCCAGAAGACTCAATCTTGTTATTCCTAGCAATAATTTGTGATATAATGAAGAATTTGGTATGATTTACGCGAAAGAGTTTATATCTTCAATGTAAATAAATGCTGTTCATTTTGTGCCATTAAGTCTTGAAAGCTGAGCTGAGAAATATGTTTTAAGATGCAGTTTAAAAAACAGTGAAGATCAGAAATGATAAATAGCATGACAATCTTTTGGGAAAGGATGTAAGTCTTCATGCTTCCAGGACATAAGATAACCTCTAATTAATGGGGGCTAGTAAGAATTTTTCCTGTCAGCAAGTTATTTCATAATTGCCTTCTGTAAGGCTTCCTGTACTTTTCTCTGAACCAGCTGTTATGCTTCTGCAGGAACATTGTGATAAAATCAATAAATCCCTGATCCAGTCCTATATTTCTGTGATTTTTTTTTTTTTTTAATTTTTTTAAATGGGAACTTTCTAGCAGCCCAAGATCAGCTTTCTTTATTTGTGAGGCACAGGCTGCTAAATCCTAAGGCAGAAGAAATGACTTGCTTTCTTTAGTGATGCCTTCACTTGTGACAGGAAAAACAAAACCCAAATACTTCAAGTCATGTGTGGGCAAGCAGGAAAGAAGGCAAAGTAATTTTTTTTTTCAGTGAGTTTGTCTTGAAAAGCAGTTACTTGTCTTGTTAATATGGACACACAGCACACATATATTGTATCCTTCTAATAGAATGAAATAAATAGCTTATGACTTGTGAGGTTTGTCTCAGTAAAAAAAAAAAAAAAAAAAAAAAAAAAGTATACCCAGCCTGCATTGGAGCTTTGAAGTTGTGTTTAGTAAGCTTTTGCTTAGAGTTGTCTACAACTCTATTATTTATCATTTTCCCCTAAGATTTCCATATTTCCACTTGTCTTAATCAAAACTACTTTTGGAGTAAAATCTCATTTTTGCTTTATTTATCTCATTATTAGTTAAGCCCCCAAACCTATTGACTGCAGTCATAGAGAATCATATCTCCATCAGTTCAAAGATAGATGGAGGAAATCTCTTTCTGAAAGTGCCCTTGCCCTTTTATCTGTTATACAAAGAAGCTAAGGGATTGGCTTAGGCTTAGGCTGGCTTAGTTTAACTTTAAGCTAATTGAAAGCTGGCTAAATGAATCATGTCTTATGTGCATAACGTGTCACTGGGAAAGAGAGTTTAAGATCTCTAACTGATAATGTAGCCTAAGAAAATAAGATATGTCCACCTTTTAAAGTATAGAAAGTGGACATGGGAAAGGGAACACTTCTAACAAGTGATAAAACTGTGGCTACACACACCTTGTTTTGGAAGGTGATCCCTCATGCAGTTCAGGGTCAATCCAACAGTGGGACACATTACTGAGGTAGATTTGCAGTTTACTCCATCCTCTCCTTCTCCCATCAATGTCGTTATATTGTCTTTTTTTGTTTGTTTGTTTTTTTCTTGTTTGGACATGTATCAGGAAAAATGAATGCATTCATGTTTCAGATCCCTGTAACTTCAAGAAGTTGCACTGATAGTCAGTTGCTAGCTGTAAATGAAACCTTCATATCTTACCCTAACCCTTACAGCACTAATTACAGTTTCCTTAAGTCAAATGTTTATATAAACTATCATTACCCATCAGATTCCATGTTGGCAGGTACACAAGAAATTGTAATTAAGATTCTACCGGGAGGCTGAGCTGACCCCATTCTTGCAGCCAATCCAATCTGAAGAAAAGAAAAAAAAAAAAAGCAGCAGTTAGGGTTAACACTGGCAAACCTGCTGTGCATTCCCTCCAGCCCTAATATCTGCAGAAAACTCATTTCATATTCAGTCTGCACTGTTTAGCTTACAGCACTGGTCTAAATCCTCACCTGGTATAAACAGATGTTAATCCACTGAATATTGATTCTGTCACTTCAGCACCTGGCTCATGATGTGTAGTTCTCATCCCTTTGTGTTTCATGAGAGCTGTACTGCCACCTAACAACTCTAATGCATTTTTTTATCTTTTTTTTAAAGAATACTCAAGGAATTTTGGGAGTAAAACTCTAGTAAAAATGACACTGTTGCCTATTCCCTTATGACAGTTCACTACTCACTCCATTCATTTGTATGCATAGTTCAGGGCTGCATCACAACTTCCCAGGAATAAGTGTACACTGAGGAGATGATGGCTCAGCATTGTAGCTTGCACCCCTGCATTAATGTCCTATGTCTGGTAGTCAACAATGCTGACACTTAACAGGAGAAAGTGATCCCTGGTGTAACTGCAGTGACCCTGGGGAATTACCCTATGACAACTCCCATCTACTGAGTAGCAAAAGATAAACTAAACAGGACTGGAAATTTGGAACAAGTTCAGACTTCAGAATATATGGAGGTTTGGGGCTACAGCAGACATTCTCTTATCATCCTTTGTAAAGCTGCACTCCCTTCCTGCACATAATCTGGTAGTTTCTAATAATACGAAATACACAAGCAACATAAAACCTCTTATTTCTGCTTATGTGAATGTTATTTTATGTGACGCAAGCCATTGCTCTTAGAACTGAATTTTGTTATTTGCCTCTAGAATCTGGTGGTTTGGCTGCAAGACATTGACTTCCAGCTAAAACAATTTATTCCCCAATTGCTTTAACAGCCAACATTTCAAGCAATTAAGAGAATTAATGTATTTTCTTATTGTTAAAAATATATCTGTGAAGAGCTTTAAAACATTTTAGCTCACACTTCTAAAAGTGGCACGTTACTTTTCCTTAGATATTAGCTGGGAAAACTGTCAGAAGGTTCTACTAAATGTTTTATGCTCTCACACATACACATACAAGCCAGTTACCAGATTTGAAAATGTATTTAAATGGAAGACAACCTGCTTTCTTCTGCAGAATGGTATTGTGAGTTGTTGGTCGCTGGTTTGTTCATTTGTTTGTTTTAAACAATCTACTTGTGCCCCCCTTCTTGGGTGATAAAAAAGAGAAAAAAAAATGTATCTATTCCATGCATATTCCTGCTGGATTCCATATACCCAGTGCTGCTACAATAGCACTGGAAAGTTTTTCTTTAGCCATGCCTTCACTGAGTTCCTCAGAGAGCATCCCCTTGTTCCTTTGGGCCTAATTTAGAACTAAAACTGTGTATGCTGAGGGGTTGCTTAGAATTAAAAGATGTTTTTCATATGCATAGAACAGGGGTGGAAAAGGGCATCACGATGTGGAAGTGGGCTCAGTTACATGTTGATGATGAACATAGTGCACACTGACACACCAAAGCTGTAAGCCAGGATCAGCAATTTGTGTACACTGCATAATTCTGGTGTAAGAGCTGTTTCAATTTAAGAGCAAATTAAAAAAGATTGAGCAGTGTGCCTTAAAGTTACCAAAGCATTTCATGATTATGAGAAGGACTTTAATTTAGGAGGCAATTACTCTCACATTTCAGCATATTGAGAACCCGAAGGCATTACAATTATCTGCCTGTGTGTGCCCCTGTTCTGCTTTTTAATAAGACCAAATTCTGGATTCTGAACATTTATGTTTACTCTTGTTTTACAAAGGTTTTTTCTCTTCTTGTGGCTTAGAGAGTTCTTGTTACTCCCCAACTTTCTGGGATTTTTAAGAGGAATTAAAAAGAGTGATGATAAACTCCTGCCTGGGACCTCAGAGTTGTTGCAGTGACCTTGCTCACATCCATGTAAAACAAATATTTGGTTCAGAAAAGGGGTGCACCTCTAACTACACTGCAGATGAATGCAGTGATGAAACCAGTTTTATGCAGGTGCAGGTCCTTCAGCTTTGGTTGTGTATCTACAGATTCATTGGAAGAAGAGGTGAATAAATACACTGCAGCTTGAAAGCATTGCTATCACTGCAAATAAAGGAACTTACAGAAAGTCATCTCTTATTATTGAGGGTGAAGCGTAGGAATTAATTAAAAATACATCTTTTTATTTATATATACACATATGCAAAATGACAGAGAGAAAGAAAGGATCCACTTCTGTGTAGTCAAACTTCCCTTTACAACCATGACAGTTATTAATTAGTATTAATTCTGAAAATACAACGGCATTTTTGCTCCCACATTCAGACTGACCTAAGGATACTGTAGAGCTGTAAGCCTGGGCTTCTATTATTAGACCTAAAGCTCAGGACCTGGAGTTGTGAAGAGCCACAGCTATTTTAGCCTGAGAAATGAAGGGGCACAGCAAGAGCTGAAATCTGTGATTAATATAGGCTGGTTAATAACCAAATATGTAAAAATGAGCAAAAATCCAGCATTGAATGAGTCTAAGAGAAAAGGAAATGGCTGGCTTAATTAGGTTTTAAAGGATGATTCAGAACAACATAAATCTCAATGAAAGGACAAAAATAATTACAGGTAATTAATGTCAAAGTATCTGAAGCTAAGGAATTTAGTTAGCCTTGAGCACAATATATAACACACCCAGTTCCTCCTTCTGCAGGTAACATGGTGCATCTGGTAATTTAGATCATGGAGTTTCTTTTACATTTGTAATTATTTTTAATGGTTATATTTCTTTTGCCATTAGGGAAACAGTGCTGATATCACAACTAAGCAAATTTTTCTACAACATAGAAACATTTTTACTTTATTATTCCTGGAGCTAAAATGGCATCAGTCAAAAACAAATGGCATCAATCATTCTGCCACTTTGTAGATTGGTATAAAATTAGTAAGATGAAAATCAGGCTAGGTTTCATAATTTTTCTAGCTCTGTCTGCAGCTCAGCAGCTTTCCTTAGCCAAGGATTTATTTATTTATGATAGTACAACAGGTGTCAAAAATCTAGCTCTTTAATGGCCACTTTTGATAGCAGTGTTATGGCCAAAGCTTAGCTTTACCTCCCAGTGTAATTTAAAATACATTTCTTTCTTTCTAGTGATTCCATACAACAAGCTAATATGAGAAAGGACTGCAGGACTACAGTCTGAATAGATAGAGAGTACAGATCCCATTGAATGACACATTTGGGTTTCAGTAATTCAGACAGAAAATCTCAGTTTCTTTTGTGAGATCCTACACCATATATTTCTGTTTCTTTGGTTTACAGGAGGTGAAAGCTAATGTCCATAAGTAAGCTTACACTTCACCATTTAGAGCATTTCATAAAGCCTAATTTACAAGAAACAAGGAGATGGAATTATGAATTAGGGCTTATATTTTCATACCAGATACTTGCATTTATGCTAAATTATCTATTTGAACAAGCAACAAATTTTCAGATTTTTAAACCACAGATGGAAGTGATTGTACCCCAGCTGTAAGAATACAAGATCTGGGAGATGCTCATTTTGTAAACAGTTATTACAAGATGCTTTTATAACTAGGGCTGTTCCTTTCTTACTATTGTCTTTGTCCCATTCTGCTGCATTTCTCTTTTCCTCCCTCTATTAAAGTAGAATCCTGAATATTAAACCTCTTGATTCAGCTACCTATATCCAAATATATCATTTTATTTTATCAATTTAGTAAAGTTATGTACTTTTAGTGACGTTAAATCTAACTTGGAAAATGATTCTCAGGAAACAAAAAAAAAAAAAAAAACAAAAAAAAAACATCCCAGCCCTTGGAAATCTTCTACCATGATGGAGAAGAATGAGTCCCATCAGTGACTGTAGATAGATCCCACTTGCTTGTGAGATAACTCTAAAGGAAACTTTGATTTGAAAAAGAAATAAAAAATCAGTCTTAAGTTTTGTTGAGTGCCGGTTGCAGAAATATTTCCTTCTGTAGTCCTCAAAATGAACGGACAAGCTCCTGCTCCCTGCTCGGGCAGGCTTAGGCATCACAAAGGATTGCCCCTTGTCTAAATGACAGATGGCACAAACAGTGAATTGCCTAAAACCAAAAAACAAGGATATAATTTTCCCACTCAAAACTATGAGGGGTGCTTGGGTGCAGACGGGACAGCTGTAAGGCCTGGTGGCATCCAGACAAGCACCAGCCTGCTTGGTAATTACCGGCGCACTCCCCTGCACTGTGCGGCCCCTTCTCCAGCCCCCGGCATGAAATGGAGCCAGGGCTCCCCTGGGCTGCAAGAGACCTTTAACATGACTCCAGTAGCGTGGCTGGAAGAGCCTGTGCCCACCACAGCTGCCCTTACAATGGGATGCACCCACAGGAGCCTGCAGCCCCAGGGCTGCTGCTGCCTCTGCACAGCCCCACTGCCCACCACCCTCCCACAGCCCCTTCCCCCTCACATGTGAGGTACAGAGGTGTTCGAGCAGCCTTGCTTTCCCCACCTCCCCTTGGGACCATGACGTGAGTCACTCGTGGAAAAAGGCTGCATCCCATCCTGGTGTGCACTCCCCCATCAGGACTCTCAGGCAGGAAGCAAAGCAGAGCCCCAAACCTCTGGGCTGCCCACCAGGAGCGGATGATCGGGATATTCACTCCGCAGGCTGAGAGGGAGATAAAAGGCAAGAGATGCCAGTGCTCACACAGCTCTGGGAAAGGCATTTCTATTCTGGGCCAGGGGAGGCTTTTGAGAAGCCTCAGAGGGGTTCAGGCACAAAATTGCCATTGGCAATCAACAGAATGAGCCCTCAGAGGGCACATATGAAATGCCATCTATAACTGTGCTATCAGTTGCACTGGGATATCACAGGAAAAGCCTGCTGTGCTCCGGCTGTTCATCGAGTACCCAGCTCTGCAGTGAGGCCAGTACTCACAGTGCTGTTGCAGGAACTGGTGGCAGTCAGTTCCCAATCCCCAGTAAAGGAAAACAGTATGAGAATGCCTGAATATGTCATCTGTTCAGACCAGGCACTGTATAATTAAGTACATCTTTTACATTGGCCACTAAATATTGGGTTATGAACTCCTCCATGTCTCTGAAGAGTAGATACAGATCTGGTTCCTGGGCCTTTGGAAAGAAATAGAGGAACTTGTATTTTGATCATATAAATGTCAATTCTTGAATTTGGATTTAGTCTTCACGTTTAAAAAATGGAAGTTAGGTAAAGATGTTTCTCTTGCTTTGCTCTGAATATGATTTTTGAAAGCCTGAAGAAGTCAGAATTTAGGCACAAGCTCAGTAAAACATAAAACCTCAAAACATGCAAATAAATCAATCATGTATGTTATATATATATCAGTAAATATGATCCCAAAATAATCTCGGGTGTAGTTTTCAAACTTTCATATTACATAAACTGAGTGCCCTGCAGCGCAATTGGACTGACTTGAATTGCAAACTAAAATAAATACACCCGGGGATGTGTTTCTTGTTGCTGTTATTTTACTTTTCGTTCTACCTTTAAAAAGTTGCATTATAGCTCATAAGACTTGATAAGTAAAAATTAGAAGTGTCATTTTAAACAGTGAAGTAATTCAATTTTTGTGCTGTAGATTTTTAACATATGTCCACAGGAATGCTCTTGCCTGTCCTAATTACTTTCCCCCTCTCAAATATTTAAGCAAGGATGGGACATGCCTGAGAGATGCATGTGAGAGCTTTTTTTTTTTGGAAAGAATTTAACCTCTGACTTTTACAAGCAGAGACTCGATTTCTAGATATGAGTTCTTTGCCTGCTTTTCAGTAAATTTTATTTTACAATCATTTGTTGAAACTGTATCCAAGTCTTTATTGTGCATGACACTTGGAGTTCTTTTTTATTGACTTATGCTGCTTCTTGCCAAAGTCAAAATGTTGGAAGCAAGGCCACTGGCATGTGAAAAAAAATAAATGTATAAAGAATAAAATTACTCTGGGTGGAAAGAGAAGAAATGATACAAAATAAACATTTCCCTTTTTATGGTCATGTTTACATCACAGACTGTAAGAAAAGTAACAGAACTAAAAACTAAGCTTGTTGTCATGGGAAGATACAGGTATTTTCATGTGTCTAATACTTTTATAGGAATCTCATGGGCAGAAGGGCAGTATACTACTGGATGGGTGCAATGGGAAGAGAGCTCTATCTCAGCACCGCTTATTGCTCAGACCTCTTCTTGCCCCTAAATTCCTCACAGCTGATTTCCTTTCCTATCATAATCTTTCACCTTGGCTTCCCCTTTTTATTTTCCCCCTTCCTTCTTTTTCTGAATTTGCATTGGTTATTTGATGATACAGATTACTTCAGGATGTGAATTATTTTAGGATTATTTTCCTGTACCAATACTTTTTAAAGGCTATTTCAATTTACATATATGAAAATAGAGTAAATTCATACCATAAAGCAACTTTGCAGGACATTTGCGTTCATCAGATATTCTCCAATTCAAACATCGGTTCCCAAATAAAAGCTTCCTTATATTTAAATCTTCCCTGCACTTTCTACTTTTCCCATGTCTAGGAGACTCAGGCCTTGAGAGGGAGGAAGGAAGGAGGCCAGCTGAGATGAGGGAGATCTAATGACTTCCCAGCAATGCCAACAGCCCCAGCCAGTGTTTGCTGATTTTTTCCTAGCATGGCCTGAGGTTTGCAAATGCACCAAGCCACAAACCCACAGTTGATTTTGCAAGGCTAGTGCCCAAGATTTTATATTTACAGTCACAGAAGCAAATATTTTACATATTTCTACTATGCCTGTATACGGTTCAGGAAAGAAAAAAAAATAAAAAGAAATAAAACATACCACTTTCAAGGCAAAAATCAGTAAAATCCATCATCTCACCTGTGTTCATATTGAAATCAAATCAGACTGAGTTTCACTTTGTTTTGAAGCAAAATCAGAAGAACCTTTAGTGCAGCCCTTAAGAGGCATAAATCCAGAAGAAGTCCTGGTGTTGCAGTGTGTGACCAGTTATGTTTGTGCACTAGCAATGCCTCAGCTAGCTGGTTGAATGCTCACATAGGGAGCGTAGCCCATCTCACACAGCCCTGCTATGTGCTGCTTAAGAGTCATGCAGGTAGGAAGGTTGGCTGAGTTCTCAGAGCTCTGTAGGATAACGAATCTGTGTAAATCTGTCTTCATGGTTTTCATCACCTGAGAATATACTCAGTCTGGCAAATGTGAAGACAAATGCCATAAACAGAAATACACTGTTTTTTTAGTTTTCAAATTATTACCATCTGTGTCTTGGGAGTGTTTCATATCTATAGAAATACCTGGACACTCTTGCACATAAATGTAGCTGGAATGTTTTTCAAGGTGAAGCTGCGTGCTTCTATGGTTGAGATGTTTTTGGTATGCAAGTCAGTAAAGGATTTCCCCCAAGTACCTCTGCACTACACTGTTCAGTGTAGCCACATCCTGCCAGAAAGGATTTTAAGGAGGCAAAATACAGACCATTTTTGACACTGACCGCCCCTCTCCTGGGAGAGCTTTACCCTCTGTCCAAAATAGTATTTTCTTTGGGCCAAATCAGAAGCCTCTGTTCCCCCTCCCCTTGAACAAACCTCTAGGGGGGGGAAAGGGAAGGCAGAAAGAGTTTCTGTGAAGCTTAAAAGCATCTTGATGGCTTGTATAAATTTAGGGTGATGCCATGCCCCTCCAGTGCGTGCGAAGAAAGGTGCTGCTCCACCTGCAAACAGTCCTGCCTGGCAAGGCACAGCCCACTCACCCGAGCCCAGGGACTGCGGGCCCAGGAACGTGAATGTGGAGCTAAGAAAATGTCTGTGGCTCAGCAATGGCTACAGAAGCAAACACAGGTACATCTGATGGCAGAATAAAGCACCTTCCACTGAAGTAATGACTGCTAGGTTAGCAGCTTTGGAAGCAAACTACTTGTGATCAGCAGATAACAACACAATTGCATTTCCTGAATTAAAAAGGAGGAGTCGTACTCGTTAGCTGAGTTATGCAGGCTACTTCAGCTTCTTAGTTGGTATTCCACGGAGCTGCTTGTTGCTTATCGAGACTCAGACCCAGGCACCTGGACGTGTTGCTGAAGTCCAGCTGCTCGGACAGTGTGGAGCCGCGCACCGCAGGCCCCGATCTCGCTGCAGGACTCATGGCAGCTGCTGCTGCTCCGAGGCGAGCTGACCGTCCCTGCGGGTCAGGGGTGACAATGCCAGAATGATGTCTAAGACACACACAGGAGAGAAATTCTGCCCAGCTGCATGCAAATGTTGCCTTGTCCTCTCATGGCAACTGAGGTAAGAATGAATGCCATGCCTTTTACCAGAGAATATTAACATATTTCCTTTCAGCTTTCAGTGCTGCATGTGGTAGGAAAAATAATAAGACTGTGAGATAGGACAAAAAAAATAAATAAATAAATAAAAACAAGGAGAAAAGAAAAAATCCAGTGGGATGAGATCTAATTGGACTTCTGCCTACTAGAAGTCTTTTCAATGTTCCTGTATAGGCCTTCATGTTTCAGTTTTGTGGTACTGACTTCTACTGTGACAAATTATGTTGTGATTGTGTTTATTCGGGAGTACATCCTTGACTAGAGAGGTCTTAAAGGTAACAAAAAGGTTTATTTGATAATAAATAATACTGCAAGGTCTAAACCTGAGCAGCCTGAGCACAAAGGGTTTAGAGACAACAGAAATAACAACCATTCTATCACTTAATCTGAACTAGTATAACTAAAAATAACACCTCACAGAGAACTCCTCTGGTTTTCTTTTTCTTTTCAAAATGAAAACATTCAGCTTAAAATTAGCTTGTTTTGACTGAACAATACAAAGGCAAAACATGAAAACAAAATAGTCTGCATTTGGCACCCCTGTTTCCAGTCCAAACTAGTGTAAATATTACTGGAGCTTCTGTGTTCGTTCTTCCTGGGTTTGCAAGGCTGGCCTCACAGAGGTTTGCCTTACCGATCACCGAGTGAACTCCCACAGCAGCGGTGGCTGCTGGAAAAACACACTGGATGTACTGTACACAGGCACTCAGCCAACAGTACCTGGAAAATTAAAATAATATTTTAAAAGGGAAGTACACACAGTCTATGTGCAGAATAATTACCCACTGTATGTAGGAGAGAGTGGAGGAAAGCAGAGACTGATGTTTCGTACATTCATTTGCAATGTACCGAAGAATGATATCCACTACCACAACCACCAGCCTCATCCAGTCAGATGCTTTTGGAGTAAAAGCCATCTTCTGGTAGTCATGAAGTTCCTGGGGTATCTGATGCTATTTTTGACCACTGGCGGTGTGCCAGCCTCCTGTCTGGTTCAGATTCAATTAGGACACATCCAACACTGTGTGGCTCATAGTAATCTTCCCCACAGCAGGAGAAGGAGGACCCAGATGAAGGCCCCAAGGGGAGCTGCAATGAGTAGATGTCCAAATTAAACTGAGTGTGTGGAGTTATGGGGATGTTGGGTCATTTGTGCTTCAGAACAGAAATGCTATGCCCTTGCTTCCTGAGCATTTACTCTCTCACTCTCCAAAAGCTTGAGGCAAGGAAAAAGGGGCAGATAAAATGAGGTCTGATGCCTTTTGCATAGCTGTAATGGTCCTGAGTGAAAGCCTCTGAAAGACAGTGAGATGAGGTAGCTCAGTGGAATTTAGCACAGGTTCCATATGTCTGAACATTGTTTATGGTGCTGGACCATGCTGTTCTGCTGGATCACCAGGGAGATATATGGGTTTCCTTTGCAAACGACTTTTGTTTTATGGGCAGCAGTTAAAGAGTGCCAGGTCGCTAGAAGCATGTCTATATAAACCTCACATCCCTCACCAGGATCTTTCCTGTGAGCATGCACAATGCCCTCAGTGTCAATAAGCACCATGGAAAAAAAAAAAAAAAAAAGAATGATTTACACCTTCCTCATTGATGCAACCATTTTTACCCAAATTACTCCTCTTCCTTTCTTTCTTCCTTCCTTCATTCTTTTCCTTCAATTCTTTCCTGCTTGCATTTACTGTCTTTCCTTTCTTGTTTTTCTTTCCTTCCCTCCCTGACTCCTACCTTCCTCCATTCTTTTCTTCTTTCTCTCCCTCACTCCCTCCTCATCTCTTTTTCTTTCCTTCATATAGATCAGTTTGGATTCTCTGAGACTTGAAGTGGTGGAGACTGGTTAATGCCATCTTGCAACAGAGCTGTAATATCATTATTTAAGCAAAGAGAAGAGCTTGACCCTGCAAGGTCCATCCTGTCATAAGATAAGACATTAAAATTAATAGGATCAAAGAAGATTTCTGTCTTTCAAGACTACAATTCATGCCCTTACAACTATAGCATTTGGATTTTGATGGAAAAAGAAAGACTGAATGTATAATGACTTATGCAAAGGTTCTTTTGTTCAAGTCAGAGACTTCTCATAGCCCAAGGAAGAATGAAGACTACCTTATAATGAGAAATCACTTATTCTATAAGACAGAGGGAAAAAGGAAATAAGCCTTCTTTAAATAAAAGAAACATGGATATTTTTTTTTAAAGAAAAAAATAAAAAAAGTATGTAATTCCTTGGAAGAAAAATAAACTGCATAGCTTTAATGTTATGTGGAAGATTACAGTTGTGTTTTTTTTTTAAATAGTGTTAATTGCATTATTTTCCTTTTTTGAATGGACCAGTTCTCTCCATCTCAAGTGAATGGCCGGAATCCTGCATTGTTAATTCCTGTAAGACAACTGAAGTGGGAGGGTGCAGCCTCACAGAGACGTGGTTGTGTGGTGTTTGTTTTTTGTTTGTTTGTTTTGTTGTTGTTGTTGTTGTTGTTGTTTTGGGGGGGGTGTTGTTGTTTTGCTTTTATTTATTTTTTTGCTGTGAAGAAGTGATAAAAAGCAAACTGAACATGCAATGAATAAATGAAAGTGAAGAAAGCACTTTTGTTCTTTTGACTAATCTTTACATTAAATCTTTTTTTTTTCCAAGAAGCGGATGTAGCATCAATTACAGCTCTATCTGAATATTCTCACATTTTTGTAGCAGAGCCAAAGAATATACAGTTTATAGAAATCTTGAGAACTGCTTCAGGTGAGATGACAGATACAGCAACAACTTCCTACCCCGAGTTCCCCCTCTGCTTGACAGCCAAAACCAAGCAGTGCAACATGTGATACAAAACAATACAAAACCAAGCAACAGATGTTGTATTCACAGCTGCACTTTGGATTCAAGAAGATGGTATGGCAAGAAACACTGGCTAGTCCATGCTAAAATTCCCACTGAATCAAATGGAAACATAATTTTGCCCCCTACATCAAGTACAATCTAAGCTTTCATACCATCCTAACTATCAAAAGGAACAGGAAGAAAAGGCATAGGTCAAAGGAATTATATGTCACTTTTTTAATCCATGAAAGTTTTCCTGTGTGTTTTTTTTTTTGTTTGTTTTGTTTTGTTTTGTTTTAAGCTATAAGCCAACTAACAATTTAAATACATTTCACCACTACTCTAAGTAGCAAGCAGACATTCTATGATTTTTCTACCAAATATTTCATAAGAGGCTGTATCTGTTGACCACCTGACCAGAAAAGATAAGTCAGGCTTTAGTTTTGGGCTGTTCCTCTTCTAACCACAAAGCCAAGCGTTTCAGCTGGAATATATTTTATCTGGATTAATCCATTGATCTGATGTGCCACTAAGGCTCACAAACAGTTAAACTCACAGAGGGAAAAGCCGAGCAGTGCATGACCGAATGGCTGTAAGTGGAAACGTCTTAATCTATCTCTCCTGGTGAAGAAAAGAGAGGAACAACAGCATGCCTTGTCCAAAGCTTCTTGTGAACCAGAAGGGTCCCATACACAACCTTGTGATCACCCGTGAGAGCACTTGTGCTTATGTACCTGCTCTCTGGGGAGATATATTGCAACAAGTTCCTGCAACTTGACATCATATGAAGGAATTTGACATTTTTACAGCAGGAGTCTCTACTGCAACCAGGATTTTGATACAGAAGATGAACAGACAGTTCCTTGTGAAAAAGTTGCTTCTGTCTTTGCCACTGCCTAGCACAGGCAGCTAGAGCAAGTCCTAGGTCAGCGTAAGCAGCACATTTAATATTTACAGCAATAGGAAGAGCAGAGTAAGACACTGAGAATTTGGTTTATAGAAAGAATGGCATTGTAAACAGCCATAAGGGGCTTAAAAACGCTGAGTTTTAGCTTGTTCCCAGGTGTTCTTTGATGTATCCAGGAGGCATCATTTGTCTTGTTGAGTGAAGCCTCTTTTGTGTATTATTACCTTTTCCTCTAGGAAACATTTATTAGGTTTTGGTTGGGAAATAGCCATTGAGCCTTTGGGCAAGGCTGATTTGTTTAGCAGTAAGACATGGAATTTACTTACTTTCTTGTAATACTGTCCTCCTACAGGAATGTCAGTCTCATGGTGGTAAACAGCAGGTGACACCTTCAAATGTTTCTTTTTTTTTTTTTTTGTCTTTTATTTCAGATCAGTTTTGTGGAAATCGGGTGTAAAAGTTGCTAAGACACACATAAGCCAGGCTTATGGAATGGGTTAAAGAAGACACTGCAGGCCACAAGACAACCTCCTCAGAGAACTGGGGTATAAAAGACCTCTTGTCTCACTGTCATTCTGTGTGCCTGCTGGCTTAATTTCTCTCTGCCTGGTATAAAAGACCACCCACCATGTGGCACACGGCCACTATTTTTTGTGGAAACTATGATAATATCGATGTATTGTGGTTCTGTCACTGGTTTCGCAGCAGGAGTGGAGAACAGACTTGTTCTCATACAGCCTGATCCAAAGCCCACTGAAGATGATGGCAGTAGCTTTGTTGACTTCACCAGGCTTTGGAGAAAGCCGTTAGGAAAAATACAGGATGCTGGTGAAGAACAAGCTTACAAGACCCTTGACCTGCAGCACAGATAGGTTGAAGGTTTTTGCTAAACCAAATAACAATTTTAATTTAATCTCCACTAGAAAAATAAGAAAAATTAAATGCTTGCCATATGGTGAAAATATGTTAAGCTTCAAAGAAGTAGTAATAATTAAATACAACTATGCAAAGTTTTTTTAGGTTTGAATAGTATGCCAGTTTCAATATTATAAAACATACATATATAATCCTATTAAAGCTCATTTGAAAAAATGAATGCTTTGAATAATGCAAGCTCTTAGGTCACATTTTTTCACCTGCATATTTGTTTTCATTTCAATCAACACTGCTATAATCACAAAACTTGGTATAATTTTGTGTAGCCTTCAATGCACATCAACAATTTCAGTTTCTTCTACAGGTAACATCCACATGAAACAACCTTTGAAGATAAAGAAATAAAAGCTGACAAATAAATATGTGTATTTAGAAACAGCGTATCAGTAAACTCCGTAATCATAAGGAATATTAAACCCAAAGACTTTGGCTGCTCTCAGTTTCAGCTCCTTTGCCTGGAGACGGAGAACTCATGCATTGTCAGTGTGGCACAGACACCAGAGACAGCCATGCAGCCTGGCAAGCAGAAACACCCAAATACACAAAGATCTCAAATGCAGGAGAGGCCCCAAGGCCATGAGCAGATGCTGTGCAAGGTGCATTTCTGGCTTGCAAGCTGGGGCTGTCCAGGCTGAAAAGTTGTGTCCAATTCTTTCACCATAACTTTGGGTCAAATATTGCCACATCGGGGTGTGCCTGCTTTTGTGTATTCTGCATATCTACAATGTGGAGAACAGCAATTACTGAAAGCAGGGCATTAAACAGTGAAAACCTAAGCCTCTCACTCCCTTTTTGGTTTGATTTGCCACACAAAGAACATTGATAGCAGCTTTGTGAATTCTTCTGGTATAAATGCTGCAAATGGCATGCTAAAATGCAGTCATATACACTAAATACCCATATCCCCACACATACAATCCCCTGCCTAAAATCTCTCTGTATTAAAAACTCATCAGGCACATAAGTGCTCTTGGACTAGCTAACCCAAATACTAAGGAAATGGCTACATAAATTTCCCCACAGTTGTTCTTTCCCAGACACAAAGAGCTATTTCACATTCCTAGGCCTTTCGGTACCTGCTCTCACAAGAGCCAGGATCACGTCAGGTCCTGTGGTAGATGGACGGGCAAGTCTGATGGGAGAGAGGAGCTGTGGTACTGTGCTATGTTGTGAATGTTTTCTTTAGAGGTCCCTTAGAGCACAGGGCCTTTTTAGACTTGCATTCACATTTTTTCTAACAGTAAAAATCACAGGTGATGCTTATCACTTACCCCTTCTCCTTGATTATTCATGCTATTTATCTCCATGGGGTGATGCAGAGAGACCTCAAACTTGACACCATTGCCCTGGCATATCAGGCCAAGATAAGAAAATGTCAGTTCTGTTCCAAATAGTTTACAAGTTTACAGTTTACTTTCTCATTTGCATTGAAAGACTCGCCTTTCCTTTCTCTTATCTGCAGAAATGACATATAGCAATTTTCTAAACTGTTAGGTAGGCTACTACCTGGCAAATTTCAAAGCCTTTCCCTTTTTGAACCTTTAAAACATAACAAAATACAATAAATAGTCTCCAAGATAAAGCTGTAATTATTTATTTCTAATAGGTCTGTCAGTAATTCTGTAATTCAGGCCATATTTTTGCCACTGCTTTTCCTCAGGTTTGGATCTGTGTTGATTTAAGTCGAGACACTTGCACAGAAGCACATCCTCTCTGCTGAGGCCAGTGGACTTCTGCCAGCTTGTCCTAGCTGGGGAAAACCTGCCCTTTGCTGTTGTACCCACAGTTTCTCCTAGAGAAGTCTCTTTGCACACATGTGGCGCTCTCTGAATTAAACTGACTGCAGAAGTGCAAAGTGCTACCATTTTTTACCGCTGTTAAATAACAGCACTGACAGTTAAGAAAATCCTCTAGGAAAGAGCATCTGTGCATCTCTCCCTCAGCATGCAGCAAACAAAGAGCTGCACTGTTTTTTCCCAGCAGAACAAAAAGTCAAGTTCCTAAAAGCTCAGTCAAAATTTTGGCTTTACAAAAGGAATTTGCAAATGTGTTTCTCAAACATTAATTTGGGTGGTCTACCTACCACAGGATTTGTGGTGCTATCTGGTTTGTTTTTTATAGAAATACAATCAAAAAGCTTGTATACAGGCTGTTGTTTTGGGGATGATTTTTTGTTTGTTTGTTTTGTTTTTTGACATGAAAAATAAACCATAACTGAATATTTCTTTCCTTGTAAAAACAGATTTATGCATTATAATAAAATAATGCTTTCAAAGTACTCAAGATGCTTCTTCCAGTAAAGAAAACAATAACTGACTTTATTGTTATTATTAAATACGGGGTCAATATATTCTCTTTGACAATAATAGATGCATTTACAAGCTTAAATGTTCCAAGTTTAGTAGGAGAAATAATACAGAATAATGTAGAAGATAGCAAAACCCCATAAGACAGTAAGAACCAGACATGCTTCTGGGCAACCTGCTTCAAGTGTCCTTGCTTGAGCAGGGGGTTGCATGTCTTTTTAAGCAGAAAGGGAAAAGTGTGAATAACCACAGGTGATAGAAGGATCTGAAAGTTAAACTTAGTTTCATAGCACTCGATTTCCCTATAGACAGAACCATTCCTAGTGTAAACTCTCCACAGGCGGTGTGCAGGGTCACATGAAGCAGCACGTTTTCCAGAGTGGTGAAAAAAGCTATCCTTTCTTATACTGTCCTTTGTGATTAATAACACTAATCAGTATTCACTTGGGAATACTTAATCTTCATAGACATAGCTGGAAAATCTTTGAAAAAAATGTCACCATTGTCCCGGCTGGAGAAATGTACATGGATGTGTCAGTCAGTAGCCACAACTGTGCTGAACAGCAGTTTTCCTGAAACAGTTAAAGATGCTGTAACAAGCACTAGTAAAACCTTATGACACCCTATTAATTAACTCCTTCTGTGGATGGTCAGATGAGGTCATGTGGATTTTGCAAGGTCATGCAACAAGTGAGGAGAAAAACTTGAGAGTTTCAGCTAACCAACTCACGCTGATATACACTATCAAAGCAGAAAATTAGAGGAATCCCTTTTCTCATGTGTCTCTGCTCCAGCTCTTATTTTGCTTCACTAGCTGTTTAGAACAAGAAAAGAACACCAGGAGTTTCTAGATTCATATAAAATATCCAAACTGCTGACCTAAATATATGAAATGATCTCTGCATTACTAGAACAGAGGGGAAAAAAAACAGTCAGAATGAATATTAGCAGCCAAAAATGGTCTGAGATTAGTGGTAAAGACTAAATAAATCCAAGAAGAAGGAAATGTGTTGACATTCTGGATGACTACTGTCACTTCCCACAGACTCCACTGTTGGTGGGAAACTCCTGTATTTGCTTATAAATGCATTCTACAGTAATATAAATAATACAGACAGTAAACACTGAAATCCATTGTTCCCATGAGCACAAAACATCTAAGAAAAGGCCCCAAATATAGTGGGTTGGGTTTTTTTGTTTTGTTTTGTTTTGTTTTCCCCCTTTTACAAAGACAGTGAATTATACAGCTTCACTTTGGGAAAAAAAAAAATTGTTTTGAAAAGTTGTTCTTAACTGAATGGTTAAATTCAGAGCTGGTCTGTAAACAGAGCCCTGATAACACCCCAAGTTTTACATGTAACTGGGAAGATACTCTCCATAGCTGGATCTCCAACAAAAAAAAAAGACCTGTACCCTTATGCAGCTGTGCTGTGTTGAGGTAACAAGAATTCGTAGACAGCTACAGATTGTATCTTGTTTTATAATGGAAAACAGACATAGAAATAAACTAGAATTGGAGATGGCTAACTTCAGCTAGGAATTTGGAGGCTGAATTAAGACTGAATCTCTCTCCTTATGAAGGAGGAGGACAAAAGTGTATAATCATGCTCAAGAGCAGGTTCCATTAATGGTAAGGCACACTGGAAATCTTTCCTACTAAAATATAACCTAGGTCTACATTAAAAAAATAAAATAAAGGCTTAAGTAGTCATCTTTACATGGTTCAAAACTGAAATTTGGGGATCAGAATATAAAGTTATATGAAAATGTCAGCTTGGTAATTAATGGCTATTGAAAAAAAATGTTAGGAAAGGAATAGAGAGAAAGGGAAAAAAAGAAAAAAAAAAAAAAAAGCATTCTTATGTCAAAATATCAGTTTGTGGTTGTATGAATCTCATATGCTATCTGCAGTTTTAGTGTCTCCTTGTCTCAGAAAAGACATAAAAGAACAGAAAAGATTCTTACAAAGATAGCAGGGATAGTCAAAGTAAAGCTCGTTTCTGCACTGACAGATCAGGATGGTTCTATCTGAAAAGAAGACAGCTGAACGTATGAGAAAGTACATCTGCAGTAGGCTGAATACTAAACATTTATCCTCTGTTCATGAAATTAAGCAAGCACGTAGCAAGTCAAAGGCAAATGCTTCTACATGGAGCGTGCAGGTCTGTGGTGGAAGCCCTTACACCAGGATGTCAAAAGTCTTCATGCATTAAAAAAGGGGCTGCCTGAATTCACAGAAGAAAAATCAGAGGTGAGCTTGGGAAGCCCACAGGAACTACCCCTGATTTCTGGGAAGTCCCTACGCGTCAAATGGTTGGACGTTAGGAAAGTACATCTAAGAATTACTACCACAGTCTTGCTCTGCTCATTAAGTCTTTTCCTTCAGCCATAGTTAGAGACAAGGTATTGGGCTAAATGGTCCTCTAACTTGGTACAGCTGTTCTTGTGCTACATTAGATTCCCTTTAGTCCTGTAACAACCACCTCAATTGCCTGCAGAAAGAAGTAACATTAAAATAATTTGACAGAGCATATATATATTTTTAACCGAAGTTTAGCAGATATAAATATGGGTACACAAACTGGTAGTCGGGAATCTACTCTCAGGTATTCTTCACACAGAAATGATCATAGAATAATCTGCAAAAATGTGCTGTGAGAAAAGGGCTGTAATATCCAGATACAGGAATACTATTCGGAAAAGGAGACGCACAGATCATCACTTTCAGTTCCCTAATATTCTAAGGACTATGTCATATAATCCCTTTATAAACTGCTCAGCTTCATTATGCTTAAATTTATTAGCCTCCATTTTTCCTGGAAGGCTGTTCCAGAACTTCACTGCTCTCCTGATTAGAAACCTTTTAATTTCCAAGCGAAATTTAATATGACAAGTTTATACCTTTCTGGAGAAGTGTTACAGTTTCGCTCCACACATACATCATAGAGCAAATACCAACAAGGGAAAAGAGCAATTCAAGTTAAAAACAATCATAGCACCAAGGCATTCCTGGCCAAGCAGTTTCCTCCAATTTTAGATGTAGATCCCACTGCAACCTTTAATTCTTTGGTAATAAGCTACTACTGAGGGAACTCAGTCTGTTCTGATCAGCTCTGTTTTACATCTACAAATGCATATTAACCTCTTTCCAACTAATGAATCACTGGGCCTGTCATAACTCTAACGAGCAGATTTCTTTCTGAGGGTGTTGATAATCTGAAAGTGCTCGCTTGTTTTTCCTGCCTTGAATTACACTGTAAGTGTAAGCACATCTCTGGAGAGTTTATCTATAGAGACTGAACCGGAGACCTTTGGATCTGAAAAGCATGAGCATTTCCATTTGGAGCTTAAAGAGCAGCTGTGTTGGCTCAAAAGGAAAGCCCACTCACATGCTTCTGTGTATGTGACCCGTTAGAGAGGTTTAGCTGGCACTATTTATTGGGCAGGGCCCAAGACTTTGCAACAGCGCTGAGAAAACTGAAAAACGGGGTAGAGGGGTGGGCATGGCTGCTGCCACCTAGCCTGGAAGAAGAGGCAGAGCTGGAAGAAGAGATAGGGATTTGGGTGTGCTGCTCCTCCTGGTGATGGGGATTGGGCAGGACAGGAGCCTCAGCGGGTATTTCCATGAGTGTCTCATCTCTGATGCTACTCGATCATGGCTGCTTGGCCACAGTGGTGCACCTCCTATTTTGTGTAGGATTGAAGTTGTCCACATGCTGTGGGATGAGGACTGTGCCTTCCTTGTACAGCACCCAGCACAGTAGGGTGGTGGTCTTGACTGGAACCACTGGTGACTACAAAAATGTAAATGTAAGTGCTGCTTGAAGCTTATTTTCTCAGATTTAAAACCCATGTTGTTATTGTAGGCATGCTCGATATTCCTTCAAGCATAGTAAGGAGAGATAGGTAGCTCTGTGCTCCTCCATACAGAAAACAGTGCAGAACAGGCTATTGTCAGCCAGTTTCCAGAAATAACTAGGAGTAAATGACTTTTAATTATAGTTCCTAAAATTTACAGACATTTACCAGGCTGCTTCTTGTGTGTTATTTCAATTAAAACCCTAGACTATACAGCATTTTCAGAACAACTGAAAGAAAAAAGTTCTTTTCAGTTATTTTACCATGAGGTTTAACAATATATTGCCTTTAATTCAGTTGTTAATAATGATTAAAGGCTGCCAATTTGGGAGGTACAGTACAGTATCACTAGCACACAATTACTAGGCAAGCAAACAGCAACCTACAGGAACTAAGAAAATACAGTTGTTATCTGAGCTGTATCTCAAAGCAATCGATTTTGTTCTCCACTTGCTTTCAAATCTCATTTTCTATCAGTTGTACTTCATTTGTTTCCCACAGCTCTATCAGCCCTCCAAGCATATGCTTTGTTCTCTTGTCTTGCAGATGGTACCTGGACTTAGTCCGACAGCTATTCAACCAGGTTATGAGATATTCCCTTAAAGACGGGATTTTAGAATGGTGTAACACTGAAATAACACCACAGATTACCTGTGCATGGAAAACGTGGCCATGAAGAAAGAGGACGATTGGGGCTGATGACGTAGCCTTTCTTAGTGGTCTTCCCATCTATCAGTACCTAAAAGCAGCACATCACTTCGCAGCCTCACCCAACAGAGGTTGGGTAAGATGCCTGCTTGTTTCCTATTTGGATATAAAAATAAATGGTAGGTACAGTAATGGTAGTTGCAAGAGAGTTTCCACCTCCTTCTAGAGAGAGATTTCCTAAGCTCAGACCCCAACCCTGAGAGAAGTAAATTATAGCAGTGTCTTTCATTAGCTAAACTAAGGGAGTATGAATAGGCAAGTGCTACCAATTATATTTCAACACAAAGCAGTACCCACTTAGGCATAAGCTAAAGGCCACAACTCCATTGTTAACAGGGGTGTTCTCACGGAAAAGCTTTGAACACACTGGGAACATTAAAGAGAAGATGTCTCGCATGTGCAATTACTCAACACATCTTTAAAACTGCAAACACTTGTTCACATGTGGTGAAAATTAGAGCTGTGAGCACTTGGGAAAAAAAATCCCACCTGGCAGGCACTCTCTTTTTCACTTTAGACTTTTATAGGAGCTCTCAGAGCTTGTTGGTCCAGTGAGAGCTGAACCAAAGTCATTGGAGGAAACTGTGAGAGAAGCAAAAGAAAATGCAGAGATATGTGCTATTTTTGTTCTAACCTCAACAAGTTTTTGACTCTCCCAGTCTGGCTCCCTCTCATAAAAAACTAATAATAATAATAATAAACTATGCATCTCTAGATCTAAATATAAATATTGACAGCTCCTTGGCTTCTTTCTCTACTGGCCTAAAATGGCAAGGAATTTGCAAGCTTTTCCATGCTGTCCTACAGGTGGGTTTGCTCAACAGCAGGTTTGAGCTGCTCTAGGAAAACTGGGGCAGGATCCAGTAATTCTCTGAAAATGCATTTATTCCATGTGACTTAAGGAATAAGCATTGGTCATGAATTCCAATAGTTACACAGAGCCAATGTGCACCTTGGACACCTTGATGGATAATGAGCACCGATAGCTCACATTCAGAATATTATCTCAGCAGCAAAAAAAAAAAAAGACTTAATAAATTCACCAAAGGGCTTAGACAACGCCACAGCATTATAGTAGATCCTCCAGGTCATTAAAGAAAGAATCATCCAGCCATCTGCTAGGACACTATGCCATGTCTAACAGCTAGCGGTGTAACTTTTCTGAATATCATCACAGCATTCCTCACTTTATGTCTCCTGCTACTATCTCAAAGAATATTTATATTACTATTTGTTATCACACCTTACTATTCAATGTTCCTGTATTCCTAATACTTTATTGTCTCACTCTGTCATAAGTTCTGCGAGTAACATGACGACGCCAAAAAACATGGAAAAAGAAAGGGACATTCTACTGTTCCACTAGCCCTTAGCCCTTTCCGCAGGTGAGTTCTAGAAACCTGGGTTGTAAAAAAACAAAAACAAAAACAAAAACAAAACAAAAAAAAAAAAAAACTGTTTTTAGTCTTTTTTCTAGCAGGCACCTAAAAGAAGAATATACCTAGAACAAGAAACCGTCTCTATTCCATCTGAGATTTTCAGTTTTATTTCACTGACTGTTTGAATGGGAAAATATTTTGGGACTAGAAACAGAGTTATTTAAATAGTTATGAGCACGGAGACTTCAGTCTTCCTGTAACAAAAAAAAAAAAAAAAGAGCTCTATGTGATGAAATCATACATTTGATCCCTTTTTCTCGGTGTCATTCAATATCCATTGTCTTATACAAACACTCCATTTCTAGTGTCAGCAGTCAGGTGTTTTCTGTAGAATGGCATTATTCAGTTAGGATGACACCAGACTCTCAGTTTTGGCAGATACTTCCATGTTAGGGATGCAGAGATTACAGTGTGAACTTTTTCCCCACATCTCTTCCATATAAATACTCTGACAAATTCATTAGTGCATCCAGTTCAGCTGAATTTACTACCACATTCAAAATGACACTTTAAGAAGCCTCCTAAGCTTTTTAAAAACCTTGCAAGGAAGTAAAAAGCTATATGGAGCTTAGCTGAGATGAAGACAAGCATTTTGAGCCAAAAAGCATGGAACGTGCTGACAGTTTAAAGAAAGAAGGAAGTTGGAGAACAAACGAGATTTGACTAATGCTTTTTTGGTCCATCCAGAGGCTTGTTACGATTACCCCTTAAACTTACCTTAGGGACTCATTACAGTTTAGATAGCAATATCTGTCTACTGTTGTTCTTCCTTTCTCTCTTCTAATGACAAAATGCTGATAGCCAGACATCATTCCAAACACATTTACTTGTAATATAATAAAGTTGGAAGAGCGTCTGTGGCAGATAGAGGTAATTTGATGGGTTACGTTAGCCAGGGAAACTAAAAGTACAGCTCCTGTTTAATATTTCCAGTCTGGAGTGGTATGGGTAATAACTGCAGTGATAGGAGAGCTCCAACAGCTACCATGAAACTACATGACTTCTACGTTGTGACTAATGAGGTGGCAAAAAAGTTAAATTCTGTACTTTTACAACTCCACAGGCTTCTATCATTTAATACATAATCTAGCACACCTCTGTAAGAGGCAGATACTGAGGCAACACTACACAAAGGCTTGTCTCAAATTAAAAGGGCACTTGTAGCAGTAAAATGAAGCTAGCCCGCATTCTTGGGAAACAGCAAGTCCAAACCATAAGCTTTCTTATTTGAGATGTCGGTCTAAGCACCGACTCTTTACCATGGAAATTTTGAAAGTGATGACATACAGAAGGAGTCGTGTTACTTCCCTTGAGACTTGTTTGTAATGCCAATTTGCCAAATGATGTGGCAATTACGTTGAGTTCAGTCACACACAAAATGTGTTCTTGAATATGGGTATATTGCTAACATCTGTTGTTAGTATTAAGAAAAATTTGCATTGCTGAAAACTAAATCCCAGTTAAAAGTGAACACTTACCGTCTTTAAAAATTAAATAAGAAAATCGTTGCAGTTCAGAGATTCTGCAAACAGACAGGGGCCTTCTGTGTTCATTCATTCCTTAATTTTTATATGTAAATAGATCACAAGACTTGATATTATGCAATGCCAGGATAAATTGCCTAACCAGCAACATTTTTTTTTTTTTTTCCATTTGACAGTTACTCTGAAAATTATGGTTCAGAAACTACTATCAGGCCACTGAAAGATTTTGGAAATATATCTGTGCAAATGAAATCACACTGAAAAATTACTCCTTTCTCTTTGTAAGAAACTTCGAAAATGTAACTATTGAAATCAGAAAAAAGAAAACGTCTGCATCAACTGTGCTCATATTTCTTTGCCTTCCTTTCTCTGCTGTTTCCACCCCATCTCCCACTCTGTTCCTCTACGTTGTTCTTTACTGTCACACATTCATTGAGGCTTTTGTAACAGATCAAATTAATTCCTGGTATAGCACATTCCCTTAATCTGTGACAACCATGCTTTTGTTTGCCCAGTCTGTCTTTTAGCTGTCTTTACTCCAAACACATCCTGAAAAAAAGAGGTCTGGTGGTGGCATCCTGGTGCCACTGCAGCCCCTGGGGACAGCAGCAGGGACAGAGGCTACCCAGTCCTTCTCCCTGCCCAGGACAGGAGCTGCTGCACACACCCAGCGTAGGCTAAGGAAGGCTAGGCTAGGCTTGCCGCATGGTTTTGCATATCAGGAAGATGCTGTACCTCTTGGCACACTAAGATTTCTGCTTCTGGATGCGAAACCATCCCTGGCATCCACAAAGTTAAATTAGAGGATTATCCATAATTTACTGCCAAAGAACAGAGCGCTCCGGATACTCCGTGTTGGTTAGGACAGTTATGCCAGGAAGCAATAGCTGTTTTTCTAACACTGACAGCAATCTGCTCAGTGGGCCAGGAAGGCCAAGTCATATTTAAAATATATTCTTGTACAAGCCTATGGAGTACCTTTGACAAAATATATAATCATATAAAAATGGATGTATTGTAAAGAGGTTTTTAAATTATATTTTTACAAATTTTTGAATTTCTTCTCTCCAGAATTTACTCAAACTCGCTGGAATAACTCAGTGTATTAGTTCAAAATTGCTGCCAGCATCCCACCTGAACACCAGCTCAGATCTCCGTGCTGGCACGTTTCGTTCACGCAGTTCATCCTGGGCCAACAAAAGGATTGTCTGCCTCCCTAAACCACAACCCTGTAAAGGTACAGCTCCCTGGTCTGAAATGAACACTGCTATGGGGCTGCGAGGCAGCCACACAAGTTATGGTGAGAGAACGAGATGGCGTCTGGAGCAGGGAACAAGGAGAGACACACCAGTGGCAGGGGAGAAAAAAAAAAAAAAAAAAAAAAAAAAAAAAAAACACAGTGCAAATTGTGTTCCTGAAGTCAAAGAGAAATGAATCATTCTCAAACAGTAGACATCTAAAGGCTGGATGGAACAATTTCTAAATACTAGTCAGACCAAAAACAACACACCGCTGAAATAATGAGGATATATAAGAAACCAACAAAAGCCAGGAAATTCAAAGCTGAGGCTAAAGTTCCACTCTTAATTTAGGGCTGTTTTCTTTTTTAGAGAATACTGTTCAACTTGGTTGGGGCCATGTAAGGTTGTTTTCTTAAGGTTTTAGCAAACGCACACAGGTTGTAACTTTTTTGCTCTTTCTTTTTATTATTATTATTCTGTGAATTTATTATTATTCTGTGAATAATAATAATAAAAAAGAGTCAACTTTCTTTTTGTGTTTTGTTTTTCTTTTTAATTTTAGCTGTTTTACTCGCACAACTCAAAGTTTCAGTCATAGACAAAATCTGCATTATGTTGGCTTGCTAAACACACACTAAAGGCCCCCATCCCTGGAGTTTGTAATGGAAATGACAAAAGGCAGATGACACAAGCAGAACAGGGAGAACCAGACCCAAAGCCATTGTGGCAGGAACAGCACATCAGCAGCGCAGCTGCCTGAGTTTGGGATTTAAATGCCAGGACTGATTCTCAAGAAGGGCAGGAAGAAACACAGGTTACAACAGCAGGAATGTAACCTTTCTTTGAAGAAGGATAAGGTCTTTCTTGCTAGTATAGATGCAGGATTTAGCAGAAATAGGCACTCCCTGTAACTCCATATAACACAGTGAACTCCACAGAGGTACTTATATATTGGCCATCTCCTACGCCAGGAGTGGGGGGAAAAACAGTTGAACCATTCTCCGTTCCTTTTTCTGGGCTGGAATAAAGGAATTTTGTTTATGTTTACTTTACAGTCTCCAGGCTGGTTTGTATTTATATAATGCCAGACACGGGCTTGTTTACTCATGTTGAGCAGCACGTCAGTTTGCAAACAGCCCCAGTGAATTCAGCAGGGCTGCTGGTGAGCAGCACAAATCCCACCAGCAGGGTCTGGCTCCAGAAGGGTATCTCAGAGACCTAACCAGAAAAGGTGACTTCTTCTCTATTTTTCCTTCCCCACAGACAATCACGTGATGAGGTCTCACCAGTTACAGACATCTCACTGGAGTAAAAAGATGCATTTCATCCCAGCACGGCTACTAGAGGCCATGACCCAAATCCCTGAATGCCAGAGGACAACCACCTTGGCACATACCCCATCCTGTCCATGCCTTTCCACCTGTCTCCTCTGTTGGGAGGACTCCAGCTCTCTGCTACACCTCCCTTCCTAGTGATACAATCACCGGTTCACTTTGTGCTCGCCTTTTCCCTCGGTGCTTTCCTCTGCACCTCCCCTCCCTCCCAGGCTGCCTGAGGCTGTTTGCTTTCTCCAACCACAGAGGGCAGTGTTGGGGAGCTGTCAGCCTCAAACCCAGGGGAAAAGATTCAGGAAAACGAAGAAAGTTTGTCGGCTACCTCTATCTTTGCAGTGGGACAACTAACACCGAGAAAACCAAGACGAAAGCCATTAATATAGTCAGGCTAAAGCACCCGATATAGCCATCTCAAACACTGACTTTTTTTTTTTTTTTTTTTTTTTTTCCCCCAAAGGAAAAGCTGCTCAGGCATTAATTTTGTTATGAAAACAAATTTTGCATCACTGCTCCTGACCTGGTGTTGGTATTGCACTGACATTCTTTGACGTTTTAGAAAAGAAAGGGGAGATTTGCAATTAGGTTTCATTTTTAATTACAGAAAGGTTTCAGAATAAAAGAATATATGATGTGTCCTGAGGCTACTTGCATATTTTACTATCGAGTTACCTCTAATTTAGCTATTGAAATGCAAGAAGAGAGCTCTTGCATATAACAACATGAAATGTCTATCTTAGTCTATCATTCATTTGGCAGAACAAGGAGTACTTTTCATTCAGGTGTGTTTATGATGAGTAAACTTGACCAGATGTTAAGTCTCCTTTGTATTTTAAAGTGTTTTATGGCTCACATTAGTCAGCTGGAAAAGGGCAGATCATTTATATTCCCTTGTACGTTTTTTCAGGTTCAAGATTCCCCAGCGGAACACACGACTATATGAAAATATATAAAAGGAAGAAAGGAACTATTGCAAATGTCACAATGTGTAGAACTGAATTGAATAAATCCCTCTAATTTACAGGATGAATTCTGTAAATATTGAGTGTTATGTGCTACAATTCCAACAGTTTATGTGTAAGAACAAGTTTCTCCCACTCCCTTGCCCACAAGGGAGATTAGAGCAATAATTAAAAGCATATTCTATTCCTAGTAGAAACAGTCCTGATGTCCTGATACACACAGGTAAGAAAAGAGCCATTCAATTTTCACACGCACACACAAACACGCTAATGATGACCTATTTGAACACTTAGCTCTCTAGATGTCCTTGTTAAGGAATATAAGAATACACATCTCTGAGGGAGTCAGCTCTTTTCCCCTACAGAATAAACTGCTGATACTGAAACCACTGAAAAATCATTCTGGAAATTCAATACCAAAAAAAAAGAAAAAAAAAAATCGTAGGAATTTAGACACTCAGATCCTCTAAAAATGATTGGCAACCCTGAAATCTCAGCCTTACTTCTGGGCTCAAACACTTCGTTGTGCTGGATGCCGGTGCACCAGCAGGGTTGGAGCAATGGAGCTCAGAGCACGCCCAGGGGGAAACACAAAGCCTTCAGTCCCCTTCAGTCCTCATGTCAGGGTTTGCAGGGCCAGGAGTAGATTAAACCATGTGGGGAGGGATGTCCTCGTGCTGTGCATATGTCAGCTCATGAGACGGGAGAGTTCCCTCCTGACAGTTATGCCTGCAACAAAGTGGTGTGAAGCTAAGGCTGTGGACCAAAGACTTTGAAAAAGCAAAACCAGCAATTAGTGTTTTGCTGATGCTTTGCATATCACCTTCTTCAGACCTTAAAACCACTTTGTTGCTCCCATGCTGCAAGCTGCCCAAAGCTGTGACGATGCTAGCAGAGCCCAGCAGAGGTAGCTTGCTTCACCTCTCCCCACTGCATTAGCACGGGTTCAGCACCCCACTGACCACGGCTATGTGGTGTTTGGTCAGCTCAGACTGTGGGTAAAGTGAGTTCATGTCTGCCCACAATCTGCTGTGTAAGCGTGTTCTCAAGTCTGCTGCTCAGTCCTAGGGACCGTCCCACTTCCAGTAAGGTTACCGTGAGGCTGTGGGATGCAGAAACCCTTACTGGGCATGGCTACGGCCTCAGCTCCACGAAACTTCACAGATTGCTACAATGCAAAGTAGATTTCCATCATGTGGTGGCCAGGAGCAAGGTAATTCTTTGTATTATTATGAAAATTATGCTAACACTATATTTTTTCAAATATATTCCCCATTACTACTGCTGGAAACCATGGCAGTTCAGATCCCATTGTACCCCACTGCTTGAGAAAGCCCAAATGACCGGTGTGATTATTACTGAACTACTGCTATTGAAATGTTTTCAGTACTTTAGCTGGAAAGGTATTTTTAGCCTTTAATAATTTACATTTTAGATATTTCATCATTAAAAAAAAAAAAAAAAGAAAGAAAGAAAGAAAGAAAAAAAGAAAAATAAAAAAGAAAAATAAAAAAGTTAAGGTGCAAAGACTCCTTTGGAAGTTAAAGGAAAAATCAATCCTTTTCCAGCTTTAAATATACAAACTTCTGTAAAAATAGTCTTTAAAAGACACTAATTGGTAGGAAGCAAACCCTTCCTTCAGCCTATATTAGAGTTATTTGTTTTTCTGGTATCTTTTCTAACCCCTGTCCTCTCAGAAATACAAATTGGGATACCTCTTGCCTCAGCTGGGACCAGGAGCACCCCCGGAAAAACATTCTCAACAATATGTTGAAAAGAGCTTTATCTAAATCCTAAGCACATGGATAAATCGATAAATAAAGAGTAATGTTATATAAATAAGGCATAATGGATTATAATTAATTTACACAGATTAAATAACTATTGAAAGAAATTAAATGGAAGGAATACAAATCTGTATCTTAGGCAATAATAACAGGTGTTCCATCTATTAGGAGAAAATCTTATTTAACTTACGTAAGTTGCAGAAACTAAATTATTTGAAAGCATCTCTGGCTATCTACAATCCATCATGACTTTGTCAACATAAGATGTGCACATTCTATTGTTCTATTGTACGAAATCAGCTAAAATTTTATCATCTATTTCTTTGATTTGATTTGATTGAACAGGACTGATCTACCCCAAAAGTATAGAATTATCAGATTCATTTTAGTATTTTAGGTTTTTTAATCCTTTCTAACACTATTTTATCACAAGTAAGGCAATAAAGAGCTAAACTTTTAGGGAGGAAGCCATCAGACTGCCACAAACTGTATTCATGATGACAAGTGACATTTGAGGATATTTTTATTCAGTAAATAATTAAAGCCAGTTCTGGTACAGCAATGCAAACAGTTTAAGAATAATGTCCACCCTGGCAGTAGTATATGTGATGATATGGTGTAAGATGAAAGAAGATTTACTTTTTTTAACTGGAAATTTTGCTATAGTTCCCATTTTGTCAATATAATCATGTAGTCTCTTTTGCCTTTAATACTATAGATGTTGACTCTTATATGAGGACATTATTGTTCTCTTTTTGTCTGCTGTTGAAGAAAAGCTATGCAAATTAAAGGGTCTTAAAAGCTCGATAGATCCAAGGATATTACTAGACAAAAAAGCAAAATTACCATCTTTAGTTGCTTTCATGTATGCCAACTTTCGAACCTGAGGAGACCAAGAACAAAGAATTTAGACATGATAAGCCTATCTCTGAAAACACCTCACGCTCTCAACTGCTTTTGTGTTAGTGAATAAAATGCAATTGTCTAATACTCCCATAGTTCTCTGTTTGTTTTTCTGCTTGTTTGTGTTGGTTTCATTTTGTTTTTCCAGATTGTTCTAAAAGGTCTTTAGATGCTTCCTAACGCATAGGAATCCTTTCTAGAAGTGTCTACCAGTAAGAAGCATCCTTTGAGGAGCTCTGAGTGGCATTGTATAAATAGATGTTTCTAATGCATCAGAAAATTGCCAGCAAAAATCAAGGAGTTAAAGAAAAACAGTGCACTTTCTCAACTGATTGAGACATCTAGAGAAGTATTTAGAAGTTATTACACTATGCCTTACATCAACAGCCAGACGTTTGAGCATCATAATGCTGCCTGTGTCAACACTGCAGAGATTTGGGAACTGATGTCAGTCACAAGCTCGCACTACAACGTACCTGGTGCCACCACCTTGCTGAAAAATATAGTAGAGCTCCCTAGGGTATCAAATGAGAAAAATAGCTCTGTATTCCAGGTTGCCACCTTTGAAGCCCAAACTCAGGACTCGCAACTTTGGTAAATGATGAATCTGCATAGGCGTGTTGCAACGCTCTTCTTACTTGTTCCTTCTGTTTGTTCACAGAGGGGGTAAATCTCTTCAAAGAAAACAAAAAATAATAAACAACATCAAACTAAAATTTACTGGTATTATAGCTTTTAATTTTCTAGAGTTTGCATGAGGTTTTGAGACCCATGGTTGCTATTAAATGTAACAAAGGTGACCTGGCAGAAGGTCTGCCCACCAATTTGCACGATGGAACTATAGCACTGAGAATACATTATTATATTTCTTTTAATATTATAATTTTATTAACTTAAAGAATATGCTTTGAAAGGATGCCAGGAAATTGCATTAAATCCCTAAAATGAATAAAATGAGTTAGATGGAGATGCCGCTCTTAAGTAGTTCCGTGTTGCCTCAAGATGAAAGCGCTGAAACCTTGGACCCTTTTGAGACTGCTTGCCTCCAGCCTGTATGCTAGGCATTATGGGGAAAAAGTGCTTTGCTTATTCCCACTGGTCTACAAATTGTTGGAAAAGGAGAATAACTTATAATGTTGTTCAGCACAACTGCTTATGAGATGACTGAAGGTCATTTTTAGGTCATGGACTTGCTGAGGTAGTTTCATGTTCATTAGAAGGCTAACTCAGAGATACAGATATCATATGAATAGAATAAAACTTATTGGTGGAATTTATTAGAGACGTTCACATAAAAACAATACCAAGGAAAGCAACTAGATCCAGCAAGTTCAGATGTCAGTAAAATTAATATGCCTTCTTTGAACTATAAAACCTACACATGATTGAGAGAATATCTATGTAAGGTAAAAGAAAAGTAGTCACGGTGCAGATGTGAATGAATCAGAAGATGCACTAGAATATCCTGGATCAAGACACACTTTCTACCTTTTTATTATTAGTCAGTAAACTGGGGAATACCTATGAGATAGAAGACATTCTTCTCAAAGGCAGATAAACAATGCAACCATGACTTATTTCTTATAACTTCCTCTTGCTGTGGCTGCTATGACAGTGCTTCATGAACACTCTGCACTTCATATAGTGTTAAAAGTATAGCTGTCTACATTGCATAATATAGACTTTGTCCATGCTGAGTAGTGAGGGTGCACAGCTGTGTTCCCTCCACAGAAACTTGTCCTCCAATAGGTCAGACTAGGGAATGTCCAGGTCATTTATAAGCCACATGCTGTGGTTTCCTTTGGAAACCCAAAATACTGTAAAAAAATAAACTGGTCTGTACCCAGATTTTGCTCTTGTAAGAAGTCAGGACACAGCGGGATGATGTAGGTCTACAAATCTTAGCAGCCAGTGGAACCCTTCTACTCAAGAAATTCACCTGGAGATCAAATCTGAAGCAAACTAAATTAATCTATAAAAAATAAATCTATAAATTCTAAAATCACTCAAATTATCAAATTAGATGATAAAGTAATTTCTTAGACTGGAATGTGCAGGCCAACAAGTATATACAAATTCACCAACATTTCTACAGTGTTCAGTATTCAAACTCCATGGAACTTGAAACCAACTAGATTTGCACTGATCTTTCCAAGTCTCATCAAACAAGCACAAAACAAAGTCATTTCATATTCTTTTGCAGTACAGCACAGATACTGTGACATCTGTCATGAATGCAAAATAGCAAAATACATGATCTACTCCTGTTAGATATTCCTAACTCGTACAGGGCTGATATTGTGAGAGCAAGAGTGATAATAATTTGTGATGTAAACTGATATGAACATTAACATGTGTGAAAAAAAAACAATCTTTAACAGCAACACATTTATCAATGGATCAAAATAGAAAAAGAAAGAAAAAAAAAAAAAAAGGAAAAAAAAAGGAAGAAAAGAAAAAAAAGTTGGACCGTTTCTCCTTTTGCCTGCCTGAAAGGTTACTAATACAGAAATACTGACTCTGAGGTAGCTGTTTTGGGACATAGCTGTCTCATAGGAGGCACGATGAATACCACAGCCATAAGAAAGTAATGAATGTTTGCGAGTGTCAGTTCAGCTATTTTCAGTAGTGTCGTCTGGAAAATGTTTACAGAAAGGGAAAATAAATTGATTTCATACAGATAGAGAAAATAAATTGATTATTTACAGATTATACAAATATGATTTGATAAAACCACAAATTATTTCACTCATTGCAGCCTGATCTAGTGATTTTCCCCTGTTTTGACTGCATACTGTGGGCTGGTATCAGGGCAGGCAATTCCTATTACATATATTTTCCAAGCATTCAGCAGTACTACGTCCTGAATATTTGGTCATACTTTCTAGGAAAACTAGGAACAAAATGGGAGGTTGTCAGTAGCTACACTGCTAAAGTGGAGTAGCTCTGCTGGCTTCAGTGTTTTATACCAACAGAGCTGCAACTATAAGTTTCTTTGAAGCCTACAAAAATGAAAAGTACAACTGACATATTATAATGGAGGTTACTTTTGTGGTTGATCCACAATACTATTTCTAAAGTTACCTTAAAGAAAGATAAACTTTCATAACAGTCTAAATTCTCTAAATCTACTTCTGACATCAGGAGAAAACTTCAAATGGTTCAAACTGACTTTCAAGTGACTGATTTTGCTACCAGCTTTAACCACTGTCAGTGTGCCATCCATTTCAAGTGTAAATAAAATTCATATCCTAAAAAGCCTATTTGTATTCTATTCTTTTACAGCAGACTTTTCATTTGTGTGATCATTAATTTTTAAGTGTTCATTAATGAAATACATCCTTGTCCAAAGTTAATAAATGGATTAATAACTGGGATAATGAGAATTCTGGCAAGACAAAAATTCAAGAGAGAGAAACGAGAAGAGGGAACGTGACAAGTTAATGATCCATTAAAGTAAATCCTGGGTCAGTTTAGATCCTGCAGGGTTCATTACTGCATAATAAATTTAATTGATAGCCATAAAAACCTGGGAGGAAGCTAGAGAACTTTGGTTAAATTCACTGGGTAGTCATTTAAGATGTTTCTTAACTGTTTGAATTTATACCTTTCTGGTAGGAAAAAAAAAAAAAAAAATCTAGTTGTTAAAAGAATATAGGTATTCAATTGAAAGCAAAGCACCAGCTTTTAGACAAGTGGCTGGTTGGCTGTGTCACATACACAGCTACCTACTCAAGTTCAAGAACCCCAGGAAATAGAGGTGAGACATGGAAATCGGATGTCCTGTTATGCCACTAACTATGTTTAAAACAATAGCGTAGTAAGACCTGATACACAAAACAAAAGTACGAACTGGAAAAATAAATGGTGTTGATTGGGATAGAGAGAAGAGGTACATTATGTCTCTAGCTGAGGTTTTAGCTGAGGGTTATCCAGGTGCTGTGTTATTTACAAAATTGCTCCATGGCGTGATCCTGCTGCTCTTCATGGGCTGGGGCTTAGACTTGGTCATCCCACTGGGACCTCCATTAGAGAATGTCTCCTAGTACATAGCTTTTGGCCAGTACACAGATTGCTAACTAACCACCAAAATGTCTTTCTAGAAATGAAAGCAGCATAGCTGTGCTTTGCATTGCGTGAGATGAGAATGCTGCATCAAGCCCAGTGCCTGTGCTCACTGATTAAATGTGTTTTTACAGAGCTGTGCAAACACACTAAAGCAAGTTCATGCATGTGTAGCCTGACAGGAACAGAGATACAAGTGCTTTGAAATCTCTTGACCTTGCATCCATTTTCAAATTTTCCTATTTCTCCAAAGCTCCAAGATTTGGAGATGTTTTCCAAGTCCAGGACTCATCCTAAACTGTCATCCGCACAATAGATATATTGCTGACACAATGAAGTTTATTAAATATATATATATTCCTAAACACTGCTAGTTAAACAACACAAAAGCCAAATTTTTTTACAGCTGCAGATTGTTCTCATGGGTGTTTAGTTAACATTATTAAACCCATGCTTGGTTAAATTCCTTTTCTTTCCACGACCACATTAAATTATTTACATATTTACAAACCAAGATGCTTTTCCTTTGTTGCAGATACAAGCCTTATCCAGCAACAGACTATGTAATTAGAAACCAGCTAACCAACATGACCTCGAATATGCAAGGCACATATTTGTTTAACACAGTGGTTCTGTTGCACAGACATCCAGGAGGACTGAAAGACAACTGAAGTTACACTAATAAGGATCTATTTTTAAGCATACACTTGTCTTTCAAAAGATGCTGTTTGGCAAGAATTGTAGGGCTACCTAAAAAGGCTCATCCTTTGGGAAAAAAAAATAATAATAATAAAATAAATAAATAAATAAATAAATAAGTAAATAAAGTGCTATATTAAAATAAAGTGAGTTCTGAATAACAAGAAAGGGTGGGAGACAATTTTAAGGATAGTTTTCCTAGGGAGTCTGAGGCTGCCATGGGAAGGGACTCTGGGAAGGCAGACTGGTACAAAAACAGCCTGCGGAAGGGTAGGATTGCAAGTAACTTCAGCAAGGAATAGCAAGGCAGGAATTTATATCAAAGCAAAACAGGGAAAATAGCTTTGGTCAAAGAGAAGGGAGGAAAATCAGTGGTCAGAGCTTACACCCACATAATTGGGTAGGAAATGATTAAGGCGCTTGTGAAGCTGGGGGCTAGAACTGGCCAAAGCTTCATTCATCTGCCCCATGTCCTCATGATTATTTTTTCCTCCCTATACACGTGTGTATTACTGTAAGGTCCGCCAAAAGTGTCTGAAAGGCTCATTCAGCCCTTAGCAAGGAAACCTTGGCTTAGGGCCACGTGGCTGGTTTTGCAGGAAAGGAAAAGTGTAAGCTCTCCTTGAAGGCTGCAGCAGACCTGTAGATCACTCAGATGAAAACTTCAGACACAAGTCCCAAAATACACGTCCCGAACCTGGATGGAGAACACCCCATGTCAAACTAATTTTAATGCACCAAACTAGGAGGAAACATGAATCGAATTATAATTTTTACAGCTTGTGAAGAAATTTTGTTATACACAGGGTTAATTCTGAATCAAGTCTTGATAGGGGATTAAAATGGCACATCTCTCCCTGCCCTTCCATGGTTTATCTCACCACCATGCAATTCATTCTCTAGGAGGTGTTGGGAGATATTGAAGTAGGATACGGGTGGAATTTTAGTTCCTCCTCCTAGCATACCAGGAGACACATCCAAGCTTGCAAAGGAGCTGCTGGAGTGTCCTGCAGTTACAGGATACACAAGACAAAATGAGATAGAGCTTTCTCCAGTAAGGTATTTTGGGGATTTTTGCTTGGACCTGAGTCTAACAACATGATCTCAAGGAAATTGAAATACAGTTCCAAGAAAAATAACGTATAACTTTTCAGTCTTTAAATAAAATTGCTCAAATTGATAGAATGCATTCTGATCCAAAAAAAAAAAATAAAAAAATTATTCATACTTCAAATTCAAAATATTAACACTGTTCAATAACTAACATACATAATCATAGTGCTTAAAAATACTACATATGATAATATATTTTCCTACTTTTGGATGAAAAATCCAACTACCAACACAACACAGCACTTCAGCGTGTTTTCAAACCATTTCTCCTCATAAAGAACAGTCAAAAGTTATTTTTAGCAAAAGTATATATATTTTTTTTACAGAGAGATTTTGAAATATGTATTTCAGAATTATATATATATGTATATACACACACATACATAAGATGGCTGTTTTCCTTCTCATACCCTGGTTGGTCCAAGCACACGATCACACAACACAGCCTTTGTTACCTTTTCAGCAGGAGCTATTTATATCTCGAGACACCTCACTAGGCAGCTTTCTTTGTTATGGTTTTCCCAGTTTCTTCTAAAAAAACTACATAATTTGCAACATGTGTATAATGTCCCTATCTATATACACATACACTGCATGTTATACATTGGCATATAAATTTGCAAGTGAATATCTATTCCATTAGTATAAATTATTCCAGTATTAGTATATATATAGTATATATATTGCTCTACCACCCTTAAGATCACTCTGCAATAAGGATTTTGAATTAAACTAAGCAGCAAAATTCAGAATAAAGCCTGAAATAAATGAAAGGTTTGATATTGATCTCAGTACTACCAGAATACCAGAATTCTACTGAATGCATAGCTTTCTTTGTGAGTGTACATCAGATCAGCTTTGGCTTTTTTTTTTTTTTTTCCTTTCTCAATAATTTGTATTTGGTACTGACTGTACTAAAATAAACCCCAAAAAATTACAATGATTCCATTAATATATTATTTCCAAGGCTGAAATTTGGGGAAAAGAAAATGAGCCAATGAGCAAACAACATTTTCCTGTTTTTTTGTTCTACTACATAAAGTGCATTAATTTAACTGGCCTTAGTTAAATATAACCTACTGCAGTTCCAACAGACTGAATCATCCTGTTGATTTTTAACAATGGGCATTTTGCATGGCTTCTTCCCTTAGAACAGTGGGGTAGATGTTTAGAATTGAAGGTGTGGAAAGCACTAATTGCCATAAGAATCCCAGCAAACTCCTTTACAGTAAAAACTCTACATTCGAACACTCACTATTAAAAAAATCCACCAGTTTCAAGAAAAATACATTTGAAAAGAAATGTAAACACTTAAAAATAATTATAGGTTTAATTCGCTTCCATTAATTTCTCCTGAATATGACTAGCATAAAATTATTTTAAACTTTTACACTCTCTTGTGAACAAGGAAAGTTCTTACTAGAACCCAAAACTTTCCTTGAGCCTCTCTAAAAAAAATGCTAAGCAGGTGACGAGATGTATGGTTGTTGAAGGATTCATCTCCCCCTCTTCTGCTCCATCACCATTCCTGAGCAGGAAATCTGGACTGGCATGGGGAGACCTGCTCTTGATTTCTCTTTAACACACAGTAGGACCTTGCCCTTGACTTCTCCCTTACGAGTCCATGCTAGTCTTGCTTTGGGAGCTCACTGCTCAGGTGGCAGCAGGGGATGCTTTCCTACCTCTTCTGTCACCAGTTATAAGTAACACAGGTAGCTAATTCAGAACAAGGAGGAAGGTTTTGTGTACCTTCTTAATTGATTCAACATTGCTGCCAAAGTGGACTGTTTCTAACTACTTTATTTCACATGAGTGCTCTTATAATAAACATGTTAAAGATAATGAAATAATTAGATACTACATCAAGGACTATAAAATAACTTATATGAGTATTTATATCTTCGTAACTAGAATTTACATGTGGGAGGCATACACTTGAAGGAAGCTGATTAAAAACACTATTATGATGACCCCCCCTTTTTTTCTTCAAAATGCAATGTGCATTGAAAGTACACAATAGCTGCATTGTTATGATACCTTGTGTGCATACAATGTTTGTGCTAGTGAAGTATTAGAAATGTCCTCAGACTGTAAGATCACTGTTCATTAAATAGCCAAGTTCTGGCTGTGCTGCCAGAATTCCATTTCACAATAATGATTTACCAAATCTGGGAGCCTAACAGAGAAATGCAAAAGCAAATTCAGATTTCTTGCTTTAAACAAAGTGACGGTATGTGTATTCCCAGACATCATCAAGTGTTGCAAAATCCAAACCAGTATGAAAACTGCAGTAAGATAAAACACTTGATTGTATCTGCTGGATCTTACCCCAATAGCTGTTTGCAGGACATAATCTGCAATGTCTCCCCAAGGTTCTGTTACAATTATCCTTACAGTGTATTGAAGTCCATTTCCACTTTGTTTAGAAAATTGTGCTAGCTATTTTTTTTGGCTATTTCGTTCTTTGTTGAAAACATGCCTCATTGCTTTCCCTCTTCAAAACAGTATATTAAGCACAAGAGAAATGTGTGCAGGACTACAGACAGCCTGGAAATCAAGGAAATCACCTATCACATAGATCAAAGTATTTATGTGTAAGTGAGAAGTTGCTTACTCATTTCTCCATCCAAAAACTGTTACTGTGAAAACATAATGAAAAGAAAGAGTACTGACAATACTCTGAGACATGCTTTACAATAACTCCAAGTTCAAAATGATTTGAGTAATGGATACCAAGAGACTCCGCTCCTAACAGAGTGGCCTTATCTCTTGTGTGGGCATACTGCTGGGTGCCCACCCAGAGCTCAGCTCACTGCTTCAACCCCATCAAACTCAGCAGCTCTGATATTGTCCTGTTGAACATATAATATTGCTTGGGTTTTGTTCAGTGAAAGCAACTTCTATTCAATTCTTGTATCAGAGGCTTAATGAACCCATCTTCTCCAAGGATGTATAGAAGGATGCAGAATATTCTTTTATAAAATACTCGGCTCATCATGTCCCTGGAACAGGCAACCCCACCTTGGACCACAAGATCCACTCTTCATATCCTTTAACTTCAATGAAATAAGAAGGCTCATTGTATAAAAGTGTTAAACATCCTCTTCTTTCCAGCTACACTTATATGAAAGATGAAAAGAAGCACTGCCAACTCTTAGATAATTGCCCATATTATGAGCCTTCAGCCCCTTTTTAAAGAGGAATTTACCATTATCAAGAGTCAGCTTTCAGGCTTTCCACTGAGAAGTTTATAAAATACCTATAAAGCCAAATTTTAGTTTGTGCTAAATCTGTGTTAGGCAAATTTAATAAGAAACATTTTGAACAGTCATGTACTGCTGGGTCCCAGATGATTTTCTTATGGGACTAATGCATAAAATAGATTGCCTTTTAAAATCCTTCTTGGGCATATCATTCTTGCTGGTATTTAGACCATTTATTGAGAGAAGGTTAATCTAAATCATTTTTCAAATGTGAAGAATGACAATTTTCACTATATCACTGCTCTTATATTACAAAAATGCAGTACTAGACTACAGGTAGACATATACATCATTGTTGTATGATGTGAAGAGGAATATCTCCAAACTGAAGATTGCATTATCATAAACAACATCAGGAGGGAACTGAAAGGACAGTAAATGTAGAATGACTTTTTATTTTTATGGTATTTGGGCGTCTAATCTCCTAAACTGGCTGTAAAAGAACTATAGTCAGAAAACTTCAGAGAGATCTGATGAGCACACTTGTAGTAGAGACAGATTTGACCATTCTACTCTGGTCTCAGTTTCTCTCAACTCTGTTGCTCAAATTCATTTCCACTTCAGTCCTTTTTTTTGCATTTAGGTACCCTCTCTAACTGTCCATATATTGCAATCTGTGTGTATTTTGCAAGACTGTGCTACATACATGCTAACCATGCAGTGTTGTGTTGCTGTGGGTGTTGCTATGACACATTAAAAAAATTATTTTTATTAAAACATCCCTTCAATAAAATATAACACAGATGAAAATTATTCTGAAATATGGCAATATAGGCAGTATCCAAAGGGATAAATAATGTCTGTTTCCTAGAAACTGGATAACCCTGGCTTCACTGGAATAGCAGTATAAACATACTAAACTGGAAATTAATGAGAGGGTATGAATCCAGACCAATACATATGACAACAATCAAAAGTAACAAGGCTCACAGGAGCACTGAAAAGGGCAGTGGGCAGAACAAACCGCCGGAAGAACACTTGGTTGCAATGCCAAAGCCCTGAAAGCCCAATTGACACAGAAACGGACATGTGGAGAGGAGAAACAGGAAAATCCGTAGAGTAGATTGTGGATACACAGTGTGCTGAGAAGGCATTTGCAAAATACTTTCCACGCAAGGAGTATTAATTGAAAATATTCTACATACTCATAGAAGTGAAGTGAACAGGTCTGGAAGTTTTCCAGGATCTCTAACCAGAGAGTGCCCATAAACACAGAGGTCTTTGGAGACCCTGGATGTGGCTGCTGTTCTGCTGACTGTGCCCTTCCTGAGTACCTCATTTTAAAAGTTCAGGCTGTAATTATCCCCCCATCCTCTTTTCTCCAAGTAGTGAAAATTCTGGCTGTATGGTTGGAAGCAATATTATTTAACATTTTTATATGGCATTTTACATGTCCCAGGCACTGAGAAGACATTGATTCAACCTGACAGGACTGTATTGAAGTAGGCGGGTAATTATTACTCTCAACCCCTTGCAAAACACTGGAGAATTGAGTAGACTTGTCCTCAGAGAGCATCCAAGGCTGTGGGGAACCACCTGCATTTATCCACTCAAACCAGCCCTTGGACCAACCAGGAGATGGGGAAGGAAGGAGAGGAGCTGCAGGGGAGGCAGAAATATTTGTCTAGATACAGCAATTTAGGGATAAGTCTTCAAACTTGTTTCCTTTTCTCTCATTTATGACTCAAGCAAAGATAATTGCATGGTGATGTTCTGCTATATAGTTACAGGACTGTTCAGTGTGGTTTTTTGGGGAAAAATAAAAAATCATAAATGTGTATTGAACCTGGAAAACCCTGTAAGCTATAAAGTTAACAAAACTGTTCCTTTATGTGAGTGGGGTCTGCCCATAACTTGATGAATGCATTGCCAGATTGAAAAGGAAAAAATCTTCAGTATGGCAAAAACTATGATGGTTCATATGATTTGAATTAAATTCAGATAATAACCATACTTGGCTCAGTGGTGTTTGGAAAGAGAGTTTGAAATTCTCCTCAGAGACATTTCTTAGCTTAACTTTAAACAAGAGCCCTGACTGACTGACTACTCCATTCAAAGAGGAAGAAAAAGAGTTCAACATATTTAAATTCTTTACTAGAGCCTCTTGCCCCTTTCAAAATCTATTTCCTTTTAAATATATATTTATAGATAAAAGAGGGAATGAGAGCAAAGGAGATGTATATCTGCACAGACATACTCATCTATCTATGCATCACACTCTATAAATATACACGGTATAAATAAAGATATATTGCTCCATGCGTGTCTATGGACAAGTCATTTAATTTTGTCTGTATTTACCCAACTGTTAGAGCAGGCATATGCACAGGTATTTTGTTATTGCAATTGGTCTACTTGCACTTGCACAGGTAATAAAGATCTTTTGAAAACCATAGCAAAATACTAAAAACGTGATTTTAAACAATATCTTGCTAATGAATTCATGTGAACGCATTTTATTGCATTGGTAGCAATGCTAAATGCTTTCTGTAACTAAGACTGTTACGGGTCTGGCAGCTGAGAAAAGCACAGTGGGAAGGAAGAGCCAAACCAACTTGATGCTATACTCCCACCATCCCAGTGCAACTTGAAGCAGCCTCCAGGAAGCTGTAATTTATGCTGGCAATGACAATTTCAATAAGACTAGAGATCAGAGTCATGTTACATGCTTGATCTGCCCCTTCCACCACCGATATTCCCTCTTTTCTCAGCTTGCTCCACAAAGAGCTGGTCTGTCCAAAGATTTCCAGGTCAGGAAAATCTCCAGCTACCCTGACAGCCTCAAAGCTGATTTGTGACAGGGGCAAACTGTTAAGAGTTGCTTCTAACATTAAAATGCACCACTGGCACCAAATTGCCCTCAGATCACAATGCCTGTTGTAGTTACAAAGGGATTAATAACAGTGAGAAAAATAAACTGCTAACAATGGAGGACATTGTTTGTCCACAACCACACTATTTTTCCTGCTTTACATGCATGGAAATGCATGGTTTCCCTTACTACATTTCACCGGACCCTGCCAAAATATTTTACAAGCAAGTAAATGAAAACAAACCGTGAATAAGGAAATAATTCCTTTAAAAACAAAGGCAATTGTGTTAGGATTTATAATATGTGTGTGTTTCTCATACAATACATCCAGTGTTAAATACCTAACTCGTATTGCGGGCATTTGGAAGGGCTAAATTACGAACACATAACCACTGCATCAAATTTGTGCATATTTTGTCTCTTCAGTTTTACTTAATAACCCTTCCTCAGCTCCAAAGGGAACAGATGTGTTTCAGCAGCTGTCCTTGCTTTCTCTGTAGCATAAGTTTAGTGGATGAGCATGCATATGAATGTCTTATCATCAACAAATTAAGTGATGCCTTCCAGATTACTGAAATGTATTTTAAAATGATGTTCTGCCCTTAATACCTGCTTGCAACTCAGCTAAGCAATGTGTTTCCCTTCCAGAAGACGTTTTCTGATGTGTTGCTAGCCATTTTGTGACATTGCTTATTAGATCACCTGTGAAAAACAAACCAGTTCCACATTGGTCCTGTCAGGAAGCAGCGTCTGTTCTCCTTATCCAACAAATTGGTTTGAGTTTGCTTCTCATATTCTTTCCTAAAATACCATTTCATCAGTGATTCATCTTGCATTATTCCTCCTAAGAAAGGAAGAAATAAAGGACATGTGCCAACTGGAGGGAGGTAATAAGGGACACATGCATGCACAATGTGTTGGAGCTATGCTGAAACCAAATTTACTGTGAACGTGAGGCTAGTTCTTCCTCCAGATGGGGCTGGAAGCAGCAGGACCAGTGTGTGTGTGTGTGCTTGTGGGCTGACTTCAGCCACAGCAGATGGAAACCATAGAAGGGAAGGAGCAACAGGCTGCAAGGGTCTGGGAATTTATTGAGCCCAGGTCCCAAATTCACCTCCTCAGTGAACTCCAGGAACCAATGAATCCTCTTGCCCCACGTTCAGGTGTACCTTATGTCAGTCACAACTGATAGTCCTGCCTACCTGTGAATGAGATGACAAAGCCACCCTATAAAACAGATGAAAATGAGCAAACCGGCCTTTAGGGGCATCATGGAGACACTCTGTGACAGAGCAAATAACCACAGCTTTCTCCAGCTGGAGCTGAATGAAACGTCTGAGTAAATTGTTTGTGTTTGTGTTTTAAAGTCAAAACCACCTCACAGGCATCTGCAGCCCTCAGAAATAATAAAACCAGCAGCATACTGTGATATGGTAAAAAGGGAGGAGGAAGTGGCAAGGATCTGTGAAGCAACCGTGACCTTAGAAGGCTACATTTAGAAAAGAAGAAAGCAAAGCAGAGAAGCTGGGTAGAAACAGGACAGGGGGAACATGGAGGGAAGGCAGGATTATCTGAAAGAGAATGTGGCTTGGCAAATAGAAACCTAGAATGTGGCCACGGATGGGATAAAAGAAACATGAGGTCTGGGGAGGTGCAAGGAAAGGCAGTGGCCAGGCAGAGCAGAGCTTCCTGGGCAAGAGGATGAAGTGAGCCCTGAGTGCTCCGATGCTGCCATTGCTGTCAAGGATTCACATATCATTGTTGTCCATTTTTCATATTTAAATCCTTCCAAAACCATCCTCCACCTCTTACACTGGTGAAATACCATTGAACAGACCTAGTTCTCCTAAAAATATAACCCTTCTCTTGGATATTATGCGTGGGGTCTGATTCAATTACAAGTTCCTTTATGTGCCAGCTTTCTCCAGTTTTATCTATCACTCTGAAGAACCTATGAAGAAAAGCAGAGTGTTAGCATTCTACTAAGCTTCTTCATACCCCCAGTTTTGCCTTTTGATTGCTGATTTTCTTCTGCCCATTGCTAAATGTATTCTTTGGGGAATTAAGCCTGTATCTATAAGTCTTAATAGAGCAAGGAGCGGCTTAATTTTCGGTTCAATAAGATTTAAACGTGTTTGGCATTGGATGTGTCTGTTTTGCTCAGCAGGATGATTTGAACACCTGCTTCAATCTGTTCTGCTGGACTGCTACTCCTAATTGTGAATGGACACAACAGTGAAAGGACACTGTGTTGGCTCACTGGTCATTCTTTCGTTACTCTCCAGAAAACATTATTCTTGGGAAATATCCCAGACACATTACTGTGACTGAGTCGGATTTATTGTTCCAGAAGTGAAAATACAGCAGAATATAGGCAATGACTTTCTAAATGAAGAGAAGGTAGCTCAAGTAGCACTCATAGAAAGGAGAAAAAAATAGACCAACAAACAAGGAATACACTAGTCTGCAATTTATCCTAATCCGTGAATAGGATTCAGCATTTCTCTCTCCTCCTTTCCTTTCCTTTCCTTTCCTTTCCTTTCCTTTCCTTTCCTTTCCTTTCCTTTCCTTTCCTTTCCTTTCCTTTCCTTTCCTTTCCTTTCCTTTCCTTTCCTTTCCTTTCCTTTCCTTTCCTTTCCTTTCCTTTCCTTTCCTTTCCTTTCCTTTCCTTTCCTTTCCTTTCCTTTCCCTTTCCTTTCCTGAAAGTTATTCAAGCTGTTTTGGATCTCCAGTGAAAAACGCTAATAATATTATTATTGATGAGAAAACAATAGGCTGCTTCCTTGTAAGCAATGCAAACAAAACCAGTCATAAAATTTTCTTGTGGAAAAAGCCTGCCTGAGACAAACAAGAATTGTGCCTCATTATACAGCACCTGAAACACTGCTGATCAAACAGCTCTCCCTGTGTCTCATGCCACACAAAATATCCACTGGCAAACTGTGTGCTAAATAGAAGAAACATAATCAAGTTGAACCTGTGTTGAAATCAAGCAAATTACTTTTGTTTTCTTTGTAGTCATCAGCAATTCTTTTGTTTTAAATATCATTATGCCTTGCACAACTTAAATATTAATTTTAAATTAAATTCATACTTGTTCCCATTTATGATGACTCACAATTGTGGGTGGGTGAGGACTATGCAGGACCGGCAGCAACTTTAAGCTACCTGTCATCCTGCTCTGGGCAGCTGGAGGCCTACCAACCTCCTTGGAGAAAGTTAGAGCCAACTTGAGTCCTTCTACTTGCCTTCTAGGGCTCCACAGAAGAATTTAATAGCTCTCATCATCTTGGCTCCTTTTCCCCTGTACCCTACCCTAGTGGAGGTTAGCAATAAGTCTGAGTGGTCTTGCATTAGCCAGGGATGGCTCCAATGCTGTCTCCGTGGGTTAGTCTGGCTTTGAAGAGCAGTTTTAGGAGCTTTAAACAACACACACAGACAAAGGGCCCACTACACTGTGTAATTAATTACCTGGTTCTGTGTTTGAGTTCTCCAAAATGTTTCTCACATTATGGGTTCATTATAATATACTGTGTGGTCCTCAGATGAAGGAAATGTTCCCTTGCAACCAAAAGCAGCAATTGGCAGCCTCAACAGCTATCCTAGAAATGATGCTTTGCTGGCCTTAAAAGCAACCTAAATACTAGCAGTTTAGAGTTCTCATTTTTACCCCATACAATTTCCTTCTAATATTCAGAATTATAACATCTGCACAACTCTTCACCTCATCACCTCACTCCTTACCTAATACCTTTTAAATCTCTTGAACAATGTAACCAAATCTGCCAAAGGGGCATATAGGCCAAACTAAAGTGTAAAGATACATAACTTTAGAACCTCTCACACTGCTGCATGTTCAGAACCCTAGTGCAGTTGCTTTAGGGATAATATGTATAGAAGGGCATGTGGGTGTGCATACATATAGCAGGGATTTATCTCTCTAAGAAGGAATGTCTCATCTCTGAAAACCTGCTCTGTCACTCAGTCAGGGCACATAGAGCCTGGGACACCTCTGGTTCCTGTAGGGGCTGTGCTGCCACAAGAGCCATTGGGGTGTTTTGGTTTAGTTTGGTCTAATTGGGAGTCCCAGTCACCCACAAGAAACAAGGACAGTCCATACATGCAGATACGATCTAGCTAGGCTATTGTTCTTTCTGTAAACTATCCAGCTGACTAGTGACATTAGGAAAATTTACAGAACATCTCCCAGTTTATTCTGACAGTTTTTGCAATTTGCATGATGAGAGACCAGGCCAGATCAAATGATAAAATGGGAAAGAAAATATATTTTGTTCATAACAAATGATGCTTCCCTTTGAAATAATTTTTCCTACCTGTGTGAACATGATCCTTATTTCCAAGAATAATATGCCATAATTTTCCACTGAAAAGTTAATTTTACAGAGTTAAAAGGACAAAGATATCACCTATTATTTTTTCTTCTTTGTATATTTTTACATCTCCCAGAAATTAACAGAACTTTTTGTGTATGAAATATATCATAAGGCCATGTTTAAAGATTTTTCCAACTATTTGTGAAATTTATCATTTAAAAATATTACAATGGACAGAATCACACGGCTCTGATAAATAGTATTACCTGTTTATATTTGTCTCCAATGATGATTTATCATTATGAAACATCCCATTTTTTGTTCATTGACTATTGAAAACTTACATAATTCATCTAGTAATCCTTTGACCAACAATTGTTTGGCTAACAAATGAGACTTATTACAGAGTATTTCTGAGATTTTATACTACTACCTAGAAGCTGCAATTAAATATTTAGAATATTTAGGAAATATCTTAAAAGGTAGAAAACATACTGAGAAACAGACTTTTTTTTCTACAGTCAGGTTCTCCTATACCTAACACAACATCTTTCGATAAATCCTTATTACAATCAATTTAAAGTATTTTAATTTATATAGGCCCCAACAATTTTGTAATACGTATTATTAATGCTATGGATTATCTAAAAAGAGATTTAGCAGTTAGTTCTTATTTAAAATTGGTACATTTTCCCTAGAATTAGATTTTTTCTTCATTCCTGTATATAATCACCCATATACATACAGGTCTCCTTGTTTCAATAATATGCATGATTTTCAGTAGTGCTGATGATGCAAGTTTGTGCATAAGGAACAGAAAAAGGCAGATTATGGCAGGCTTTAAAGGTTTTATTGTCTTCAATATACACATGCTGCTCCTACTGAAGTAGCTAATGGAAGCTATGCAGGAATATCTACAGTAGAACAGACCCCACAGCTGTTAACCTGAAATTATTCTCATTTATCATTTGAAGAAAGAGAAAAGAGACCTATTTAAATTTCTCATGGTAGAAGTTTTTACTGTGTATATGTAAGCAATCTTTGCCTATTTCCTCTTACAACTGTTCTTGTTGAGTAACATTTTAACACCTTTCCAGTTCAGGGGTGGGCACTGGAAGATCAATCTGATCTGGTTTGGAGAAGAGTTTACTAGTATCGTCCTGAGGCTCTGGAGGCAGAACTGTTTCCCCCATATTTTCTGGCTTCCCCAGAGCCTTTATCAAAGGAATTTTGGTGTATGCATCTATCACAAACAACAAAAATGAAAAATCAATGATTCCCATTGTTTCCTTGGGACAGTTTTGCAGGGCTATATTGAAGAAATGGGCTAAAAGTAGAACTGTGGCAAAAGAGGAGTGATTTCTGGTCAAAGAAAGCAAACTGCAGTGCAAAAATGATCAGTCAAGTCAGAAAGCTGAGAAAATATGCAAAGCTGTCTTTTCAAGATCTGTTAATGTGATTGGGTCTGGTATATGTAAGGATCTGAAAGACAGTATAGAAACACAGATATAATGACACTTCATACATTGCCACAGATCTCTTGAGAAATCACAGCCTTTCAGGTGGCAAGTTCAAAAGCAATTCCAAACATTAATGCCCATGTTTCTCATCTGGACCCTGTCTCTTTGTGACACAGATGGGTGAGGGTCATTAGCCACATCAAGGCTGTTACTCTAGAGAAGCAACACAAAGGGCATCAGGCATCTATCTGTCTCATTCATCCCTCCTCAGAGTAAGCACGGTAAGCAGTACAGCCTTGTGACCTAAAAACAATTTAAGTAGTTAGGGAACACAATTCATAGGTAATAGAATTGTGCATCATCAAATGTGATTAATGAAGAACATTCTGGTCTCTCCATCGGGCTGTATAGAAGCCAATAGCTCCATGCGCTGCTGAAACTTGCTCAGTAGGATGGCAGACATCTCAGCTGAAACCACCTGCCTGGCAGGCAATGACCAACCCACTGGGGAGGAAGAGTCCATCAGACTCTTTATCTTTTTCACCTCCATTACATGGAACATATGGTTGGAACAGCAACACATGCACACAAGCCACTGCCTCCAAGTTTTGCCTCATCACTTATGTCCTTCACCTGCTCTTGACAACCTGTCCCTACTGATGAAGCTTTCCCCAGGTTTGTTAGAAAGGTGGGTGGGGAAGTCTTTGAACAATATGGAAACATAGGCCTGGGCTTCATCTCTAAAATAGAAAATAAGAAATATATTCCCTGGTACAACTGAATTAGATTTATAGAATGACCCACCAGAGCAAATACATAACCTGCATGAAAATTAATATCATGTGTTCGTAATCAGATTTTTTTTTGTTTTGTTTTGTTTTGTTTTTTACTGGATAAACCACAAGCAAGTGTTAACTAGAAAGCTTTAATGAACCATAATGATTTGGTTGAGGGAAGAAGTCAGCAGGGGCCAGGCATGTAGCCCCAGCACACAGGTCTAACGGTTCCCACCGCTCATTTGGTTTTGTGCCACTCAGTTTTATGCACTTCTCTTCTGTTCCTCCCAGCAGCAAAAAGATGTATAAAGTCAACATGCCATGCTGCATCCTGAGAGGGCAAATGTGTGAAATTCCCAGGCTCTGCACAGAGTCACTGCTGTTGACAACTCTTCCCCTTCTGCACAACAGCAGTGTGAAGCAGCTGCTGGCTGGGCGTGGTGCGTGGTCAGACAGAAAGCTGCTTTTCCTTACTCTGCCTGAAATGGTGGCACAGTGCTTGAGCCTCTAAATGAAGTCACAAGAAAATATATATTTTCTAAACTGATCTGTTTCAGTATGCCCACCTCATCAACATTTTTTTACTACTGTCTTTAGTAAAAATGGGAGATTGGCTCAATAAGGTTTTTTGTTGTTGTTTTAAAATAAGCACTTATTTCCTAGAGCTGACAGAACTGAACCTGAAAAATACTCTTTCCTTTACAGGACTAAGAGGAGGCAGGCTTGGGAAAAATATGTCCTGTATTGCATTTAGCCTAAAAAAAAATACATGATGATCAAGGTAAAATCATGGATAGCTGGTTCATTTTCTTTAACTCAGACACATCTCACTTCAAGCTCTAAAGAATGCTAAAAACACATTAAGCAGAAAATTACTGAGGTAGCTAATTAAGTTTTATCAAAGAACACATCTGCAAGTATACATGCACTGGCAGCTCTTCCATCATAAGTTGGTCTTATTACAAAAAGTAGAAACTAGTCCTTGTGGGGAAAATCAGGCAGTTACTTCAAGAAGAAAATATTTATACATTATTAAAGGACTGATTTTTCAAATACCTGACGTTAATTTAATGAAGATGGAAATCATGCCTATATTCACCCATCTGTTTGATGAAGTTTTTGATGAATATTTCAAGAAGGAGAAATTGGGTTCTTTCAACACCATTAGGGAGACTTAGTCAAGAGCAGGTGCTACAGAAAATTATTTTTGTGGATTGCTACCCCCAGTTTTCCCCTTAGATTCAAATAGCATGAAATAAATGCAACTTTCAGTTCACCTTGTGAAATGCCTATATCAAATATGGGTTCATTTATCCTTTGAGCCAGCTGAAATCCAGGTCCCTATCTTCCTCTGCTTTTCTGAATGGCCTATTACAAATCACTTGAATTCTCTTGCCTATACCAAACAAAAAACCTGGGCCAACGGACACCAATGGAAGCATTACAGTCCAGAAGTTGTGCTGGGCACATTGTAAAGGATTTGGAGATCTCTGGCATCACACCACCAGCACTGAAATGCAGCTAGAGCTTTCACCTTCCAGGTACTGCCATAACCAGCACTACCTGTGCGAGACATCCACAGCATGTGTGTTCCCTGCAGGCAATGCCAAGGAAAGATCATCTGCCTTGCTTCCAACATGGGAACCTTGCCTTTCACACAGGGGTGAAAGCTGCTTGGATTAGCTTGCACTATTTTATACAAGCCATTGTTCCAAACGATACAGCCAGGATTTGCAAAACCTTTCAAAGCATATTTAAAAGGGGAATTATCTGCATTTAGCTAGCTGGAAAGTACCAGTCACTGGAATTCCTCCAAGAATTCTTTTTACAAAGTAAAATATTTGGAAAGTACATTTGCAATCAATTTAAAGGAAAGGCACATTTTATATTAAAACCCTCATACTCTGGTTAAAACACTCACTTTGACTATTATTTTCTAAAATGGAGTGTTACGAGATCCAAGCACAATATGCTGTGGCTCACAGACCAGAGTTAATAAACAGGATAAGGTTTCACCAATGCAAGTTGAGATTCTACTTCTCTTTGATTCTTCCCCTTTTCATCCTGACCCATGCCACTACGACGTAAAAAGAGCATGCATCCCAGTAAATTTTGAAGATGAAAGCTAGGGCCACATTTATGAAAAACAGAAACTGAGACTGAGTTTCCCAAAAGCAGGTCTAGATCCCTAAAAAAGGGAGATGATTTCCAAAGCTGCTTATCAGACTACTCCTGGAGAACTTCTGGCACATAGCCTTTCAGAAATTTCTGACATTTTAGGTGTTTAATGCCTGTCAAATCTCACAAGTTAGTTGGAGGACACATCCCACTGAAAAGCTCCTCCCCTAAATCACACAGTTATGTTTAAAAAGTACCACTCTTTAGACTTCTTGGCCTAGATCAATGCAGTGGCATGTTTCAGTGAATAAACACTGGCCAGGGCCAATGCCTGATGCAAACGTCTCATTCGGTGATGCTCCTTTTGCAGGGCTGCTCTTTTCAAATGAGACCATAACTTTACCTGTTACAACAGAAGGCAGAAATCATTACTGCTACAGTTATAAATCCAAAAAAAAAAAAAAAAAAAAAAAAAAAAAAAAAAAAAAAAAGTCTTTACATATTTTTAAAAGCAAGTAAAATGAATCAGGTTGTTTATTTTAAGCTTTCTTGTTTTACATATGCTGTATTGGATCTATCTGAAGCATAAGAGGAGAAAATAAACCATGCCAGGTTTTGGCAGTGTTAAGCCTAGGTTTTATGTTTTCTAGAGTAAAATGTGCTCCATTAAACGTGCTAAGTGAAGGGACGATATAGCATTGTTATTGTAGGGGGTATTTTGATTCTTCCAAATGGCAAAGGGTAGACAAAAATAATAAGGCCTCCTTACATTATGTCTCACTTGCTTCTTGGAGGGTCTTAATGCACTTTAAAGACTGCACTTATGAGGATGACTTCACCCAGCACTGATACGTGTTGATCCCACAGGAGCCAACGCAGCCCTTATTAACTGCAGCACTGCATTTGTAAAGAGTGGAATAAGCAATAATGTATGCAGTTGAAAATGCAGCGGGAGTTGAGGTAAAGGCACTGGGGGAACCCAGCCAGAACACGGGGACTATCACCCAAGCTCTTGCAAAACATGCTTGTGGGGGTCTTTAATGACCACGAGTAGTTCTAGCAGAACAGTAGTTTTATGTTTGAGCACAGCCAGGAGCATAGCTCCATCCAACTATCAGTCGTTGTGACTCAACTAACAGTCCTGCTCACCGGGTACCAACTGCCAGAAATCACTGCTTTTGGAGTCTGAGCTGCACAGCCAGCCCCAAGCTTTTACTTTGTGTACTGAGACATCTCGGTCGGATTTCATCTCCACACCCCTTCAGCTACTGATGTACTTGCAAGACTGCCAGCAAGACTAAAAATTAGTTCCAGTGTGTGTGGCAAGGCACCAGACATTTCTTACATAGCAAGGGCTGAAGTCTTCCAGACTTCGTGGTGACTGAGGTATGTCTAGGTGAGTGGCACACCTAATATCCCGGGTATCCTCCTTCCTGATGTGTTTGGTTTCCACAGACACCAGACAGACAACACCTACTAGAGCCCAGCCCTCCTTGAGACAAGTCCATTTGCAGGAAAAACTCTGTTGTTTACCACCATCTGCACCAAGACTTTAAAGCCAGCACATTGTTCAAAACAGCTTTCCAAAGCGAAATATTAAAAGGTGTAAAAAGAGCGATTTGGTTTGGCAGCACCTGGTGCCATCTCGCAGTGCTACAAAGCCAGGTCTAGCGTGTATGAGCCCTCATATTACATCCCTGCTTTTTCCTTTGTTCGCTGTACCAGAGCATTCCTATTAAAACTCATGCTGAATGGTGTGAGTTCATTGGTGACATGCAAAAGGACAGCAAAGCACATTGGGTCTGCTTGTTCCCTTCTCAATGCATACATTCTCTGCCAAGCTTCTCTGAAAAGGTATGCTTGTTCTTGGCAAAGTCAGCGATGTGTATAGCCCTCCTCTGGAACACGTGCAATCAGAAATGTAGTAGATACTTGTCCTGTCTTTTTCAGAGTATCTTGCTCAGTTCTGTCTAAAAATATCCAGTATGAAAGCTTTTATCATGAGAATTGCTGCTAAAGGGTGTGGTCCCATTTAGAGGTAAGAAATAAGAATTCAGCAGATGTGAAGGAAAAGGGAGCTTAATTTGCAATTTCCATAGAACTAAAAAATCAACTCTGATCATGAATTTCCTGCAGAGATAAATGGGGGATTTGGGAAGCAAGAAATCTGGGTAGAAGACCAAGAAGAAGATACACAGAGAGAAGAGCTGTCATTATTTGGAGGTGTATCAAGCTATGATCCCCTGGAGATACCCTATGAGCTGAAATCATTTGGGTGAGACGACTCTTCCCTCCATGTTCCTATGCTCTGTTAGACCTCTCCCTTGGCAGCCTGGGGAAAGATGAGTTTGGTTTGAGGCCTGAGTCTTCAGCCCCCTCCCACTGATCACCCAAAATTTCCCAACCCCAGAAGCTGTCGATTACGGGCAGTTCATATACAAGAACCCAAAGCTCTGTCCGTGTGGCAGGGCTGTGGGCTTGGTCCTGCCTCACCGCTGAGACCCAGCTGAGCACGTCTCCAGCATCGCTGCAGCCACAGCTCCCAGCAGCATTGCAGGGTGCTGGGCGATGCCCAGGGCAGTGCTTGCTGCCAAAGAGTGCTGCAGCCCAGCCAGGAGCAGCCAGACCTGTGTGCAGAGTTATGCAGCCCCCAGGCCAGCCACAGAAGCCCCAGCAAACAGCAGCAAGCAGCTCCCCAAGCCCAAGGCAAGCAGATGTCAGCTTTCAGTGCTCGTAATGTGATCCAGACCCCACCTTGTCTAGGCAAGGAGCAAGCTGAGGCAGAGCCTCAAAGAACCCAGCTGGCTTCAAGCCTGGAGAGATTAAAATGCCTGCCAGGGGCCCAGCAAAACTTGTGCTCCCAAAAACCTCCACCATGTTCCCCAGCCTCAGATTCCCGTAATGAGATTGAACACGGTGATGCATATTCAAACAACTTGAAGATTAGATCACGATAAAATGTGCATGAACTCTGCACCATTAGTGTTACTGGGTGTATGGGCAGGGCTTGAGAAGACATGATGAAGCCTGAAGCTGTGGAGAACCTGAGAGTAAACTGAAATAACTTCTGTGTTGGCAGCACTGATAGATGCAGCAGATGACACCAGGAACTTTGCAAAAGTATTTACGATGACCTTAGTTATTAAAACCAATGGACTTGCACTAGGGATCAGCCAGGATACTTTTGGCCCTAAAAACAGACAGGTAATTGGTTTCAAGGCTAGAGGAAGTGGAGAAATTAAAATCTGAGCTCAAGTTTGGTCCTTAGCACTTTAGGTCTATGTGGTGTCTCTCTCACCACAGTTTTTGCACCCAGCACAATGAGAGGTGAAACTCCAGAAGCTGCGGCAGCCAGGTGAGACTGTAAATGAAAATAGCATATATACATATTCTAGGTATGTACATATTCCCACTTGTCTGCCTCTGAAACTACATGCTGATATGCAAGAAATTCAACAGTGAAGAAACTGGCAAGGATCCCTTCTTTCTCCCTCTCTGGCATTAACAATATTTGTCTGGGATAGCATACAGAAAAGTACACTTTGCCTTAAAAATGGAAAAAAACCCCAAGGTGTCAAAGACTCCAATCCCCCAGGGTATTAACAAGCCCTAGGGACCCACACAACCTACAGGACATGTTTGGCATACACATAAGAAGCCTGTGCATACACCTGAAGAAAAACCCTAGCCTGTGCTCGGGTACCATGCCAGCCCAGGCTGACGTTCACATTCACAGCGAGCACTGACCCTGAGCTAAGCCTCAACTGGTTCAAGGGTTCACTGCAAATGTCTCACACAGCTACGTAAACGGCCTGATATGGGCAGAACCTTGGATTCAGTTTAAAAGTCTGTGGTGCTCCAAGAAAAGCAACTGATGCTTTGACAACCATGTCTTAAATGGAACTAACAATTACCCAGGTTTGAAATTATTTTATTCCCTTTAACCAAAGAACAGCAGTGGAGATTCAGACACTTTAAGAGCACAGCAGGTAAGAACAGCTATAGAATAGTGTCTCAAATTTAAACCATCACCTAATGATACTGGTTGTGGGGGGTTTGTTTTTTTGTTTTTCTTTTGCCTTTTTATAAAAGAAGAATATTCAGTAGTGTCTCAATGTTTCAAGGAAAATTTTGAACATACTTCATCTTCTTTTTACTAATGCCCCAGTCATCAGAAATATATACTCTTTACTTTTTTCTGGTTTTCCTTTATTTTATTTTATTTTTTTTATCTTCTCCAAACTGTCAAAGCAATTGGAAGCCTCATCTTTGCATGCAGACAGTGGAACGAAGAGTGATTCTGTTCTGCGGACAACAAAGCGAGCTGTTCAGGCTGACTGCCCTTTGAGAGCAGCTTGCTGCAAGATAATGTGGGAGATAAGGCATTGCACTGACTCTTTTTCCTGTTACAAGTCTATGCTTGTGCAGTGATCAACCTGCTTCTTTAAGTTAGACACAACAGAAGGAAGACGGTAACTTCTGGGAATAACAGAGAACTGGGAAAAACACACTTCTGCAAAGTTTTGATTTCCTACCACTGGTGCCCTTGAAACAGAGAAAAGTGAATTTGAGCACCTGTGACAGAGAACATGATTTTATAAGAGGCACGTGTTACTTCGGAGTGCACAAGGTATGAGCCTAAGTTCGCTGCAGTGTGAGTAAGGTAACAGACTTATGTATCCTTGAGCAGGTAACCCTTTATACATCATTATTGTTGATAATAACCTGTTACACATTGAGCCACAATGGAGAAGTGATGGTCTCTGCTGGAACATGATCTCCAGTAGCACAGATGCAGCCAGTGTCTGCCTGTGCAAGAGCTTTTTCCTCACCTTGCTCCCCAGCTGAGGTTAAGCTGCCCCATCTTCCCTCCTGTTGGTGGGGAAGGTGTAGCAGAAGGAGGGGTAGGCACTGGTCTCTACCTTTGCTAGTAGTTGGTTTCCTGGCTACATCTGTTTGAATATTTTTCTTCCCAGGAAACCGTTGAAAAAGGCATGTATACCAGGATGATGTTAATGGGACAAGAAACTACAAACCCATGCTGAGACATGAGCTACAGGTCTATGTAAAGAGTTCATCTGAGCTGGCTACCACTAAATACTTGTGTTGAGCTACATCAGATGGAAAACATCTTTTTCAAGTCTTATTTAAGTGCACTTCAGTATTTGCCTCAAGGGAAGTGGCTCTTCCGGGTATTTACATAAGGTCAGATCCTGTCACAGACCTTTTTGCCTCTTGGCACAAATGTCACCACGAGTATGCTTTAAGGAAATGCAGCCATAAAGAGGAAAGCTTGAGTGTTATGACTCAGCAACATAAAAGTGGCCCAATGAAAGAAGAGCTTGAAAACTATTATTAATGGATGGGAAATTATTTGGAAAAAAACATTTGATGAAGCAGAATATTTTTAGATGATTATTTTAAATGATTGCTTGGTAGGTAACTCAAGAGTGCCCACAAAGGTCAACAAGAACATTTCCACTGACCTCCAAGAGGTAGGATCAGATGGCAAATATACTGGGACTTCCAAAAAAGTACAGACTAGAAGCGAAATTTTGTGCGCACATTTTTGAACTTCCCAACCACAGCTGTTTGTAATCCATATTCAGCATAAATATTTCATCTTCAGAAGTGCTAGGCATTAAGACAGTGAGCTGAGCTCTCACATGGTCTACTGAGGTTCATTCCTGGCACTATAGCTTGAAAATGTTTGTTTTAATCATTTAAATACATGCATAGATAGCCTTCATCAGAGTGAAAGTCTGCTCTTCCATGAACAAATGCAGATGAATTAGACTACATGAACTACATTAAACTGCATTAAACCACATAAAGAAATCATGTAACAGAAAGGTGAGCAGTCATTTTCTCCAGTGGTTAAAGGGTGGTTAAGTGGTTAAGTTCTGTCCAGCCTTAGTAACTCCATCTGTTCATATTTTTATAAAGTGTCCAGAAAAAGTGACATTAGTGTTCCTTGTTTCAAGGTGGCTTGTTACATATTCTTTTTTACAGAATGAAGCAAACGTGGACTTTGACTTGAAAACTTTATTACTAACACTGTTTACCAATAAACTTTATTACTGAAGTGCCTTTAGAAAAGAGAAATGCCAGGCAGGCTTACCCATCACTTTTAATGTTTGTCTTGGATTTATCATACCCTAAAGCCAAGCATTCTGGGATGTTGGAGGCAAATATCCATTGAAGTCAACTCTCCTTGAAGAGTAAATCATTGCCATTCTTCCATCTCTCTTGAGATGCTCAAAAAATGTAGAAGAAATTCCAACTCAGGAAAATTTCAAGTTGTCTCAAGTTTGTGTTACTTATTATTAACTCCCAGCCTTATATACAAGAAACAAAAGTCCACGGGGCTCCGCACAGGCTAGTGTATTCCAATACCAGGCAGCAATAGCCTCAGTCTCAGAGCAGTGAATTTGCATCAAAACTGAATTTTACCAAGCTTAGCTGAGGTTTTTAAAGTTTTCCTGAGTTTAAGTATGTGTAACGGTTAGTGAACAAAGTCCTGTTCTTATGGTAGATGTCAAGATACTATTCAAATATAAATAGAGATGGGGGAGGAAAAAACCTGAATAAGAGCCTCTTTCAGAAATGAAAAGTTGGATTTCTTCTTTTTCTTTTCCAAGTGATGCAAAGACCAATAGTAAATTGCTTAGAATTACTGAAAATAAAAAATAAAAAAAAAAAACTTTTTTTTTTACAAGTATAAGCTATTATGAATTGTATGAAATTAATCTTTATCTGCAAAATGTTGTATTTGCACAGTTCTTACAGTGCCCCTTTCTAGTTCCAGATGCAAAGTATCTGGTTGTAAATATGGGATTTCACTTGTGTGTGTTGCTACAAAGTAAAGCAGCCTGAAGAGATGACACTTAAACAAATGCCAGTTTAGGATACACAGGGACCATAACATCCTGTGACTGAAACAAATGCAAGATACAAAAGATAATTTTTTAACCAAGAGTACATGACTGTCCAATTAGGAACATGCCTTAAATCAGGCACACGCAACTATTCTGAATATTTTGAAACATCAGTCTCTGAACAGAAATGTAAATATTGGCCTCTAATTACTTACTTAATTAAAAAAAAAAAAAAAAAAAAAAGTTTAACCTGTATCAATGTATTATTGGACAAGGAAGATATTTAGATAGCATGAATTTTAATTTCACAGCAACATATTTCCATATTTCTCTCAATATATCTTTGTGCCTTCAACTACAGAACTCTTCCCCTATTATGCCATATACCATCAATTTTTTGTCTTCTTGCCTCTGTATACTATGCACTAGCTATTTTTGGTTAAGTAATTAGAGGACTTTATCACTTTTCTTTGGCTTTTTTTTTTCTTTATGTACAGACACTAATTGGATTCAGAACCCAGCAAAGACCCCCAAGAACCTAGGGTCTTTTGGTAAAAGAACATCAGCCTTCCTAGTTTCAGCTCTTCTCTATTATCTAAATTTGCTGCATGTTTCAAATAGTAAATTACTATATATTGGGGTAGTTGTTGTTTTATGTCAAACCTAGCTTGTCAGAAAAGTAAAATCTTTCTAAAAGATTTCCTGAAGATGAATTAAAGGCCTCTCTAAGATGATACAGGCTCTCAGCTCGTATCATCATTTTTTGGACCCTTAGATCATCGTCTAGGTGGTCAGGAGAGCTGGTCAATATTCAGACGGAGAGTCATGACTTGAAGGGAAATTGGGTTAGGGATACAGTAGGAGGCACTGTGAACTGAAGCAGCATTGATCTAGCACCCTGGTAATGTGTATTGTCAAAAGGAAGCATGCTGCTGGAAAGCTTGACTGCTGGCTGAGATGGAAAACCTCATGACCACTTGGGGTGATTAATGGAAATGGAATGGAAAAATTAAAGATCTTATTCCACTTTTCACAAGAGCAGGGCTGTTAAGCTGAGTTTTGTGGCCAAATTCCAGGTAGCTACATTCAGCCTACCTAAATACTCCTAAAAGTTATATTTGAATATACTGTATTATTCTTAACTTCCTACCCTCCCCTGGTATGTAGCGTTTCTACATGCAGCTGAACAACAGCTTCATTGTATCTTTGAGCAGCACTGCGACTACATGGGGTGAAGAGTTTTCAGTTTATTTAAAGTGTTCTGAGATTCTTGAAGGTGAAACACTCTGTGTACACATAGGGTGTTTCATTCTTAATTTTAACTGAGATGGTGAAGCTTGCCCTAACTTAGTTAAAATTAAACACGATATTATTTGCACATAGTTCTCTCCCTCTTTCCTGTCTGAAGAAAATTATTGAGATTTTTCTCACATAACAGAGAAAAAATACCTTCTACTTATCCTACTTTTATGATTTTCATCTGTAATGAAATAATAGAGGTAGTTTAAAAAGAAATTGTGAATTAAATTGTTGTAAAAGTAGCAGCAATATCCTATCTAGGAATATATTCCTGAACTCAATACATATCTATTTTATTTTTTAAATATCTAAGACAGAGTGATATCCTTGGATATATTCAGTGACATTGCAGCTAAAGGTAGAACTTCATTTGTTTAACATCCACAGAACACAGAGAACAGTACTTTCATAGAAATATAAAATATATCAAGTTGGAAAGGATCCACAAGGATCACAGGGTCCAATTCCTCACTCCCCACAGGACTACCTAAAAATCAAACCATGCATTTGAGAGTGTTGTCCAAACACTTCCTGAACTCCTGTGGTCTCAGTGCCATGACCACATACCCGGGGGAGCTTATTCCAGTGCCCGACCACCCCTCTCAGTGAAGAACCTTCTAATATCCAGGCTGAACCTCCCCTGACACAGCTTCATGCCATTCCATTGGGTCCTATCACCACCAGTCACCAGAGAGAAGAGAGCCTTGAAAAATCACCCAATGAAAGTAATTGATAGTTAGATTCCCAAGAGGGAATATAAAATGCTGGTCTTTAAATTAAGTTTGGGCTAAAGTTATAATGTATTTTGACTAGATTCCAAATTTTGCTAAACTTCACTTACTCTTAGAATGTTATAATCATAAAAGGATGAGACCTGACATATCCATACTTTCTGATTCTGGATCTATTTCCAGAGTTCACAGTAGGCTTGGAAATAGTATGACCTTTTGAGATAACTTCATTTCAAAGCAAGCAAAAACAATGCAGTGGTTAAAAAGTTTAAAAATAGGATTACATTTTTTTGATTATTTGTTGAGGACACATGATTTGTATCTGGAAAATCAAATCCTTTGCTGGAGTTGTGTTTTTACCTATGTTAGCCTCTTGTCATGGGGGACTAAGCTAAATCTGGCAGAGGTATGGCCATGTTGCTGGACAGAAGACTGATAATAAGGTTCATAACTTTAGGAGCCCCTGCAGGATTTATCCCGCATCCCATATCTATTGAAATACCCTTGCACTTAGGGAAGCCCCACAATATTATAGCTGTTTTGTTTGATTGGACCCAAAGACCAGGTTCTTCCAAGAATGAAGAGAACTATAATTCCCCCAAAAATGTTGTCACACTTACTGGAGATCCTCAGGGCTAAAAGTACAAGTGTATGCCTCACTGGTGGTTTGAGAATAACTTAATCTGCTTTGCCAACACTCAGATTCACATCAATTCCCATCCATTCATTTGCATTCAGCTTCTCTGTGAATTTTATTGAATATCCATAAAAAGAAAAAAAAAATAGAAAAAAAAAAAAAAAAAAAGAATGTTGAAGATATACTGCCTCTTGTACGGGAAATCTACATAAATCTGTTTGTAATGATTTGAACGATTTGTATTATACAGCAGCCTTAGAGTTTTCTTACTATGCAGAACATCAACATGATGTGGTTTTTGTTTGTTATGTATTGTCGTTATTGTTGTTTTGTTTGTTTGTTTTGTAGAATTTCTGCTCTTTGTTCACAAATTGACCCATATGTTCCACATCCAGTCATACAACTTTTACATTTTAGGCTCCTTCTCACTACTTGCAATTATTTCATTATCAGATAAAAATGTGAGAAGGCTTTTTCCTATATTCTGTTTTTTGCATCAGCTAGGAGTAATTGGTCTGGACTTCTCTGTAAAGAACAAAAAGGAGAGGCAAGAGTGTAAGTTGGCACAGATAAGGGAAAATAAATACAAAATACCTATTAGACCTGTACACCAAATAAGCCAGGAAAAATAAACATGGAGAAAGCCACATTTATTTGGCAGGTCTCCCATGGGTTAAACGAAGTAAAATATTGAGGCATCCAATCTGCTTTGAACAATCTTATTTTAGGCATCTACATTAAAAACACCACTGTTTTCAAAGCAAGTCTGATTCACATGAATACTTTATTTTGCCTTGCTGTATATAACATAAAAAATAGTGTTGCCAAAACAAAGTATGTTTTTAGCCTATTTTCCATTTCTGTGTAATTCAGGACTTTGGTCTGTTGCTTACACTAAAGAGATACACCTGTTTATTTGATTTTAATTGGGAGGTCATAGCAAAACCTGTTAAACCTAGAGATGGAACTGAGCAATGTATTTAATCTGATGCCCACATCCCCTATCATCACAATTTTTCCATGCAAGAGCCGGTGATTCACATAGGGTGGCTGCTCGTTTCAAAGTACCAGCAACTTTTTGACCTTAGACCTCACCTAGACCTCACCTTTTTAAAACCAAAGGCAGAAATCACATTAAAATCTCTTTGACTCACCTATGACCATTTTTTTTTCCAAGTACAGCTGTTCTCAAGCTTCAAGATACTTTGAGTTACAAATGCTTTAGGATTCAAAAACAAGTAAATCATCACTGAAGTTTTCTCATCAGCATCTGCCCTGGTTTCTTTCTTTATGTTTTGAGCAGTGGATAGGAGTTTGTCTCTTTTGTAGGGTAAAAATACTCACTAAATTGGGAAAAATCTCTGGTTCTACTTGTACTTGCAACAGATTTATTTCTATTACCCACATTATTGTTCTTTCCATCTCCATACTGTTAATTCCTTTCATCAGAGACAGTGGAATGCCTTTGTAAATCTGCAGCTCTGAGCTCAGATGGTTTGTATCAACTCCTGGGATCCTTCTAAAATTTTTCATGACACCATACTTCAGAAAATTAACAGATTTCACCATAAGCTAGGCCATACTAATTCTCCTTTTGTGTTTTTAAAAAAGATAGGATTTTAACACAGCTTCTGTCACTGCTGTTTATTGGTTCTGGCAAAACATTCAATTGAACCTTATTTGTTCCTAGTTTGGAAAGGACCACACTGACATTTTGTTTCCTTGGAGGAGAGAGGAACAAAGAGAATCAAATAAGGGTGATTAGAGGATAAAAAGAAAGTATGTTTGGAATGAGTCCACTCTTGCTGGTGTTCAGCTTGCCTCTATCTCCTACTTCTTGAGGTACGATTTGTAAAGTACCTTATCACTCTGGGGCCTCAGTTCTTATCTGACATAATGACAGCACTGAGACCAGGCATCATTTTCACCACTGATCTATTCTTCCTGAGCACAGGGAGCCACTGTGAATAGGTTCAACCAGTCAAAAATGAAGAACACATGAGAGTGCTGACCATTATCAAGACGACGGGGATGCCAGAACAAGTTTTATCTGGCAGTTGTGCTCCTTTTGAAATGTGACTGTGCAATACTTGTCAACTGAACAGAAAAATTCAGGATGTAAGCTAAGGAGACCTCATGTCAGCCCTCTCAGGATTTCTACAGCCTGCCTTTCTATGCACTACATTATTAAGTGAAATTAAACACACTGCCTTCTTTCCAGAAGGAAAGTAATTTTTCTCTGAAATTTGACATGCACTTTAAGATTTTGTATTATAAAATATTCATTTATAATATATAAATACATTTCTAATTTGTATATGATTCCAAAATTGTATTTACTCTCCTCATCACATCTCTTTTTGTGCACAAAATATTAAAGTACGTCAACCATTTTAAAAGACAACCTTCCTAATGAAGACTAATTATTTCAGTAAAAAGTAGTTGTTCATGCCCAGTATTTGCCAAGTTCATGCCAAGTCATAGTAACCCACTTCAATTGAAACAGTTGATTTCCAAAACCATAACTGCTATTTTTTCCCAGTCAAATTCTGGAACATTTTTTTGTCCGCTACATTTGATCTTGCTAGCTCCTAATGCTAACTTTAATATTGCCAATCAAAGCAGCTATGGGCACAATGAATGTTTCCTACAACTATCAGTCCAGTGCACAGTATATCAATCGTTTGTTCCAGCTGCACAGTAATGCTTTCATTTACTTTAATCATTTCATTGTGTTCACGTTTACCATATTTCTTCTCCTTCTCCCCCCCAGCAATTTGTGCTATTTGTTTTTTGTGATTTTTTTTTCATGCAATTTCTGTAAGCAACCCATAGAAAATGAGAGCATACGATCACTCTAAAATACAGTAATATAGTTAGTTAATGTTTCACACATCCATGTGTTGTGAAGCTGTTCTTGAAATAATGGTAACCCCAAAACCAGGCAGATTCAAGAGAAACCCCCAAGGTTTCTATGCTATGAAAATTTTTAATGATTTTTTTTTCATATTTTAATTAAATAAGTTCAGTCTGATCCAAAGAATGAAAAGGGTTCTATTTGTCACAGGAAATTTTAAAAAGCTAACAAAGGGATTTTCAGTGGCAGGCAGCCAGCAAGGAAACTTGATCTCGGTCAGTTTTATTAAAGTAACTTTACACTTTTGACATTTGCCTTTTCCCAATAAAACTCCTTGAACACTTGCAAGGATAAGGAAGTTAATATACATAAGCACAAGGGCAGATGGGCAAAGCCCTTGCTCGTTAGCCTAATATCTGCCTTGAGTCAAAATAGAGAAGACTTGTATTAGCTGCATCGGGCAAGCAATAAATTACAACACACTTGAAGTTCATAGGCAAAGTCTGGTCTTGAAGAACTAACGTCTGACAAATCAGGTCTCCCTTTACAATATGGAAACCTGACCTGCTCCAGAATATTATGATCGCTCTAATGGCTAAGCCTGGACAGAGATTACCTCCTAGAGTTTTATAAATTATTTAGATGTACTAAAACTGACAGGCTGTACATAAAAATTCTTTCACAAAAGCTTTCTCTCCGGCAGAAGCTAGAACTATGTGAATAATGACTGCAATCCAAACTTTCTCAAGTCTTTTCTGAGTTTCCTAGAAATCACATGCATGTTGTTGCATGCTGTGCTTTTCCATTTCTGAAAACATATGTCGTGCAGTGGAACTAATTCTGGAATTCTGTAGAGCTTGTGCATAATTCTGTCCAGCTTAGCAGCAGAGCACTTTGTTTGCAGCATATAAAAGAGAAAATCAGTGGAACCTTATTAAATAAAGTATTTCAGATGGTCAGAATATCATTTTGTGAAACACTTAGTAAAAACATTTAGTCGTGTTAGTAAAAAAATGCACTGTTTAATAGGCAATTAAAAAGCATTAAGCAGCTTTTAATTTAAAGCTGACTCCTGCTGTTTTAGGTAACAAACAAGCATTAAAATATAAAATAATTTCAGCTGCTGTTGGGAATCTTTTAGGAATCTCACTTGATTTTTTTCCTTGTTTTTCTGTTTGTTTGTTGTTGTTGTTAACCTTTGGCCTCTAAGTTGCCCTTCAAAGTAGCTGCTGGTTGTAGTATTACTCATAGATAATAAAAACTCTTTTCATTCATAAGATATGTATAATAAAAGGATTGTAACTGAATCTTTTTGATACCATAATTATGAAGCAATGCTGTCAGAATAACTGTAGTAATAACCTCCCCAGTAGCACTTGGGAGTGCAGTGATAAATTCTATAACACCTTCTGGAAATGAAATGCAAAGCCATGAAAATGAAGGATAAAGAAGGGTTCATTTTTTGCTTCTGACTTTTTCTATTAGGTTTTTGAAGCTCTAATATTACAATGAAGCTGTGAATGAAAAAATTGTGTTATAGTAAGAAATAAGAAAAGAAAAAAAAAAAAAATAGGAGCAGAGACTATCTTAGGGAAAGAAAGACCGCAGTACTACACTTGTGTCTGTCAACTAAAAGGATGGTTTCTCAAATAAATTATGCCACTCATTATTTGTGGATCTCCACTGAAATTTTCTGCTTTTACATATGGACCTTCAAACAACCAAATGCACTCTTTTTGAGTTAACTGCAGTCCTGCTTTCCCTCCATCAGTTTTCACTTAACACTCTCTGTTAGGATCGTCATAATTCAAAAAAGGTCAGCTTTGGTAGCCCTCATCCGTTTTACATCCAGCCCATGCTCTCTTCAGAAAGTTCAAAGTATTTCCATATCTGACATGACTTATCTCACAAAAAGGTCTGCTTCCTCATCACTGCCCTTTGAGCAATTCAGTTTAACTGCAAATTCTCACTTCATGCACCTTGTGACTGGCTCTTTTTCCAGTTTCTAAACATTGCTCTCCTGGCTTCATTCATCCCTTGGCAAGAGAAGGAAGGTAGGAGCAATCCTCTTGGAAAACAGGGCTGCACAACATGTCAGTGTGTTTGAGATCTTTTCTGCATTTTGCACCTAAAAGAGAACATGCTGCTAACGACTTTCTCAGCAGGCATCAGAAACAGAGGGGGGAAGGAAATTATAGCTGGCAGTCCTGTGGGACTGAAGACCAGTGAAGTCTGGTCAAGGCTTGGAAAAGGCTTTTTGTTCAGCAATTTGGAAGTTGTTTTCCCCTGCAGAAACATAGGAAAACATAAACAGAAAAATTCATTGTGGGGTTGGAGTGCAAAAAAGGAGGAAGAGAAGAGGGAAATAACATTACATGGTTTTATTGTTTTCTTCTGTATGCCCCCTTCTCCTCTCTAGCTATGAAGAATAAAAACTTAATTTTCAAAATAACTAGTATCTGTTGTGCATCCTTTTTTAAAAAAAAAAAAAAAAAAAAAAAAAAGTAAAAGTAATTTACTATGAAATAAGGTTTTATTTGAAAAATATTGAAAAAATCTAAAAATGTATTTTAATGCATTTGCAGGATTAACAGAATGATGCACATTTCTTCCCTAAAACATAAGAATACAGGCTATTTTTCTAAAATGTTAGAGAGGTGTGAAAACTGAGCTTAATGGCTGACTACAATGATTTTTTTTCTATATTTGCCCCTTATTGTCCCACTGGGAATTTCATATTTGTAATTGAGGGAGGAACTGGGTTCAGCATTAGCAATGTTAGTTAATGTCTTGTTATTAGATTTTTAGAATCTGCTGTTTCTTTTCCTTTTCTTTTAATGTGTTATATAATCACCACTATAATGAATGTTCAGCCAATAAAGGTGGAACAAGTTACTAACTTCTGTTACTTTTCCATGTCTGCATTTGTAACTTTCCACAATAAAAGAGTGAAAAATTGAGGAATATGTATTTATACAAACCTCAAAAATGTGGAGTCAGAAAAAAAAAAAAAAAAAAAAAAAAAAAAGCATGCTTTTTTCTTTGCTAAATGCTGATTGTCACAGTCAAAAAAATAAAACCCTTTTGCAGCAGAAGGTAGCAGTCAGAGAAAAATAAATATACAACATGACATCAGCATTAATTTCTCTCCAAACTCCAACAACAATCATCTCTGAATGTTTTCTGAATGTTGTGAGGTTTATTTTCACAAATGCTGTCTGGCATCGTAGTTCATAAACTGATCAGCTGGCTGGATTTTTGCAGAATAGATTTCCTGCTTGTGGGAGCTATTCAGGGTGGGTCTTGAATTAAGGCATAGAGCTCCATCAGTGTTAAAATTAGAATGTATGACAGCCTCAGAGACAGTTATATATCACAAAGGCAGCACAGCTCTGCAGCAGACAGCCTTTGAACTCTGAGGGGAAAAAAAAAACTACAGGGAATGAAAGCAGATGGAAATTTGTCAAAAGCTTGTAAATCACCACTTTTAATTTCTGAAGCTTCGGTACAGAAAAACTTGCATGCGGCCAGGCTGGACTCCACAACAACTCGAGTGGATTCCCCTTGCGCCTGCTGTCCCCATCCCAATGGCAGCTGGTAACAATGGATCTACCATGCAATAGCAAAAAGTCTTTTTGTCTGTTTATTTTTGTTTGGCTTTGTTTTTGCTTTGTTGTTGTTGTTTTGGCACATGACAGAGGGAAAGGAAGAGAAGTTATAGCAAAGCAATAAGGCTCATGTTGGCCATCATGCTGTGTGGGAAGGGCAAAACAGAGAAATTTCCATGCCAAGATTTAAAAAACATTGCATTTTAAGTTTTTAAATAAAATTGAATTGACTTTGTGAAAGGAGAGGTAAATGGAAACAAGGGCATTCAAGGTCCTAGCTTAGTCATCAAAGAGACCTATTTTTGAAAAGTATGAAAACATTCAGCTTGCAATCACAAATACTGAGCAGTGAGAGGTCAGGTCACTGCACATAGATGACCAAAAAAACTGTCAACAAGAAGGAAGAGTCTGTCCTTGAAACTTCACAAGCAGCCACAGAAACCCCAAAGCCATCCTTTGAAACTCCCTTTGCATCCTATGTTTGTTTTCATAAAATAAGAAAACAAATAACCGAGGAAAGCAGAGCATGAATAGCTCTGAAGCTTCACTATGTCAAGGTGAGTGGTGTCTCCAGTACATCCTCCGCTTTAGCAACAGGCAACAGAAAATCCTGAACAGCCTGCTCCAAGCAGAATTCAGTTTTCATGTGGAGACTATGAAGTCTGACTGTTTTAACCTTCTATGATGTTTCCAAATCCTCTTAAACCTCTACCTTGCTAGAATAAGTTGGTTTTGACAACCGTATACAGCTGACACACACCAAAGACAACTTGTTCCCATGGGGACAGATGTGCTACAAGATTTCCCAAAGGACCATCGGCTTTCTACCAAGCTGTGCTGGCTGGTAGATCTCTTAGTGACCCCCAAGGAGATAAAACTCCCAGAAAAACATCAGCCAGACCTGCTCAGCAAGTGACAGCAAGAAGCCTTGTGGGTCTCATGCTGTTTGTTCTCCCACCAAAAATCCTTTCTCAACACCCAGTAGATTCCCCACTGAAATCTGCAAGTGTTTCTGTAGTGGTGATGTTCTCTCTCTCTTTTGGGGAAGTAACCCCCAGTGCCTGCATTCTGTCACTGTTTCTATTAGCCGGGAAGCAGAGAAAGGGGAGCTGCTGGATGGAGAATTTCATGAGGAATAAATTGTCGTGACCTGCCTTCCTGGGGCACCATAGCTTTTGCTCTGACAGCCAGATGGACAAGCAAATAGCAACCCCATAAAGAGACTGCCAGCACTCATTTTCATTCCCTCTACCTTCTTCCTTCCCCTCCCATGTGTTTACTGCAGGAAGGAAACGTTCAGTCCCCAGCTTTAAAATTAACCCTGGGTTACACTGGCAGTATTCTGCTTGCCCAGTGTATCTTGTAAGCACTACACTTCCATTCCTGAGTCGCATCCGTAGCTCTCCTCACCTCTATGCCTTAATATTTCAATTATTTACTGTCATTCCAAAGCACTTATTATGTTAATCCTACACCGTGTACCATAACAAGTCCAAGATATGGTTCATTACTATTGTTAGCAACAACTGTGTTTCTGAAAGTGTTAACTGCTCCTGGCTTCCTCTCCTGATGGTTAGCAGACTAGCAGGTCATTAACTGCTGGAAGTGACCATTTTTTTTAGGGATTATGTTTTAACCTTTTGAGTACATACAGTCCACACAAGTCATTCTAATGGGCATTTTCCTTTTGTCCCTCCTATCACTCTTGGATACCTCTCACAGTGGTTTTTGTATATCAAAATGGGGGTTGGGTGGGGGGGTGTCTTTTTGTTTGTTGGAGGTGAAGACCTATTGGAAAAGCGGAGTGAGCAGGTGTGTGGCATGGAGAATGTGTACATGGATGTTCAGCTCTCGTCATGTTAGTGTTGCTCTGTGGACATTCTAAACCAGATGCCAAACTTTTGGAGATGGTTTTGTATGTGAGCTGTAATGGAAAGTATCTTTGTCTATTTTTAGAGAAAGGGATCATCAGGACTTTGTTTCAACCCCTTAGGTGGAAATCACTTTCCTAGCCCCAGGTTTGGAGAAGGGCTTCCCTTTACAGACACTCAGTTACTGTGTTGGCTTCTTGGTAGGGACCAGGCACATCTCTACTGCCGACCAGCTTTTCCCCAGCCAGCTGAAAGGGAGGTGAGGAGAAAGTAGAAAGAATAAAACAGAGGTTATGGATTCCTGCACACTCTCCTCCTTTTTTTCCTTTCGAATCTGAAAAAGAGGCCTCAGCTTCACTCATCTTTTGGACACTCTTGGTTCCTTCTAAATTTGGTTCCTTCTAAATGAAGACACAGAAATGCTGATGCCAGAGAAAAAGCTCTGCCAATCACAGCACCTTTCAGCAGATAACGTCCATTGTCAACCACTGCCCATCACAGCCCTTGTGATACTCTCAGATTTCATGTGATTGCCTGAATAATATCTCAGGCAATTTCCATTTTTAACTTCCATTATAAAAGTAAGCTTTCACAATAGTCACTCAGAAAACTCAGCAATGTGAAGCTAATGCTACAAGTTCAGAAACTGGGGGGAAAGAAAATAACCCAAATACACATAATTTACAAGAATGTCAAAAAGAATAAAGAAAGAAAAATAAAATAAATCTTACAGGTTTAAAAATCTTACAGGTTTTGCTCTAGATTTTTTTCTGGTCTTAGGATTTTTGAATGCTTAAGGGTGACAATTGGGATTTTATGACACTACTGAAATTGTCACTTCATACATAGTGTGCTACTATTGTGTTTAATGCCCTTTCCATAGAATTTGCTTCACATTTATCACTTGCAGCAATAGTGTTTAATCACTTGGAAGAGAAAGACATCAGGAAAATGGATACAGTACCTCTATAACAGAGGAAACTTTGTGATATTGAGCATACATATGAGATTAACGAATTTTAAAAGATTTTAGTTAGGTGTGAGGTAAAATGAGTAATTTTGAGAAGAGAGAAGCTGAATTTCTAGCAGAGCTAATTAAGTGGTTTGAAACTTCCAGAAAGTTACTAAAATCTATGGAATTACCCTCTTTACTTTTAAGCACTGATTGCACAGGAGATTTATCTGGTAACACTGGAGTTGAACTTTCTAAAATAGGACTGAAATTCACATAGAATCTACACAGAACAAAGGATCTTAAATCCAAACCTACAAGCTTGTAATCAGCTGCTCTTGGGGTAATATGACCTTCAGAAGTTTCTTCCTTTTTCAATAATGTTTGCTATTTTACTGGTGTTTCCAGGCATGCTATATATTGCCCAGGGACATGGCCAGTCGTGTTCCTCCACCCCTTGGCTAGTTCCCAAATGCAATTAGGAGAGGAATATACCAGTAGGTACGTTCCCCTAACCAGACATAGAAGGGTCAGTCCAGAAAATTTACCCTCGGACACACCTCGCACATAGAAGCCAGACCTGGCTCCCTACTGCCTAGTATCTAGGGCTGTCATGTTAAAGTGGTTCTTCTGTATAATATAGAAGTGGGAAATGGGATAGGAAAAATTTTGTCTACCAACTATTTTTCTTCCATCCTATTAAAAAAATAAAGCTAAGACTGCACAAATAAAATAAAATAAAATAAAATAAAATAAAATAAAATAAAATAAAATAAAATAAAATAAAATAAAATAAAATAAAATAAAATAAAATAAAATAAAAATAAAATAACCCTTATTACAAAAGACAGTGGGCTGCATCTGTAAGGCCAGTCCTCAGAGGGAATAATAGGTTCTCATCCCTCCTCCCAGGACTATTACTGCACGTTGCATTAAATGGCCACCGAACAGAAAACAGAAACATTTCTTGACCTATGCAAGCTCACAACTGGGCACAGCTTCACTTAAAATGTTAGTGAACTTCGGAAAGCTTTCCACAGAATTTGTAATGACATTAATATTCATAATAAGACCCCATGAGACATTTCCATGGCTGTCTGAACAGTGTTTGTATCACTGGCAGATATCCCATCAACTAGATGCAAACCTCAGCCCTGACTAGATACAGGAATCTGAAAGCACACTCAAGCACACGAGCTTTCCAATGGAGACAGGTCACACTGGACAACTTCCAGAGCCACAATTTAGGCACTTCCATGATTTCTTTCCAGCCTGATACACCTAATAAATATTTGTGCATTAGAATGCTCATGGATTCATTTTCACCTCATGACTCCTCCACACTGATCCTTGATTTATTCACATGCAGCTCTGCTAAATGATTTGTGGAGTAACATCTCACTCATTGCAAGCTGATTAAGGCAGGAACCGTCACGTTGTTCCACGCTTGTTTTGAAGAATAGGCTGAAGGACCACTGTAAAAATATTTGCTTTTCTGATAGCCAAAGACAGCTTTCCTTTGATTAGATGTACAGTCTGGCTGTGCTTGCTACACAACCTTGTCTGGGCGGACAGGGGGAACACACACATCACCATTAAAAATGCTTTATATGTCCCTCAGTGTATCACTGATTTACAGTTTTCATAATTAAAGCCAATTACCTGACATGGAGCTGAGTTCACTTCCCTGTTTAAGAGTTTATGTTTAGTTTTCTTCCTTCTCCTCCCAAGGAGTCTCTCTGAGGGAGAACCACTTGGGGGAAGAAAGGGCAGAGCTTTCCTACAGGGCTAATCAAGACATCAGTCACCATGTAATGCTCCAGCGTTTGGGAGTGCCATGTAATGCTACTCTCAAAATACTCTTATATCTCACTGATCGTCCTACTGGAGCCCTTTCAGACTGACACATGACAGATGACAGAAGATCCACACTGCAGACAGGGCTAGTTTGAGTGCCAACAAAACACCCAAGGGCCCACCCGATCCATCCTGCTGTGACGTGCTGTCAGGCAAACTGCGAAGTCTGTCTGCTCCTCTGCATACAAACTCTGCTTCAAATATATATATATATATTAATATTAAAACTGGACTCCATTATATGTAAGCATGTTCTCTTCACAATCTTAAAGTTCATTTTCAGAACATAAGCAAAACAGCAGTGCTGCACAGCAGGGAGATGGAAGGGAAGTTGAGCACTGAAGGACAGCACCGCACCATGCAGTGTACCCGCAGCCAAGCAATGAGGTTACAGAAGGCTGGCCAGGACTGAGGAGTCACATGGAAATGCTCTATTTGACAATTATTGGAGGGTCTGTGGGACTCAAATAGGTTTGCATGGAAAAAGCATACATAGCCATAGAAGAACCAACCTGTGAGGGTTTTCAGTCAGAGCTTATTAGCTATCAAAAAGCTTTTAAACAATATCAAAAGGCTGCATTATTGCACAAGATATTTACAATTCCTTGTCTTTAACTAGGAATCCTTTCTTTACCCACAACAATTTTGACTGCTATACCACAACATGCCCAGGATGGGACCTCTGGTAAGAACGGGTATCCTTACTTGTGAACAGGAAGAGAAAAAAAAGCTGTGCAGCAGGCTCAGGTACTTAAAATGAGACTCAGGCTTAACTTACCAAAGGTAAAGTCAAGACTAGTTTGATTACAATGTGCATTTATGCCAGAAAGAGCAAATATCCTTTTCCTAGTTTAATGAGAGAGAAAAATAAGGAAAAGTGATAATAGGGAGATGAAGCCAGACGCAAAATGAGAGAGTAATGAATTTCGAACTCTTCAGATTAATAATAATTGAAGCATTCTTTTGAAGGGAGTGCTAGCCTTCAAATCAAGATGAAATACCCTTCCTGGAGACGTTTAGCTAAAGAGGAATTTACTGCCTTATGGAGAAATCTTACGAATCCGTAGTGTACATAAGGTCACACTATGCATACTAATACTTCCTTCAGTCTTTAAACACTATTGATCAAAAGCTTAAGTACTTGTTTAAATTATATTGATTTTAGTGAGACAGAGGTGTGGCTTTAAATTGAAGAGGCAAATGCTTTTATGATTTAGAATGGGCAGTATCTTTATTGCACAGGAAAAAATGTGAATTTTTAAAGTTAGCAGACTGGTGTCATAGTAAATAGTTTGAAGCTGCATAAATCTAACAGGTTTCCATTTTTAAAATGCCCCCAAAATGCAACATTTTAATGTGAACAATTTTCTATTAACTAACATGTTCCTTAAAACTATTCTCTCTTAATTGATATTTTCAAGGTATCAACCACTAAGGCTTAGCAAAGACAGAAAATTCTCAAATCGGAGTTAGGTACGTAGCTCTCAAAGAAAGCTGGTTTCGGTGCATGGTATAACGCAGTCTTATCTCAAAGCTATTTTCTCCAAGTACTGTAACTAAGGCACTACTTGTGAACATCAACCTCTTGACACAGTCAATGATTCATAGCTTTTAAACTATCCAGATTACTTTTTTAAAGATAACACTGAAATGAATTTCTCTTGATTTATTCAACATATATCTCTAGTGTTTTCTGAAAAACAATATGTAGTTTTCTTAAGTGAAGTGGGAGATCAGTTATTGCACTATTATTCTTGTAGCTACAGAAGAAACTATCTAGAAGTGCTATGCTTGGGATAGGATAAAAGTTTAAAATGTGATTTAGCATTTTAGGCTCTTTGCTTTAGAAATTACCTTCAAATTGCAAGACAAGTGGAATCTGAGACAGGAACCACTAGTCACTGCCTGATTTTGCATTTTAATTCAGATTCAAGGGTTGAATGGGAAACACAGTTTTGAAAGATGTGGAGCCTCAAAACATGCACATTTAACCTGACCATGAAAGCATTATCTGATATTAGTTCCCAAATGTTTGGACTTTGTCAGTGTCTACTACCACACAACCACTTTAATTAAACTAGGGAGAGGAAAAAAAAAAGAAAAGAAAAGAAAAGAAAAGAAAAAAAAAAGTCATGTATTTTTAATGGCAAACGTTGCCATGACAGAATATTTCCACTAGTTTTACAGTGACTCACAGACTTTGTACAACGCCTGCTGAAGCCACTGAGCATGCTGCTGTTGACTTCAAGGGGCTTGTACGCACACAGTTCTGAGCAGCTTTGTGGGGGCAGCATGACACTGGGGATTTGCCTCATTGCCTCATGATCTGGCTCCTCTAACGACGAAGCACCTCCCTCGCCCAAATCTGTTAGGCCAAAACTGCCCTTAACTCGATGTACTTTCAAGCATTTGGCCAAAACAGTGTGACACAGCTCAGTGTGTCACGTCTCAGGAACAAGCAACAGGATTTGATGAAGAAGAAAGCCCTTGCAGCAGGCAGCAACTTCAGCATATCTAAGACTTGCCAACACTTCTAAGACACCTTCAGTTTCCTACAGCTCAGTGCCATCCATATCCTAAGAGGGGAAAGATTAGTTCAAAGGCCAATCAAATAAGGCTCTTAAGGGTCATGAAAATTACTTTTACATGCACAAGTCTGAGGTAAGCAATCACACCTGCAGTCTGCCTGAAAAGGCTTGTTTCATTTTGACAGCACATCAGTTCAGAGTAGCTATCAAAAAGCAATGATTTTGTCTTGCAATTAAAGGGTCTACAGAAAGATTTGTAGCAAGTGGAAAACCTGGCTTTCTAATAGCTGTCCCCAAGCTACAAGTTGATCTATCACCCCTCATCTGCATGAAGAATGACCCGGCATATTTCTGCACTTTTGTGAGAGGTAGCCACCAGGTGTGACCCAGAGGGCAGACCCAGAGATACCTCATTTTAGGGCTGTCTTAAGTGGATGAGGATCTGAGCACTGCATGTACCTGCCACCAGGTCACCCTGAACATATGACATTGTAACCTCTGCAGATGCACAGGTCAGCTTAGTGCTAGGCACACAGCAGGTCCAGTGACCCTCGACTTCAACCTCCTTTAACACAACCAGGAAATTTGCTTTAAACTGTGTTTCCTGGGATTTTCCTTTAGGAAGAGCAGTTCTCTTGGGATAGGCTTTCGAGTAAGAGGGAGAATCGACTGAGACAAAGATATTAGCTAGTTGTCTGAGGCCACAAAATAAATCAATAGAAAATCTCGACAAGGAATCCAGAGGCTGACTCAATCACTCACAGAATCACAATCCTTTGCTTTAACTATTTGATAGACAGAATTTGTTTGCATACAGTACACCAAAAAATTGTTCTTGGTCTATGAAAAAAGAAAAAAAAAAAAAAGGAAAAGGAAAATGATACAAAGCAGGTTGCCTAGTAAAACAAGATTTAACCCAGTGCCCTTCATCTGTGCTTTAAGTACTCTCTTGGGAGCCACAAATCATAGCTGTGAGATTATGTGAAAGGGAACAGCATCACAAGTATAACTCTGATGTATCATAAAAATAATAGAAAAGCCCCTTGGGAGTGAAAAGTTTTGACTGGATCCAGTCGAACCCTTTCAAATCAGTTGTTGTTGTAGCAGTGTGGACAAGCTACCGCACACAACCCTGTCAGCATCCTTTGGGGAATTCAAGAAGATGGGAAGACAAGCACTTTCCAAATATTTGAACAAGGTGAGAGGAAAACTTGAAGGTTAAATTCACATTTATACTCCTTTTTTTATTTTTTCCTTAAACTTAGCTCTGCTAGAATGGCCTATATATTAGTCCTGCTGAACTTTGATTAGGGGAAAATCTGTCTAAAGCATCTGCTTTTCTGTTAAGTTGCGCATGTTGCAGCATTAATTCATCTGCCAGCTTTGTCTGCACTGCTTACCTCTTTTATCCACCTGTTTGACTTTACCTGACACCTAGATTATGAGCTTTTGGAGAGCTAGGGAGCTTTTCTATTTTTAGCACCTTTACTGTGCCTTGCCCACACAGCCTAAGATTTGACCAAGATTCCTCAGGGCTCTTGTAAAATTATATCATCACAGTTATCAAACTTGGTGCTTTCTTAACCTCTGTGCTGCTCATATATTCTGGCCCCATACATATAAAAGCTCTGTTGGCCAGATTCTGCTCTCTTTTATATCAGTGTGCAGCATAGAAAAAAAATAAACTGCCCTTTCTGTTCTTAACTTCAGTATCAGTGCTCTTATTTAACAGAAGAAATAATCACATCACTGACACTCTAATAAAATATCTAACTCATTTTCATTTAAAAAAAAAAAAAAAAAAGATAAAAAGGATGGCCCTCTACATTACTTGCCTCTAGCTGATTTCAGGAAAAATGTTCCTCTCCATCTAGAGACTTGGATAATAAAATAGGTTATTTATTGGCAGTGGGTGATGTGTGGATGATTACAGTCTGGTAGGTATTTAAGGGTAAAGTCCAAAATTGCAGAACAAAAGCTGTTTTCTATTCACATTTGGCTCAAAATGCCTCAAATGAAACAGACCACCCACAATCTGACACTTCAAGCTGCAGCACATTGAATCTGCTGAGAGCCAGTTACAAAACTTGATTCAATAAGATCATGCTAAACACAAAGAAAAAAGAAAGAAAGAAAAAAAAAAAGTGACCCAAGAAGTGCATTAAAAATATCATATATCAGACAATAATATGTGTACATTAGAATAGGACCTTTTGAGCAAACTCATTCATGATAGAAGGACAAATAAAGGCCCCTATCAGGGATATACTCTGGTACAATCAGGATGAGCACCATAAAGAACCTTGTTTTATAATAGGTCAAGGCTGGACACAAAGCAAATACCCCACCATTCCCACTGCTCTAATTATTAACCCAAGCGCTAAGTGTGGTCATCCCGAAACATTCTCCTGTCTTGCAATTATGACAAAAATGTAATTCTCCCAAGGGACAGATCAATATTTAGCACATACTTCTCTTTCTCCCAGTTTTTCCTGGTCAAGCTGCTCTGAGTGCCCTGCTTGTGCTGGTGGCTTGGACCAGATGACGTCCAGAGCTCCAACTTCAACCTCAACCATTCTGTGATTCTGTGAAGATCAGTAAACAAAAATTGCACTGGAAGTATGGAGATAAAGGAATTGTCTTCCATCATAACATAAGGCTGTTTTGGAAGAACATGAATGCAGTTTGAAAGCATTATGAATAAAACAAGCAATGGAGCTAATATTCATCAGTCATCACCAGCACAAACAATCTGGATCATATTTTTCAGAAGAAATGAATAACATAGTCACTACATCACCCATTCAAATATATATGTGTGTGTATTTATTTTTATATATTGATTAATTTTAAGAGTGTGGGTGTCTGTAATTAGTCTTATTAACTTAATCTTGCCTGCTGCTGAATGACTTAATGTGTGCTTACCTCTGTCAAGGAAACCACTTATGAGCTTACAGTTGAGCCTGTGCTGAGGAATACCATTAGATTAAAACTCAGTCTCAAAATTTATACACAGGCAGTCAGCTCTAGTTATAATTTGGCTTTCAAATCTCCTTTAACTGTTGCTGCCCAGAAATAGAAAATGCATAACTAACTCTCCTTTACTATAAACTCAGTCCTGAAAATTGCGATATACTACTCTTAACACATGCATGCAACAGCAAAATGAGTTTCTTATACCACAGTTGTAGTGAGGTGTATGCAGTTTTCTCATATTTCTCCAAGAGATTTCCAGGAAGCTACCAGGAAGCCAGGGATGCACAAACAGCTGTTGTGCACATGTACAGATCACTGTATGGGACCTGAGAAAAGACTTCCTGCATGGTCCAGATTTACTGTGCATGAACTGTGGAGCTCTTGTATGCTAATGCACTTGGCAAGTCCACATTTCCAGATGTCCAGAAACCCTGTTGGAACAGTATGACTACTAGATGGCTGAATATCTTGGATGAATGCACAAAATCCAAAGTGAAAAAAATAATATATATATATATATATAAGCCAAAAAGCAGGGCATTCTAAGAGAATCACAGAACTGTAGTTGCTCTCAGTCTATCTACCATATAAGTCCTCTCTAAATATTGAGTAGTATCAGCACACCAGAGCACAAGCATTGAGCCATTTTTAGTTGTTTGGGTTTTTTTGTTTGTTTGTTTTTCTTTTTTCTTTTTTCTTTTTTTTTTTTTTTTTTTCCCCATGGGCATTAAAAAGGCATTTTGCTTTATCAAAAATGAAAAAGGGTTGAAAAGAGAAAGCATTCAAGCCTCCTAACTTGAGATACCAAAGTCGTTGCCTTTGTACATATTTGGCTGTTTTTTTCCTGTTACTCATACTAATTTCTCCATGAGATACAGACCCTTTTTCAAGTGTTTTGCTGTTACAGAACACTATCATTATTTTGTGTTGATTTTTTCTCTAACATTCATTTCTGTAAATAAAAATACAAAACTAACACACCAGTTGCAAGCAGACATTGCCTTCAGTCACATGCAACCTATCCTAAAACATATCTAGCTTCACAATTCCCATTAACTGTTGGTTTTATGATCCTAAAACAGTTGGGCTCTTCTCAGAGATTATGTAAGTGCCCTTCAGAACGTACGCCAAAAGAAAACCTATCTTGACCTTCTGTTCTGTTAATCTGTTCCCCAAATTCTAGTTATTAAAATGCTTCATTTGGACTGAATTTTATAGAGAAGCCTAAAATACTATGGAAATTTGTATGTCAACACAAGAGATACACAGTAAACAAAGAAGCAGAGCCTTGAATACACTTTCTAAACATTTTACACTTTTATAAATGGCATTTGGGGTAGTCTTAATCCTCTTCCAAGTCAAGCCATTTTATTATATTGTTCTGCCATTGAGCAATATGTTTTGCCTGGAGTTAAGGCTGTATTCACCATCTCCTGTGTGCACATTGGGGTTCATATCAGGCACACGAGAGTCACCTCTTTGTTTTCCCACACCACGTTTCCATTAAATAAATGCTTTTACAATCCCTGGTTTGTCATCTTTGTCCTTGTTGGTCTTTCTGCTGCCCCTTATAGAGAGTGTTTGGGAGAGAAGCAGTCCTTTAAGCAAACCACTATAGCAACTCCTGTTGTTTAGAGTGCAATGGAGTAAAAGGTTCCTCAGTGTCCCCTGTCTGCTGGACACATAGCAAACCTTGTCAGCAAAAGTAGCATTCCACATACCTTGAGCAAGTCCAGACTTTGGATGTATTTAGCAACTACTTCCAGATACGAAGCAGAACGAATAAATTACGACTAGACAGATTCCCCAAATAACAGCACCATTCCCTATGTATTATTCTTACTCTTGTCAAGAGCTTAAGACACTCCCTTACTTACACACTGCTGATACACAGAGAAAACATGCTGAATTCAGTGTGTATGTGAAAACTGTTTCCTCGGGCAAGTGATTATGGTCTCTGCTGCTTCTCTTGAGTGGTAATGGAGTCCCTAATTGCTCTCCTGACTGATTATGCTGTTCCTGGTGTTTCATTTTCAAAGTACTTAAAGTTCAGGTAAATCACACTTACCACATGACCTCTGCTATTTTATGGCTCTTTTTGCCATGGAAAGGCAAAGCCATATACATTTCCTTTGTGCTATTTACTTTTACATTAGCTACAGATTTATAAGTGGAAAAGCACAAGATACTATTATTGTGAAGCTATTATATTATTGTTAAATTACTTTTTCGTGCAAGTACTTTGTTGGTTAGCAACATATATAAGCATGTGTTAATAATTAGGCCTGTGCTTAAAAGCTTTGTGAAAATAAAGGTCTAATGCTCATCAGGCTTTGGACGTTCATTCAGCTTTCTAAAATTACTTACAGTATTCTAGTGTAATCTTGATTTCCTTCTGGGTTTCTTCTTCCTGTTCTGGAAAATGTATGCCTGTTTACAGCATCTGCTGCTGTAACCTCTCTGGTAAACAAGCTGGCAAAGCCCTCGTGCAATGAAACACACAAAGCCCTGGTGCTCTCTCTGAAAAGTGGTGGCACAGTTTCTCAAAGAACATATACAAATTCTAGGGAACCTTTGTTCCTACAGATAAGATATCTGCAAGATGTACAGAGAGGCAGAGCTGTTCTTCCTGCAGAGAAACATCCTGAGGTATTTAACAACAAAGAGCAAAATTTTAATAATTTTGCACGGCAGTACAAAAGGATGCGTTATCCTAGTGCATGGTTCTAAAATTCTTCTGAAAAGATGACCCCTCTCTGCTAAATCCTGGAGGCTTACAAAGCAATGTAGACATAACCCTATTAAATATCTGTACAGCCTTGTTGGTTTAATGTATGCCATATTTATTAGGAATTTTTCATTTGAGCTTCAACTGCATGTAAATCTAGAGCATGCTATTTGGGTTAATACAGATATTTCAACATCTCAGCCTATCCTTTCTGGATATGTTTGTTTCATTTCTAAAATCACAGAATCACCTTGTAACACAGTGACCCCAAGCAGGGATGGGACAGAGCAGAAGGCTGCAAAGGGGAAGGACCAGGATGGTGCAGGCACAACTGCTTTGCAGAGCTGAGGTTAAAGATAGCTGTCTCTTGGCACAGGTGAGAAGTATGAAAGACATAATCACCTCTCTGAATAGAAGATAATCACTTTGGGGCACAGCCATCTTTTGGTTATGTTTATTCAGCTTCTGGCACAATGAAGTTGGGATGCTACCATAAAACCCGTGAGTACGAAATCAGTGAGAGCTTTAAAGTAGTTACCAGTATTGCTAAAGGAGTTATACTTTCCTTTTCATTTTTTTTTCAGCTTCAATTTTTCAACAATTTCTAATCATTACTGCAGCGTAGTACCTTTCATATTCAGCTGAGGTATAAGATGTGATTCATGATACAAGACAGGAAACAGACATCAGCAAGGGGTACTGAAATAGCAAAAGTTTACTTAGGACTGGAGTTAAAGGTGCATTCAGAGTCCAGGATTTTTTGAAGCTTGAAGAAATGCCTCAACTCATTTGGAGTTAAGCATCTAAAAGTCCTTAAAAATCCCTTCAACGTCTTTAATCATTATCTTATTTTACCTGTGAGAAAGCTGAGAAAGTGATTTTCACATAAGGTTAGATAATAATCCACCTACTCCATCTTTGCAGTTGGTTTTAAAAGTTCTTATATTTAATCATTATTCAAAATTACAACACCGTTTCCCAAGTCCATAGACCATCTGAAATCTCTTCTTTGTCAACATTTGAAGAAAACTGTATCCACATTGCACTGTTAATTAAATTCATAATTAAATTCATTTCTGGGGGGTGCCTAATAGCATAAGCTGTAAAGTGACAATAATACATACTTTAAAATATATATTCATTAGATTTTAATTTTTCAGTAATTTTTTTTTAGTTTGAATTACTAACTGTATTTAATTACAACCAATTCCCGTGCTGACATTTGAAAAAAGAATCAGTAAGATCCATACCTTACACTCTAACATATATTTCAAAAAAATACATGGCATATCAACATGGAAACATGACGGGAAAAAATAAAAAAATAAAAAATAAAATAAAAAATCTAATGTTACCTAGCAACAAAATGCACAGAAAAAATATACGGGAAATAGAAAGATTAATGCTCCATTACTTGCTTTAAAGCACATCCAAGCAGTTTCAGTCCAAACAGAAATAGCATACCCTGGAAACTTAATGATCCGTTCACTTATTTTTCTGTAACCAATAAAACAGTGGTGCGCATTCAGTGCAGGCTCTGTCACTGAGTCACAGAAACTTTTGCTTCAGCAAAGGAGGTTTGACTACTGTTGGTACAGAGGCTGGAGAGTAGCTGCTGGCTAATATGAAGAAAATCTCTGAGCTTCTCAAACATGGATTCATATTGGGGTTTTAACAATATGCAACACAAAAGCTGACATTTTCATGTACATTCAGTACATATGGCATTCATTTATTCTGAGACGATCCATTTCCTTATCATTACAAGAAACAATAAAAAGAGCAGCCAAAGACCAAATGACAGGGAACTTGGTACTCTCAAACAAACAGATACCATATGTATATCATGTATACCGAACTGAATTCAATTTTGAAACACAAGCCATTTCTTCCATAACCCCACACTCCAGGTGTATATAAATTTTTGCTTCTACACCACATTTCTGTTCTTAACTACCTGGCATTGCTGTACTACTGAAATTAAAAGGTAAAAACACAGCAGGAACCTGTTTTTCAATGATACCAGATTTCTCAAATCTATCTTGTATTCTATGCTATCCCATCTACTCTTGCACTAATATTAGTGCTGTACAGGCCATGACTGCAGGTCTAATCCTCCTTTTCTTATTCACAAGAAGTAGCATATTTTTGAGTGACTCTACAATGAGAATTTAACTACACATCAAAATGTTTTCCACCACGCCCAATATTTTTCAAAGACAAGGTTCATAATAGATAGGCAGTCTGGTGAGATCTACAGACTCACTGAAGCATGATGGCTTTGCTTGGACCTGCTCCAAACGTGAACCTCAGCTCACAAGAACATGGGAGAGCTCAGCCTCAGCATGATGACCAATCTTCCTCTAATCAGATCAAGTTCACTTTATCGCATGGTATGCCAAAAATGAATTGCAGATCTAAGATTGAATGTCTAGGTTCCTCAGTATCCTTAGTGCCTCAGTATTTCAAAGAGCCACAGGTCCACAGCCCAGCAGCAATTTCTACAGTTGGTCTGTGTTTTTTTTTTAATGTGTGCTGTTGTGAACATGTTACAAAAGAAAAGAAAATACTTTCAGGAAGAAAAGCAACAATTCAGACAAAAAATGGCACTGCAAACATGTCAGATCATGTCAGCTACAACATCAATGTCTCTCAGTACTGGTATAGCCTACGTTTGTGTTTTCGCCGTCTTTCCATCTATTTTGATGACTTTCTCCATAACCTGTAGATATCACTGTTACCTATCCTGTTAAAACTTGACTGAACAGGTCACTCTCTATCCCTCAGCCAGAACAGATGGCAAATAAGTAAACGTTTCCTACTTCTCATTTTGGGAAAGAGAAAAGTTATCTCTGCAAAGAGTGAAAAATTAAATAAATAAACCAATAAAAAGCAGGATGACATTTCTGCAGCACCAGGTTTTCCATCCCAGTGAGCAGTCAGACATCAGGACGTTCACTTCTTTAAATACAAAAGCTGTCTAACTTTCCACAGCCAAACTCAAAGTTAATGTGTAAAATGACCCATAAGAGCTCCCTAGCCAGCGGGTAGGACCCTCACAGAGCAACGCTCTTCCTGCCAGAACAACGGAGAAGCTGAACAAAAGTAGGACTCAGAACACAGAAAAGCTAGAAATTAAACAAACTTGGGTGTTCAGGGGCAAATCACGGCATGGTTTAATGGCACAGACACCGCTTGGCTCCACACCCACTGCAGCGTGTGAAAGCCTTGCTGCTGAGTTAGTGCAGGATCAGACCCTGCAGTGGGAGGGAAGGATGTGCAGGTCCCACCATCCTTTCTGCAGCAGTAGTCTGGATGTGGGTGGGACATGAGCTCCATCCCTTTCCAGGCTGGAAGAGCACAGCACACTGCTTGCATGTCCCTGAGTATGTCCCCACTTATATTTGCATAAATATATAAATTATATATATTAAATTTCTACAAAATATCATTTTATTCCTACTTTTCATCTCTACAGGTAGGTTTAAAAAGTTATTGCAGTTCAAAAATGTGTGGTGAATTCAAGCTGCAAACACAACATAGACTACCTGGACAAATAAGATAAAAGACTGATTTTTGTTATGAGAATCTGCAAGATTTCTGAATTAATTGACAACATTTTAAGATCAGGGCAAAAAAAATCAAATAAATCAGTTTTCATGAGGTGCTGCAGTGTCTCAACAATATGTGAAGACCAAATAGTTTATAAAGGATCTATAGCACAGCTGGATAGCAAAGTTACAGGGAAATACAGGATCTCAATTACATATCTCGGTAGAGATTCGCTGTCCAGAGATGCTATTCTGATCTCAAAACTTATTTTATTCTGATCTCAAAACCGATATGTTAATATATAATTTAAACAATTTTTTTTTCCATAACAGAGCATTTGCACTTTAGGGTATTTTGTCCCAAAATAGAATAAAACAAGGGATGAAATATCAAAATACAGAAGTTCTATTTTACTCCCACTTCTGCCTCCAAGAACACTCAGTACTTTTGAAAGTGTTTCTTCTTTCTAAGCAGCTGGTCAAATACCTACTATCAGATAAATATTAAGAAATAAGAAACTCTGACTAAGTCAAACCCAGTCTTCAATTACCAATTAACTGTCTACCAAATTATATCACAATCAAGGTCATGGTTTTCCCTTTTAATTTCTGCTTTATTTAATGGTCTCTTTTTAGGCTGTCAGAAACAAAAGTGTCATGCAGACAAAGCTAGAACTTCTATTTAAATGAGCTAAGAATGTTTATATAAACCATGCACAGTCAAACAAATGTGTAGCACATCTATAATATGCTTATTGTTCCTAAACATAGAATTTGTCATTGTACTTTGACAGATCAGATTGTTCTCTTTTTTAATGCTCCACTTAATCTGTTCACACTTTCTATTCTTAAATAATTCTAGTGTCAGCTTTTGTGATGCCATAATTTAAAGGCCATGTTATAATTGTTCCAAAGAGGGCATGCTGAAAGGGAAAGAAGCAGCAGAGATGTGCAGGAAATCCCCCTCTAATGCCAAGAGAGAAGCAGCCAGGATGCAACTGTCTGCGAAGCCTTGGCGCGTTGGGGAGAGGAATCCCAGAGGCCAGTAGAGCTGACCTCTTGAGAGGCCACCAGTGAAAGGGCTGGGACCGTGGCCAAGATGGTCTTCACCAAGCAAGAACTTGCTCTCATTTGAAGTAATTTTCTGTTCTACTAACTCACTGAACTCTCATTTGATTTCCTGTTTCAGTAAGGGACCTATGAATCCCAAATAAATTGATCAGTGAATAGTGGCAGACAGAAAAACGCTCGTTTATTTTTTCCCTGAAAGATATATGGTATTTTAATGAACTGCACTTGCTTTTCTCAAATTTTCTGACTCCCAGTTGGAAGACTCCATTTTGAAACTAGCACAGTTTGGTCAAGGTATTTTTTCTGTTTGTTTGCTTTTTTAGCTGCCATCTCTGGTTAGAGCCAAATTCCTTTTCTTTCTCTTTTATTGAATTGTTTCACTGAGGTTTTGCCTAATTATTTTTCCTATTTTGACTGGCGGGTGGACAAGCAGGATTATTTTTGCTCAATTCTGTCTTTGAAACTTTTATTTAAACACTGGGCTGAACAAATATGAGCAATCCATCATAACCACTAGAACTGTATCAACAGCAATTCTGATGTGGCTAAAAAAATCTGGGGAACAGCCCCCTACACCCAACATGCAGTTGGTGTTATTTTCTGAAATAACAGTTCATGTTATTTCTGAACTATTAAGTGTTTAAACTAGATGGGGTTAAAAGAAAAAAAGAAAAAAAAAAAAAGATATTCAACAAACCAATGTAGATACAGAACATCTAAAGCAACACTTTGATTGAAAATCATGATAAGCCACACTCATTAATCTTCACTGACAACATAAAACTTCACATTTCAGAGAGGATAGAACATTATTATGGAAAGCAGAGAAAGCAGAGAGAGCAGAAATACCAACAGAGGCTAAAATTTCTACATGCTCCAAGAATTTCCTCAAGAAAAGTTCCAGAAAATTATTTATCACTACAAGAAGTTATTATGGAGACAACACTAAAGTGACTGGAGGGAAAAACCACTTGGTCATGGCATGTGTCCTTTTTTCGGTATGAGGTAGTTTCCCAGCAATGACTTTTTCAAAGAGTGATTCACGTGAATTGCATAGAATTCACTCAAACAATCCCAATACCTGTTTTGAACATCGAGTTTAGCAGGGAGTGAGTTGCCTCCTGGAGACATTTATTTCCAGCAAACACAATGCCAGCACCCAACTCATGGGCAATGAAACCTGGGCGAGACAGAAATCCTACCAGTGCTTCATTCACTGAGTGGCAGCTCTGTGCGGACTGAAGCTGGTGCCTTGCTGCAACAGTACAAAAAGAGCTTAAACACCAGCATTTCCTTATGCATTTTGGTTCTTACACTTCCTTCTGGACAGATCAACTAGTCCCACAGGAATATCCTGCGGTGCTGTGAAACTACTTTTCTGCAATCACATTTGTCCTTTTGTTCCATGGGCTCTCTTGGCACCAAGTGCCCTGTTCCTGTGCCGATCTGATTAGATCGAATTACATGCTTTTACTGCTCCTACAAGCTAATGCAGCAGACCTACAATTAAGTGTGGGATGGTTTAAGGTCTAAAAGGAACTAATGTCTGGCCTGAGCAAATGGCCCAGATTCTTTTTTTTTTTTTTTAAGTTGATATTTTTTTAGGCTCTTTTCCAAAAGTTAAGCCCCTGAAACAAGTCATAACAGCGAACCCACTCACCCTATTCACAATTATTGTTGCTCCCAAGCCATTTTTAGTATCTCTGACAAATTACTGAACATACAATATTGCCCTTGTAAGGGAAGAATGAACGGGAAGCAGCAGTGTGATGTCATTCAGCCTTATATAATATCAGCACTTAGAGGAAATACATTTGTTAGTGTCACCATGGACATATGATAAATACTGCAGCCTTCACAGAATCACACAGAATCACAGAATTTCTAGGTTGGAAGAGACCTCAAGATCATCGAGTCCAACCTCTCACCTAACACTAGCAGTCCCCACTAAACCATATCCCTAAGCTCTACATCTAAACCTTGTTTTTCTCTACCTTGAGAACTGAATATAAGAAATTATTAAGAGAAGGGAAAGGGAAAGAAGGAGAAAAAAAAAAAAAATAGAAAAAGAAAAAAAGCAACCAACCCCAAAAGCCCTTCCTCCAGTGGAAAAAAAAAAAAAAAAAAAAAAAAAAAAAATCAGAGGTGTTAGAAGCCCTCTGGTGCTGCAATTCCTGAAATTATGACAGAGCCTTCGAATTTGTTCTGGCTAGTTAGTCTGAAAACTTCCTAGAGGGAAACAGATAAATGGATAACAACATGATGATTGCCTACAGGCCCCATATGGAAAAGGAGTGTAATTTCAGTGTGCTGATATGATTACATTTAATTTGCTTGCTCTAAGTTGCAGCATGCCATGTGCTAGGAGGACAATCAGATAACCCTGTGAAAGGTGCTCGTGGAGCTTGATGCTTTTGGCACCAGAGCTGAAATAAGATTAATGGAAACGTGCTCCATTTTGCCTTGAAGTAGGGTTGCATTGCATCTTTTTTCATTAGGTATTGTTCCAAACACCATTATTAAAAATAATAATAATAATAATAATTAAGGATCCAGAGACCTGGCATTGTGAGGAACTGAGGTGCCTTTTGCCTACATCCTCCTCGCTGATACCTAAACATTATTAACCAAGCACTCTGTGTATTTTCTTCACTTGGGCTTTTAATGGAACAAGACAGAAACCTTGTATAACCTGCACTGGGGCCCCAAATTGTGCAACAATGTAGCTCATCTATTGGGCCTTTCAGCCAAACGAATGGCTGAGTTTTCTCATTTGGAATAAATTCCTGAATATCCTGACTTACACTGTGGTTGCTTCCCTTTCCCTTGTTCCCTCTGCTTAAAACTTTTTACTCCACCCTTTATAACTAAAAGATCTACCCAAATCAAGGTAATTTTTTATTTTTTAATTTTTTTAATTTGTGAGATTGGGAAGCTAGATTTTCCAAGAACATCATGGTTTATTTCCTAATCTTACTCATTACACAGCTTTATCTCCTGCATAATAATAAACATAAGCATCATTTCATGTGCACGGTATGAAAGTTCAAATAGTTAAATGAAAGTTACAAATACTGTTTAATTAATTAATGATTGATTGTTGAAAACATAAAAAGTTAATATAAGCCCCTGCCTCTTTTTTTTTCCTGCTCTGTGGAGGACTGTCAGTATGTAATTGTTTTCCACACTGATGAGTTTAAATTGTTGGATCTTTTCCAGCCATGTTCAACCTTTGGATTCTTCTACTTTTTTTGTGACAGACAGAGCCCCCTTAGGTAACTGGCCAGCCCAGTCTTTTCCAGTCTTGCTTTTTGGGAACTCCACCCTTGGTAAGATCTGTACCCTTGAGCCATCCCATTGAACAAGAAAATATTTTTATTATGTTACACACCTTTCCATGTGCGTTGCAAGGGACTTGGAGCTTTCTCAAGGTCTGGTCTTGTCCCCCATCTGTCACACACACAACGCAGAAAGCAGCAGCAAACATTCCTTCAATTTTCAGTGCACTACGCTGGGACAAGAAGGCCTGTCTGCTTTTTTTCCCTCTTTTCTTGCAAACTTTGAAAGTGGAACAAGCACAAGCACTCACAAGGTATCAAGGTTATTTTTATTGCATGTATCACTTATCTGGAAATGCAGGATGCTCTCAAACAGAAAGTGAGGGTAAACAAATGTGGTCTGGTATAAGCTTATTTTTTCAAGCTAAAATGGGATATTAGTCTTTATTTACTTTCCCTTCATTCATTCATAGCATATGCTGTTTCACTTCCATTTCCAGACTGTGCTGCTTTAAATACAAAAATGTGGTGGTCTGATGGAAGACATTTGAAATTAAAAGTGGCTAGATTTTCCAGAAAGAAATTGCCATGGCATTTCCCACTAATCCTGATGGTGTGCAAGGCAGGCAGGCTGGATTGCTGAGACTGTCACTATTTGAATGCAAAAATTCTTTTTTCTTGTTTCTTTGAAGTGATTTTTTTTTTTTTTTAACTATGTGCCATTGAAAGCAATAATTCAGGGAACTCCTTTTCCTTTTTCATTCCTTGATGCTAGCAAAATTTCAGTGCTTGCAATCTATTCCCTATCTTTTATTGTCCTAAACTCTTCTCTAGACATCTGTTAAGAGCCATTGTCAGTGAGACAATGACAGACCTCTCATCTGACTCTGTTTGACCTTTTATAGGTTTCCTGAATCATATCTCCACAGAAAGCTTTGCATAAATCAATTTTACCTTTATATTTCCTACTAAGTCTGTTCAGGCTTCCCTCAGTTCTGAGAATGTACAGCTCTGTGCACATCAAAATTAGCACTACGTGGCCAAGATAATTCATCCTACTCCTTCACACTACAGAGCATATCAGTCATTCTTTGGGGAAAACAGCACTGTTATCTCTGTCCAAATAGACGATCACTCAAAAAATAAACCTGAACTGTAAACAGATTGTTGGACAGAGGTGTGCATGTGGGACCTGAAAGCCATCTGTTGAAGTCTGGTCTTTTTTTGTTTGATTTCTCCTGGTCTGTTAATACACAGTTGACTCTTGATAGCAGAATAATTCCAGAATGCTTAAGAAAAAGCCTGTTTATCTGAAGAAATCATCTTTCCCCTAAAAGTTACTATAACAGTCAGTTTGAATTCCCTCCATCCCCCTTTTTCTTTTTCTTTTTTCTTTTTTTTTTTAGCAATACAATGACATTGTAGGTATGTTTTAACATACATTTTAATATACTATTTGCTCACGATTAAAGAAGTATCAAAAGAACAGACTGTAACATCTGAATTACCAAAAAAAAAAAAAAAAATAGGGAAAGAATTAATTAGGAAAATATTGAGGCTTGGTATCATGGAACCATTGCAGGAAATAAAGTAAAATGAAGGAGGACAATGTCATCCAAACCAGGCTGTTCCTTCTGATACCAGAGACATGTTTCTGTCCATAAGGGGTCACACCGTACAGTATTGTCCTGTCTTGGTCAACGTTTCTGTCAATACCATCTAGCCTTGGGCAAGATTTTGCTGCTGCTTCTTTCTCTGACAAATATCAAAACCCTAAAAATTCTCCCAGCAGGAACTGGAAGGAAACAGTCCAAATCCAGACCACAACATCGGTGACTGACCGCTGTAAGGTGGCTGCTGCCCCATGGGCAGAGGAGAAGAGAAGCACAGCAGTAGCATGCTACCACCTCATCCTATTGCTCTGCTTCCGACTGCCCAAACACTGACCCCTAGCACAGGGGAATAAGTAAGAAGGAAGGAAGGGGAACACCATAACAGATAATTGGAGGGAATTAAGCTGAATGCAAGTTAAAAAGAAAGACAGTTTCCTTTCCTCTAGGCTGGGTGAAATATGGAAGATCTCAAATAGAGATATCTTCTCTATTTTGATTTATAAAGCAGACAGAACATTGTTTTGTGTAGATGGTGATGTTGTATGTCAGCAGGAGTTGTCAAAAGAGGTTTAGTTTTATTCATTTTTCCAGTGTGCTTTCTTTCCTTTGCACAGTCATGTTGGTGATGTGATTTGGTTCCTTTCAAATCTCTCTGGATTTCAAATCTTCTGGCTTAGAAAAAGAGCCTCCATAAATCCCAGAAATTTATCCAGACCCTTGCATGCCCACAATTGCCACAAAAATATTTTTTTTTCTTCATTTATCCCTATATTTGATTATCCTTACAATAAAAGACCAGTGTACATTCAAAGAGAGACTGCTTGAGACTATCATTTTTGTTTTGTTTTCTTTGGCACCAGTGTGTCTGTGTTTAGCTGTATGTCCTCTTGCCAGATCTGGAACATTTGGAGTGATAACACTAACATCACAGGAGACAGAGCAGAATGTACTAGTAAGGATAATCATACAACAGTTTTGTATATGATATAGATGTTAAAAAAAAAAAAAATCTTTTAAAGAGAAAGAAAGAGAGGCCTACAGAGCTGTTGAAAATACACTACTTAAATGACTGAAAACAGAAAAATGAGTGAAATTTTTGTAATGGCCTAGGAAGAAAGAGTCTGGCTGCACAGTCTGCCACCACAGCCATGGAAGCAAGCAATTCATGTAACAGCCTGACCAACAGAAGTGCTCTCATCTATTTCTAAGGAAAAAGACTGTAGAAATAAGGTTCCCCATTTATCTGAGCAACAGAAGTGCAGCTGGTCAAGAATTTTCTGGTAAATTAGTATAAGTATTCTTTGCCAAATTAACATTTTGTCTACTGAAATTCAGATTATATCTTTTTTGATTATATCTTTTTTTTTTTTTTTTTCCTCCAGTTTCCTATTCAGATAACTAGAGTTTCTTTCTGGGTGAGTCCAATGAAAATCAAAATATTTCACTTTATCAACTACACGATTTTTTTTTTTTTCAAAACATTTTGTTAGCAAACTGTTCCTGCCATGCTGCTTCCCGGAACTTGCAGTTGGGTAATTTTATTGCATCTTTATAAGGAGATTCTAGTGGACTGTGATACATTGGCAGAGCAGATAAGTCACGTTACCTCACTGAAGAGGCAGTCTAGGTCACAGGGACTATTTGCGTGAGGTACTCAGACATCTACTGGTCTGGGTCTAATGATTCTTTGTATACCTTCGTAAGAGATTATTGGAGGGGGAAGGATTTAATCCTGCTTCCCCTGACAATGAATTTTGCTGTTTCCCAGGTGGCCTCTTTGCTCTGTTCTAGAGGGAGGCTATGAAGCTGAGTTTCACCAAACCCTTAGCAAGTGGAAATCTGTCAGCTCAGGTAGTCCACCAGCATTCCTATACAGCAACAATAGCAGCATTCATCAGACCATTTGGGATCTATCCACTGTTCATCGGTACATTTCAATAATGATTCTCCAACCCTGTTTCCTTAGTTTTTAGTGCTCTTGCCCAAGATTAATAAAATGAACACCAGAATGAATAAATAAAAGTTTATCTCTGAGCAATGAAGAGTAACGTAAGTCTCTGAATTTTAGAAAGCTATTCAGTTGTGACAGTTAGAAGCGTTATTAGGTGAAGAACAGGGATAGGACATTCAAAAATAACTCAGGAAATAACACAATAAACAGCATTGCCTTATATTTTCTGTCTGTTACCAAATGTCTGCCTTTCTTGGACTAGTAGCTTTTGGTCCTTTCTGCTTTTTCTTTCCCTGCTTTCAATACTAGGACAAAGATTATCACTTTACTTTGTGAGAGAAGAATGTCTTGAAATAGATCCAATCTCTCCATCCCTCAAATATTTACACACATAACTCCACATATAACTCCATATAATCCACACCCTAAATTTTACTGTCATACAACCGTAGATATGCTAGTTAGAAGGGACTGTGCTAAAGGGCTGTAGCCGAGTTCCCCTGCTTGAAGCAGAACTGTCACCACGTCTAGCTCAGATCTTAGGTAGCTGTCCTGAACAATACCAAGCTGCAGAAGAAATCAGGGTTTGCAGGATTAAGATGTACTTAAATGCATACAAACACAAGACCAACCTGGTTCCTTTCCTTTTTCTTTTTAAACAGGTGGTGCTTTCCTCATGCTGCCCCTTTAAAAGCAATTTTCTGCCAAACATCAGTAAAAGGATGCTGGCAACACTTTTTAATAAAAGGCAAATCCCACTTTTGATATTCATTTTAGTAACATTAATCATGATGAATTCATTCAGTATGTCGCATGACTGCTGTGTGTAATTTCTTAGGAATTCCGTTTTCATTTAACATTAATTAAAGAGCACTTATTATAGTGTTACCAAAATTAATTCCCGGTCTGCAGCCCTGTCTGCCAAGTTTCAACCTTCAGCAAATTATTATGGGTGAGTTATAGACCCTGGGAAAATGAGGTCTATAATGGAATATTAACTATAGCGATGCATTCATCATCATATTACAGTAAGGGCAATGTTCAGGGAGATGGTGATCATTCGGAATAATGCACTCTATGATCCTGCTCCCGTCTAGCCCTTTAAGACAGTTATTGGAGCCCACAGAAATTACAGATAGTTAGCAAGCTTGTTTAATCCAATATGGTTTGTGAGACACTCTATCCTTCTTGCTTAGAGTCTGTTTGATTATGATACAATGATCAGACTCAGGATATTACCTCTTTGGCAATTCGGCTTCCTGCTGCTGAAGAGACACAGACACCGTGGCAATATTTTTGATACAGCCCAGCAGAGCTAAGTGTCGTTCATTAAAAGAAGATTTATTCACATGCATCTGTCTTGAATCTGTCATATTCTCCCTAAAGGGACTCAGGCATTTAATACGTCTTTTTTTTCCCCCATTTATGACATTCACCATGGAGTGTATAATCTTAGTTTCCCCATATTTTTAGCACCAAAATAGCAGTTTTGTATATCTTAAAGGATTTTACTATATCCTGTTTTTGTAAGAAATCCTAGAGAAACCATGAATTATATAGCAGATATTCTAGGAGGAAAGGAGGTTGGCCATTACTTTTCTTCTTGTTTTATAAAAGTTCACACACCATTATTTGGTCCCTCGTTCTGGCTTCTTTCCTATAAAATTCTGAACAGCTCCAAAGCTTTCCTGCACAGAAAACACCACACACCAAAATCGTAATAATAATAATAATAATAAAATAAAATAAAAAATAAAAAAGTTTATTTTTGCTAAGATTAGGAAAGATTTTTTTCTTTTTAACTGAATGGAGGGGGAAAAATACAGGGGAAAGCCATGTTAATTTTGGACCAGCACAAGCAGACTCTGCTGGAAAGAAAGGCACACGGTCATTTATTTAACACCTGTCTTTAGGAAAGCTGTTATGCAAAGTGTCACCTACAGATTGAATTTCATTCCCTAAAGCAATGCTGAACTTTAAAGGCATCTAAAAGCCAAGTCTGTCTGCAATGACAAGAGAAAAGGCTCGTCCTGCCCACAGGCCAGATGGATCCATTATAACCCAACTGAGAGTGTGTATGCCTGGGGCTGAAGCATCCGTCTTGCTTCTGGTCAGAGCTGCCTTAAGCCCCAAGGGCTCTGGGCAAAGTCAGAGGAGCTCGGATTGTCTGGATACCTCCAGGAAGGCAGGTCCCATGGTTCCCAGCAACAAACTTGTATAGCTAGCAACAAACTTGTATAGCTACCTGTATAGCTCCCAGCCCTGGAGGAGGGGGAGGGAAATCCAAAGCTAAAACCAACAAACCTTGACTTCTGTCTCATGTATCAGCTTCCTGGAATTCAAAGTTGTTTGAGCCCCCATCTATTGCACTTCTGAGGGTTCCTCCCATAGCACAGCTCATCACCCCATTTCCTAACAAGTAAGGAGGATCAACTGCCATTCAGCTAATAGACTCAATGAGGACCAGTTTCAGATCCTCCAGTTGCCTGAGAACATTTTATCATGCATCTTTTCTAACCCAGGACTTGGTGCCCTACCCAGAGAGGAGACCAAGGATGTAGGGAGCCCAGGTTGCCAACACGACACCATGTATTTCAAGAAATTGTTGTTATAGTATTGCAATGCCAAGCCTAAACCATTCTTTTGGTCCCAACCCTTAGCATCTCTATAGTCAAGACACTTTATATACAGCTACACAAGTAGACTCAGTTATGAAACCATAGCTCTGTATTTGTGTGGTGAAAAGGATGGTCTTAAGGTTATAGTGACAGACAGGTATATCTTTTGGTTTCTATTAACTACATGAAAAAGCACCTTTCCCAAGCATGGGACTCTCTTGCTAGACTTCAGAAATAACTCACCACACACAAGTGCCGTGAGGCTTCCATCAGCTCTTCTCTTCCCTGGCACCTTGGGCACTCCTCTGCTTGCCCAAAGTCTGAAAGCCACCCAGCCAGGGAAGAGAGATATTACATCAGGAACTGCTCCTGCAGACAACAGTCAGAGATGTTAATTTAATAAAGAACTATTAGTCTGGCCACATCTGCAGAGCTGGAGCGAGGGGTGTCAGTGACGGAAAGACAGCTTCCTTTTTAGCACCAGTGCCCTGGGTGTTTCAGCATTTACGCTCAAAAGATGACTCAGCTCTGACGCAAACATGGGATAGGAAGGAGGGAAATGCAGTGCTTGCCCCCCTCCCAGGCTGGAGGAGATGCAGGGATACACTCCATGTGCAATGAGACCACCCCAAGCACTGATCCAGTTGACAGTTTTGGATCTATGATACAGGGTTTATCCCATAAGAGTAGTAGCAATATATCTAACATGAAACCACAGCCCCCACTTATTAAAATTTGGCAGATCTCATTCACTACAGTACTTTCCCAGGTATCTCTGAGAGCACCCAAGCTGCTCTTCCGACAGCTTGGCTCTTGGGCATCTCACCCTGGCATTCTTTTTCTACTTAGCCAGGAACTTATGCCTTGCAAAAGTATGTTCTCCTGAAAGGAGCATCAGGAAAGACAAACCTAATGACTAAAAATCATTCCTTGAAAGTGGTCAGCAACAGCTTACAAAGAAACAAAAGTTCTGAAATTGCCACAAGAGAAGTGCCTGTGAAATGAGCTGCTCAGAACTACAGGTCCTACTTTGATGAAATAATACCTGTAAAAAAGAGTGAGGGATGAGGCTGTGATTATCAGACTGAATACACTAAAATCTGCCCTGACCTGAGCCAGAAATCAGAAATTAACTACTGAACTGTTAGTTCTTTGTGCACATCTGATTTTTACACTTTAAAAGTTTGAAGAGAAACAAAGCAATAAATAAGCAACAGATCCTCAGATAAAAACCCAGCTTCTCTTAAACCCTAATACTGGGAAGCATTGAGTCACATGGATGCTGCCATTTAACATCCTACCGGAACATGAGAACAAAATAATTTAAGGGATTTTTAAATTTTATTTTATTCTTTCCTTGCAAGGTGACATCCATTCATTACCTTCAAGCAATGACTTGCAACAGTTTGCTCTAAAACACATTTTGTGAGTAAGCACCGCAGGTGAAGTTCAAAGCACATATCAGTGGGTTCCCAGTCATGCACAGGAACAAATCTGAGAGGAGGAGGAAAATGTCTCTGGCATTTTCAGGTAAGAATTTCCTATGTACTTTTCACAGACTTCCTCTAAACCTCTAAACTCTGCCAACACATGCCATCTGTATGAATAAAAGACTCAGTTAAGAAAATATATCTATCATGAGCAGGAAATGCGCTACTACCTTGTGACTCATTCAAATAACATCTTCAACAAGAATGCGAGTTTCACCTGATGGATAATAATAATTGTGGGAGTATGTTTCACTCCACTATTCAATTTTAGCCCACTTTAGGCTTTGAGTAATTGGACAAGAACCTAATAAAGGATACTACTAATCACCCTCTCTAAATAGATGCCCGGTTCTTCCTGGTATCAAAAAAATACATTTAGAAAAACGTCACTGAAGTAATAAAGAACAAAGTAAAGTGCTGTGGTACTCTTGGTACTAACACAAATATATAACAAATAGGCAAAGGGTCACAAAAATGACAAGCTCATGGGAAAATAAACAAGAGAAACCAAAGTATCCATCCTTCTTACCTCTGTTGCCTGCAGTATTCTCTGATCTCATCATGAACTCCTTTGCTTTTACTATTTGTACGGAAAAATAAAAATAAAATAATAATACATATTAAAAAATAAAATAAAATAAAATCCCTCAAAGACCAGAGCTGCATTATGCAAATCTCCAAACCTGATCCCAAGAGCTGAGGTCAGGCAGGCAAAGGGAGTCATTTCTGTCCTGTTTCAGCCAGCCTAGATTTCACTTAGGATTACAAAAGGAGTGCCAGGAACTTCCTGCAAATTCTGTACCTTAGTCAGTAAGTACTAACTTCAGATGGGATTACTTTAACTAAACTCAAACTGCTTGCATGAAGTGAAAAATATTTCATCTACAGTTTTTCCTTAAGTTGATCTTTTCTGTTGTGGTTTTTTTTTTGTTTGCTTGTTTTCACTTGGTTGGAAAGGACACTAGGTTATCATCAGTCACTACAGCAAAAGGCAAGCAAGTACATGTGCCTGCACTAATATATTTTCCACACTTTAACTTTTGCCTGGTCGTAAAACTGCATTTTAAAAGATTGTTTTGAGTTGGTTTCCCAGGCTTTGGAAAGAGAAAGGAGACTTGGCTTAGCAGGTCATTCTGTCCCCACCCAGCTAATTCTGCAGAAGATATTGATCTCCTACAACAATATCACTAAAAAAAAATGCCATTACATCTTCTGATTTTCCTCCCTCTTCCCAGCTCTCCAGTGAAATGAGGCTTCATCTCAGTACTGCCAGTCAATAGGGTCTTTCCGTCTGTGCCTCAGCAGGCTTTATTCAAATCCAATGGGCAGAGTTATTTTATCTCACACAAGCCATGAAAAGTCTTTACAAAGCTTTTAGACCATCTAAACCTCATGCAGTCCTTCTAGAGTTACTACTTGAGGGAATGTGACACTGAAGCATCCAATTGAATTTATAATACCTTCATCTCAATGTCTTTATACCACATAAGGCATAGGTCAGTTTTCCTTTTCAGAAATATCCTTCATTTGAGGAGAATCAACATATGAAAGGAGATATTGCAATCTGTTTGTTATGAAGTAGGAAAAAAAAAAAAAAAAAAGTATATGAAAATATATAAAGGACAATATCTTTTTTTCAATAATACTAATTCTAATAAACTGATTATAAAACCATGAGTTAGTCTGTGCTTTCTGCAATGACTCAGTCCACAGCTATAGGCATAGCCATCAGAATGACTCAGACATCAGATTCTACTGACACTTTGCTAGGCTTGGTATATACAGTGAGGACCCAAAAATTCCCCAGCCCAAAATTAAACTCCAGAAAGCAGAAAGAAGAATCTGAAAGAACAGAGAGATTGCAAGTTTGTAACCACAATTACCCTGTTGCTCAATTTTATATGAAATATCCAAAAATAAATATCTATGATTATATGGGAACTATTATTATTATAGATTGATTTAGATTGATTGATATAGATATGATTATAGAGCCTCAAATATTTCAATAAAGTCAGTAGGTGTACCGAGCAACAGCTGTTTAACAAGTTACACTCCCATTTAACTCACAAAAAAAAAAAAAAAAAAAAAAAAGGAAACACAAATGAATAAACTGACAATTGGTTGTAAATCACACCAATCCAGATGCTACTGTTTAGCAAAGAACAGTAAATTTAGTTCTCTTTATCCTTTGAAACTAAGAGTTTCTCCACGGGAGCTGAAGAAAAGTATAGGGAACACTGAATTTCCATTTCTCAGACAGTTCACTATAAGAATTAACTTGACGTGGAGACATTTCTTAATTTCCTTTGAAAATCCTGGTTCCTGAGTCTACAGAGTCAAGAATCCCCACTTCTGGCTAAAGATCAGAGCAATCTGAGCAGTATATCTCCCCTGGGTTGCCTGAGAGACACACGCTTTGTTAGTTCAGATCTGGTGCCAAACCAAGACCTTCTGAGCTGGGCTCTCCTGTCTGTGGAAGTGCAGGATGATCTATGTGACCAGAGGGGTTTCCTTTGCTCGTCAGAAACCAGGCTCCTTTTCACCACCAGGGTTGGCAACGACTGGTTGAACTGGGGAAAGGATGCCAGCATGTTGTTAGAAATGAGTCAAAACTGCCAATGAGGTGACAAAATGGGAGTGCTGAAGGTTGAGAGATGCAAAGCAATCCTTCCTTCCCTTTCTTCCTCCCACCCCAAGACACACACAACCCACATATTTCAGGACAGCTTTTGCCAGCTGTTGCTGTCTAAGTTTCAGCTCGCTGATGGAGTCCTGTTTATGAGCTCTAAATGAACTGTCACTTCTCTGTCCACTTCACAATTACACAGGAGCTGCTATGAATTCCAGAGATATAGAAAACCTTTACTTTTTTCTCATATCATCAAAGAAAGCTATGAAGCATTATGGAAGTATGAAGGAAGGACCTTGTAAAGAATGGGCTTTCCAAAACAGATCTGGACAAATCTACATGATATAAATGTGGTCAGGCAGAAAAATTTTAACAAGGAAGGTTGATTTTCACAAAACCTCCATTATAAATCTTCCTTTGGTCTGAGATGGGTTTCCCAGTCCAAAGTCAGAAGAAAGAATCAACTTTCAAAAAGCAAAAGCCTTCTCAGAATAACGTTCCTCTCAGAGATTACCTGTGGATCTAAATTCCACTTCAAATCCATCCTTGGAAACAAGCTACCTCCCATGCAAGTTTTTGTCTCTGTTATTCTCCACAAAATGGAAGTGACCCTCTAACAACGTTTGTTTACCCAACAGATGTCCTCAGGCTTTAACTCTCCACGTGATATCGAGAAGAGGATCCTCTGTGCCACTGCACTGAGTTGGCTTCATCTCGTATCACACAGGACTGGGAAGTTCTGATTTACAACTTCTCCCTTCAGCTGTCAAGAACAGGAGCTGTTTTCTTGAACAGATAGAAGCTTACGTAAATAAAAATATATAATATTTGGAAAGTTGCTCTTACTGGCGTAGTTGGCAACACAACACTATTTTTCCAGAAGTAAATATTATAATCTTTTAACTATTTGCTAAGAAATTTGTAGTCATAAACCTGTCTATCTTCAAGAGCTCTACAGCTATTTCTGCTCCTCAGGATTCTCTAGCATTTATTGTTATTACCATTTAATTGGATTTATTCAAATACATTTATTCTGTCTTCCCTGGCTTTCCCTGTAAGGTTTTATAGTTCACACCTCTTCCCATGTGGCCCACTTAATAAAACATGTTTTGTGTCTTATGAAGAAGAGATGGCTTTGGAACTGTGGTTGTTTGAGAACCATCTGTGTCAGCCATATCACACTACTGCTGACACAGCACTGGGCAGTGACATAGCACCAATTTCATCCCTTCATCATTTGTTAGCTTCCTCTTGGTTTTCATTTTCCTTTAAAATACAGTTTGTTGCAGTAAAAGATGAGAAGGGGGAGCTCGCTTCCATCACAAATTTAAAAAGGAGATAAATGGGTGTTGGGAAGCCAGTGTCATTCAGCTGAAATGCTGCTAAGATATCCAAAATGACTTTTCCTCACATTAATCTTTCAAAAGGGTGTTCAGCATCTATCAAGGTTTCTTCTATAAACAGGATTAACTTTTTTTTATTTTTTTATTTTTTTTACCATTTCAGGTAATGATACTTGACTTGCTGCGCTACATGCAGGGAAGTCTGGCGAATGTTACGATTGTTTGGCAGACAGGAAGTGACTGCATCATTAACACTATCCAGAAGTGAGTGGTGATAAACCCTGGCACGGCAACAAAAAGAATAGCCAGGCAGAGTGACACGAGAACTTGTGGAGTACATTCTGCAGTCGAAGGCAGAAACCCACATGAACTCAAAACATAACCAGTTCAAATAAACCTTGTCCCTTGCAGGCTATAAACAGAAGGAGTTCAAGAATGAATGTATTGGGTATGGCATGGAAGTGAAGTGAGATAAGATGTTTTCTTTCACTACTATTTTAAATAAAAAAAGAATCAAGTGCATTTTAGGTTTACTGTAAGTATGTTTCACAACATAATTATAACTGTAATCTGTTCAGAGAAGTCCAGTTGTAGCTACCATCTTGAAATTATCTTTCAAGAATTTCCTTCTGTTATTATCTTACAGCTCTGGCAGTTTAATTGAGACTGAATGGCAGCTTGCTCTGTTAACATAACACAATATCAGACTTATAATTTTGGAAAGAAACAAAAATGCACCAGATATTTCCTCAGATACTGACATGCCTCATGTTTTAACTTTAAGTTCAATAAGCTACATGACTTTCTGCATGGTGTTCACACTCCTATATGCTGCTTTTGCTGAATTATTGCTGTCATTCCCCTCTAAGCAGGAAATATGAGCCTGTTAATGGATTTACCTTATTTCCATTCAAGGTAGAAACTCAGAAAGGATTGGGGAGGGCAGGGGGAAGCCTACCTATAAGCGATGAAATATCAAAAAAAATTTGTAAACTAAGAATGTGTTCATAAATTAAGCTACATCTGACCTTCCAAAAAGGAAGTATTAACTGCCCATAGACACTGACCTGCTTTATGCATGAATTCTCCCCATCCTAATCCATGTATCCATTATATTCTGGAGTAATAACTCACATCCTATCACACCTAAAATAAACTTTTCTAATGAGTTCAAGGGAATCGGAATATTTGCTTTGGCATCCTGGATATTTGTATTTCATAGACTTAGTCCATTCAGACATAATCAGCAGCAGGAGAACACATTAACCTATCCTCAGTGTTCCTAAACTCAGCAAGTTTGATAACCAAGCACAAAGTACGGTAGCCCAGATAATTTAGAAAAACAAGAATTCAGATCTCAGAAGAATATTATGAGATTCTAACCTATGCAGAGAAAGGTTAAATATGGATAATATTTGAAGTAGAAACACACTGGCCTAGATTGAATTATTTCATCTATCTCAATATTTTTCATATTTGTTTGCCCAAATAATGTACAAGTGATTCACTTTTCGTATAAGGACATCAAAATAAAACCAAAATGGGAAAGTAATTTATGGTAAATATATGAGTCAGGTGCTGACGGTACCAATAATGCAGAGGAGTTTGTATGTCAGCATATAGTGCACGCCTACTTCATATTTTGGAAGCTCAAACAGCTTTCTAGCAGCTGTTGATGGCTGGAAGAAAGAACGACTTACATGAAAAGCCTTAAGCTTGAAGAGTTACATTATCACAAACATCTGAGTTCGGATCCTTTTGAGGAGCTAAGCAACCTAAATCCCAATGAACTGGACCTGAGCCATATATCATCGTTAAAATGGATTTTGTATCTCCTCTACCCTAGGCACTAGAGCGAAGTGGAGAGATCTCAATTCATTTCTTTCCCAAGCTGGAATCTCCCTATAAAATAGCACTCTGGAATCTCCCTATAAAATATCACTGCATTAAATGAAAATTATAATTTTGTTCTCCTTAGGTCTATAGGCATGTAGAAGGTTAGTGGAAGCCACTTATCAAGGGCTTAAATGAAGGCTTAAGTGTTTCATTAAGGGTATTAAAATTCACCAGCAGTGCAGTCTCAGTACAGCTGTAGTGCTTTCTGTTTCTCTAGGTTCACCTGGGGACAGCTCAGAGTTATCTGCCATGAGATCTGTGGGCATTTTCTTGGGTGTCTATGAAGCACGTGCCATGCTAATATACTTTTTAAGTCCCACTCTTCACATTCAGAATATTTTCATAATATTTCATAACAACAAGTCACTTTACTTCATGTCTTTGTTATTTTCTTTCTCTGAATGAAATCAATTAGGTGTATCTAGACACATGAGTTTTTGATTTGGAGCACCAGGGCGTTTGGGGATATGCTTGATACTAAAGTTGCACCAGGGGTGTTTTAGGTTGGATGTTAGGTAGAACTTCTTTACTTCTTTTAGGCATTGGAATGGGCTGCCCAGGGAAGTGATAGGGTTTAGTGGAGGACTGGTTAGTGTTAGGTCAGAGGCTGGACTCGATGACCTTGAGGTCTCTTCCAACCTAGACAATTCTGTGATTCTGTAAAAATTATTGACATTTTTCCTCACAGGCATGGCAGGAACAAGCTTCCGGCAGCGCTGGGCACCTCCCCTCCCACACAGCCTCGTCCGCATCCAGAAATGTCTCCTCCAAAACACTGCACTGTCATGGCACATGAGGAGCACAGCGTCCACAGGCTCCATCACCCAAATTTCTCTCCGCAGACGGCTCTGGGGGCTCCCACAGGCCGTGCAAGGGGAGCCCGAGGAACTCCGGCACTCAGGCAATGCCAGGGGTTGTGTGGGGACTGAGGGCAGGGCCGGGGGGCTGTGGCAGGGCGGGGGTGCGGGTGCCAGCACATAGCATATGTCACAATGGGGGGACTGCTTTTAAGGCAGCTGCGGGCAGTGCTGCTTCACTTTGTCCTGAGCCATTGGCGAGGTGAGTGAAGCAGCGGGGGGAAGGCTGGGCTGGGCCAGGGCCGGGGCACAAACACCAGCCCCCCGAGGGCTGCTGAGCCTGCAGCAAGGGCCCAGCCATTCAGGGCAGGGATCACGGCTGTCACCGCCAGCTCTGGCCGCAGTCCCTGCTGCCTCCCAGCTCCCTCACACCCTCTCCTACCCGACTCCGGGGGTCTGTAGCTCCTGCCCTGGCTCCCTCGGCCGCCAGCCAGCTCCCACCCAGCCCCACTCACCCCTTTTTCTCTCAACTTTTGCAGACCATGGTTTCGGAACTCTTATTCGCGTTGACTTTCTTGGGCTTAATTCAGAGCACACAGAAAGTTTGCGATGAACTGGATGCGGCTACAACCGCGCACTTCCAGCAGCGTGCAGAGGAGCTGCAGGCTCGCATGATGCAGCTGCTGCTGGAAATGGAGCAGAGGGAGCAGGAGCACAGCTGGGCACGTGTGGGAACCCTGCTCCTGTCGCTGCTGCAGCAGTGGCAGTTCTGGGTCGTGACCGGAGAGATCGTCCTGTTCTTTGTGCTCTGCTGCATGCTCATGAAGTTCTGCCGTGAGCTGCGCAGCAGAACCAAAAAAGGCATCTCAAGAAGCAAGGAAGACGACTCCTCCGAGGAAGACCCTGATGACATTCTGGATGCCCACCGATTTCTCAATGAGTCCCTGCAGTGGCCGGTGAGGAACCTGGAACAAACGTGCATGGTCGTGGAAGAACTGGTGGACAACCTGCTCACCGCCTGCCAGGGCCTCCCCAGGAACAAGTTCATGCCACAGCTGCAGCCAGCCATTGGGGTGGGCAGCACCTCCGGTCCCACTGAGCGTGACACCATCTACCGCCTGCTCGTGCCCCTGAACCCACCGCCCGGGCACGCCTTCCACCTGGAGCTGGGCACCGAAGGGGAGAGACTGGCCAGGAACTCCTGCCTCCGCGTGGAGCTGCAGTGCCTGTGCACACGGGAGCGGATCCTGGGCGACGTGCTGTGCTTCCTCCACCGTCCTCAGCACAAGCTGAAGAACCAGGACGCAAACCTCCTGGACACCCTCTGCTGTGGCTCCTACCTGGATGTGCAGAAGACGGCGAAGTGGTTTCAGGAGCTGGTGGCAGAAGCCTGGGAAGCTGTGCCTCAGTCAGCCCGGCTGAAGCTCACGATGCTGCCCTCCACCCGCTTCTGCAAGTTCAATCTCACCAAAGGCTCCAACAAAAGCCTCTCCATCGAGCTCGTGCTTGGGGTGAAGCAAGACGATTCGGACACCTACGTGAGCTTCGAGTAGTCAGAGGCCGGCGTTCACAGCAGCACGAGGTGGCCCCAGAGCTGCGCTGTGCCAGAGATGCTGTTCTTCAGGAAACACCTCGGCATGCTCGGCACACCTTCCACCTCCGACATCTGCAGCTCTGTGTCTGTATGCTGGTAGGCACCAACTTTGCCACCCATGCCTCGACAACCGCTGTCACCCACATCCTGACCTGACCACCATCCTCGTGGCAAGCACGCACAGGAGGGATTTCACCAGCGATGATTTCGGTGGCTGCCAAGCTGAAGGAGTGACACCCTGCTTGCCACATGCCCCAGAGCTGAGCACACTGCCCATGGAGACGATGCTGATCAATTGGGAATTGCTCCTCCATGTCCTCTCCGCAGTAAAACCACCCCTGGGGGAGGCACACCCCATGCAGCTGAAGACACCGCTGCCGGGAAGCTTGAAGCAGAGACTCCTCTTTCCACCTGGACAGTGACCATCTGGGCTCCTGGGGAGTGTCCTCTCCCTCCAGGAGCTCTGAGCTCTGCAAAAATTGCAATATATATTGCAATTTGTATTATATTGTTTATATATTGTTTATTATTTATTGTAATATATGTTATTTAATTGAACAAATGCTTTGTCTGTGAGTGTCTGTACCACACCGGGTCAGGAAATGCCACAGCTCTGGGGAGCATTTAGCTGAGGAGCTGATTCCGTGGGCTCCAATTGCACTCCTTCTGGAGCTACAGCTCTGCTGCCTGTCCTGGATCCTCCAGCAGGGCAAGGAGAACAGCTCAGCACCCACCTCAGTGCCGTGTGTTGCCAGTGTGCTGCATGGAGTCTGAAGGGGGGACTTGTGCAATGCGAGGTGAACCGTGCCCTGGGAGCCCAACGGCTCCCATCACAGTCCAAACGCTTCTTAAACTCCTGTCCCAGTGTGTGACCACCCTCTTGGTGAAGAGCCTCTTCCTGATGTCCAGCCCGAACCTCCCCTGCCTCAGCTTGACCCCATTCCCTTGGGTCCTGTCACTGGTCACTAAAGAGAAGAGATCTCACTAAAGAGAAGAGATCTGCCCCTCCGCTCCCCGTCGTGAGGAAGCTGTAGGTCGCCATGAGGCCTACTCCAGGCTGAACAGGCCCAGTGGCCTCAGCCGCTCCTCGTACGTCTTCCCCTCTGGGCCCTTCACCATCCTGTAGTCCTCCTCTGGTAGCTCCTGATGAAGTATTTCTCTACCGTGGCACCTCCTTTCTCTTTTTCCCTCTTTTCAAGTTTTCAAAGACTTTACTGTCACACATGGAAATACTGTATTTGTGTCTCTTTGAAATTTCTTCTTTGTGAAGACCTTGTCCAGGGTTTGTCTCAAACTTAAGAAGTACTTCACACTCAAATCTCTGATGTAGCTTTAAATAGATATAAAATAACAAGAATATAAAGCATCAAGACAGCTCCCTTATATCATCAAAAGAAATTATTCCTCAAAGAGGCCAGCATTAATCCAAGCTGAGATAGGGTCTTCAGCGATTCCTTCTTTACTTTTGTGAGAATTAGTCTTGGGGATTATTTTACTGCTGGTTTTCACTGGGGAGAAAGCAGAGGGGAGAAGGGAGGGTGGGGGGAGGCTGCTGCTATTGTCAGAAGTTAGTTGTCAGAACTTTTTCTGGAAAACACTGATAATATAAACAACCTGATGATATAATCTTGTAGTATCCTTGTGTTAAACTTATGTGTCTTCACATTAAGGAGTACTTTCAGCCCTTGAAACCCACATATAAAGCCAAACTCATGGTTTGTTGAAAACTCTTCTTTGGGGAAAAGAGAGAAGGGTTCAAAATGCCATATTTCAAACAGTTGCCACACAAGCAAATAAAAGCTTACCTTTTCTGGGAAATGTCATATAATGGATTTAAAAGATGAACAAAATCCCAATGTTTATTTAGTCTAATGGATAAAAAGGACAAACTCATTGGCTTATCACAGCGGTCAATTGTACAAGAAGCTGAAATAGGTTGTTTCTGACAGACAGTGAAAAACAAGAATTTGTGCTCAAAATAAAAAAATTAAAAAACAGCTCATGTATTTCATATGGAAAAGCCAATAATAGTCCTCAACCAAACTTTAATAAATAAACCCTCTGAACTAGTTTGATTATACGTTGTTTTCAATTCTTACAATGAAACCTTCAGTCTCACTCACTAAAAGCAAATTTGCCTTAGGTATCTGGGAAATGGCTGATGTACGCAGTTTGAACATTCAGTCATTACCGGTAGGACAATCGAGGGATGACTCTTTCATTTGATAGAATTATTGTGATAAGTCTGCAAATTCTTACTAATAGTAGACTATCTAAGTCTGATTTGTGAATGTGGTTTACAGAATCCACTCATATTCTGAGAAAACTCAATATCACTGTTGGAAAAATGCACAGTTCATTTTATATATTTTTAGTTACCTATTAACAGTTGAAGCACTGATAGTCCCTGTGTATCCCTTATAATAAAACTTTCCCATTATACCATAATATTTCTTCTTTAGATTTAAATGGTATATTGCAGGACAGTTCAGTAAAACGTGGCTTCACTACATAGTTTATTTGGTTTATTAATTTACCGTCATTCATATATGCCTCTTGCCAGTGGGGAAGGGCAGTATTTGTCATTTAAACTATATGATCTATCCCCTATCTATTGAAAGTGTGTTTTAACTGGTAATCTGTTAGCAGGATGGCTGAAGGGTAAAATATTTGTCTGCTGCTAGTTAGCGAATGTCGCTCCATCTTTCTTGCGTATGCTTTCTCAATGGATAGGTGAGGTCCCTTACAACTTAGTGGGAAGCACAAATAGAGACTATCATAGCCTAGCATAAGGAATACAGAATGGGATCTAAAGTCTTGACTACAGACTGAACATAAGAGGATAAAAAATAACCTTCCCTACTCAAACACTAAAAAAATATCCAAATTTCATTAGAAATGGTTTGCGGTACCTGACTGCTGTGGGACTCTCCAGGTCCCCACTGACTCTTTTTCTTAAGATTCTAAGAACTTCCACAGCAAAAAGTCTGTTGTTTAAAATGCCTGAGACTCAAATATGGCCTATACAGTTGCTACTGAAGTCAGACTAGGCCAACCAACACTCAAACCTGCATGTTGGTCCTGAACTACCCATAAAAACATACCTAAACTAACAATAAACAAAACCTCTGCACAGAGAGGCATTCAGGATAATGAATTGATGATCTGTAGGTCAGAAAATACAGATTCACTCAGACCTAAAGGAAAGGAAGAAGTTCAAAGGGCCCTTCATAAGAGGTTCTCATCCCTATTTTCTTCCATTAGAATTGCCATACTTGAGCAACTACATGGACTTCACTCTGAAAGAGAGAGAGACAGGCAGTCTCTTCTAGAAGAAAACCAACACACCACTATGCTACGAACTATTCACCTTCCAAGTAACAGCTCTTTCTGTATTTTTTTCTACTCTTTTATGCTTTTTTTTTTTTTTTGATCTTATAACAAAGATATGGAAAACAAGTTCTTAATCTTTCAAGCAATATTCACTAATTTCTTTCAATTCATTCTAGCTTCATAATAGTGTTGTACCAAGGCCAGTCCTGTGAGATTGCATGATTGTCAGCTCATATATAATAGCTATATTCTTGGCAACTAGATACATTACCTGTAGCACATAATATAGAGAGAAAATTTCATTTTTATCCTACTCATTAATGGGTTTGTTTCCATTTTTTCTATGCTTTAACCAATTATCTTATGATGCTATTTCTTAATCCAAAAACTATACAAAATTGGAAGAGAAAGTAGAAAAATTGTAATCCATTGGATTATCCCTTGTACACTGGTCCTGATGTTCCTCATCGTCCTCAACATTTCTGCACACAGCTTCATAATCTTTGAAAAAGTATTAGAGGCTATTTAGCTCAGAACTTCACAAAGCAGACCAGAAAAAAGAAAAAAAAAAAAAAAAAAAAGAAAAGATAGAGACATCTGAATTAAAGACTGAATGTTCAAGGAGCTCTGCTCAGCTGTTGGGCTTATTTTAAGCATTAGTACGGACATTTTTAAACCTATAAAAACAACAAATGCTGAAAGTTCTTTAAGCCTCAGAACTGGGTAAACACTGTTTATGCTACATTGCAAACTGCTTCAGAAAAGGTGAAAGTTGTCTTGCTTTGAATGTACACTAAATTAAAACACATAAGGAAACTATTGTGCTTGCATTCAGTAGAACAAAGTATGTGTTGTAGAGTATATTCCTCAATAATTCAAACTTTAAAAGGTACAGCATTTCAAGCCTTAAAATAACAAAGCTACACTCTTTCAGAGGTTATACCACATGGGGGTGTTCATTTCCTTTTGTCTTAGTTGCATAAACTCAAAGTCAACCCTATACAGTAAATGATGTCTGCCCTATTGTCTTATGTAAACACTCTTTTGTTATTCTTCATTGAAAAGCTGTGTTTAAAGAAAGCTCTGTATGAATTCCAATAAAGAAACTAGTGTAAGAAAACTGGATTCATAAAATGAATTAGAACAGCTCTACTGTTTCATCGACTGGTGCTGGAAAGCCAGCAAAGTCAGATAATATTTTATTTGGAGCTGAAATGAACTGTTGTGAACTCTGACAAACCAGCACTTCAAAGCATTCTGAACATACTGCCACCAGCATACGGAAATTTATCGTGACTGAGAGACTGACTCTGACCCTGTTTACATCGTCTTTACTCTGCTGACTTCAGCTGGATGAAAGATCAGAATTAAGTCATTCATGGCTATCTCTGTTCTTCATGATTTACAGAAACATTAAAAGAAAAAATAAAAAAATAAAAATAAAGAAAGGGAATCATGCTTGATACATATATTCTATTCTCAACAAAGTCTGGATCACAAAAAACTCAGACAAAATACTAATTTACACCAGGACAACTTCATGGGTGGCCCATGCAGGAATCAAAAGAACTGATGAAAAGTAAGATGTCAGTTCTGGTGATATTGCTGAATCTTTAAAAATTTGTATTTCTGGGAATGAGATATAGCCCACTGCTACACAGTCCACGTGGTTCCATTATTTTTATTTAACCTTAGAAATACTTCACTGTAGCTGAATTAAAACATAAATGGTGGTAAAAGTATTCTAAAGCTTTAATATTTTTACACCCTCATGCTTATTATGAATTTCAAGGAGACTAGCATATTGCAACTTGACATTATTACAATGATAATTTATTAATGATTTGTATATTTCAGTATCCCTCTGGTTCTCCTGGGATGACATCAAGACTTATTTGTGCTTTGTATTTCACAGACAAAGTATAGACTTTTTTGTCCTCATAAATCAACAGAATAATGTAATTGCTGAACGCACAAAAAAAAAGCCAGAACATAAGAGGCTTCATGTACAGAAGGGTATAAATTGTATCAGTAGATATCCCTAAATGGATTTTTTGGATCTTTTTGGATCTTTTTTTTGGATCATTTTGGATCTTTGCAGGTTTTTTTAGTCTATCCTGTGCACAAAAGTCTTCAGACACAGAAACATTTCAAAACTTGTGAAATTCCTTGATGGCACACAAGTGAATTAATAGTAGATACGGCGTAGCCGCTAAGAAGAATTCAAAGGGCTTTGAATCTTTAGATCTGATGTGTAATTTAGCTGACACATGGCACGTGAAACTTAACATAAAGTAATGCAAATTGGTTACAGAAATGCAATTCAGAAGTAAAAAGTGAAAGGGGAAAAAACACAGAGAGGCTTAATAACACTGGACACCCAATAAAACAATCATAGAAACTGGTCTGCTGCCAATACAGCACAAATATACATGTCCATGAAACTGATAGAGCAAAAATTCCACCACCACCCCACAGGGGAGCAGTTCTAATCTTAGCCATAGCTATGATGTCATCAAAAGTTATTATTTCATTCCTGATTTCCCCTCCCCCCCAAAAATGAGCACAGCCAAGACAAATTGCACAATGAGATTGCTCTCACTACACCAACATACATTTATGCCAATTATGTGGTGGCCTGAACATGGATTAAGGTGAAAAAAATGCAGTATTTACAAAAGTTATCAACATTGTCAACCTTTCAACAGTAGAGTCCATTATAGTTTTGAGGTGACCTGTCAAGGCTTGGGGGACCATCCACATATCATCCCTGTACAGAGGACAAACACAAAGCCTGTGTACCATTTATCTCCTACTTACATCTCTTTTGATGACCTTCTGCATAGTGATTAATTTAATTCTTGATCTATTTGTTCAAGCCAGTGCTACCTCTCCAGCCCACAAACTGGCAAAAATAGAGAAATAAGGGAAATTTTGTCTCTGCAAAATGGTAAATTATTGGAGTTAGTCATTCATTTAAAATACCATTTTGAAACGTCCCTGGAAATTATTATTTTCTTAATCGCTTCCAAGTCCCTTCAAACTCTCCTAGATAGTGTCTCTCTAGTGGGATTTCATAAAACACTATTGTCTCTCTGCCATTTTATGAACTTTCTCAGACAAAATACTTTTTCATTTCTTTTAGTCCTACTATCTCTAACCATTCAGAAACACAGATAACGATGCCAAAACCAGCAAAGAATCTTACATTTCTATGTGCAGGATGAGATAAGTGCTTAACCCTGCCTCTTTGCAATTAGAGCTTTGCAATATGACATTGCCTTGGTAGTTTAAAAGTTCCTTTCATAGACACACCACTGTAAAGCACTTTTGCAAATCTCTTGATGAATCCCAGGTTAGTTGAACTGTTCAATTATAGCTTTATCCTAATCCTACTAGCTAAGCATTAACGCTAGCAACCTCCCACATCCTAATCCTACCCACTTGACATTGACCCACACTCTGTCCCAAATGTGTGTGTTAGCATAGAGCCATGCAAACAACATATTAATCAGGAATGCAACAGGAAAGCGAAAAGATGTGTAACAGAGCAGTGGTGAATGTTTCAGTAAAAAGATGCTATGCTCCAAACACAGATTTGGCACATACAGGCTTAAATACAGCTAATGAAATAGCATAAATATCTACACAAATCAGCTGAATTGTTACAATTCTTGTAACTAAGCTATTAAAAGGTGTCTAGAGCATGATTTAAAATGAGGGAAATCCAGTCTGAGGTCAGATTGAAACTATTAGAATTAGATACAGACACTGAAAATAGAAAAGCTTATGTATGATAGAATCCCATCCTCTATAATTCACTGCATATTGGGAAAATGATTCTTTCAGATCTGCTGTTGACAGCTTAATATTCCCAATGATAACGTTGTCAGGTGATAATACAGAGTCAGCCTATTTGCTTTGATCCAAATGGAAAGTTTGCATTGACTGCACCATTTGGAGAGAGGTTCTGTTTGGAAGAGAATTTCAGCTAAGCTGAAACGTTACCTGAAAAACATTTGATTGTGGTCAAGATAGAAGGGCATCAACTTCAAAAAGGCCCAGGCTGCCTTCCCTGAACAATTCCTGAACTGCAACTGAAATTCCCTCTCCAAAAATATTACTGACGCAGCCAAAAGCACACAAGAACCACCCTAAAGAACCTTGTATCCAGTTTTTAAAATGAGTGCTATTGTCATATGTATTCTCTCAAATTTCAGGAACATGAATATATGGCTTGTACAAACTCTGGTTTAAACATCTCTCCCCATCTTTCCTTAGCTAACCACAACACCAATGAAATTCCTCTAGGTTTCTACATCCATACAGCTAAATATGCTTTCAATTATTTTCCTGGCATGGTAAAAGAAGAATTTTCATAGACTAAGGTCTTTATGTCAGGATAGTAAAAAATGCGTCTTTTTGAATGACATTGATACTGTTCTGTTGCTTAGCGCCTGATACAGTGATTGCAATAGTGAAAGGCTGGATTGTCCCTGTGGGTACTTAAGGAGAGGGGAGGAACTGAGCAGCACTCCCCATCCTGCACAGAGACTGATAATCATTCCCTGCCTGTAGGCAAATGGTACAGAAGGAGAGAGAGAAGAGTAAAGTAGTGCAGAGGCATGATTTTCCTCCTCAGCTACAAAACAGCCTTTGGAGAAGATAAGTGTGCCAGAAAATCTGAAGAATGGTTCATAGTAAAGAAAATTTCTCCATTTTCTAGGGAGCTCTACACTTCAGTAGGAAAGGTCAAATAGGAATGGTCAAGTTCTACGCTGAACTCAGGACTAATCCATTTGTGTCTTCAGGAGGTCTCTTGCCATGAAAAAACGCCGTAAAGGCTTTCAAGCCCAGTGAAGTTTATTTAACCTGAAACAACAGCCAGGGCTTTTGGCTAGCAGAAAAGTGAGAAAAAGTGATCCTTGTCTTCTTCTAGGAGCCAATGGCTGGTAATTCCCTGTCATATGCCAAATTTCAGTCTTATGCCTCATATTGATGTGCCATTGTGTCAAATTCCATGACATTCCACGTCATGTTTCTATTTCCAGCGTAAGGTGCATCGCGACATCTTGCTCAGAAAATTACCTCATCATTATAGCACATGCTGAAACTGAGGGATTTGAGCTGGTGGGCAATGTGGTACTAACAGCTAAAAACCACCAACACAAACTGGAAATTGAATTTGGAAAATAACCTGACTGTTTTGGAGATCACTATACATTAGGTAGGACTCAGGGATTAATCTGAAAATTGCTTTCAGGTATTATGTTTACTAAAACTGCTTTCCTACTTTGACTGAATTGCAGAGTTATTATCACCTACCACACTGAGAAGATAAGCTGTAGCATTTGTAACTTGAGCATTATTCATATCATACGGATTTCATTAAGAGCTTCCATATGATACTCCAGTGTTTGCAAGTACGCACACGTGCCTCATTGATCTGTGTGTACATCATCAAATTACTTTGCTTTTAATTGCAAAACTAAGGTTGGCTTTGTGTTTAACACAGGCATTCTGGAACTATCATTGTTGTGGGGATAAAGAACAGCATAAAAGCAACTAGATATCCTGAAATTCAAAGTACTGCTGTGACTGTTAAATACACTTAGAGTGATGAATTAATTGGAAAAAAAAAAAAAAAAAAGTAGCACCCTTTTTAAAAAAATAGTAGTACTGCACCATCTAAACACAATAAACCATTTAATAACATAGAAGCCTGAACTTCAGCAAGGAGGAAGACTACAGGCACTGCAGTTACCAGGATCTGCTTTTGGCAGCACAGTGGAAACAACAGATCTCCGATATATTTCTCATTAGATTATGATTTTTTAATTTTAACCCTAGCATACAAAGTTGGTGTTTTGTACTGGAAATCCAGAGTTGGTAGAAGAAAAAAGATGTCTAAGAACTGCAGCTTCATTCTTCCAAGTCCTGGTGCAGCTGAAGTCCCAGTGTCATTTCCTCACAGAGAGGGGTGGCACCACAGCCTTCTCCTCATTGACCCCCATAGGATTCATCTTTAAAGGAGTTCCATAATAAAACTAGCTGAGTTTTGTCTACTCTTCTTACACATCATGTTTTAAAGTGTCTGGCTGTACTTACCTTCTTGGACAGCAAGACTGTGTGTGTGCAGAAAACCAAAAACAAGAGCAGAAAGTGCCAGCTGTCAACAAGTCTCTGTGGAGATGATATTTGAAAGAGGCATTCAATCCATTCAGGCTGCCCTGCAGATTGCCACTGAAATTGCTCATTACCTCAAGCTTTCGCCTGGATGTATTTTTGCTTTCATTGCTCGTCACCTGTACTAGTTCCCAAAACTTAAAGGACCGTGTATATTTTGTTTGATTTGACCTGACAGTGCCCTAAAGGTGGATGACTACATATTATCAGCCCGCTGGGAGTACTGTATGAAAGGCTACAAAGATAGAGCTATCAAGTCCACATGAACTTGGCTCAAACATGTTTCTTTCATGTAGAAATGATAAAAGGCCTGCAGAGTAAAGGTAGGTCATGCATCACCGAAAAGAACAGATGAAAGTTGTCCCTTGCACAGTTCTCCCCTTCGACAGTCCATTCTTTATTGTAAGTACACCTTATGTCACTACCTCTGTCACTGCCACTAACCTGCTCGTGTTAATAAAAAACAGACTGACACAATACTGTTCTCATACTCATGAAGAAAACATCTATTGATTTCAGAGTTGTCCATGGCTGCTAAAGTGATGTTGGGCTTAAATATTAACATACAAATGCTGGGCTGCCACAGGTTTTTTTCAAAGGAATTTTTCCACATGGTCTTCTCTTAAATTTTCTGGTGTACTAAGAAATTTTCCAAGCCTGTATTAAAATCCCATCTAACTCGCCAGATGAGATGGCCTTCTCAGAACTAGCAAATGTCACACACTAAGAAGTGCAGTTAAAAAGGAAGTCAAACAATGAACCTCTCTAGATAGGTAACAAAAGTTCTCTTGCACTTTACTCTGCCTTTACTAACTTTGTTTCTTCTTTATGAATGCTATGTTTCTAAAAAACAGAGGTGGTTTGTGTTTTCAGTTGTGCAGGTATATAACATAGCACATACATGTTAAGTGAATGATAAAAATGATAGATTTATTACTTCAAGTTGTCTCATTGATATATTTTATTACCTGTTTTTATTTAGCATTGCTTATTAACTTGGTTATTCTTCTTACTTCCACAGTTCTATTATGTACATGAATATTACTGGGTGAGCCAGTGAGTGGCTATGCTACACAACAGACTTTACAACTAGAGTATTTCTAATACATGTAACTCACACCGAAAATTGATAAATACACACATGCTATGTATGTATGTGCCTATATCTCCACATGCACAAAATAGTTGTGCACGCTCACAGATTAAATAGGAAGACATATTTCTGAAGACTTCCCCAATTTCAGACAAGCTGCAATACTGCCTAGGTCACCAGGGTAAGAGTGAGAGATGTGGGGAGGAAAATTATTTTTCCTCAAACCAATTTCACAGCCCCTTCTGTAATGTAAATCTGACAACAGTTCCCATCACTTTCATTCTTTCTTTAAACATTCAAACTTCTGGTTCGCCTTCTTACCCTCAAAACTTATTCATAGGATTTTGGAAAAGTTTCTGATCCTGGTAGGGCTGCCAATATCTGGTGGCAACTTCTGCATGGGCAGAGATTCCCTGCAGAGAAATGGCACTATTTCTCTCTTCCCAGAATACTTTGTACCCTTACTATTGTGCTCAGTGTGGGGTTCCTGGCCAGGAGAGCATTTTGTCCTCAGTGTAATAAACTCTAGCCCTCACATTTTCCTGTTTATAATCATAAGATTTCTGCTAACAATAATAACGTCAACATTCGGAATTTACAGAACAAAAGCCACAGAGATTAAGTCCTCTAATTAATCCACTGAAGGGATAGTCCAGACACTGCTGCTGGAGATAAATTTAATATTTTTAAATAATAAAGGTATTTCCATAATATTGCAAACAACCAAAAACTGACTAGCAACACAAACCCCCAGTGCTCTTCAGTAGATCCAATGCACAGACACAGCAGGTGTTTTGAAGCAGCAATGCTCAGTGCTCAAGTGCTCTGCTCAGAGCTACCCAAAAGCAATTTTAAAAGCCAAGGCAGTGTCTTTCCATCCTGATACAGGGAGATACGCTGTCACACATGATAAAAGCATCCTCCCAAGTGCAGAAGGTGAAGGCATACATATCACATGAGGTGGTTCAGACACTGGCAGTACCTAACTGGGACAGTCCTGTGAGACACAGCTCTGAATGGACTCAGTGGATGTGTTAGCACAGTGCAGTGCCAGCTCCAGTGCTGCTGTGCTGTTTCCTGAGAAGGCACAACCAGCTTGCTCTGTAGTGAACAGGAGTCTTTCTCCTGTCCTTTAATGAACAGGAGACTTTTTGAACAGGGTCCTTTTTCACCCAGCTCAATGACTTGCTATGAGTAAGAACATTACATCTTCTTTTAAGCATATTTGGTCACTGTTGACTTTTCCAATATTGGTGCCAGCATTTCTCATCTTGTTGGAAAAATTTTAAAAACCACAGTGAAGACCCTGGCAATGCTAGAATGGAGGTTTCATGGTTGTAAGAAACCTAAAACTATCATGTATTCTTCTAACACGTGTGTTTGGGAGTGCTGAAACACTGATTTCACCCACAAGTAGATGAGCTTTTTACTAAATTCCACTCCCCTGCCCTCAGGAGTTTTCTATCTTAAATGACAAAAACAAAAGAAGCAAAAAGAACAGAGTAGAACTAAAGGGAGAAAAAAAAAAGACTTCCTTTGTCCCATTATTTTGTCAGCAATTGTAAACAACTTTTATTGTGACAGTAAAGTACCATGAAAGAGCACTGAAGAACTTTATATAATATCCTAATTTAACACTAACTTGTTTTACTTCTCAGTAATAAAATCTTTCTTCTGACCTTCAACAAATGCTGAAAATGCCTTGCAGTTGCTCTATAGCCTCTTACGGGAGCCTCCGTAAGGCTGGGGAATGATATATAACCCTAGAGTACTGGTAGACTGAAAAAGCTTTTATTCTTATTTTTAATAAATATACTGGTAAATATTAACCCTGGCTCTACTCAAATTAATATTAAGAAAAATATCTTGCTAAATGAAGTGTATGGAAATACTTGAGACTTTTGCATTTATTCATTAAAACAAATACACTTTGGAGTGCCAGTATTAAAATAAGGGATGTGTTTTTGTTGGTGAATAGGACCGGCCGTCCTGCTTAGTGCTATAGATAAGTTTGAAAAGAAATGATCCAAAAGTTATAAAGACATTCAGAGGCCAGCAACAGAAAGCTCAGTACACACAAACCTCAGCTCCTGAGAGTAGACTTATCATCCAGCCAGCTGAACTACTACTGGGAAGAGTTGAGAATGAGCAAGTAAAACCACTGCAGTGGACCAAGCAGGGGTTCTGGGGTGGTTTTTGTTCTCTGACTTGGAACAGTAGGTTTTGAAAGCATTTTTCCATTACAAATACACAAAACAACAACAAAGAGGCCCAGCTTTCAAGTCAATGTATAAATATCAGCACTTGGTTTTGAAGCTTGTGGTCCTTAAAACCTTATATTTTATTTTCAAACAGCATACCCCCTGCCAAGAAGTTACATTTTTTCCCTCTTTAAATAAGCAGCTAGGGTAATGGCATGATGAACAAATTTCATTTCTTTCTGCTCAGTTTTTTCCATCTTTAATACAGCCTCCAGCAGGCCAGATGGCACCAATGCAATTGCTAGTAAGTCAATACATCTGGCTGCATTCCTGAAATGACAAATCTGATGGATAGAGCCCCAGCTCCTATACAAAGCCTCTTTTCAGAACGCTCTCCCTGGTACTTGTCTGCTCTAAGCAAAACCTAATGTGTGAAAACAAAATAAAATTGAGCTCTTTCACCACCCCACGCTAACGTTTCGTTTGCAGTGTTTTCATTAGCGCTGCTCGCTCGCTGCCCTGCTCCTGCTCCTCAGCCCACGTCAGCAGGGAGCTCTGCTCTGGGCACGGGACAGGGCTGGTCGGTGGCCCCCATGCTCTGCCTGCACTGGAGCTGCTCACGGTTCAAAGCAGGTTACAATAAACACTCTGGGCTTTTCTCATGAAAAGCAGCAAGATTGTTTAGGAAGTCAGCCTCGAAGAGAGAACACGCTGGGAAAGGCAGGAATGAAGCAATTGCTTCTTTCAGCCTCTGTAATCTCTCATCAGGCGAATTATGAGGTAGAAATACACGCGACCTCTTCCCATCATCAGGGCAGCAATCTGTCAGCAAGGCGCTGCGCCCAGGCAGCATATATAAGGCATCCACAGAAGGTACAAGGACTCCTTAGCCTTGCACAGCATCTCTGGATTATTTACACATCCACTAGTACCTGGAGGTGGCCAGTGTGACCAGCAGAAGGATCCATAACAGAAAGCTACAGGCCACTGTGTAGCAGGTGTTCGCCAGCAATTAGGCAGCATTTGGTCTTTTTTTTTTTTTTTTTTTTTTCTCTCCTTAAATATAATTTGGGAAAGCAACTACCACTGAATAAAATGCAAAGGCACAAAGTGTGTCACTGCTCCCAAAGAAGAGCTACTCTTCCCCCATAGCTATTTTGCAAAATAAAGTACCACATGAGGAGCAGGGCTCCTAATTTGTGTCGTGCCATGTTTATTAATCACTGATGCATGACAGAAGTTATTTCTACGTTCATGAAGTCACTGCCATGATAAATATCAAACAACTGACAGTTTCAAGTCCCAAAGTCCAGGTTACTTAAACAAGAAGTGGCTGAAATTCTGCTCTCTAGAGCAGTCTGTGAAACATTCGCCCTTAAAAATGAGTGCCTTGCCTCCTGAGTAAGCCTGCTGAGGTCATTGAGATGGCTCAAGGAGTAATGAAGGCTCAAGAAATCAAAATACACCATCAAGAATCTAGAATCTGTAAACATGAATCACAGTAATTAGCAGCTAGTGGAGACCCACGACATCCAAGTGGGTTAATCTGAAATGGTTCCATCCCAAATACAAATCATGCTTACGATCCTCAGCAACCCCATTGAGAGCATTTCTGTCTGCAACCTGAGCTGAATGCAGTCTCGATCCAGAAAGTTAAGAGTGCAACAGACAAAAAAGCCTGATTTATTTGGTACAGTCTTCGGGCATAAGAACAAAAATGACGACAGCGAAGCTTTTCCAACCTTTCTACTACGCACCCCAGCTATGATTCCTTCAGAATTAGACTTTATTCTTAAAGGAGCAAAGCAATCCAGGCTGAGCATGTCAACACGCCTGATGCAGCTCTGCTCTCCTCTCTGGACAGATAGCACTGGGCATCCACGTGCAGATCCTCTTTAAATACTCCTGCTTTATTCCATATAGCAGGCAGCTTTCAGGATTTATTCTACTTCAGCTATACCCCACTTAGAGAATGAAACTACTTGCACAGGGACATTTTGTGTAGGTCAGTATTGTCAACATTAAATCTCTTCTTAAGTTGATGTCATTGTGTCAGCTTTTTCTACAAATAAAAGTGATTGCAGCCACAGCTTGCACTCAGCATCAAGGATGTGCAGCATGGATACAGCACTCATCCACATGATTCTGTCCACAGGCTGGCAAAATATATCACAGTATCCTCAGTCCATTTCCCATATGTGACTGGGGAAGACAGGAGTAGATTTTCTTTTTGTTTTTAATTTCTTACTAGATAACATGTCTAGTTCTATCAGATTCACGTTTTTCAGCAAGCAGTGAAAATAAGATCCTTGGCCTTATCAGTAAATTATGTGTAAACAAATTCAGCATTACTTTAAAAAAAGCAGTGCAAAGAATACTTCAAATACCTCAAGTATGTGCAGCCAACAACAGAAAGAACAAAGCATTTTTCTTTATCATACAAACTGAAATATGAATATCTACACATAAATACACATATGTAAACATCCAGGCAATTGGTTGCTGTATGCTTTTATCAGAAACAGAAAGGATATCTCAAAGTTTTCACCTTATGATAAAAAAACACAGAAGCCACCACAGACATATCACAGCCTTGTTTGCTCTAGTGAAGATTTTCAGACTTATGTGCATACCTTTTCTTTTTTCCCCTTAATCTGATCTGAAAAGGCTCATGCTTGGATATCACCTCCATACTCTCACCTTGAGCTTTTAGCTTTCACCTCTGAAGGTGGACTCTAAAGTAGCAGAAATTACCGGGAACTTCTGCTGCTTCTGAAGTATCTACCATGGTGCAATCAATAAGAGAGTCCCACTTCCATAACCTGTTATACTAAATACCACCAACCATCAGAGATCTGTACGACAGCCTGGAAACATTTTCACCTAAAACATTAAAATGAAACACTGGTGATTATGGAGAGAGCATTTAGAAGAGGGAAGAATCAATGGGCAGTAAGGGAGACGTATTCAAGTGATGGCCTCTAGGAATGAAAGAATAAAACCAGAGACTGAAGAGGCCTTATTTATTCTTAATGGCTTTGCATCACACTTCTTTCACTGGCTCACTGTTTGGGGATCTCATCTATTAATCATTATTTCACCTTGCAACCTACTGTGACTATTAATTCCTTGACTTTTAGATTCCTTTAATCTCCCTGGGTTGCTTCTCTGGTTGTCCTTTCAGAATATATTAAATATGGATAATATATAACTTTTATTTATTTTTCCATTCATACCAAATGATACATTTTAAATTGCTTTATTTTCCTGTGCAACTTTTATTTACCAGTGTAATTGTTCCATGGATTTACACCATGTAACACTAGGGCATTCGAGAATAGCATTAATCCATAAAACTAAAAATAGAGAACATTTCAGAAAAAGGTTTCAGTTCTGAAGAATCCAAGTTCTTCTAATTTCCAAATATATTTCAGTAAACTGTAGATATGTTGTGGAGTCTGTCTAAGCAATTTTTCAGCACCACCTTCACATTGCACAGGCTAGCCACACATTCCACTTTGATCTTCTGAAATCAAAACTTCACTGGCCTCATCACCCCACTTAACTAACCTAGTGAAAACAGTGAAAACACACTGAGAAATTGCTTTGTTTTTGAATATTTATCTGTTGAGTCATATATCGAGGCTTAGTTCTGCAGAAGGACTCTCAACTGATTAAGTCACCTTTCAGGATTTGGCACAGATCAGACAGAAAAGGACAGCTATATTTTGAAAGAGATTCAAACAAAAAAAAAAAATAAAGAAATGACTTGGATGTGTTAATAGCAAGATGAGTATGAAAAATACAAGTTTTATAAAATCCCATTACCCTCCTTGCCCCCCCCCCCCCCCCCCCCCTTTTTTTTTTGTTACATTTAACGTGCCATATTAGGGTGATATGAACTGTGGAAAACAGATGGTACCCAGCCCTTGGTGTTCTAATTACTGGAAAATTTGCATAGCTGAAAGTGACATAATCCAGGTGAAGAGCTATTGTACATTACCATTCGAACATTATTCAAAATAATAAACATACTGAACAGGATTGTCTTCCGATTAAGTAACTAGACAGGAACTCAGGAGAGCATTACTGCTCTTCCCAGATCTGACACAGGCACCTTGTATCACTGGGCTTGCTAAACTTTCCTGTGTTCTACCAAGCATGGTGCAGCCCCAACCATCAGATCAATGTGGGCACTGATGCTTTATAATTAGCATATCACAGGGATTCAACATCATTAGCAAAGGTAACGACCATATTGACATGCAAAATCACCAACCACCTCCAAAAGCTTCACATCTCTTATTTTCTAGTCTGAGTTGTGTTAGAAAAGTATTGAGGGAGGCTATGTGATTTGGAAGGTAGCTCCTTAGCAAATATTTTGACTGTGCTCAGTAAGCAGATGCACAGACACAGCTGATGCAGGTGTGTGTCTGTTTTTCTGTGTTTTAAAATCTAAAGTCTGACTCACAAGCCTTTATTTCAACAGAGGAAATGTTGCTGAAATCAGAGTTTGGGGCATTGCTCTGTTGGGTTCATTTTCTTAAAGCCCTGTGTCCTAGATACTTTTATTCCTGGATCTCAGCACGTAACACAAGGCAGATAACCAGCTTTGACTCACATAGGCTGATATTTTGAGCACTTCTGAGCTCTTTTGTATTCGCTACGTTTTGCTGCACAGAATGCTATCTCTTGCTCTCGTTGCACCTCCTCAGGTGCAAAGTGTCCTGGACTCAGATGTCCTCCTTCATGAAAATGCTTCTTGGCATCTGATACCTCAGTGTATCTGTGTAATGGACACCGTGTTATCAGTACTGTTCAGCATAAAGAAGCCCATTGTTTTGACATAAACGACATTATATATAAATTATTCTCCAAAGAAGGTGGCTCCAAAAAAAAGTAGTATATATGAACATAGTAACAAAGTACACATCCCATTATTTGGGGGTTTGTTTCAAGAGAAAACAGAAAATTGAAGATCATATCTAGACAAGAGTAAACTCTGGCTCTTATTATTGCCATAATCTCTGGCAATTATTAAAGAAAGGGAGGGGGGACTTTTCAGGGTCCATTAAGCTCTAATCATACCTTAGATTAAGGGGAGAAGGGAAAACCACAAGTCTAAGATTATTTAAAGGGTAGATTTCATACTATTAAGAAATTTAAGACAGACAGGTCAGGCTGAATTCTATTTAATTTAGAAGATATTCATCTCTTAAGTGTTAGTCAGAGGTCTCAGGGTACTGTGTACCCTTCTTATACCTACACACAGAAAAGTGAGCAGAAAAAAAATCAGAAGAGGAATACAGTCCTGATTAAGGCCTTGTTTCTTCCAATCCTCCTCTCCCCCAACCTCAACTTAATAGTCGAATTTACAAGTTGCTCATCCAAAACATGCATTTAAAATATATTTAACTTCCCCTAACTTGCCAGCTGACTATGCCAACAAACAATACATGCTGGGAAAACATTTACTTGAAACAGCATGGCTTTCCAGAGAACAGATAAGTTTTAAGAAATTATTTTAATGCCAGCTGCTGGGGAAAGGCAGAAATCATGTGGTCTTACATTGGTGCTCTGTGCTACTCCTCCAGAGAAAAATGTTTGTTTTCTTGCAGAGGGAAGAACCTCTGTCCGAATTCAGATTTATGACAGACAGAGAGTTATGCTTCAGTGCCCCATGTAACATTAGTCTGGGCAAGTTTTGCGGCTCCGTAGGAGTATTTGTCTTGCATTACTTCAGCACTTGTGGAGCTCAACCAGGCAGTGGCCATCTGCATAGGTACACGCTGCACCAGTGCCTGCGGACATGACCATGATCTGCTCCCCAGGGCCTCCTCTAGTATAAGATACATTGCTGTGCTGTTGAAGTATTGCCTCCTACTGAAAATAAACCTTTCAACTACTCAAAATTTTTTGCAATAACTTGCAGCGATGAAGTTCTTTGATCAATTTTTGTTGAACGAGATAAGCAGGAAAGTGTTAGAATTAGCCTGAGGGATTTAATGATTTAGTGTAAAAGGCTGGCAGCCTTTTCAGAGCACAGGTAGGTTACCCAAGGGCTAACAAGCTGACTGGCACCCTTCTCTTACCAGCCTCAGCACCAAGTGATCCCTTGGTCAGGCACCATCAGGTGCAATCCCTTGGTCAGGCACCAGCCCACACCACCTCTCCTGTAGGCAGAGTATTTAATGGCCTGAACCAACCCTCAGGCAGACCCACAGGTCTCTCTCCCCAACTCCCAGCCATGCCAGACCAGGCTTTGCTGCCACTTATCAAATCCCCCTTCTGTGTAAAGACCCAACCAACACACACCAGTGCTGGGACAATTACAGCTTTCCGTTCTGTGGGCTTGTTGAAATCATCTCAAGACAAGGTCAGAGAGGGAAATGTCGCCTCTGAAATGGAAGGAGGTTTCTGTAGCACATTATCACATAATGTAGACAACAATGACGGCACAGGCAGCAAAAGTTTGCAGCTGCGTTATAAACTCACTTCCATCCCCCCTGCCTAAGAATAAGTCATCCAAACAAGTCCTGGCAGTTTTGACTGCTCAAGAAACTTTATGGCTGAGAGCTGCACAGATGATTTACTGCTAGGTCCCCTTTCCCCCTTCAGCTTGCATTAAACTAGAAATTCACAATTGTTTAATGGACAACAGCATACTTGCCTTTACTTTTTTTTTCCCCCCTTCTCATGAGAAAACTTGTTTTATAGTGCTTGTGAAAGAATTTGTGATGCCCGATTACAACACAGAGCTATAAATTCAAGTCTTAAAAAAAAAAAAAAAAAAAAAAAAAGCACAGTGTCTGTCTTTTTGTGCTCAGCAGTAACACTTGTTTTAATGAGCCAATCGTCTAGGTATGAAAACACATGACTGCTGAGAAGATAAGACAAACCACCCCACTGCATCCCTGACGTCGTCGTGATGGATGCTGTTCTAACAAAGCACATAGCTGATGCTCAAAGCTGTTTCTAAACTTCAGGGCAGCTAGCTTCTGCTTGTGAAACAGCCTGGAGTATAAAGCCAAAAGTAGGCCATGATGCACTAGGGTACTTCAGAAGATAACTGACTTCAAGAACACAAGTGCAATGCTTTCAGTGGTCAGAGATTTAATTATGGAATTATTATAAGGTTCTCTCTTACTTTATCATTCATTTAGCCAATAAAGACAATACAAGAAAAAAAAAATATTTCTTTGTTGACCTGAGTACAAGACAAAGGTAATGCAACCATCACTTTTATGGAAACAGGCACAAACAGTGAGAATCAAAATGTCACAAGGGAACATTAACATCTATTCAAAGGGAAGTCTGCAGGCTATGTACAGACCACCAGTTACAGACCCTTCTGTCACACAGGCAAGCTTTTATAGCAAGCACACTTCCAGAGAAGCCAACAAAAGCCAGCCAGGGTCAGCCCACAAAGAACTGAGTAAAGGCACGAGATTGATATTTAACACCATCTAGTAGGCATATCATTTCTGCTTTGGTTTCCTAAATCAATATCTTTTTCTTTAAGCCAGTTGTCAAAATAAGATTTAGCAATGACAGACTTAGGAAAAAAATCCCTTCCTACATTGTTATACAACAGAAACCTTGATAAACGTGTTTTAGGTGTTTTAGATTGAATATTAGGAAGAACTTTTTTACTGAGAGGGTTGTGAGGTATTGGAATGGGCTGCCGAGGGAAGTGGTGGAGTCACCATCCCTGGAGGTCTTTAAAAGATGTTTAGATACTGAACTTAGCGATATGGTTTAGTGGAGGACTTGTTAGTGTTAGGCCAGAGGTTGGACTCGATGATCTTGAGGTCTCTTCCAACCTAGACAATTCTGTGATTCTGTAAAAATTATATTGACATGTTTCCTCACAGGCATGGCAGGAATGAGCGTCCGGCAGTGCCGGGCACCTCCCCTCCCGCACAGCCTCATCCCCATCCAAAAATGTCTCCTCCCAAGCACTGTGCCGTCGTGGCACACGAGGAGCACAGTGTCCACAGGCTCCATCACCCAAATTTCTCTCCGCAGACGGCTCTGGGGGCTCCCACAGGCCGTGCAAGGGGAGCCCGAGGAACTCCGGCACTCAGGCAATACCAGAGGTTGTGTGGGGACTGAGGGCAGGGCCGGGGGGCTGTGGCAGGGCGGGGGTGCGGGTGCCAGCACATAGCATATGTTACAATAGGGGGACTGCTTTTAAGGCAGCCACGGGCAGCGCTGCTTCACTTTGTCCTGAGCCATTGGCGAGGTGAGTGAAGCAGCGGGGGGAAGGCTGGGCTGGGCCAGGGCCGGGGCACAAACACCAGCCCCCCGAGGGCTGCTGAGCCTGCAGCGAGGGCCCAGCCATTCAGGGCAGGGCTCGTGGCTGTCACCGCCAGCCCCGGGGGTCTGCGGCTCCTGCCCCGCCTCCCTCAGCCGCCAGCCAGCTCCCACCCAGCTGACCCCCTTCTCTCTCAACTCTTGCAGACCATGGTTTCGGAACTCTTATTCGTGTTGACTTTCCTGGGCTTAATTCAGAGCACACAGAAAGTTGGCGATGAACTGGATGAGGCTACAACCGCGCACTTCCAGCAGCGTGCAGAGGAGCTGCAGGCTCGCATGATGCAGCTGCTGCTGGAAATCGAGCAGATGGAGCAGGAGAACGGCTGGGCGCGTGTGGGAACCCTGCTCCTGTCGCTGCTGCAGCACTGGCAGTTCTGGGTTGTGACCGGAGAGATCATCCTGTTCTTTGTGCTCTGCCGCACGCTCATGAAGTTCTGCCGTGAGCGGCGCAGTGCAACCAGGAAAGACACCTCTGGAAGGAAGGACGATGACGACTCCGAGGAAGACCCCAATGACATTCTGGATGCCCGGAACACCTCCAATGAAAGCCTCTCCATCGAGCTCGTGCTTGGGGTGAAGCAGGACGATTCGGACACCTACCTAAGCTTCGAGTAGTCAGAGGCCAGCGTTCGCAGCAGCACGAGGTGGCCCCAGAGCTGCGCTGTGCCAGAGATGCTGTTCTTCAGGAAACACCTCGGCATGCTCGGCACACCTTCCACCTCTGACATCTGCAGCTCTGTGTCTGTATGCTGGTAGGCACCAAATTTGCCACCCATGCCTCAACGACCGCTGTCACCCACCTCCTGACCTAACCACCATCATCATGGCAAGCACGCACAGGAGGGATTTCACCAGCGATGATTTCGGTGGCTGCCAAGCTGAAGGAGTGACACCCTGCTTGCCACATGCCCCAGAGCTGAGCACACTGCCCATGGAGACGATGCTGATCAATTGGGAATTGCTCCTCCATGTCCTCTCCGCAGTAAAACCACCCCTGGGGGAGGCACACCCCATGCAGCTGAAGACACCGCTGCAGGGAAGCTTAAAGCAGAGACTCCTCTTTCCACCTGGACAGTGACCATCTGGGCTCCTGGGGAGCGTCCACTCACTCCAGGAGCTCTGAGCTCTGCAAAAATTGCAATATATGTTGTAATTTGTATTATATTGTTTATTATTTATTGTAATATTGTTAATATTGTTATATTGTTGTAATATTGTTAATATTGTAATATTGTTATTTGAACAAACGCTTTGTCTGTGAGTGTCTGTACCACACCGGGTCAGTAAACACGGGCGTGAGGTGCTGACAGCTGGGCTGCCACAGCCCCGGGGAGCATTTAGCTGAGGAGCTGATTCCGTGGGCTCCAATTGCACTCCTGGAGCTACAGCTCTGCTGCCTGTCCTGGATCCTCCAGCAGGGCAAGGAGAACAGCTCAGCGCACTCCTCAGTGCCACGTGTAGCCGGTGTGCTGCATGGAGTCTGAAGGGGAGACTTGTGCAACGCGAGGCGAACCATGCCCTGGGAGCCCAACGGCTCCCATCGCAGTCCAAACGCTTCTTAAACTCCTGTCCCAGTGTGTGACCACCCTCTTGGTGAAGAGCCTCTTCCTGATGTCCAGCCCGAACCCCCCCCACCTCAGCTTGACCCCATTCCCTTGGGTCCTGTCACTGGTCACTAAAGAGAAGAGATCTCACTAAAGAGAAGAGATCTGCCCCTCTGATCCCCGTCGTGAGGAAGCTGTAGGTCGCCATGAGGCCTCCCCTCAGCCTCCTCTTCTCCAGGCTGAACAGGCCCAGTGGCCTCAGCCGCTCCTCGTACGTCTTCCCCTCTGGGCCCTTCACCATCCTGTAGCCCTCCTCTGGACAGTCTCCAACAGTTTCACGTCCTTTTTGTGCTGTGGTGCCCAGAACCGCACACAGTGCTCCAGGTGAGGCCGCACAGCACAGAGCAGGGCGGGACAATCCCTTGACTTCTCTTGATGGACTGCATGGGTGATCTGATCAAAAAACAAAACCAAGTTTGTTAAACAGGACCCACCCCTCCTGAACCCATGTTGGTTGGGACCTATGACTGCACTGTCCCCCAGCTGTGCACCAGATAACTCCCAGGAGAATGTTCTCCATAATTTGACCAGGCACTGAGGTGAGACTGACAGGCCTGGAGTTGCCAGGGTCTTCGTTCTTGCCCTCCTAGAAAACTGGCACAACTTTTGCCAGCTTCCAGTTGACTGGGACCTCTCCAGATTCCCAAGACTGTTGAAAAATAATTGCGGGAGGTCCCGCGAATAGGGAACACAAGGTTATGACAGACTTCTGCTGGGTGCTCCTGCAGGCAGGACACTCAACATTGCAATCGCGAATAAAACAGCTTCACAGAAGATCCGGTCTGAAAAGTCGATGGGGCCAGATGGGATCTACCCGAGGATACTGAGAGAACTGGCAGAAGAGCTGTTCAAGCCTCTTTCCATCATTTATCAACAGTCCTGGCTATCGGGGGAGGTCCCAGTTGACTGGCAGCTAGCAAACGTGAAGCCCATCTACAAGAAGGGCCGGAGTGTAGACCCAGGGAACTGTAGGCCTGTCAGTTTGACCTCAGTGCCAGGGAAGCTCATGGAGCAGATTGTCTTGAGTGTCATCACGCGGCACTTACAGGGCAAGCAGGGGATCAGGCCCAGTCAGCATGGGTTTATGAAAGGCAGCTCCTGCTTGACAAACCTGACCTCCTTCTATGACAAAGTGACGCGCTTGGTGGATGAGACTTTCTAGACTCTAGTCCACCCAACTTCCTGGAAGCACTGCACAAGAGCAGTGGTTGTCCTAACAGTGTATCTGATATCGCACAGACTGAGGCATCCCACAGTCTTCCTCTCTGTAAGATTTCCAATCCACATTTTCTGAAGTATTGATGTACGAGAGTTATGAGTAATATTTTACAGTATAATATTCTTCTGAAGTTGTATGACCGAAGTATATATCAACAAAAAGCTAAGATGCAAAGACTCATCACACCACATATTACTAATAGCAGAATATTCCACCACCACCCCCAAACCCCAGAAGAGGTGCAGAAAGAATACACTCAAAATGAGGCAGTTGAATGAAAGTTCCATCTTACAAAATATTTTTCTCTATTAGGAGAAAATAAAAGAAGAAAAAGTATTGCTGTACCCATAGCAGACAGAGCTGCAAGAGAAAGAAGTTGGCAAACACCTACAGAACTGCTTTGAAATTTTTCCCCTTCATTTTTCACTTAATAAAATGCTTCAATTTCAGCTCAAAATATTTCAGCTTGGCTTCTTAGAACTGAGAAATGTTATTTTTCCCATTTTCTGGTTTCAGGTTTTCTTCTCCCTCCTGTTATTACTTTCCCTTCTCCAGAAAGGGTAAAGAGGTATGAGATACTAGGAATACAAAGTCAGACTTTTTAATTTGTGTAAGATTTTAAAGCTAGAAATATATATTTTATATATTATATATATATATATTAAGCCAGTGTAAAATTAGGATTAAAGAAAAGGAGGTTTTAACTGTTAATCTCTAGATTTTTATTAAAAAAAAAAAAAAAAAAAAAAAAAAACCACACTATGTACAGATGCCTTTCTGGAAAAGGGAAGATATAACCTAATCAATAGCATTCCCACCCAAAAAGAGTCAAATTGATTAATTTAGTTGATGAATATTTTATTCAAGTCTAAATATCTCAGAGGTCTTGGGGGAAACAACTTGTTTCTTTTTCTATTCATTGTGACAAATGCTTGGCTACATCTGAGTTTTTGCTGTTGATATTAACAATTTCTGTTTCAGACTCATATGCTACCGCTTTAAAAACAACGGGGTCTTTTCGGTCAAAAAATATCAGTGGAACAGTAATACTTATTTACAACCTCTTCTCAAATTTGGTTTACTCAAGATAGAATGGGACATCAGCAATCATTCACAAACTGTAGGTATGGATAAGCCTAAATGATTTTGAACAGCAGTGAGGTGTTCAGAGCAGAGATGATGCATCAGAGATGATTACTCCAGTAATTAAGATAGTAGTAGACTGTTTTCCTCTTACAGATAAGCCATTAGAGGCTGCATGGTCATATGCATGTAATTTTGGATCTGCATTCAAAACAGACTTTTGGCTGTGGTACCCCATATTTGCCCATATGCAGGAGTGACTGTAAGGATGCACAACAACATTGTCTCACACCTACAAGGTCAGGATGCTCAGACACTGTACTTTGCTCTTACCTTTTTATTCCCTCTCACACACATTGTAAATACACATACTAGATCTGCACTACCTACTGGTCTCCCAAGCCAGCTGTACATGAAGTTAAGTCTTCTGTACTAACAGAGTTAGCATTAGTTGAAATAAAATCTAGGACTTCCAAGTCTTATTACCTCTCAAAAAATTTCAAAGAATTAAATATTCAAGGAAACAGAGAATGCCCTTTTTAGAAATGCATGAAGAAAGAAGAATCATGGCATGGTGGAGGAAAAATAGCATGCCTATTTGGAAGGGAAGCCATTAAAGTAAACAAGATACTCTCATTACAAAAGTATGCGAACAATGGTTAGTTTCACTTTAGTGAACTTTCAAAAGACTGCCTGTACTCATAATACAAGGTGTACCAGCCTTAGAAAGCCATCCATCAAACAAAGCAAGCTCAAGATCAAGCTCAAGCATTTGTTAGTCGAGCTTTTTGACTTCAGCTGCACGCTTCTGAACTAGAATCTGGTTTTAGCCTGGATCTACAACCTTTAAGGTTGAATATAATGTCCTGCAACCCACCACTCCATCCCCCCCACACCTCCTGCTTTCATAATACAGGCTTCACTTTTACTTGCGACTGGACAAATACTCTGCAGCACACATTTCTGGCTCCTAAGGAAAACATTAGGGAGTGGGCGTGCTTCCTTAAGATTGTATTGTGCTTAAAGATAAGCCAAGCAGAAAACAAAGAGCACATTATAAGCAACTGGAATAGTGGCTTCTGAAGTTTCCAACACTTAAATAAGTTTAAAGTATAGTGGATATTAATGACAAACTTTTTTGGTTAACAACTGTACCATTGCTTTTCACTGGATGAATTGGCAGGGGACAGACCTTTCTGATAATGATGCATTTAGCCAAGACTGTGCTTATGATACTAAGCAGTGAGGTGAAAATCAGTGATATTGTAGCACATGTCTACTGTAGGAAATACAACCTAGAATAGAGATAATACAGATACGTTTACTTCGGTAAGCGAGACACCAAGTTTATTACTTTCCAATGCAGACCAGAGCTCCAGAAAGCCTTCCAAGAAGCCGATCCATTGAAATGGAACAGTAGATAGATAAAATGGGTTAGACAAGGCATGCTCTAAAACTGAAGCACATCATTTACTTATTGCATAGTCATTATTAAGGAAGCCTAGCAAGCCCTTTTCAAAAAAAAAAAAAAAAAACACACACAGAACTCTGATGTTTGCGAAAAGCTTCTGACAGCTGGCAAGCAGAGCATCTTTCTAACTCAAAGAGCCCTTTTCTTTGTCTCAAATTCTTTTCTGTTCACATTGATATGAAATTCTTAAAAATCTCCATTTCCTTTCTCTAGTCTGCCAAAATAGCTATTAAATGCAAAGGTGGCTGATTAAGGTCTCAAAGGAACACAAAGTTTGGCATGATTTTAGTTTTAAGTGATAGACTCTGCAAGTTAAACCATTTGTTTTAAATTCCATTATCTGAAATATACTACCTTAGAACAGCTTGTAACACACAGGGAAGATAAAGAGCAGAGATTTTGGGAAAAAAAAAAAAAAAAAAAGAATTCTCCACCTACGAAGACTACATTCAGATCTGCTATTTGGAAAAGGAAAAATCTCCTCTATCTCCTCCTACCTTTCCACTGTACTGGTTTGTTTTTGTTGTTTTTTTTGTTTGTTTGTTTGTTTAAAGTTCACAAATGGAAACCATGAGGGACAAAATGGAGGACAAAAAATGTAGCTTCATAATTTGGTTACATGCCTTTGAAATGTTTAAAATACATCTTGTAATTCAGGTAATTATACATCAGATAATCCACACGGACTCTGTTTTGGGCATGTTATGGGGGTACTATTGTCAAAAGAAAGATTGAGAACAACTGACATGGTGTAATAGGTGGTTCTTTGCAGCCTCCCAATAAGCAGAGCAGGAAAAGACTCAAAAAAAAAGTCACATTTTAAAATTAATGGCAAAGGAAATTTAAAGTGTCATGGATTTAACTGTATTAGAAGGAAAAAAAAAAAAAAAAAAAAAAACATTTCTTAAAACTTATGTTTCAAATGTCCACTAGACAGAGACAAATACTGATTTTGAGAGACAAGACATCACAGAGAACATGCAAAGGAAAGCACTGTGATTAGAAGCAAGACAGTTTTCCCTACTCCACCAAAACTGCATTGAGTCCAAACATTTATCACAGGCAATCTAGGAAGAATCTTTCTTGTCACCATACATCAATTCTTTTACAAAGGTCAAAATCACTGACAGGATACTGGATGTTGGATCTATCATTTTCAGCAGAAAATCCTGAAGAAAAGGTTTTAGATCTTTAAGTATAATAAAAAGGATCTAAGACTTCAGCTGGTCTAACACCTGGCTAAATGTTAGAGATAGGGGGGATGGACAAGGTGTTTTATACATTCATGTTGAGCAGTACTGAACTGCAGTATTCATTTTTATCCTCAGAGGAGATAATGCTAACTACTACGCTGAGCACTTTAGATCCTTATCATGCCATAAGGCAACGTCCTGGCAAAATAAATAGTACCCTTTCAATAAGTACTCCTTCTGGGAACACACATAAGAATTGAAGTGATTATAAAGTAATTAAATATTTAAATCTAGTGTTCTGGGATTGTTTTGGCATTTCTTGTGTCAGTAAGAATTGCTCTGAGCTACTGAAAAATCTGGATTAGAAACAGGATATGAAAGAAAATCTATTTTGCAAACAAAGGCCAGGCTGGGATTTGCCACAGCTTGAAACTAGCCAAAACACTTCCAAATCTCACCTTGAAAGAAAATTGAGATTTGTCTGTCTGAGGAGAAGGATGAAAACTGTTGGTTTGCTTGCTACACACAGCCCAAACTCTCACCCTACCTCTCCCTGCATTTTTGTGCACCATGACAGCAATTCAGACCCCAGACACTCTTCTGAGTAACAGACATTCCCAATTTCCCTCTGCAGGGCCTTGTGTCCTCCAGATCTATGGGCAAGTTCCAAGTCCAGTTTCTGCAACAAGCCTGGTCAGATATGGCAGAGAATTTAAAGGCATGGCATGTGTGCACCTCCTCTGCAGAGAAAAAGTTCTTTGTTCAAAGCGTGCTGCCTCTTCTTCCTCTCTTCAGTTATCTTCATGTAGCTTTAAGTTATGGCGTATGTGCTCTTTGCACATTTCTTCAGCTTAAATATGTATTTATATCTGGCTGTAAGACAGGTCTTTAATAATGAGATTTGTATTAAAAGCATCAGCCTGCCATCTAGAATCTAGTTTCTATGGCCCTGCAATGCGTAGTATAACCATAAGTAAGCTACTTTTGGTTTGCACTGTTGTCTTATTTCATCGAACTAAGACACAAAGTGAAGATCTCTTTTGTGCCTTGATACATGGGCTTCATTTTGCTGCCTATTTATTCCATGCCCCAGAGCAACACAAAAATGGTGAAAAGCAGATACATGGATTAAACTCACAGTATGGAAAGAAACGTTTGAAGCAAGATCCACTCAAGGGATGCTTTAAGGAAGCAAAAAGGAATGATCAAAGTACGTAACTTCCTCAAGTGTTATTTTGTTAATATTGTCATGGGTTGGAGAACTCAAGGTATTAAAAAGAAACAGCCCTTTTTAACGTATGAACAGATTCCAGGCAAAATTATCCTAACTGAGCCTCTGCACATTGCAGGCTTCACAGCTCCATGCTGCTGCTCCTCCCATGGGAAGCTTCAATAAAAAAAAATTAAAAAAAAAAAAAAAAAGCTTTATAACCTCCTCCTTAATTGCCACTGCAAAGTTTTTTAAGGTGTTACAGTAACAGCATGGCATCTTCTACCACACTAGGGATCAGGCCTTTAGTCTAAAACCTGCTGTTTTACATGTTTAAGTGACAACTGCTTCTAGGAAGAGCCTCTGAGACTGGGGTAGAGAGAAACAACAGTGGTGATTTCTGTGTGTAAATCAGGGCAGCTTCATTCTTTCTCCCAAGCATGCTTACAGAAGTCTCTGTCCACATTCTCAGCTTTTTACAGAGTGATGAGGAGGAAAGGAGAGAGAATTTCATTAGCAAATCTACTCTGCAGAAGAATTTTAGGAGTTCAGACAAATATCCATTAGAAACCAGCCAATAGTTTAATTTGCCTCTTCATTAGAAAGGGAAAGAAATTGAAGTGTCCTAGATCTTTGTGAGGTCTCAACATCTCTCGAGCTTTCCAAATAACTGAACCTGAAAGACATGGGTGTCAAAATAGCTTGCATATTTTTCTGTTTACTCATAGTAAGTACAGACCACAGGAGCAAGTTGAAGTCCTGCTTTTTCTTTACCCAGTTTTTCAAACGAAGCAAAAATTCTCTTTCCAAGGTGAATAAACTTAAGCCATAAGTAAAGTCCTGCTTAAATATTGACACAGAACAGTATATTCTCTACTACCCACTGTTTAGTTAGCAATTAAAGTATTAGATAACAAGGCACATGTACACAGCTGGATGGAGAACCCTCAAATTTCTGAACAGTGTCCCAGTTTCAAGAGTCGGCATGGAATCAAAATGACCCGTATCTTGCCACTGCTAACCTATTTAGATTAAGTACACAGATACTAAATTCCTCACATGATTTATTGACTATGTAATGCTAATTTTCATACCCACTCAATTTGTGCAGTCTCATTTTTTTGCTAGGTACTGTGTGAAGCAATTTATCCAGCATATGACAATATTGAAGACGAACAGGGTCATTGACTTATTCTTGGTTTCTCCCCAGCCCCAAGAATAACCTGTGAATGTCCCAGTAACTGGACAAAGCACGTGCTTTACTTTGCAGATCGATAGGCAGAGGACTTGACCAACATGTTGGACTACAGAGCAAGGCCTCAGTCCCAGGGCACCTTCCAAAACCAAAGCCCTTTTCAGAGGTTCTTACTTTCGTGCCCCACACATGCACAGGCCTTCCCTATGCCCCTTGTTCATTGCTCACCACTTGCACTGGTGCAGCAACTTGCGATGCTATGCTGACAATTGTGTTAGCACAGTGATTAAAGTTAGAAAACTGAAAGCAAAATAAGGGGCAACTGTTGTACAGAGCTATTTCTGTTGAATGGGATTCTTAAGGAACAGGAGAGAGGTATCTATATTCCACTCAAATGCAAAGGGAACAGTTGATCTGATGCTTCATTACAACATAAAAAAGAACACAAATTTCAGCATAATTCACCCAATACTCTCATAATTGAAGTATTTGAGACTCAACATCAGAATATAACAATGCACTGAAGCTTTATTTCATGAGATATTACTCAAAGAATGGCAGCAAAGTTATAGTTAAAAAATGACATATTTAGCCATAGTCACACTGATGAGGAGAGACAGTCGTAAATAACATTTATGCCCTGACAAAAATAAGGTTCTTAAATAATGTTCTTTCAGTGCTATTGAAAAAGCTAGCTTGCAGCTTGGAACGCACCAGGTTTCTGACTCATTCCTGTGAAAACTCAATAATTATTTTAAAAAATAACCAAACACAGGTTGTATAACAGAAATCATTGAAGTATACAATTCCCCAAATACAGCTGTGAGGTCAGGAGGTCAGACCCGCTCCCACTCACTTCCCTAGCTATATACTGAAATATCTTTACCAAATTACACAGCAAACCAAGCACATAAGACTGTTTGATTATCAGTTGAGCATTTCACCAGAATTGCAGTGTTTAATAGGCTTGCGCAAGGGATATGAGGAGAAGCTGAGAGACTTGCTTAACATGCTTGTGTGGTGCACAAGTCTCTGAACTATGGGGTAGGCTTAGGGGACAGAATGACTGACTGCATGGGCCTTGCTGCCTCCAGCAGAAACGTCTGGTCCTCAAGGGAACATAAATTTACTGTTCTTGTTTTCATATCCATTTGTCACAGCAAAGAATGTATGTGGCCTCCTCCCAGTGCAGTTCAAAGCTACATGGACTGAGCGTGGTGTACTGGGGCTGCTACAATAAAGTTGGAATTGTTCATTCTCTGAACTCTGTGTTCACTTAAATAATTTGTGAAAAAGAGATCCATCACAGAAGAAGTCACAGTGTATGGTCCTATTTAACAGTGGGTCTTCCTTAGGATAGCATGAATTTCACAAAGCAGCACTTCAGGTATAACCAGGAACCAAAGGTAACACAGCACAGGATCAAAACCTGGTTTCTTCAGAACAAGAATTTGGCTTTCTGATGAGGAAATTACCTTGCAGCAGTGGGGGAGAACTTGAAAAGGGACAGCAAATGCTCCTCTACAGCTACGAAGGACATACTTTTGTTCTGCCCCTCCAGGAGCCCTGAAGCTCAGGGGCAGCCCTCTCACAGTTTGCTCACCCTCAATCTTCCTTCAGTGCGGCAACACTTATTACACTTAATTAAAATCATCTACAAGCTACAGGGGTAGTCAGAGCAGATCTTTCAAGGCCCTGTGTGAGCTCTTTTCTGGCAAAGCCCCCATCCCAGGATACAGGGCTGAATGCTACTTTGACCTGGTAGCTCTTCACAGGACCACAGCTCTGAGAGCAACCCTGCTCCCTTGTCACCTACCAAGGGGACCTGTGAAGCAGCAGAATGAGCATTTCAAGCATGGCCCACATTCATGAATGGCTCTTCCCAACAGCAGTGGCCCCGGCCTGGCTTTGGCAAGCTTCCTTTGCTGTGACAAAGCAGCAAAGTTAAACACTTTGTAAGAGCCCAGCCAAGAAAGCCACTTGCAGATACGTGCCCTAGCAGTGAATCCCTAGCCCTCCATGCCCCCATACCTCCAGTCTCCAGCAGGGACAAACCCCCACACTGCACAAAGCCCTGGGGATGCAGTCTGTCACACTGACACAGAGAACACTGAGTTTACCTCTAGATGCTGCGTTGGCAGGAATAGTCAATACAAAGGGTTTGAATCTGCTCTCCCTCCTCCCAGTGAGAATCAATAGTAATTTAATTGGAATATAATGAGCCATTAAAGCCAGGATCAGGATGACAGGATGTATACAACAGAAAAAGCATAACATAAATTGTAGACAGTATTTAATTTCATAATTGTTTGACAGGTCATCTTTGAATGAGCTCTAGGCACCCTAACCTGTGAAAACATATTTGTATGTATTACTAGAGAGCATGTCACAGCATTAGGTGCAAGCTTATAACAGAACACAACTGTAAAATAAAAAGAGATGGATAAAAAACTGACTTAACAAAGAAACAGATCCAAACGATACCTGGCTACTTGTAAATTCTGACTAGCTGCAATGACGCTTATCTGGCCATATCAACATCTATAACCCCATCCCTCAGAGAGGGATCAGATGAGCTATTCCCAAAGATCACTTGTTGTCTATCACGGTTTCACAGAACAGCTTGGTGACTAAACTATAGCCACTGCTATTGCAGTATTACGCCAGTTGCCACAGTGACCAACCTTCAGCGACTATCAAACACAAAATTCAGTTTTACTTCAGCACTAGTTAAAGGAATAAACTGATAGGAGCTTAGAAACATCATACTATTGCTACGCAAGAATAAAAAACCTATATTTATATAGCTGTTGTAAGAAAACATATTTACATAGCTTGCTTAAGTTTTCGTTCAAGAGGAAAACAGGTGGGACAAGAGGGTTTGATCACTTCACCGATATGAATATATAAGATTATCAGACATTAAAATTTTTACTTTCACATTCCAGAGTACTTATTTTCCAGCCCTGGACCTCAGCAATATCTCCCGCTTTTACAGAAATAAGTACTTCTACACAAGGCTTCAAGGGTCCTTCCCAAACAGGCGCCACAAAGCCAAGCTACTCAGTCCCCCAAACGAGCCCCCTACCAAGCACCCACTCGGTGCCAACAAAGCAACACAAGATAAAAGCATCACGGCATGGAGCCAGCAGCCCAGCAGAAAGAGCACCTTAGGCAAACAGAGACCAAGCTCTCCAGAGCTGAAGCACCACCTCAAGCACGCAGAGACTTGCAGCACGCTCACGTGAGGATCTAGGGACCGGTGGGCACACTCACCTCACAGGCAGGTGGACGTGGTCCAGTATGAAGCAAAGCCAGTCCCAGGGCAGATGTGAGTCAGCCGTCCAGAGCCCCCTCCTCCAGGTGACCCCCTCCAATGTGAGGTCCTGCTTTCATCCCTGTTGGCATACAGCCACCACGCTTTAAATCTTGCAGCCCACGAGGCCAAGGCCAAGTTCCACTGTTACAAAGAAGAAAACAAAAACAAAAGAGACTGATCAGCTCAAGGAGAAAGCTCAGGTACATATATTACCACTCCTCAAGAGCTACTACTGCACCTTACCTCCTGTGTCCTAGCACCACAGCAAGACAACGACCCCACAGAGGCAGCCCTTAGCCAGCAACAACCAACTGCAGCCCTTTTGCAATCACCAAACCATGCAACGCAGTGCACCTGCTCAACCTTATTGCCAAAACCCCCACCAAGGGGTGGCTGCTCTCTGCAGAGGCTTTTCACCCAAAATAAATAAATAAATAAATAGCTTTCATTTGTTCTTTATTTTACGTTTTTAAGAAAGTAGCTGAGAAGTGCTTCTTCTGAATAATAAATGAAGTAAAAGTAGACCTCTTTGTTTCTCTCTGGAATTTCAAGTTTACTACATAAAAGCATCAGCAAAGCAGCTGCAACACAGAAAAATGAAAGACACCCCAACCTCTAAGTATTCCTAATTACACAACAGACCCTATTAAAGACACTAGGAACAAGCATCTGTTCTGAACACAACCTCATCCTGCTTTCAGCAAATACTTTTGATATCCATGTTGCTTTGGAGCTCCACATTGAGCTGGTGTTTTTCATTTGATTAATAGTAATAGATGCAACAACAGCTTTAGCATGTGAAAGATAGGTATAAATAGGATAAAAATCTAATCATGAGGAGAAATAAAGGGGTGTGACAAGGAGTTCACAAAATCACTTTTAATAATGGTTTAAAGCTCATATAGGGGAATATTATCAAACACTACAGCATGGCATCTGCAGTCCCTGAATATACAGATTGCCTCTGAGAGCACTGACTCAGACTGGCACTGAGGCCTGCTTATACCATCTGGAAGACATCAGTAGATTGGCACTTGTTGGTTTTGATCTTTTTTTTCTCCCAATTAGCCATTTCCAGGAAAGACATCAACATGATTTTGCTTATAGAATCATAGATGCAAGAAAGACTTTACATGTAATCTAACATTAGTAAATGCTGAACTCTTCCTCAAACCCTGCACATTTAAAAGCTAGGTTAAAAATGTCTCTAAAAATAATCTCACCTCCCTTGAACTGTTTCAAAATGTACAGGCCTCCTGTTAGGCTGTCTTCCAAAAGCAAAAGCTTAGAGAAGATCTTGAAATCTATTGTGCTCAAGGTTATATTCAAAACTATGAAGTAATGATTTGCTTACTACTTGATATTTTCACAACAGAAGAAAATCCTGAACACCAAATACAGAATTTGTGTTAAAGACAGCTTTTTTTAAAGATGGAATTAGTTTATAATCAAGTGGCCACAGACAGAAACCATAACAGCAACTTAAGCCTGCTTTAGACACAGAATGTAGGAGGTACAGCTGGTACTAAGTACTTTTCACAGATTCAGCATGCATGCATTGATGCAGCCTTCTTTGTTATTCATTTATATTACTTTATTCATTCATATCTGCTGAAGCTCTCATTTACCTTGATAATTCAGACACTTAAATTGTTAGGCTTCCAGAGATTCCTTCCAACCCCAACCATTCTGTGATTCTCTAATTTTAATATGACCTCAGGATCCATGCCTTGCACATCCAATAGCTGATCAATACAATGATAACATGTGCATACATATTTCAACAGAGTACAGGTGAAGGCTTGTTCTTTGGCTCTGGGATACATTTGGTAAAGTTTGTGGGGTTTTTAATTTTTCTCCTCTGAAATATATACCTAATCTGGCAATTTGTGATTCTTGCTTCTCCAAAAGGATAAAGGAACACAGATTTACCAGACTGGAATTGGGATCCCAGCTTTTGGCCATTTGACAGTTAACTAGCTTTGAAAAGAATGCATATTTAGGAGTAGAACAAATTCACTGATTGCCCAAATGAATGCTTCAGATAATAAAGTATTTGACAGATTTAATTCACCTGAATTTAGAGAACCCATGGGCAGATTACAACCTGACTGGATGTTCTCATTATTAAAAACAGGACAGGATTTCTATTCTGACATTTCTCTTTTTCTCTTCTTTCACCAACTGTTTATAGAGCTGCTCAATGCTCTGTCCTAAAGCTGTTTCATCTGGCACTGACTTGTAAACACAGAGCTGCTCCCCACCCCATCTCCCCACCAATATTTTCCAGACACTGCGACCAGTTCTTCTGCCCCTCTCAGACCAATACCTCCAGGTGTTTGGGAGCAACCTTGGGAACCAGCCCTCCCCATGGCTTGAGACCAAGCACACAAAGGTTATCTACAGTAACCTTCTCCAGTGGCAGCAAAACTGTTGTCAAGGCCCTCTTTTCCAGTTGTGTGCCTGACATCTCCCACCCCTTTGATAGCACCTACTGATTTAAAAATTGACGCAACTGCTCTCTGAGTTGTTCATATTCAGCAAAAGAAAGGAGCAATTATAATTCTCTATAGTTTTCTTTTTTTTTTTTTTTTTTCAAAATTAATCTTGTGTTATTATTACAAGGGAAAATTATTGACATTAATCCCTTCCTCGTTATCACTTCAACACCTGTTGCAGTCAGGCAGGAGTGCTGCATTCACATTTTTCTCTCTTCTTTTTAGGGAGCTGGGCAAGCATCCGCAATGCAAGCATGGCAAATGCAAAGCATAGCTTCTGCTGAAGCCACTGACTTTAAAGGTTGTTTTTCTAAATGTTCAGAGATGGTAAGAATTGAGCTCTCTTAGTGTGTGAGTGCCAAAGAGGTGGAAGCAAGGCCAAAGTGAATTCTATTCAAAATCCAAATAAATAATCCTGGAATATTTTGGCAAACAGTTGCCATGTCTAGTTCATATCTACATTTCACATTGCCAAACTGATGAGGGACTCCTGCTGTCTACAACATTGTCCAGGAAGACATCTTCATATATACTATGAAGATAGGAATATTCATATATTCCTATATATATATATAATATATATTCATAGGAATTCACATATATTATGAATATATATTATGAAGATGTCTTCCTAGACAATGTTGAATTTGGAAGGTGACTTGAAATTTACCAAAAAAAATAAAATAAAAATAAAAAAGGAAAAAATATCCAGAATTAATTGACAACCATTAAAATTTATTTCTCTATATTTGCTATGGAGCTTTTCCTCCTTGGGACAATTTTGGCATGAGCATCATTTGCATTGGCGTGGAGATGGGCCCAGGCAGGTAATCTAGGGCTGCAGGATGTCCTGCTTGCACTGGATTCATTCCTGTTCACAAGAAGATAACCCATTCCATGGCTATGGGTGGGCGGGGGGTTGCTTGACATAGGGCAGTCAAGATACCTAAAACCCCTTTCCCACAAGCCATCTCCTCCTCATTTACACAGAAGACACTAAAATAATACTGCTGATAAAGAATAAGCTAGATGTGTATACAGAACATACCTTATCCTCCAAAGAATGATTTATAGTACAGATAGGGTGTAGTGACTCAGAGCAAGGAGATAACCTTTCCCCTTCTACTTTAAAACATGCTAGCTCCAACTCATTCTCATAGCCATGGTTACCTTAGAATAATTAAATTGTTCTGTAATAGTTAAAATAAGGACAACTTCTTCAAGCTGGAAATCTGCTTTATATCCTTAACCACTTAGTTTTGCAACTACAGTCAGCTGGCATCACTTGTTTTACTTGTTAACACCACCTGATCTCAGTGTGTATGCCAGGTTATCAAAAAAAATAATAAATAAAATAAATAAAAATGCAGTCATGACTAAATTGCTTTGGATGTCTATTTAAACTTGCAGAGTCCTCAGCAGAGTTACTGCATTGTTGCTGGCAGAGAGCAGGATGCCTCATCCAGGAGCTGTGCACTGGCTCCTTTTAGGCTCATGAGGTTGCTGACATTTTTGCTGCACTATGTTCCAAGTTCATATTATTATATCTGTATTTTTTTTAAAAAAAGTCATAGGTATCCAGATATCCTGCTAGTCACTATTTGAAAGTGAACATCCCATGAGAAGAATTTATCTAAAGGCTGTTCTAATAACTTAGCAATCATTTAAAAATTTTGGAGTGTTTTTTGCATGTTCCTCTTACAACATCAGTGTTGAAACTACATTTTTTTATAAACTCATTTTCCTCTTTATCTAAAACAAAATGTTCTATGCTGATCAAATTGAAGAGCCAGTCTTTTCAGATACAAACAAGATGCTTCTATGCTGTGTGTGAAGATTACCTCCATGCAGAGAAGGCAATGCCTCCAGACAATTAATTCCATCCTTATCAATTAGCTGGTGGGGTGGAAGGAATTTTATCTGGTAGAATTGGAAAGGGAGCTGCTCTGAAAACTGGAATATTTTGCTAATTGACCTGACAGTAGGGACACTACTGTGTGTATACAAGATCTCAAACCATTTGAATAACTCCTCTGCCCAAATGTAAATAAAGCACAACAAAAAATGTCTAACAAGTCCATGAATGTTTATATTAATTTAATTAGATCTCAGTTTTAGGATGAAGTTAAGAGCCTAACAACACAGATAAAAGTATAAGCCCTCATCCAATGAAAAAGTCATCCAAAATATTTCTTTACACCATATCTTTCAGTAAGTCTCATTAGAGGAGCTGAGAAGAAAATAACTTCTCTAATAAAGCAATTATTCAGATATGGCAGTAATGGTAATGGTGTTCTGGTAACACATCGTATTCTTGAGGACCTTGTAGACCTTAGGAAAAGATGGAGAATTTCTTTTGCTCTTTGGCTATCTGCAGATCGAAGTGACAGATGTAACAGCAGCATATGATATTGGTCAAAGAAAACTAGCCTCAAGTGGGTGCTTTTCACTGACTGCCAAAATGCAGCAGCCTTGAAATGTTCCTGTAAGAAGAGGAAGATTTAGAAGTGTCTCTCTGATTCCCACTGTTCCAGCTGCTTCTCAGACTTATGGCTTCAAACTACAATCCAGCTGCTGGTATTTTCATTCCAATTAAGTTCTGAGTGTTTTTTAAACAAAATATTTTCATAGAGTGACTATTAAGAGATTTCATCATGGTCTGATTTCAAACAGCAAACGCTTACTGAATTGCTGAGACTGAGTCTGAGAGATGAAGAAACGTATGTTTGGAGATTATAAAAATGCTAAAAGGATTTAACTTGGCAGGCAGAAGCCTGAGAGCTAAATTTGACTCAAGGGATGCCAAAGTATTGAGGGCTGTGATAAACAGTAACCCAGACCTCGTCTGTAAGCTGTCCATTAATAAGGGACCTGAGGGACACATTATGAAATTAATAATTGACAAATTTAAAACATGCATGCAGAGCCCAGGTTATATGGTCAACACAGTAGCAGTCTTTAGAAGATCATATTGCAGAG